>NC_140584.1:910044547-910644547 GCF_964204655.1 Triturus cristatus
CATGTTATGTTAATGGTTACATAAACAGCGCATGCCCACCAAAAAGGTCTCTTCGTGCTATGGTAGTAAGAGGCGGCTGCTTATCGATTTATTCATATGCTTGTTTGAAGAATCAGGTTTTCAATTTTTTCCTAAAACTCTCAGAGTTCACAGAGGATCTCATTTCAAGAAGGAAGGTGATCCACGTATGAAACGCAGTCACTGAAAACTTGGCTCTTCTGAAGCTCTTTCTTTCGCTTTTGGGATTGAGGTGTGCTGATCTGAGCTGGCGGTTAGGGATATAGAACTGAATTTTGAATGATTAAAAAAGCTGAAATGTTACCGTGAAGAGATTTAAAGATAAGGCACTCTGTTTTTTAAAAAGGTGCCTCTGAACTACCGGAAGCCAGTGCAGGGTTTTTCTTAGGAGATTAATATGGCAGTATCTTGGCTGCTGAAATATCAGTCTAGCTGCCCGGTTGTGTATAATCATCAGTCTGTGCACAAGGCAAGAGGGAACTCCTAGGTAGAGAGTATTGACAAAATCAATACGGGACATAACCATGGAGATTATGATTTGGACGATCGCTTTGAAGGTGAAATACCTTCTTATTTTCTTTATTTTCTGAAGCAGCTGGAAGCAGGCCAAGGTCACTGCACCTATCTGACACTTCATTATTAAATACTCATCTATGAGGATGGCAAGACTTTTCACCACTTTTTTTAGGAGCACCCACCTCCGAAGGCCAAAAAGCAGGGTCCCAGAGCTGAAATTTGTTCTTTATCACCACTAACTCCGTTTTATCAGAGTTCAATTTCAGTTGATTGTTGTCCATCCAATCCCAAATATAAAGCCTAGTGCATTGAAACCAGGTTTGTGATTCTAGCGTGTTATCAATTGTGAAGATCAGCTGCATATCATCAGCATAGTTGTGAATCTTCACATTTCTTTGCTGAAGAGAGTGTATCACAGGCTGAATGTAGAGATTAAAAAGGATAGGAGTAAGGGAGACGCCCTGGGGCACTCCACATCCAAGTTGAACTTTCGGCGAGCAGAAGGGAGAAAGATAAACTGCCTGGCTACGATGTTCCCGAAAGGAATCCATCCAGTCAAAAGCAGTACTACGCAAACCAGCAGTTCTGACACGGTCAATCAGAATAGAATGGTCAACCTTGTCAAAATCTTCAGAAAGATCCAAGAGGACCAGTGCCTGAATAATACTGTTGTTTGCTCCATCTCTTTAATCTTCAAGGGCTGACCGAATGACTCCCTCACTCGAATGAGCCGGGCAGAAACCTGCTTGGTTGGGATCAAGAAAGGCGGACTCTTCCGAGGTGTATACTGTGTATGTGGCTGGCGGCATAAGGGACTTCCACTCTTGATCCTCCTGTGGGTCGGGTGTTAGCACCTGTTCTATTTAGCTGTGACCTATGCGGTTGCCCAAAATGAGCTGATCTAAACATAGTGGCATTAGAAACACTGGCACTATGGAGTGTCTCCACAATCGGTGGCGCTTTGATTGAAGTGGTTGGGAAAAAGTTCACTTGGCAAGAATGTGCTTCGGGTTGAGGGCCTCGATGAAAGGATTCCCCGGTTTTGACAGACTAGGTCATTATAAAGGATTTTTGGCCATGGATCCTGTGCAGACCATCTGTGATTCATAAGTGGTTAGGTTGGAGAGGACCGGAGAAGTTTTAGGCGGCAGATTAGACTCATTCGCACTAGTTGATGTTATCGGAGCCTAGCATCCTCTTCTATCGGCTGCATTGTTATTTGGTTCATGTGAACTCTGGGGTAGGGACAGGGTCTGGTCAACCATCTTAGGTGCCAGCCTTGTACCAGAAGGAATTCTCTGCATGTGAGTGTACTCCCGACAGAAAGTATCACCCTACAAACTTTGGATTTATGCTTGCAATTTTATGATGAATGAATTTTTCTTGGTTCATTCCAGTCCTTTTCAATCTTGCACTTTTAAACCAGCAGCCTCTACTGACTTTAATATCATTTCCTCCATAGGCGGCTAAAGCTCTGAACTTAGAGTTCTATGCAATTTTTATTGAGTCTTTCTATGATTTTTCCTTTGTTTTTTTTAAAGATCTTATACAAACGTTGCTTATGGGGTCCCTTCCTTTTCAAATGTTCTATAGAACATCTAAAAACCTTTGATGTGTTACAGTTTGCAGAGGTATTTTTGGATGGTAAATCTGTGTCACTATCAGGTGCCACAGTTGATAAAAGGGTGTTGTGCTGGTGATGCTTGTTTCATCAATTGGATAGCTGTGCTCGAACTAATTTTGGGTTTTTCCCTGCGCGCACTCCTCCATTTATTGTCTTTTTACAGTCATCAAGTATGGAACTGCTGACTTTCAGGACCTCAGTGAGCTTTGTGATGTTCTCTGAACAATTCCTTATCTCATTTGGAAAGGTGTTGCTCTTAAGAGAATCTTTTACTGCGCTCTTTATTGCCAACATTCGTGAGTTGATGGTTGCAATGTTTGATGATATTTTGCAAAGAATCTACTGTGCATGTTGGCAAGGAACCGTTGCACAGAGGGAGACTTCGCTCAGAGATGTCTTGTATCTTTATTGTTCTTAAGTCAAGATAGTGTATTTCATGTAACTCCTGATTTCTCAGTGCTGTTTATACATTCAATATCTGGTCCATAAGGACCATGGTAGGTACCCACCAGGCCGAGGGCCTCTTCATCCTACTCAAAAGAAATGTCAGATTCCCCTCTAGAAACACTGGCAGCTGGTCTGTGTTTTGGAGTGGTACCAATGGATAAGCACTGGCTAACCCTTTCAGTTTCGGTCATGTCAAATGGGCTAGAGAGTGTTAGAGCTGCTGACAAAAGGCTGCTCTTACACCCTTCCTTATAAGGCTTGTGGATGGCTGCAACTACTGATATTTGGTTCTCGACCAGTGCCCTTTCAATTGGAGACTGGCCATCCCTGCTTCTGATCAATTAAGAGACCTGCTTCTTCATCATTGAGGGCAACTGCAGGGGGTGTTCTGCCTGGCCCTAGTGTCAATTCTGGGCTATGCTTGCCCTCCATACGATCTGTTGCCCTCGCTTGGAGGGTAGTGCGCTGGGTTCCAGAGCCCTTTGCTTGTGAGCAATTCAAGAGTCTCAGTTATGTTATGTTAGATAAACAAAATGGTCGCACACTGCTCCACCCACTAGCGTGTTACCCCGAAGAACTGTGGTCCCTGTAGTCAGCGTCGGCGGGTACGCCTATGCTCAGTGGTGCGTGCAAGTCAGAGTAGCGTTAGCCATCCCTGGACACGTGTTTCGCGGTAGTTGCCGCTCGTCAGCAGGGAGTAGGAAGAGTGTGGGGTTGCATGTGTAGGCTGCTAAAATCATATCAGGTCTGGTACCTCTCGTAGCAACGCAGGTGCGTAACCTACAGCCCGTCGTCGGCTGTCGGGGCTCAGGGAGCCACTAAATAACTAAACAAAATGGTCGCACACTGCTCCACCCACTAGCGTGTTACCCCGAAGAACTGTGGTCCCTGTAGTCAGCGTCGGCGGGTACGCCTATGCTCAGTGGTGCGTGCAAGTCAGAGTAGCGTTAGCCATCCCTGGACACGTGTTTCGCGGTAGTTGCCGCTCGTCAGCAGGGAGTAGGAAGAGTGTGGGGTTGCATGTGTAGGCTGCTAAAATCATATCAGGTCTGGTACCTCTCGTAGCAACGCAGGTGCGTAACCTACAGCCCGTCGGCTGTCGGGGCTCAGGGAGCCACTAAATAACTAAACAAAATGGTCGCACACTGCTCCACCCACTAGCGTGTTACCCCGAAGAACTGTGGTCCCTGTAGTCAGCGTCGGTGGGTACGCCTATGCTCAGTGGTGCGTGCAAGTCAGAGTAGCGTTAGCCATCCCTGGACACGTGTTTCGCGGTAGTTGCCGCTCGTCAGCAGGGAGTAGGAAGAGTGTGGGGTTGCATGTGTAGGCTGCTAAAATCATATCAGGTCTGGTACCTCTCGTAGCAACGCAGGTGCGTAACCTACAGCCCGCCGGCTGTCGGGGCTCAGGGAGCCACTAAATAACTAAACAAAATGGTCGCACACTGCTCCACCCACTAGCGTGTTACCCCGAAGAACTGTGGTCCCTGTAGTCAGCGTCGGCGGGTACGCCTATGCTCAGTGGTGCGTGCAAGTCAGAGTAGCGTTAGCCATCCCTGGACACGTGTTTCGCGGTAGTTGCCGCTCGTCAGCAGGGAGTAGGAAGAGTGTGGGGTTGCATGTGTAGGCTGCTAAAATCATATCAGGTCTGGTACCTCTCGTAGCAACGCAGGTGCGTAACCTACAGCCCGTCGGCTGTCGGGGCTCAGGGAGCCACTAAATAACTAAACAAAATGGTCGCACACTGCTCCACCCACTAGCGTGTTACCCCGAAGAACTGTGGTCCCTGTAGTCAGCGTCGGCGGGTACGCCTATGCTCAGTGGTGCGTGCAAGTCAGAGTAGCGTTAGCCATCCCTGGACACGTGTTTCGCGGTAGTTGCCGCTCGTGAGCAGGGAGTAGGAAGAGTGTGGGGTTGCATGTGTAGGCTGCTAAAATCATATCAGGTCTGGTACCTCTCGTAGCAACGCAGGTGCGTAACCTACAGCCCGTCGGCTGTCGGGGCTCAGGGAGCCACTAAATAACTAAACAAAATGGTCGCACACTGCTCCACCCACTAGCGTGTTACCCCGAAGAACTGTGGTCCCTGTAGTCAGCGTCGGCGGGTACGCCTATGCTCAGTGGTGCGTGCAAGTCAGAGTAGCGTTAGCCATCCCTGGACACGTGTTTCGCGGTAGTTGCCGCTCGTCAGCAGGGAGTAGGAAGAGTGTGGGGTTGCATGTGTAGGCTGCTAAAATCATATCAGGTCTGGTACCTCTCGTAGCAACGCAGGTGCGTAACCTACAGCCCGTCGGCTGTCGGGGCTCAGGGAGCCACTAAATAACTAAACAAAATGGTCGCACACTGCTCCACCCACTAGCGTGTTACCCCGAAGAACTGTGGTCCCTGTAGTCAGCGTCGGCGGGTACGCCTATGCTCAGTGGTGCGTGCAAGTCAGAGTAGCGTTAGCCATCCCTGGACACGTGTTTCGCGGTAGTTGCCGCTCGTCAGCAGGGAGTAGGAAGAGTGTGGGGTTGCATGTGTAGGCTGCTAAAATCATATCAGGTCTGGTACCTCTCGTAGCAACGCAGGTGCGTAACCTACAGCCCGCCGGCTGTCGGGGGTCAGGGAGCCACTAAATAACTAAACAAAATGGTCGCACACTGCTCCACCCACTAGCGTGTTAAACCGAAGAACTGTGGTCCCTGTAGTCAGCGTCGGCGGGTACGCCTATGCTCAGTGGTGCGTGCAAGTCAGAGTAGCGTTAGCCATCCCTGGACACGTGTTTCGCGGTAGTTGCCGCTCGTCAGCAGGGAGTAGGAAGAGTGTGGGGTTGCATGTGTAGGCTGCTAAAATCATATCAGGTCTGGTACCTCTCGTAGCAACGCAGGTGCGTAACCTACAGCCCGTCGGCTGTCGGGGCTCAGGGAGCCACTAAATAACTAAACAAAATGGTCGCACACTGCTCCACCCACTAGCGTGTTACCCCGAAGAACTGTGGTCCCTGTAGTCAGCGTCGGTGGGTACGCCTATGCTCAGTGGTGCGTGCAAGTCAGAGTAGCGTTAGCCATCCCTGGACACGTGTTTCGCGGTAGTTGCCGCTCGTCAGCAGGGAGTAGGAAGAGTGTGGGGTTGCATGTGTAGGCTGCTAAAATCATATCAGGTCTGGTACCTCTCGTAGCAACGCAGGTGCGTAACCTACAGCCCGTCGGCTGTCGGGGCTCAGGGAGCCACTAAATAACTAAACAAAATGGTCGCACACTGCTCCACCCACTAGCGTGTTACCCCGAAGAACTGTGGTCCCTGTAGTCAGCGTCGGCGGGTACGCCTATGCTCAGTGGTGCGTGCAAGTCAGAGTAGCGTTAGCCATCCCTGGACACGTGTTTCGCGGTAGTTGCCGCTCGTCAGCAGGGAGTAGGAAGAGTGTGGGGTTGCATGTGTAGGCTGCTAAAATCATATCAGGTCTGGTACCTCTCGTAGCAACGCAGGTGCGTAACCTACAGCCCGTCGGCTGTCAGGGCTCAGGGAGCCACTAAATAACTAAACAAAATGGTCGCACACTGCTCCACCCACTAGCGTGTTACCCCGAAGAACTGTGGTCCCTGTAGTCAGCGTCGGCGGGTACGCCTATGCTCAGTGGTGCGTGCAAGTCAGAGTAGCGTTAGCCATCCCTGGACACGTGTTTCGCGGTAGTTGCCGCTCGTCAGCAGGGAGTAGGAAGAGTGTGGGGTTGCATGTGTAGGCTGCTAAAATCATATCAGGTCTGGTACCTCTCGTAGCAACGCAGGTGCGTAACCTACAGCCCGTCGATCGGCTGTCAGGGCTCAGGGAGCCACTAAATAACTAAACAAAATGGTCGCACACTGCTCCACCCACTAGCGTGTTACCCCGAAGAACTGTGGTCCCTGTAGTCAGCGTCGGCAGGTACGCCTATGCTCAGTGGTGCGTGCAAGTCAGAGTAGCGTTAGCCATCCCTGGACACGTGTTTCGCGGTAGTTGCCGCTCGTCAGCAGGGAGTAGGAAGAGTGTGGTGTTGCATGTGTAGGCTGCTAAAATCATATCAGGTCTGGTACCTCTCGTAGCAACGCAGGTGCGTAACCTACAGCCCGTCGGCTGTCGGGGCTCAGGGAGCCACTAAATAACTAAACAAAATGGTCGCACACTGCTCCACCCACTAGCGTGTTACCCCGAAGAACTGTGGTCCCTGTAGTCAGCGTCGGCGGGTACGCCTATGCTCAGTGGTGCGTGCAAGTCAGAGTAGCGTTAGCCATCCCTGGACACGTGTTTCGCGGTAGTTGCCGCTCGTTAGCAGGGAGTAGGAAGATTGTGGGGTTGCATGTGTAGGCTGCTAAAATCATATCAGGTCTGGTACCTCTCGTAGCAACGCAGGTGCGTAACCTACAGCCTGTCGGCTGTCGGGGCTCAGGGAGCCACTAAATAACTAAACAAAATGGTCGCACACTGCTCCACCCACTAGCGTGTTACCCCGAAGAACTGTGGTCCCTGTAGTCAGCGTCGGCGGGTACGCCTATGCTCAGTGGTGCGTGCAAGTCAGAGTAGCGTTAGCCATCCCTGGACACGTGTTTCGCAGTAGTTGCCGCTCGTCAGCAGGGAGTAGGAAGAGTGTGGGGTTGCATGTGTAGGCTGCTAAAATCATATCAGGTCTGGTACCTCTCGTAGCAACGCAGGTGCGTAACCTACAGCCCGTCGGCTGTCGGGGCTCAGGGAGCCACTAAATAACTAAACAAAATGGTCGCACACTGCTCCACCCACTAGCGTGTTACCCCGAAGAACTGTGGTCCCTGTAGTCAGCGTCGGCGGGTACGCCTATGCTCAGTGGTGCGTGCAAGTCAGAGTAGCGTTAGCCATCCCTGGACACGTGTTTCGCGGTAGTTGCCGCTCGTCAGCAGGGAGTAGGAAGAGTGTGGGGTTGCATGTGTAGGCTGCTAAAATCATATCAGGTCTGGTACCTCTCGTAGCAACGCAGGTGCGTAACCTACAGCCCGTCGGCTGTCGGGGCTCAGGAAGCCACTAAATAACTAAACAAAATGGTCGCACACTGCTCCACCCACTAGCGTGTTACCCCGAAGAACTGTGGTCCCTGTAGTCAGCGTCGGCGGGTACGCCTATGCTCAGTGGTGCGTGCAAGTCAGAGTAACGTTAGCCATCCCTGGACACGTGTTTCGCGGTAGTTGCCGCTTGTCAGCAGGGAGTAGGAAGAGTGTGGGGTTGCATGTGTAGGCTGCTAAAATCATATCAGGTCTGGTACCTCTCGTAGCAACGCAGGTGCGTAACCTACAGCCCGTCGGCTGTCGGGGCTCAGGGAGCCACTAAATAACTAAACAAAATGGTCACACACTGCTCCACCCACTAGCGTGTTACCCCGAAGAACTGTGGTCCCTGTAGTCAGCGTCGGCGGGTACGCCTATGCTCAGTGGTGCGTGCAAGTCAGAGTAGCGTTAGCCATCCCTGGACACGTGTTTCGCGGTAGTTGCCGCTCGTCAGCAGGGAGTAGGAAGAGTGTGGGGTTGCATGTGTAGGCTGCTAAAATCATATCAGGTCTGGTACCTCTCGTAGCAACGCAGGTGCGTAACCTACAGCCCGTCGGCTGTCGGGGCTCAGGGAGCCACTAAATAACTAAACAAAATGGTCGCACACTGCTCCACCCACTAGCGTGTTACCCCGAAGAACTGTGGTCCCTGTAGTCAGCGTCGGCGGGTACGCCTATGCTCAGTGGTGCGTGCAAGTCAGAGTAGCGTTAGCCATCCCTGGACACGTGTTTCGCGGTAGTTGCCGCTCGTCAGCAGGGAGTAGGAAGAGTGTGGGGTTGCATGTGTAGGCTGCTAAAATCATATCAGGTCTGGTACCTCTCGTAGCAACGCAGGTGCGTAACCTACAGCCCGTCGGCTGTCGGGGCTCAGGGAGCCACTAAATAACTAAACAAAATGGTCGCACACTGCTCCACCCACTAGCGTGTTACCCCGAAGAACTGTGGTCCCTGTAGTCAGCGTCGGCGGGTACGCCTATGCTCAGTGGTGCGTGCAAGTCAGAGTAGCGTTAGCCATCCCTGGACACGTGTTTCGCGGTAGTTGCCGCTCGTCAGCAGGGAGTAGGAAGAGTGTGGGGTTGCATGTGTAGGCTGCTAAAATCATATCAGGTCTGGTACCTCTCGTAGCAACGCAGGTGCGTAACCTACAGCCCGTCGGCTGTCGGGGCTCAGGGAGCCACTAAATAACTAAACAAAATGGTCGCACACTGCTCCACCCACTAGCGTGTTACCCCGAAGAACTGTGGTCCCTGTAGTCAGCGTCGGCGGGTACGCCTATGCTCAGTGGTGCGTGCAAGTCAGAGTAGCGTTAGCCATCCCTGGACACGTGTTTCGCGGTAGTTGCCGCTCGTCAGCAGGGAGTAGGAAGAGTGTGGGGTTGCATGTGTAGGCTGCTAAAATCATATCAGGTCTGGTACCTCTCGTAGCAACGCAGGTGCGTAACCTACAGCCCGTCGGCTGTCGGGGCTCAGGGAGCCACTAAATAACTAAATAAAATGGTCGCACACTGCTCCACCCACTAGCGTGTTACCCCAAAGAACTGTGGTCCCTGTAGTCAGCGTCGGCGGGTACGCCTATGCTCAGTGGTGCGTGCAAGTCAGAGTAGCGTTAGCCATCCCTGCACACGTGTTTCGCGGTAGTTGCCGCTCGTCAGCAGGGAGTAGGAAGAGTGTGGGGTTGCATGTGTAGGCTGCTAAAATCATATCAGGTCTGGTACCTCTCGTAGCAACGCAGGTGCGTAACCTACAGCCCGTCGGCTGTCAGGGCTCAGGGAGCCACTAAATAACTAAACAAAATGGTCGCACACTGCTCCACCCACTAGCGTGTTACCCCGAAGAACTGTGGTCCCTGTAGTCAGCGTCAGCGGGTACGCCTATGCTCAGTGGTGCGTGCAAGTCAGAGTAGCGTTAGCCATCCCTGGACACGTGTTTCGCGGTAGTTGCCGCTCGTCAGCAGGGAGTAGGAAGAGTGTGGGGTTGCATGTGTAGGCTGCTAAAATCATATCAGGTCTGGTACCTCTCGTAGCAACGCAGGTGCGTAACCTACAGCCCGTCGGCTGTCGGGGCTCAGGGAGCCACTAAATAACTAAACAAAATGGTCGCACACTGCTCCACCCACTAGCGTGTTACCCCGAAGAACTGTGGTCCCTGTAGTCAGCGTCGGCGGGTACGCCTATGCTCAGTGGTGCGTGCAAGTCAGAGTAGCGTTAGCCATCCCTGGACACGTGTTTCGCGGTAGTTGCCGCTCGTCAGCAGGGAGTAGGAAGAGTGTGGGGTTGCATGTGTAGGCTGCTAAAATCATATCAGGTCTGGTACCTCTCGTAGCAACGCAGGTGCGTAACCTACAGCCCGCCGGCTGTCGGGGGTCAGGGAGCCACTAAATAACTAAACAAAATGGTCGCACACTGCTCCACCCACTAGCGTGTTAAACCGAAGAACTGTGGTCCCTGTAGTCAGCGTCGGCGGGTACGCCTATGCTCAGTGGTGCGTGCAAGTCAGAGTAGCGTTAGCCATCCCTGGACACGTGTTTCGCGGTAGTTGCCGCTCGTCAGCAGGGAGTAGGAAGAGTGTGGGGTTGCATGTGTAGGCTGCTAAAATCATATCAGGTCTGGTACCTCTCGTAGCAACGCAGGTGCGTAACCTACAGCCCGTCGGCTGTCGGGGCTCAGGGAGCCACTAAATAACTAAACAAAATGGTCGCACACTGCTCCACCCACTAGCGTGTTACCCCGAAGAACTGTGGTCCCTGTAGTCAGCGTCGGTGGGTACGCCTATGCTCAGTGGTGCGTGCAAGTCAGAGTAGCGTTAGCCATCCCTGGACACGTGTTTCGCGGTAGTTGCCGCTCGTCAGCAGGGAGTAGGAAGAGTGTGGGGTTGCATGTGTAGGCTGCTAAAATCATATCAGGTCTGGTACCTCTCGTAGCAACGCAGGTGCGTAACCTACAGCCCGTCGGCTGTCGGGGCTCAGGGAGCCACTAAATAACTAAACAAAATGGTCGCACACTGCTCCACCCACTAGCGTGTTACCCCGAAGAACTGTGGTCCCTGTAGTCAGCGTCGGCGGGTACGCCTATGCTCAGTGGTGCGTGCAAGTCAGAGTAGCGTTAGCCATCCCTGGACACGTGTTTCGCGGTAGTTGCCGCTCGTCAGCAGGGAGTAGGAAGAGTGTGGGGTTGCATGTGTAGGCTGCTAAAATCATATCAGGTCTGGTACCTCTCGTAGCAACGCAGGTGCGTAACCTACAGCCCGTCGGCTGTCAGGGCTCAGGGAGCCACTAAATAACTAAACAAAATGGTCGCACACTGCTCCACCCACTAGCGTGTTACCCCGAAGAACTGTGGTCCCTGTAGTCAGCGTCGGCGGGTACGCCTATGCTCAGTGGTGCGTGCAAGTCAGAGTAGCGTTAGCCATCCCTGGACACGTGTTTCGCGGTAGTTGCCGCTCGTCAGCAGGGAGTAGGAAGAGTGTGGGGTTGCATGTGTAGGCTGCTAAAATCATATCAGGTCTGGTACCTCTCGTAGCAACGCAGGTGCGTAACCTACAGCCCGTCGATCGGCTGTCAGGGCTCAGGGAGCCACTAAATAACTAAACAAAATGGTCGCACACTGCTCCACCCACTAGCGTGTTACCCCGAAGAACTGTGGTCCCTGTAGTCAGCGTCGGCAGGTACGCCTATGCTCAGTGGTGCGTGCAAGTCAGAGTAGCGTTAGCCATCCCTGGACACGTGTTTCGCGGTAGTTGCCGCTCGTCATCAGGGAGTAGGAAGAGTGTGGTGTTGCATGTGTAGGCTGCTAAAATCATATCAGGTCTGGTACCTCTCGTAGCAACGCAGGTGCGTAACCTACAGCCCGTCGGCTGTCGGGGCTCAGGGAGCCACTAAATAACTAAACAAAATGGTCGCACACTGCTCCACCCACTAGCGTGTTACCCCGAAGAACTGTGGTCCCTGTAGTCAGCGTCGGCGGGTACGCCTATGCTCAGTGGTGCGTGCAAGTCAGAGTAGCGTTAGCCATCCCTGGACACGTGTTTCGCGGTAGTTGCCGCTCGTTAGCAGGGAGTAGGAAGATTGTGGGGTTGCATGTGTAGGCTGCTAAAATCATATCAGGTCTGGTACCTCTCGTAGCAACGCAGGTGCGTAACCTACAGCCTGTCGGCTGTCGGGGCTCAGGGAGCCACTAAATAACTAAACAAAATGGTCGCACACTGCTCCACCCACTAGCGTGTTACCCCGAAGAACTGTGGTCCCTGTAGTCAGCGTCGGCGGGTACGCCTATGCTCAGTGGTGCGTGCAAGTCAGAGTAGCGTTAGCCATCCCTGGACACGTGTTTCGCAGTAGTTGCCGCTCGTCAGCAGGGAGTAGGAAGAGTGTGGGGTTGCATGTGTAGGCTGCTAAAATCATATCAGGTCTGGTACCTCTCGTAGCAACGCAGGTGCGTAACCTACAGCCCGTCGGCTGTCGGGGCTCAGGGAGCCACTAAATAACTAAACAAAATGGTCGCACACTGCTCCACCCACTAGCGTGTTACCCCGAAGAACTGTGGTCCCTGTAGTCAGCGTCGGCGGGTACGCCTATGCTCAGTGGTGCGTGCAAGTCAGAGTAGCGTTAGCCATCCCTGGACACGTGTTTCGCGGTAGTTGCCGCTCGTCAGCAGGGAGTAGGAAGAGTGTGGGGTTGCATGTGTAGGCTGCTAAAATCATATCAGGTCTGGTACCTCTCGTAGCAACGCAGGTGCGTAACCTACAGCCCGTCGGCTGTCGGGGCTCAGGAAGCCACTAAATAACTAAACAAAATGGTCGCACACTGCTCCACCCACTAGCGTGTTACCCCGAAGAACTGTGGTCCCTGTAGTCAGCGTCGGCGGGTACGCCTATGCTCAGTGGTGCGTGCAAGTCAGAGTAACGTTAGCCATCCCTGGACACGTGTTTCGCGGTAGTTGCCGCTTGTCAGCAGGGAGTAGGAAGAGTGTGGGGTTGCATGTGTAGGCTGCTAAAATCATATCAGGTCTGGTACCTCTCGTAGCAACGCAGGTGCGTAACCTACAGCCCGTCGGCTGTCGGGGCTCAGGGAGCCACTAAATAACTAAACAAAATGGTCACACACTGCTCCACCCACTAGCGTGTTACCCCGAAGAACTGTGGTCCCTGTAGTCAGCGTCGGCGGGTACGCCTATGCTCAGTGGTGCGTGCAAGTCAGAGTAGCGTTAGCCATCCCTGGACACGTGTTTCGCGGTAGTTGCCGCTCGTCAGCAGGGAGTAGGAAGAGTGTGGGGTTGCATGTGTAGGCTGCTAAAATCATATCAGGTCTGGTACCTCTCGTAGCAACGCAGGTGCGTAACCTACAGCCCGTCGGCTGTCGGGGCTCAGGGAGCCACTAAATAACTAAACAAAATGGTCGCACACTGCTCCACCCACTAGCGTGTTACCCCGAAGAACTGTGGTCCCTGTAGTCAGCGTCGGCGGGTACGCCTATGCTCAGTGGTGCGTGCAAGTCAGAGTAGCGTTAGCCATCCCTGGACACGTGTTTCGCGGTAGTTGCCGCTCGTCAGCAGGGAGTAGGAAGAGTGTGGGGTTGCATGTGTAGGCTGCTAAAATCATATCAGGTCTGGTACCTCTCGTAGCAACGCAGGTGCGTAACCTACAGCCCGTCGGCTGTCGGGGCTCAGGGAGCCACTAAATAACTAAACAAAATGGTCGCACACTGCTCCACCCACTAGCGTGTTACCCCGAAGAACTGTGGTCCCTGTAGTCAGCGTCGGCGGGTACGCCTATGCTCAGTGGTGCGTGCAAGTCAGAGTAGCGTTAGCCATCCCTGGACACGTGTTTCGCGGTAGTTGCCGCTCGTCAGCAGGGAGTAGGAAGAGTGTGGGGTTGCATGTGTAGGCTGCTAAAATCATATCAGGTCTGGTACCTCTCGTAGCAACGCAGGTGCGTAACCTACAGCCCGTCGGCTGTCGGGGCTCAGGGAGCCACTAAATAACTAAACAAAATGGTCGCACACTGCTCCACCCACTAGCGTGTTACCCCGAAGAACTGTGGTCCCTGTAGTCAGCGTCGGCGGGTACGCCTATGCTCAGTGGTGCGTGCAAGTCAGAGTAGCGTTAGCCATCCCTGGACACGTGTTTCGCGGTAGTTGCCGCTCGTCAGCAGGGAGTAGGAAGAGTGTGGGGTTGCATGTGTAGGCTGCTAAAATCATATCAGGTCTGGTACCTCTCGTAGCAACGCAGGTGCGTAACCTACAGCCCGTCGGCTGTCGGGGCTCAGGGAGCCACTAAATAACTAAATAAAATGGTCGCACACTGCTCCACCCACTAGCGTGTTACCCCGAAGAACTGTGGTCCCTGTAGTCAGCGTCGGCGGGTACGCCTATGCTCAGTGGTGCGTGCAAGTCAGAGTAGCGTTAGCCATCCCTGCACACGTGTTTCGCGGTAGTTGCCGCTCGTCAGCAGGGAGTAGGAAGAGTGTGGGGTTGCATGTGTAGGCTGCTAAAATCATATCAGGTCTGGTACCTCTCGTAGCAACGCAGGTGCGTAACCTACAGCCCGTCGGCTGTCAGGGCTCAGGGAGCCACTAAATAACTAAACAAAATGGTCGCACACTGCTCCACCCACTAGCGTGTTACCCCGAAGAACTGTGGTCCCTGTAGTCAGCGTCAGCGGGTACGCCTATGCTCAGTGGTGCGTGCAAGTCAGAGTAGCGTTAGCCATCCCTGGACACGTGTTTCGCGGTAGTTGCCGCTCGTCAGCAGGGAGTAGGAAGAGTGTGGGGTTGCATGTGTAGGCTGCTAAAATCATATCAGGTCTGGTACCTCTCGTAGCAACGCAGGTGCGTAACCTACAGCCCGTCGGCTGTCGGGGCTCAGGGAGCCACTAAATAACTAAACAAAATGGTCGCACACTGCTCCACCCACTAGCGTGTTACCCCGAAGAACTGTGGTCCCTGTAGTCAGCGTCGGCGGGTACGCCTATGCTCAGTGGTGCGTGCAAGTCAGAGTAGCGTTAGCCATCCCTGGACACGTGTTTCGCGGTAGTTGCCGCTCGTCAGCAGGGAGTAGGAAGAGTGTGGGGTTGCATGTGTAGGCTGCTAAAATCATATCAGGTCTGGTACCTCTCGTAGCAACGCAGGTGCGTAACCTACAGCCCGTCGGCTGTCGGGGCTCAGGGAGCCACTAAATAACTAAACAAAATGGTCGCACACTGCTCCACCCACTAGCGTGTTACCCCGAAGAACTGTGGTCCCTGTAGTCAGCGTCGGCGGGTACGCCTATGCTCAGTGGTGCGTGCAAGTCAGAGTAGCGTTAGCCATCCCTGGACACGTGTTTCGCGGTAGTTGCCGCTCGTCAGCAGGGAGTAGGAAGAGTGTGGGGTTGCATGTGTAGGCTGCTAAAATCATATCGGGTCTGGTACCTCTCGTAGCAACGCAGGTGCGTAACCTACAGCCCGTCGGCTGTCGGGGCTCAGGGAGCCACTAAATAACTAAATAAAATGGTCGCACACTGCTCCACCCACTAGCGTGTTACCCCGAAGAACTGTGGTCCCTGTAGTCAGCGTCGGCGGGTACGCCTATGCTCAGTGGTGCGTGCAAGTCAGAGTAGCGTTAGCCATCCCTGCACACGTGTTTCGCGGTAGTTGCCGCTCGTCAGCAGGGAGTAGGAAGAGTGTGGGGTTGCATGTGTAGGCTGCTAAAATCATATCAGGTCTGGTACCTCTCGTAGCAACGCAGGTGCGTAACCTACAGCCCGTCGGCTGTCAGGGCTCAGGGAGCCACTAAATAACTAAACAAAATGGTCGCACACTGCTCCACCCACTAGCGTGTTACCCCGAAGAACTGTGGTCCCTGTAGTCAGCGTCAGCGGGTACGCCTATGCTCAGTGGTGCGTGCAAGTCAGAGTAGCGTTAGCCATCCCTGGACACGTGTTTCGCGGTAGTTGCCGCTCGTCAGCAGGGAGTAGGAAGAGTGTGGGGTTGCATGTGTAGGCTGCTAAAATCATATCAGGTCTGGTACCTCTCGTAGCAACGCAGGTGCGTAACCTACAGCCCGTCGGCTGTCGGGGCTCAGGGAGCCACTAAATAACTAAACAAAATGGTCGCACACTGCTCCACCCACTAGCGTGTTACCCCGAAGAACTGTGGTCCCTGTAGTCAGCGTCGGCGGGTACGCCTATGCTCAGTGGTGCGTGCAAGTCAGAGTAGCGTTAGCCATCCCTGGACACGTGTTTCGCGGTAGTTGCCGCTCGTCAGCAGGGAGTAGGAAGAGTGTGGTGTTGCATGTGTAGGCTGCTAAAATCATATCAGGTCTGGTACCTCTCGTAGCAACGCAGGTGCGTAACCTACAGCCCGTCGGCTGTCGGGGCTCAGGGAGCCACTAAATAACTAAACAAAATGGTCGCACACTGCTCCACCCACTAGCGTGTTACCCCGAAGAACTGTGGTCCCTGTAGTCAGCGTCGGCGGGTACGCCTATGCTCAGTGGTGCGTGCAAGTCAGAGTAGCGTTAGCCATCCCTGGACACGTGTTTCGCGGTAGTTGCCGCTCGTCAGCAGGGAGTAGGAAGAGTGTGGGGTTGCATGTGTAGGCTGCTAAAATCATATCAGGTCTGGTACCTCTCGTAGCAACGCAGGTGCGTAACCTACAGCCCGTCGGCTGGCAGGGCTCAGCGAGCCACTAAATAACTAAACAAAATGGTCGCACACTGCTCCACCCACTAGTGTGTTACCCCGAGGAACTGTGGTCCCTGTAGTCAGCGTCGGCGGGTACGCCTATGCTCAGTGGTGCGTGCAAGTCAGAGTAGCGTTAGCCATCCCTGGACACGTGTTTCGCGGTAGTTGCCGCTCGTCAGCAGGGAGTAGGAAGAGTGTGGGGTTGCATGTGTAGGCTGCTAAAATCATATCAGGTCTGGTACCTCTCGTAGCAACGCAGGTGCGTAACCTACAGCCCGTCGGCTGTCGGGGCTCAGGGAGCCACTAAATAACTAAACAAAATGGTCGCACACTGCTCCACCCACTAGCGTGTTACCCCGAAGAACTGTGGTCCCTGTAGTCAGCGTCGGCGGGTACGCCTATGCTCAGTGGTGCGTGCAAGTCAGAGTAGCGTTAGCCATCCCTGGACACGTGTTTCGCGGTAGTTGCCGCTCGTCAGCAGGGAGTAGGAAGAGTGTGGGGTTGCATGTGTAGGCTGCTAAAATCATATCAGGTCTGGTACCTCTCGTAGCAATGCAGGTGCGTAACCTACAGCCCGTCGGCTGTCGGGGGTCAGGGAGCCACTAAATAACTAAACAAAATGGTCGCACACTGCTCCACCCACTAGCGTGTTACCCCGAAGAACTGTGGTCCCTGTAGTCAGCGTCGGCGGGTACGCCTATGCTCAGTGGTGCGTGCAAGTCAGAGTAGCGTTAGCCATCCCTGGACACGTGTTTCGCGGTAGTTGCCGCTCGTCAGCAGGGAGTAGGAAGAGTGTGGGGTTGCATGTGTAGGCTGCTAAAATCATATCAGGTCTGGTACCTCTCGTAGCAACGCAGGTGCGTAACCTACAGCCCGTCGGCTGTCAGGGCTCAGGGAGCCACTAAATAACTAAACAAAATGGTCGCACACTGCTCCACCCACTAGCGTGTTACCCCGAAGAACTGTGGTCCCTGTAGTCAGCGTCGGCGGGTACGCCTATGCTCAGTGGTGCGTGCAAGTCAGAGTAGCGTTAGCCATCCCTGGACACGTGTTTCGCGGTAGTTGCCGCTCGTCAGCAGGGAGTAGGAAGAGTGTGGGGTTGCATGTGTAGGCTGCTAAAATCATATCAGGTCTGGTACCTCTCGTAGCAACGCAGGTGCGTAACCTACAGCCCGTCGGCTGTCGGGGCTCAGGGAGCCACTAAATAACTAAACAAAATGGTCGCACACTGCTCCACCCACTAGCGTGTTACCCCGAAGAACTGTGGTCCCTGTAGTTAGCGTCGGCGGGTACGCCTATGCTCAGTGGTGCGTGCAAGTCAGAGTAGCGTTAGCCATCCCTGGACACGTGTTTCGCGGTAGTTGCCGCTCGTCAGCAGGGAGTAGGAAGAGTGTGGGGTTGCATGTGTAGGCTGCTAAAATCATACCAGGTCTGGTACCTCTCGTAGCAACGCAGGTGCGTAACCTACAGCCCGTCGGCTGTCGGGGCTCAGGGAGCCACTAAATAACTAAACAAAATGGTCGCACACTGCTCCACCCACTAGCGTGTTACCCCGAAAAACTGTGGTCCCTGTAGTCAGCGTCGGCGGGTACGCCTATGCTCAGTGGTGCGTGCAAGTCAGAGTAGCGTTAGCCATCCCTGGACACGTGTTTCGCGGTAGTTGCCGCTCGTCAGCAGGGAGTAGGAAGAGTGTGGGGTTGCATGTGTAGGCTGCTAAAATCATATCAGGTCTGGTACCTCTCGTAGCAACGCAGGTGCGTAACCTACAGCCCGTCGGCTGTCAGGGCTCAGGGAGCCACTAAATAACTAAACAAAATGGTCGCACACTGCTCCACCCACTAGCGTGTTACCCCGAGGAACTGTGGTCCCTGTAGTCAGCGTTGGCGGGTACGCCTATGCTCAGTGGTGCGTGCAAGTCAGAGTAGCGTTAGCCATCCCTGGACACGTGTTTCGCGGTAGTTGCCGCTCGTCAGCAGGGAGTAGGAAGAGTGTGGGGTTGCATGTGTAGGCTGCTAAAATCATATCAGGTCTGGTACCTCTCGTAGCAACGCAGGTGCGTAACCTACAGCCCGTCGGCTGTCGGGGCTCAGGGAGCCACTAAATAACTAAACAAAATGGTCGCACACTGCTCCACCCACTAGCGTGTTACCCCGAAGAACTGTGGTCCCTGTAGTCAGCGTCGGCGGGTACGCCTATGCACAGTGGTGCGTGCAAGTCAGAGTAGCGTTAGCCATCCCTGGACACGTGTTTCGCGGTAGTTGCCGCTCATCAGCAGGGAGTAGGAAGAGTGTGGGGTTGCATGTGTAGGCTGCTAAAATCATATCAGGTCTGGTACCTCTCGTAGCAACGCATGTGCGTAACCTACAGCCCGTCGGCTGTCGGGGCTCAGGGAGCCACTAAATAACTAAACAAAATGGTCGCACACTGCTCCACCCACTAGCGTGTTACCCCGAAGAACTGTGGTCCCTGTAGTCAGCGTCGTTTGGTACGCCTATGCTCAGTGGTGCGTGCAAGTCAGAGTAGCGTTAGCCATCCCTGGACACGTGTTTCGCGGTAGTTGCCGCTCGTCAGCAGGGAGTAGGAAGAGTGTGGGGTTGCATGTGTAGGCTGCTAAAATCATATCAGGTCTGGTACCTCTCGTAGCAACGCAGGTGCGTAACCTACAGCCCGTCGGCTGTCGGGGCTCAGGGAGCCACTAAATAACTAAACAAAATGGTCGCACGCTGCTCCACCCACTAGCTTGTTACCCCGAAGAACTGTGGTCCCTGTAGTCAGCGTCGGCGGGTACGCCTATGCTCAGTGGTGCGTGCAAGTCAGAGTAGCGTTAGCCATCCCTGGACACGTGTTTCGTGGTAGTTGCCGCTCGTCAGCAGGGAGTAGGAAGAGTGTGGTGTTGCATGTGTAGGCTGCTAAAATCATATCAGGTCTGGTACCTCTCGTAGCAACGCAGGTGCGTAACCTACAGCCCGTCGGCTGTCGGGGCTCAGGGAGCCACTAAATAACTAAACAAAATGGTCGCACACTGCTCCACCCACTAGCGTGTTACCCCGAAGAACTGTGGTCCCTGTAGTCAGCGTCGGCGGGTACGCCTATGCTCAGTGGTGCGTGCAAGTCAGAGTAGCGTTAGCCATCCCTGGACACGTGTTTCGCGGTAGTTGCCGCTCGTCAGCAGGGAGTAGGAAGAGTGTGGGGTTTCATGTGTAGGCTGCTAAAATCATATCAGGTCTGGTACCTCTCGTAGCAACGCAGGTGCGTAACCTACAGCCCGTCGGCTGTCAGGGCTCAGGGAGCCACTAAATAACTAAACAAAATGGTCGCACACTGCTCCACCCACTAGCGTGTTACCCCGAGGAACTGTGGTCCCTGTAGTCAGCGTCGGCGGGTACGCCTATGCTCAGTGGTGCGTGCAAGTCAGAGTAGCGTTAGCCATCCCTGGACACGTGTTTCGCGGTAGTTGCCGCTCGTCAGCAGGGAGTAGGAAGAGTGTGGGGTTGCATGTGTAGGCTGCTAAAATCATATCAGGTCTGGTACCTCTCGTAGCAACGCAGGTGCGTAACCTACAGCCCGTCGGCTGTCGGGGCTCAGGGAGCCACTAAATAACTAAACAAAATGGTCGCACACTGCTCCACCCACTAGCGTGTTACCCCGAAGAACTGTGGTCCCTGTAGTCAGCGTCGGCGGGTACGCCTATGCTCAGTGGTGCGTGCAAGTCAGAGTAGCGTTAGCCATCCCTGGACACGTGTTTCGCGGTAGTTGCCGCTCGTCAGCAGGGAGTAGGAAGAGTGTGGGGTTGCATGTGTAGGCTGCTAAAATCATATCAGGTCTGGTACCTCTCGTAGCAACGCAGGTGCGTAACCTACAGCCCGTCGGCTGTCGGGGCTCAGGGAGCCACTAAATAACTAAACAAAATGGTCGCACACTGCTCCACCCACTAGCGTGTTACCCCGAAGAACTGTGGTCCCTGTAGTCAGCGTCGGCGGGTACGCCTATGCTCAGTGGTGCGTGCAAGTCAGAGTAGCGTTAGCCATCCCTGGACACGTGTTTCGCGGTAGTTGCCGCTCGTCAGCAGGGAGTAGGAAGAGTGTGGGGTTGCATGTGTAGGCTGCTAAAATCATATCAGGTCTGGTACCTCTCGTAGCAACGCAGGTGCGTAACCTACAGCCCGTCGGCTGTCAGGGCTCAGGGAGCCACTAAATAACTAAACAAAATGGTCGCACACTGCTCCACCCACTAGCGTGTTACCCCGAAGAACTGTGGTCCCTGTAGTCAGCGTCGGCGGGTACGCCTATGCTCAGTGGTGCGTGCAAGTCAGAGTAGCGTTAGCCATCCCTGGACACGTGTTTCGCGGTAGTTGCCGCTCGTCAGCAGGGAGTAGGAAGAGTGTGGGGTTGCATGTGTAGGCTGCTAAAATCATATCAGGTCTGGTACCTCTCGTAGCAACGCAGGTGCGTAACCTACAGCCCGTCGGCTGTCGGGGCTCAGGGAGCCACTAAATAACTAAACAAAATGGTCGCACACTGCTCCACCCACTAGCGTGTTACCCCGAAGAACTGTGGTCCCTGTAGTCAGCGTCGGCGGGTACGCCTATGCTCAGTGGTGCGTGCAAGTCAGAGTAGCGTTAGCCATCCCTGGACACGTGTTTCGCGGTAGTTGCCGCTCGTCAGCAGGGAGTAGGAAGAGTGTGGGGTTGCATGTGTAGGCTGCTAAAATCATACCAGGTCTGGTACCTCTCGTAGCAACGCAGGTGCGTAACCTACAGCCCGTCGGCTGTCGGGGCTCAGGGAGCCACTAAATAACTAAACAAAATGGTCGCACACTGCTCCACCCACTAGCGTGTTACCCCGAAAAACTGTGGTCCCTGTAGTCAGCGTCGGCGGGTACGCCTATGCTCAGTGGTGGGTGCAAGTCAGAGTAGCGTTAGCCATCCCTGGACACGTGTTTCGCGGTAGTTGCCGCTCGTCAGCAGGGAGTAGGAAGAGTGTGGGGTTGCATGTGTAGGCTGCTAAAATCATATCAGGTCTGGTACCTCTCGTAGCAACGCAGGTGTGTAACCTACAGCCCGTCGGCTGTCGGGGCTCAGGGAGCCACTAAATAACTAAACAAAATGGTCGCACACTGCTCCACCCACCAGCGTGTTACCCCGAAGAACTGTGGTCCCTGTAGTCAGCGTCGGCGGGTACGCCTATGCTCAGTGGTGCGTGCAAGTCAGAGTAGCGTTAGCCATCCCTGGACACGTGTTTCGTCGACGCTGACTACAGGGACCACAGTTCTTCAGGGTAACACGCTAGTGGGTGGAGCAGTGTGCGACCATTTTGTTTAGTTATTTAGTGGCTCCCTGAGCCCCGACAGCCGACGGGCTGTAGGTTACGCACCTGCGTTGCTACGAGCGGTACCAGACCTGATATGATTTTAGCAGCCTACACATGCAACCCCACACTCTTCCTACTCCCTGCTGACGAGCGGCAACTACCGCGAAACACGTGTCCAGGGATGGCTAACGCTACTCTGACTTGCACGCACCACTGAGCATAGGCGTACCCGCCGACGCTGACTACAGGGACCACAGTTCTTCAGGGTAACACGCTCGTGGGTGGAGCAGTGTGCGACCATTTTGTTTAGTTATTTAGTGGCTCCCTGAGCCCCGACAGCCGACGGGCTGTAGGTTACGCACCTGCGTTGCTACGAGAGGTACCAGACCTGATATGATTTTAGCAGCCTACACATGCAACCCCACACTCTTCCTACTCCCTGCTGACGAGCGGCAATTACCGCGAAACACGTGTCCAGGGATGGCTAACGCTACTCTGACTTGCACGCACCACTGAGCATAGGCGTACCCGCCGACGCTGACTACAGGGACCACAGTTCTTCAGGGTAACACGCTAGTGGGTGGAGCAGTGTGCGACCATTTTGTTTAGTTATTTAGTGGCTCCCTGAGCCCCGACAGCCGATGGGCTGTAGGTTACGCACCTGCGTTGCTACGAGAGGTACCAGACCTGATATGATTTTAGCAGCCTACACATGCAACCCCACACTCTTCCTACTCCCTGCTGACGAGCGGCAACTACCGCGAAACACGTGTCCAGGGATGGCTAATGCTACTCTGACTTGCACGCACCACTGAGCATAGGCGTACCCGCCGACGCTGACTACAGAGACCACAGTTCTTCAGGGTAACACGCTAGTGGGTGGAGCAGTGTGCGACCATTTTGTTATGTTATGTTAGATATTTTTGTAGCGCGCAATAGTTACTCCGAGGAGTGTCCCAGCGCGAAGCCAAGTGAGGAGATAACAGTGTAGAAAGCTATGGAAAAAAATGGGTTTTAAGGAGATGCTTAAAACAGAGTGGGTCCTGAGTATTACGCAGGAAAAATGAGAGAGCATTCCAGGCCACGGCAGCTTTGACCGCAAGCGAGCTGCCCCCTATCCTGGACCGGGAGAAGCGCGGAACCCTGGCCAACAGAAGAGCTGACGAGCGAAGAGCTCTAGTCGGAGCGTAAAAGGCAAACCGCCTCTGCAAATAGATGGGACCCAAATTGTGGAGGGCTCTGTGGGCAATGACCAATGCTTTAAACTTAACCCTCTCAACCATGGGCAGCCAGTGCAGGGCATGAAGATGAGCGCGAACACTACTACTTATAGTGATACCAAGAAGCAGCCTTACGGCCGCATTCTGAATCACTTGTAGTTTGTTCATGGAATAGCCGGGTAAACCAACATATAAGGCATTGGCATAGTCCAAGCGGGACAATACCAATGCCCGAACAACCGTTTCCTTGGCAGATCTAGGGAGAAGAGGGAGAAAACTCCTAAGAACCTTAAGAAGGCCAAAGCAGCCGCCCGAGATCTTCTTCACCTGGACAGAAAATGATAGATTATCCTCAAACCAGACTCCTAGGTTTTTAGCGGAGCTCCCATTAGAAGAAGGAGGGGGGAAATCCGGAGGCCAGATCTTACATCTGAAGTCCAAGGGGAAGTTACCATACAGAAGGATCTCCGATTTGTCTTCATTGCACTTGAGTTGAGCTTTAGCAAGCCAACCAAATACCGAAGACAAACACTTCTGCACAGGCAAGACGGAATCATCCCCCTTGCCCCAAATGAAAAGAAGCTGGGTGTCATCGGCATAGGCTATCACCTTAGCCCCCAACTTCTCGGCCAGAAAGACCAGAGGAGTAACATAGATGTTAAAGAGGAGGGGGCTAAGGGACGAGCCCTGGGGGACACCTGTGGAGACCTCCTGCAGGGAAGAGGCTGCCGGCGGCAACCAAACCTGTTGGGTACGACCCTCCAGAAAAGACCTCAGCCAGGCCAGAGCCAAGCCAGAGACCCCAATCTCAGAGAGGCGGGAGAGCAGTCTGGCATGCGGCACCGTGTCAAATGCTGCTGATAAATCAAGCATCACCAAAACTGCTCTGCCACCTACATCTAAGCAGTCCCGAATTGCTTCCGAGATCTCAACTAGCGCTGACTCCGTGCTATAAGATGCCCGGAACCCAGACTGAGCTGGGTGCAGAGCCTCAGATCATTCCACAAATTCGGAGAGTTGTCTGGTCACTGCCTTCTCACAGACCTTAGCTAGGCTGGGGAGAAGGGAGATTGGGAGGTAGTTGCCAGGCAGCGCGGGGTCAAGGGACGGTTTCTTCAATAAAGGAAGAATTTTGGCCTGTTTCCATTCCGGCGGAACCCAAGCCTCCCCAAGGGAGAAGTTAATAATGGCAATGACCTCAGGATTGATGGTCTCCGCAACTGCTGCCAGCAGTCTGGCTGGGCAGAAATCCGAGGGCCAACCGGACTTAAGGCCCTTAAGTATTTTCAGAGAACTAGCGAGATCAACAGGAGAGAAGACCGACAGGGCATGATTCAAAGCACCCTGGAGAGGCGCAGTCCGTCCATCTTTAACCAGGGAAGCCGCACACACAGGCAGGGACTGCTGTATCAAACGGATTTTTTCCGAGAAGAAACAGGAAAGGGTATTGCATCAGCCATCCGTGGCCGGGCCAGAACAGTTGAGGGCGGCAGGAGATGTAAAACTCTGCACTATATGAAAAATCTCCTTCGTATTATTACAGGCCTGCTCAATACGCTCGGTGAAATATTGCTTTTTTGCCTGGTAAATGGCAGAATAATAGAATTTTTGACTAACCCTCAAAGCGGCCTTAGCCAAAGGACAGTAATCCCGGCGACGCCAAATCCGTTCCAGCCTTTTGCAATCCTGTTTAAGCACGCGCAGCTCAGCCAAAAACCAGGGCTTTGATGGCGAAACTCTCGAGGACCTAGAGGAGGTGGGAGTAGCCAGCAATGTCATAGACTTATCTAACCAGTTAGTAAAGCCAGCGAGGCTCCCCTCAAGATCACCGGTAAGGGTCGGCCTGGAAGCCGCCAAGGCCCCAGCCAGGGAGGCGGGATCCACCTTCTTAAAGGCTGGTTTCCGCGAGATAGATTCGGCACCACGGGGCGGGCCTACCTTCCAGGAGAAAAATGTGATGAAGTGGTCTGACCACACAAGGGGAAGAGGATCCTCTACTAAAATATTAAAATTAGAGCAGATAGGATCGAGGATGTGACCACCCTGATGTGTTGGGTGGACAACCCATTGAGACAGTTGGGCAAGCTGAAGCATATCTTTTAAGGCAATAACGAAGCGCCCTGGAAATCAGCTCATCGCCCCAAAACTGAATGGTGGCGTGGGCAGAACCAGGGGGGCGATAGACCAACGTCCCACCCAATAGAAAATGGGGGGAAAACCTGATACTAAAGTCCAATGCTTCTCCTGTCCCCCAAGCATGGGTCTCGCCCCTAATGAACTCCCACTTCTCTCTAAATATGACCGCCACACCGCCACCCCTTCCTTCTAAGCGATCAGCCCTAGCAACTTTGTAACCCGCAGGAATAGCCAGAGTAACAAAAGGGTCAGAGTTGGAATCGAGCCATGCTTCCGTAAGGAACAGAAGGTCAACAGGGTGGTCAGAGAGCAGCTCGAAAATGTCGGAGTGATGTTTTTTAAGGTAGCGTACATTGATTAGGGCGGCAGAGATGGATGGTGCAGTATCAAGCTTAGGCCGCCGGCCTGACGCAAATGAGGCAGCTGGAGGAATGGCCACTTGCTCCATCTGACTTCCAGTTGACTGCTTTTTTTTTAGAAGTAGTTAGCAATCCTATTCACGAGGGGCTACGATGGAGCAAACTGGACTAGTGCTTGGTGTTATGTGCTAGGTGGAACGGCTCAAATTGCCACTGCTCACAGCCTCTTGCTGTTTCCTTTTCTTTAACATGGTTCTCCTTTGATCCATCACTCCTTGTGACACAGGTTCCGCCGTCAGGCAAGTGAGAAGATGAGTTGGTGAAAAAAGAGTGGTTCTACTCACTGACCCACTCACTTTACGAGCTTCTCTTGGAAATACTTTTCCAACATTGGATGGCGACAGGGACCTTTTTGTCTAATGAGCAAATGAAGTGATTCCCTCTGTATCTTCCATTGATTGTATTAGGTGGTTAACTTCTGGAGTCAATTTGCCAGAACTAACCTCAAGGACATCCTCAATAGGTGGGACAACATCAAATGATACTTTTTAAAAACCTGTGGTGTATATATATACTAGTCACTCAGTGAAGTGTACACTGCAAATAGTGTCATTCCAGTAATAGGTGCACTCAAAGTGAACATATAAATGGAAGACATTAATGATCAGATGAGGTTAAGCGACTGAGCCTGTGTCAAGTGAATGACTAAGCATAAGTATCAAAAAATCAAAAAGAGGTGTAGGAAAGGAATGGTCTGGGGTATAAGAATATGTTAAAGATCAAGGCTGGAGAAAACTTGGTTGTCCAACAAGGCAGCCATTGGGGTGACAGTGTCTTAATACACAGCGAGAAATAGTTAAACAAGCTGTACATATAAGTCATACTTACTAGAAGGACAAGTAGGTTACCTTAGTCATGTTGTTGGTGAGTCAGCAAAGCTAGTCTGTCTGCTGGGTGGTGGGGCAAAGGAAGAAAACAGTTGGGTTAAATTTCAGGTGTATTCAGGAAAGATGAGGAGGAACTTACGAGGGAGCAATATTCCTACCTACCTTGTTCCAATGGTAACAATGGTGAGAAAAGCAGGTTTAGGAATCATGCATCTATGATGATGTGTTCAGAGTACCAAGCGAGTCCAATAATAGAAGAGGATCACTTGTTAGGGTAAACTCGGAAGTAATGGTAGAGAAAAAGTTGGAAGAGAATTCTAAAAGGCTGTCGGTATAGTCATATAGATTATGATAATGTGCATGTTGGGAGGCACATACAACATTTGATTTGCTCTGTAGCTTAGTGGCAACATGTCCTGCTAATAAAAGGAAAAAGCAGGATAAAATGTCAGGCTGTAAGGGAGAAAAGAAAAGATTAAGCCTTTTGTAAGTCTGTTCATGATATGGCGTATACCTCATCAAAATGACCAGTATGTACTCCCAAGGGGTACTGTGTTTCTTATAGACCTAGCTAATTCAGTTAGATAAGGGTGAGTTTGGACCATGGGGAACAGGGAATAGATCAGTCCCTCTATTAGCTGAACAGATTTTTGCAGGAAGAAGGAATCTGTTAAGTGTCTCAATGGGAGTAGAGAGTGGGAAAATGCCAAAAGACTGGTCCCTCCATTGACTGAGCCTTAGTTCTAGATCTAAGAAGGAGAGTCTTTTAAATGCTTTGTAACCAATAGTGCATTTCTGCATCTTTTTTTTAATCCATTTTGGTGGTTTCTAATTTGATAATCAGTTCACTTTCTTGTCTCCTCATTTCAATTCATGGTTGGCATCCCTTGAATGTGCTTTGATTTGTTCCAAATCAAAGAATGTAAAAGTTTTGTTAGGAGAATGTTTTTGATTGAAATGTTCTGTTAGAAATGTGCTATTGCAATTGATCCAATCCTTAATTTTTAGTTTGTTTCCTGGTTCCCGTTCATAGTCCTTGATTGTATTGATACCCAGTTTATAGATATTTATTTATTTATGCATTTTTATAAATTGCGGACTTTACCCGAAGGTGTCAGAGCGCTGTACAATAGAACCAGTTACGTTTCATGAGAGAAATGTTACAAAATACAACGTACAAAAATAGCAGGACCCAGAATCAAACACAGCAAGCAAGAGGAACACTATATCAAACAAGCAAGGAATGTACAAAAAATAAATAAATATAACAAATTTACAATGACTAACGAACTTCCTGGTGGGGTCTGAGAATGAAGGAATTAGTTCTGAAAGTGTCTTTGGAATAGAAGAGATTTGAGGTCCGCTTTGAAGATCCGGATGGAGGTTTTTTTGAGAAGGGTGGTAACCTGTCCTATTTTGAGGACAGCTGGGAGGGATCCTTGACTGAGGAAGAGATTAACTAGCCTGGTCCAATAAGAGAGAGTATTGGTATGGAAATCAATGGCGATGACACTAGGTATGAGGTCAGAAGAATGGTTGGAGGGTTTGGTTTCGAGGATGCATTTGAGGAGGTCATCTTCCGAGATGGCGGCAAAGTTCTGCCAAGTGACTAAGGATTTTCGCTCCTCAATGGGGGTGGGGTGGTTGACCTGATCCACCAGTGATTTGACCTTTTCATCAAAGAATTAAAGCAAATTCAGTTGCTTTCTTTGAAGCATCCTCAGATTTGATGGTTTGGGGAGAACAGTTTGGGTTTTTGATGAGGTCGAAAAGTTTTTTGGGTCTGTTTTTAGCTGAGTCGAGGAGGGATCTGAAATGTGATGCTTTTTCATGGAAGATGTGCTTGTGGTATTCGGATCTTGCAGAACGTAAAAGAGAGAGATTGGAGGTGGATGGAGATTGTCTCCAATGTTTCTCCAAGATTCTAAGGTTTTTCCTTTCATCAGAGAGCTTTATTGAACCAAGGTGCTGAGGGGGTGGGTCTTTTCCTTTTGCTTTGGAGTGGAGCGACATTGTCGATTTCGACTGCAAGGATTGAGAGGCAATGGGGAGTGAGATCGTTGACATCCGCGTTAGGGCTTAGACTAGGAAGTGAACGCATAGCAGAAGCACACAGAGTCTCAAGATCAATGTTTTTAGTGTTGCGGAACCAGGTAGAAGCCTTTTTAGGTTGGCCAAGAGTTATAATGTGCGAGAGGTGAAAACGGAAGGGAATGAGGAAATGGTCTGACCAGTCTACATGGATAGGGGGAGCAATGGTAAGCTGGTCTGGTTTAGAAATAACAAGGTCCAGAATTGAGCCCTTGGCGTGTGTAATTTCCGAGCAGTGTTGGACAAGATCGTTAGCTGAGAGAAAGGTTGCAAGCTTGTTGGCAGCCGAGTCTTCCATGGAGCCCTAGAGGAGATTGAAGTCACCTAGGAAGATCTGCCTGTCGCGTTGTGAATATTGGTCGCTGATGAAGTCGGCGAGTTCCTCCATGAAGGAAGAGCAGTTACCGGGCGGGTGGTAGATGGCATGGAACCTGAAGGGTGAGTTGTGATGAACTTGAAGTTCTAGGGATAGGCATTCGAATGTGTGGAAGAAGATGGTGGGAAAGGCTTTAATTTGAAGGGAGTTTCTGAAGATAATTGCAACACCTCCCCCGATCTTGTCTGTTCTGTCGTTTCTGAGGATAGAGTAGTCGGTAGGTATCAGAGGATCAAACAAAGTGTGAGAGGAGTCATTGAACCAGGTCTCAGTGAGAAAGAGCAATGTCGAGATTGTGGTGGGTGATAGTGTCAGAGATTTCCAGTTTGTGTTTGGTTGCAGATCTGCAGTTGTGGAGCATCCAATGTAACTCTGACGCAACTGTTTTGGTGATGGGAGTGTTTGGGCTGATAAGGGGGATAGGGATTAGATTCTTGAATGAGGGTGCCCCTTGAGAGGGAGGCTGGTAAGTTCTGACGGAAGAGATGGTCTGAATGGTGAATTGAGTAGAATTGTTAGGAGAGGAGAGTGGAGGGGGATTGACGTTGGTAGTCTAGTAGCTAGCCAGTAAGTTGGTGATGTCTGTGGAGGACAGACTGTGGTTGGCTTTATTGGGGCGCGGGAGCAGGGAACTCCTCGGGAGGTTATTAGGGGAGGGGGATATCTTAGCACTTAAGAGTGAAATGGATGCTTCAAGCTGGGAAATGGAAGAGATGAGAGAATCAAGTTTAGTTTCCAGGGATAGGTGGGCTGTTGGGTGTTGGGTGGCTCAATGGATAAGGGAGGGAGTGGACTAGGCGAAGGAGGACAGAGGGATATGGGGGACCGGGGAGAGTGTTGGGGTGCGAGGGTCAAAGGTGGGGAGGGAGTGAAGTAGGCGAAGGAGGACAGGGGGATGAAGGGGACTGGGGAGAGTGTTGGCGTATAAGGGTCGAAGGTGGGGAAAGATGGTGGTAGAAAGGAGTGGATGGAGTTACAGTGATATTTTTACTGGTGTTGAGCAGAGGTGAAGAATAGAGATCATAAGTAGGAGGAGAAAATTGAGAAGTAGAAAGGGAGGGCGAGAGGTGGAGGGGGAGAGGAGGGTGGTTAAGGGAAGGCCAGGGATTCAGTAAGATGAGAGGAGAAGGGGCTGTAGAGGGGGGAGGGAGGGAGGTCAATGGAAGGCCATAGGAATGGGGAGAAGAGAGAGAGTGCAGGCCAGGTACTATGGGCTATGAAAGGTGAATGTAGGGGGACAGACACCAGGCAGAGTGGGGGGGAGTTGGGCTAAATGGTAGTTGTGGGAGGAGTGAGGGACTGTGAGGTCAAAGGGAGGGAAGAGGGCAGAATTACCAAGAGAGGAAACAGGGTTGTGAAGCATAGGAAGAGAAAGGACTGTAAGGTTAGAGGGAGGGAAGAGGATGGAATTACAAGAGGGGAGGCAGGGATGGGAGGCATAGAAGGGGGGAGTGTAGGTTGTAGAGAGATGGCAGGTGTAAGAACAGAATTGAAGGTACGAGGGAAGCGGAAGAGCGGAAAGGGATGAGGAGAAAGGGGCAGGAAAGGGTAAGGGTAAGGCGTGTTGATCGGTAGTGACACTTGTGACATGTATAGAAACCCACTGGTTTGTCCAAGAAAGTAGTTTTTTCATCAATAAATTCAGATTTCCATAATAGTTGCCTCAGACTTTTGGCATGGCGGATTCCCATTTGTGGATAGCTCTGGGTGCTAATATTGATGGATGGGTTATTGGTCAGAGGATGCCAGTTATGTTTTAAAACTTTTTTGATTATCTGTCCATTATGGAAATATGCAAGACAACTTGTTTTGAGATTCTTCTGTTTGATAGGACGTCGTTCATATTAATGTTGGTGTGTTTGTCAATTTCTCTGGCCGGTGCCTGTAGATGGTCTTTGTAATAGTCCCTGTGTTTAAGACCTGTTAGGTAGGTTATGCTAGCGCAAGAGACTTTCAAAGTGAAACATATGATCACAGGTCACAGACTCAACAAACATCCCTTCAACACCTACAGGTACAACAGACTTACTGCAAAGCTTAGGCTTCATTATCAGTGGTCCTAAAACAGCTCTAGTACTTTCGAATGAGACATGGATTGGACAAATTATTGTGTCCTACTGAAGACAGACAACAGGTCAACAGTCCACTATATTAACACACTGGGAGTCATAGGCTCGAAGATGTTGGTGGACATAGCCACATCTCAAACTCAGTAGAGTAGGTGCCAAGCAAAGACAACTTCATAACTGAATGGAACTCCATGTTTCTGGAGGGCTTAAGCAACTGGATGTTGGACCGAGAGGAATTCAGACATTAATGGTGCTTTGGGGTCTGTGCGAGGTGGATCTCTTTTTCATGCATCCAAATTGCCAGCTGCCAACATTTTTCAGTCGGAGGCTACACAGTGAAGTGCTGGACACATGAGCTTTCCTTCACAAGTGGTCTGGTACTCTGTATTATGCCTTCCCCCATTTGTAACGATAACATGAGTGACAGCACAGGTATAGCGTCATTAGTGGTAGCTTAGTAGGTGACAATTACTCCACTGTGGAGGTCTCAAGTCTGCTTCCAGTTTTTGTTGTAAATAGCTGGAGCTCTTCTAGGACAAACTCTTTCAACGTTTCTGTTGGCAAATCCTGTGGGCAGTAACCACACCCATTGTTGGGGTCAGGTCATAATCGATTGATGGTATGAAGAGTCTCAGGGAATAATGGAAGGTCCCAGAACTTTTGACAAGCTCTGCTTTCAACATCGCCCAGGCATGGGTTTCCACTATAAAAAAAAAAGAGATACTCATAAGCCCATTCCAGATGATCAAGCTGGTATCTGGGAAGACATTAACCAGAAGTAACTCATCAGCGTTTACCAGATAATCCAATACTGTGTGTGGTGAACTGTCTGAGCAACACCTTGGAAACTTTGAGGGAGTTTAGACCCAAAGGGGCTAGACAGTTATTAATATATGGTTCCAAATCTGTACAAAATCAACCTCAACTGAAACTCTGTCTAAGACTATCATAAATTCACCGTCGTCTGAAAATTTCCAAACAAATACCCTTTGTTTAAATAAGTATTACACACATTCAAGAGAAAACTGGGGTCCATGAAAAAGACTGTATTTTGCTCTCTCAGATTTTTCCTTCGGCAAACTAAGAAAAGCGAGAAAGGTGTATATTCAAGAAATCTTCGAAGCGAAAGCATATTTTATCCAGAAACAAATTTACACTCACCTAATCCGATCAGATTGTAACCAATGTGCTCAATGTAAAGATATTCGCTCCTACCAAAGAGAAATCATCAAGTTCCTATCATTCTTCTCCAGCAAAAAGGCAGACTTTAGCACAGACCTGGGCCAAGCTTTGGCCCCCGCACACAAATCATTGAGCACTTAGTGATCATTCCAAAAACTACTACTTGAAGACCCCACAAAAATAATTTGTTGAATGCACCTTACCACCTCATTCAAAGAGATTATTACAGCCATCATAATCAAATCAAATTTCCATTTGTTTGCGCTGTTTTGGCTTATCTTAATCAATGCTTCAATACTATAGGGGATCTATATCAACAGCCTAAAAATAGAACAGATCACCCCTATTCAAAGGAAATCAAACAGTGGCCCAGAAACTATGGACAATTCCAGCCTTCTTTGGCTGGGGAAAGCTAAAGCATATCCTGTAGATCCAACAAAACAATTGACCCTTCTCTGATTGTGAAATTAGCAAACTTCGGCTTTGTGCCAGATCCTACAGTTTAACAATCAACCTTTCCCTCATGATGATTCCTCACATAAACACACTGGTGCACTTCACCATCTATGCCAATTAAAGAGAATAAGACACCTTATTTCCTACAATGAACTAAGAACAGCAACCCACACTCGTACTACCCAGAATTGACTCATAAAATGCCATCCTAGCTGGCCGACCAGCAAAACACGCTGTTCCCAGTAAAGGCTGTTTTACAGGCCATAGCGTGCCTTCTTGCAGATGAAAAACAATATCTCCAAACTTAAGAGAACTTCATTAGCTTTATCTAAAGGCAAGGATTACGTTCAAAATGATTTACCTCACCTGCAAATCTCTTCACTGTCACAAACCTAGCAACCTAACTGATCTCCTGTCCATTTCAAAAGGATTAAGACACACTAGGAGTAAGAGTTCTCTCATCTAGGAACGTGTTCATATCTTTCCAAGCACTGAAATGTTTCTTCAGAGACACTGTTAAGTTTTAGGAACGTTCTACCTCTTCACCAGAAAATAACACCTAACATCCTGCCATTCTAAAAAGACATTTCTATTAACTAGGGGCATGACTTGGCCAGCATTCACTAATGTCAGAACTAATTCTAGTAAAGCAGTTAAGGTCTTTAGACTGTTCCAACAAACACCAAAGAGACTTCATATTCTTTTCTATTTGAGACTTTTGATGTCATTTTTACAACTTCCCTGCTTATTTATTTGTTCAATCTGCTCCTTCTTCCCCACCCTCCTCCATCAGCCTGCCCCAGTCCCGCTTATTAATCACGAATCTCACATGTAGAATGCATTTTGTTACTATGTAAAGCACTTTAATATCTACCAGTGACATGGCGCTATATAAACCGTTAAATAAATAAATATCCTATGTGAAGTCCATTAGATTGGTGTTAAGACAGCTCAGTGGGTAAAATAAATACCGTCAGTTTCTGGGATCAACATGGATAACTTTACATGTCAGTCCGTCAGCAGAATCATGGCGCCTAAATCTGCTTTCTCTGGCACAGTTATGTTAGAAATCATGAGGGCAGCAGATTGGTAACAGAAATCTATATGTAAAAAGTTCTGCTTCTAGCCAAGCCCATTGATGGTGTTGCAGGTGATATCTAAGCATTAAACTACCATAATCTTAATCTCTAATCCTGGCATAGAATGGAAAATGTCTGAGCTTTCGTGTATGAAAGTTTTAATTCTATTAAGTACACAGAGTCAAGGTTTACTTTCACCAACGAAAATACAAACAAATGTGCTTCTTGATATACAATATGGTTAGATTGATATTTACAATTTACTGATGTTAATCACAGGTGTTTTTAATGCCCTACCAATTAATTATTTGTAGGAGAGGAGATTAAGCAGACCCAGGAGTAATGTCTGATTTATGATATCTTCTCACTCTGCAGCAAAGTAAAGAGGGAGATGTGTCAAAAATAGGCCCTCTTATGGACCTCAAGTGTTCAGTATGGTGAATTTATGGTTACACATGTGTAGCTTTTAATAATATGGTACATGGGAGTTGTAGGTTTTTATTGTCATTTGAGGAAGCTAATAAAAGCAATGGGAAGGGGGAGTATAATCATCACTTCCATGTCCTTAATAGAATTATAACTATCAGAAGTAAATCCTAGAACATTTTGCGGTGTGCCCATCTGCTCTAAAGTACAAAGATCCCGATTTTAATAGTCCGCTATGATCTCTCTGAATAGGAAGACAACACTATTGGAAGGAAAAACTAAAAGTATCACCAATAATAATGTACCATCCCAAACCTTCGGAGAAAAAGAAACTTTGAACTGTAATGAGAGCACTTTGTGTGTTTAAATTAAAATGTGCACTAATATTAGCTGCTCTACACTGGAATGAAAAATGTCCTAACTATCTTAACTGAAATCAATTCTGTTAAAGAGTTGGAGGCGAGGATTAGGCTTCAACTTCTTCCCCTTTTATTAACCACCAGCAATTAAAAGTCTGTATTAACATGATGCTACATTTCCCTTAGGTCCTTGGGAAATAAAACAAAGTCAAACAGTTTATCCAATCAGAGCAGACCCTGTCCTCTCAAAATTACTCTGCGACGTTCTATCCTCCTTTCTCCCTGCCAGCCGATCACTTCCAGTATCACTCCTGTTTATTTGAATCAGTTCCTGAGAAACAAATGAATTATGTAAGAATGTAGATGATCTCATTATTTTATTTATTTATTATTATTTTTTTTTTGTAGTTCAGTTGAAAAGTTTATTTAGCACAACAAATAATCATTATGCTACCAGGGCTGAAGCCGTTGAAGATTCATACTTCCAGTTTGGTGGTAGCACTCTCCTAGTCTTGTAATAGCGGGCCAGCCTGTGAATTCTGCTTTCGATCAGAATGAGACGAAATTTAGCATCCTTGTCCTTACGGTTTCTCTCAAGATGTTTGCGCACTGCAACAGCCTTCTTGATCAAATGATACAGATCCTCAGGAAGGTCTAGGGCAAGTCCTTTGGACTTAAGTATTCTCAGGATTTTGTTGCCAGTAACAAAGCGAACCTGAGCAACACCATGTGAATCTCTCAGAATCACACCAATTTGGGAAGGAGTAAGACCCTTTTTTGCCAGCTTGAAAATCTGTTCCTTCACATCATCCGATGTGAGTTTCAACCAAGTTGGCACGCTTCGCCTGTACGGCAATGCAGATTGGGACAAGCCTTTTCCGGGAGCGTGCATGCGACCCATGATGGCGGCGGGAGGAAAAAAGGATGATCTCATTATTGCATACACTCGTATGTGTAAACATCTGAGAAAATATTCTGAAAGTACACCACAAACTAGATATCATATCAAAATCATCATCATGGCAACCATATATCATCATTAAGAACATATTTATCCTTCAATTGTAATTACTACCGGGTGGGAGAATCAAGTGTTCTAGAAATGGGTGGGCTAATCCCTGCCTCCAAGCCCTTAATAGAATTGAAACTTTCGGTTACGATAGCTAGGACATTTTTCAATCTATATCAGGACCGGAGGCAATGATTGGGCTAGTTTAAAGATTCTCCACCACCAGAGATGCCAGATTTGTAACTGGTTGAAGTATAACCTTTTGAAGGTAGAATAGGACCAGTCTGCAGCATTTTGGATGTCCTCTAAACGAGCTCCCAGTTTAAAAGCTTTGTAGTCCATGCCCCCCCCCCCTTACTGAGTGAGCCCCAAAATGGGAAACATCAATCCACACCTCTTGCATGCCCATCAGACCCACCTAGCAATGGTAGCAGAATAAACTGCTTTGTGGGGTTTCGTAAGAGCAATAAGTAATTGTTGCTTGCCCTTGAGAACGTTTATCATTGGTCATAGACTCATAAGCCCTCAATGTTCTAACACACAATTTTGGGACATCTAGGAAGGATAGGTATGGCACAGTTTCGAATTACATTTTATTCTTCTGGAAATATCAAAAGTCACCCCGTCTGGAGTGAATACTCTACCTGTCAGATCCAGGGCTCTCACATCTGATACTCTGCAACAGGAAATCAAGCATAGCAGAATGGCCAATTTTGCCGACCTATGTTTACTAGATAGATATTTATTGGATGGCCATGATTTAAATCTTATTCACATCCCACAGGGTAGAATATTGAGGTTTCGGAGGGACAGACAATCGGATTCCCCTGAGGAGTTTATTAATTACAGGGTGCTCTCCGACTGGGTGTCCATCAATTGGAATATGGCCAGCTGATATGGCTGATATAAAGGTATTAATCGACCTATAAGCTAGGCCATCCGAAGCCAAAGCGGCCAACAAATTCAAAATGCAGACAACATCTACTCCCACTGGATCCAACTGCCATTGATGACACCTACCCCATCATATTGACCAGGCAGAGCGGTATCTCTTACTTGGGCTATTTGCATAGGCTCTGGCGAGTACTGTGGCAGCATCTGCTGAAATCCCTGGGACTTTCCAACATTCCTTGTAATCTGCCATGCCATAAAACCGAGTAAACATGTGAGTACCAGGTGATGTGGAGTCCCCTGGGATCCTGAAGAAGATCTTAAAACAGGGGTAGAAGGATTGGAAAATCCATAAACAGATCCACCAGAACTGGAAACCATACTTGAGACCTCAATATCAGGGTAATTACCACTAGATATGCCCGCTGTCGCCGCACCCAAGTGGACAGTCTCATCATTGCAAGTGGAGGGAAGGCATACCCTTTTTCCGCACTCCAAACCTGGAGAAATGCATCGGTCACTATTGAGCTGGGGTACGGTCACCAACTGCAATACCTCTCCAAGTGATGATTCAGCCTTGAGGCAAAGAGATCGATTGTGAATGGCCCGACGGTTCTGAAGTTCCTGAAATACCCTCGGGTGAAGCTTCCAGAGACTGGTATCCTCCCAATGATGGGAATGCCAGGCTGCCACCAGATTGGAGGCTCCTGGAAGATGTTCTGCCGAAATTTGGTTGGTCAGACAATATTCCCAAAGGCACAGGCAAGATCTTGCAGAGCTTTCGGTCTCATCCTGCCTAGATGGTTGAAGTAGCGGAATGTTGCGACATTGTCCATCTTGAGGAGCACCCCGCACTGGGCTCTGTCTTTGGTCAAACATTTCACTACAAAAGACCCTGCCATCAGTTCCAAGCAATTTCTATGAAAAATCTGTTCTACGGATTACCATTTTCCTCCTTTGGAGACTTCCCTGCAACCTGCTCCCCATCCTGAACCGCTGGCGTCTGACTCCATCACCGTATCGGGTTGGGAGCCGAAGATGGCCTGGCCATTCCATGCCTTCATATGGGAAGTTCACCACTGAAGTTCCATGTTCACTTCTTCCGAAACGGGAATGGATTGCGAATAAGGGAAAGCCTGTTGCAAGTGAAAGATCTTGAGGCTCTGTAATGTGCGGTAATGCAAGGGGCCCGGGAAAATGGCCTGTATGAACGATGAAAGGAGACCTAACTACCCAGGCTAAGTGCTGTAGGGAAATTGTTGGTCTGCTCAGAGTTTCATTGATTTCCTGTTTTATTTTGGAAAGTTTGTAAGAGGGAAGATTTAGGGTACTGTTGACCGAATCCACCACAAAACCCAGCGACTGAATATTCTGGGAAGGTATGAGGGATTATTTTTTCTCGTTGATTATGAAACCGAGAGATTGCAACAGATCGATGGTCATCTTCTGATGATATGACGGATGCCTTGGACAAAGATTCAAGATTAGAATGTCATCCAGGTAGACTATCAACCAGACAACCTGGGCTCTCAGGTGCACGACCGTAGGCCTCATCACCTTCGTAAAACACCACGGAGCGGAAGACAGACTGAAAGGGAGGGAGGTGAATTCGAAGATCTAAGACCTCCACTGAAATTGTAGAAATCGTCTGTGAGAAGGGAAAATGGGGATCGTACCATCAGCTTTTAGCAAATCCCTGAGAAGATGGATACCTACCATCTTGAAATGGTGATAGACCAACCACTCGTGTAGTGCTAGAGGCACTCTTATGGTCTGACACCACATGATGACCTTTGACTACCATCATTTTAATTGACTTTGGTGTGTTATGTTATCCTAGCCTGAATGTACGTCCCGCATATGCCTTGTTTCTCTTGAAGGTTTCTTTCTTGTAATCTTGCAGTCTTACAGTAGGAGCTGTCACAGAGTAGAACATCCTTGCCAAGAACAGATCGTGTGGGATGTGCACTTGAAAGCATGAGAGAGAGAGAGGTGTGGAATGTATTTTTTAGTCTCAAAGTGCAGTGTTGTAAGCAGTGGTACACACGTGCATTGTGTTGTACATTGAGAGATGGAGTATGTGATGCTATAAGCAGTGGTGCACAAATGTGCATTATGTTGTACATTGAGAGATCAAGTATGTGATGCTATAGGCAGTGGTGCACCAATGTGCATTGTGTTGTACATTGGGAAAAATTATGAAGTTCTTACTATTGACTTTGACATGACCTCATGTCATCCTGAATTCTGAATCTGCCTTGCTTGAGCTTTTCTGCATGCACAGCCAGGCCCCCAGAGTGTTTGCAAGTTGTTTGGGTTAATCATGTTCAAGTTTATTTTTGTAAGAGGTTGTTTAATGTACCCTGGAAGGCTTTTGTAAGCTTTGTTAAGATAAAGGCTGTAACATGTGAGAATGTAGAGGGAACGTGGAAACTCCTTTTGCCCTGGAATGCTTGCATGGAAACTGGCCAGTTCCAGTAAGTTTCCTTGGCGCAGAGGGAAAGACTCTCGAACCTTCTAGTGTGTTTTGAGACTATAAAGCCGGAGAATGTTGACAGCCAGCTTGGGAGTTCACTTGTGGAGTAGACGTACTGTCTCAAGAATCTGGATTTAAGCCTGATCGCGAGTCCATTGCCTGGCTGATAACGGGCTCCTCCAGCTTGAGTTTGAAAAGATGTTGAGTGAACAATCAGGTAAGGTGATTTGTTTCTGACTAGTACCATTGTGATGCGTGGTTCCAATGGCTGTGGTCATTTGAGGTGTTTTCTTTGTGATGTGTGAGTCAGAATGCACATCCGTAATCATTTGATGTATTTAGTGTATATAACTTTCTGATTTCTTGCAGGACATCCAGTATTATTTGCTGCCTGTTTATTCATTATTATTATTCATGCACTTAACTGCTGCATTCGACAAGTGTGTTATTATTGCTTGCATATAAATATATATATCTCTATATACATTTGAATGTTGTTAATTTGGCATCTGGGAAAGCCATTCTGTTGGAGAGCATTCCATAAATAAAACCCCAAGCCTCATTCTAAAAAAGAGTCTTTGATGTGTTTCATTTTATAATGTGAAACCCCTTTTCTATGTGGTGTTGTGTTTTATGTCTCCTGCCTCGTCGTGTATGAGCCACCGTGTGGGAGTGGTATTTTGTGGAACTCTGTATTATCTTGAGGGCGAGGCAAGACAACTCATTGAATTCCCTCAAATTGATGACAGGGCGATGACCCTCGTCTCTTTTTTCCATAAGAAAGAGACTGCTGAGGAATCAGTTGGGGTGCAGGGTTGTTGGCACAATTGCCCCTTTCTCCAAAAGCTGGACGATCTCACCATCCACTAGTGCCAACTGACCAGGAGGGAAAACCAGGGGCCTGGGGCAAGTTGGTTGGTGCGAACTCTGTTTGAAAACCTTGATTGTTTGAAGAACCCATGCATCTGTGGTCAGAGCCACCCAGTTGTGTGAGAAAGACCCCAGCCTGCCCCCAAGTTTGATCCCCTCGGAGCTCTGTAAACTTACCTTATGTGGTATTGTAACCGTTGCCTCTTCCTCTTGCACCCCTGCAACGGGGATAGGTCCTTGTAGGGTAAAATTTCTGAATTTGTCTGGGTCCTGCCACTGCTCTCTGCAAGATTCTGTACCTTTGTAGAAGGCTTGGTGGAAGGCGCGGTCAGTCGAGCGCCCCTTGCCACGACTGGCAAAAACACGGGGTGTGAAAATCGTTTAATAGAGGATCGGGCTTTATGTAGAGAGTTGAATGTGTTCACAAATGTTCACAAATCTTTAACGAATGGGTCACCAAATAGATTGCCCTCTTATATAGGCTCTGCCTCAGAAGTGGAGAATTCCCCTAACTTTGGGCCGATTTTAAATAAAAGGGACCTGCGACGTTCTGTGGATATCGCACAGTTCCCTTTCCCCAAAGCTATGATGGCCCTTTGAGCACAGCTGGAAAGAGTAATGAGGAGAATAAGGAACAGGATGCTTTGGCATCTTCCGCAATGTCTCGAATTTTGACTAGGGGGCCCGTCACATCCAATAGTTTGTCTTGGCATGAACGCCAAGAATGACCTATGCCTTTTTTCGGATCGCTCACAAATTTTGCTAAGAAGATAGCCATTTGGGTATCTACTTCAGGGGTAAGGGCCACTTTCCCTTCTAGCGCAGGTTTGGGACATTCAGCTCTAAGGCAACTCCTGATCTCCTTATCCAATGGCTTTTATAGCCGGCCAGCAATATAAGAGACCGCTTTAGGAGCCGGGTACCATTCCACCGAACGTGGATGCAAGAGTTTGTCCAGGTTTAGCATATCTGAGCTTGGATCATGGAGCTCAGCTTCTTTGCTATTATTCCCTGTGGATAGAGGATCACCAAACGGACGCCAGGGTCAGCCAGAATCTCCATCACCATCAGAGGTATGAGGCGAACCGTCTGGATCTCCGGGGTTCGGAAAGTCAGGATAAATTAGGGCCCTCCTGGGGTAACTGGGTCTTGGAATCCTGAGGGAGGGGACTGGGAATCCATAAATGCCCTTTTTAGGCACAGGAAGGCATCTAAGTGAACCCCTTTATCATCTGTGTGTTTGCGCTTAGTGTCTGTGACGGACGTGTAAGGCTGTCCTGGAGATATAGTGACCTGGGACCCAGCAATGTCTTCCCTTGCTCCACTAGGTCTTTGGCACTGAGCCTGGAGTTGCTAAATCTTCTTCTCCCAGGGCACCACCTCTTGGGACACAGCTTTGAATATGGACACATCCATGACCTAACAAAAATGGTCATCTATCTGGAGCTAAATGACATCCTCCTCTTCAGAATTATCTCTTAACTCCTCCATAGCAGTTCCAGGAAGGAGGGCACACCTATAGGCAAGATATGGGGAATAATTGAATTAGGATGATCCCTAGTGTATGCCCATTAAGGGTTAATCATAGGGTCAAACAGGGCTCGGGACCAGCACTCCCTTGGTATGTATGTAGGGAACCGAATAACTGCCTGGGCAAGTCTCACTTTCTGAGTACCAAACTAAGTCTTACCCACAGTGTGGGTGTTCAGCTCCAGGAAGTGGCTTTCAAGAGTGCACAATAAGCACTAATTACATGTAAAATAGCCCCCGATAAGTACCGCGGCCAGGTGCGTTTTTCCAAGCCCAAAGGATCGGGCGAAAACAAAGCGCTGACCGCACAGGGGGTAGAGACGCGCACGCGCAGAGCGTGTAAATTAAACCTGCGCGGGTCCCCTAGTGTCGTATGACTGCATTGAGAGCCTGGTGAAGGGGGGCTTGGGGGTAGCGGCCCACCGCTGAGAGGACCCCCCCGGGCAGTTTGGGAGGGGCAGGGGGAGCGGGGGGGCTGCAGGCCACGGGTCGGCCATTTTAATTTTTGGGCTTCATAATTTTGTAGCCCAAAGAAAGCCCAATGGGAGCCCAACCATAAATGGGTTGGGCTCCTGCTCTCAGCCACCATTTTAGGTTTGGTGACCTGGTGGCTGGGAGCTTAGGTGGCTTTTGGGGTTTTTTGCGTCGTAGTAGTGTCAGGCCAGTGGTTCGTGTGCCGAGTGGTATTGGAGGATGTCGGCGGAAGATTATCGTGTGGTAGAGGCCATCTGCCTCTTGAGCGAGGCGGGCCAGTTGGACCTCATCGTGGGAGAGCCGGAGGGGCCAGCACGCCTGGCGCGGCAGGCCTTGGCGGGTGTGGCGGCGGCGGTGGCCGCTTAACAATTGCCCAAGCGCACCTGGAGGCGGCCCCGACTCTGCATTCATTGGCGGGGATGGAGGGAAGGTCCGGGGAGGTGGGCGGGTTAGGGTGCGGGGGCGGGTTTGGGATGTCTGCGCTGGGGAGAGCAGAGGGGGTTGCGAGTGTTCCTCTCCCGGCTTCGGAGCTCCGGGAGAGGGCTGTGTCTGCTCCCGCGGCGTAGGGAAAATGAGGAGGAGGGCGAGGCGGCTAGCGGCGTTTCCCCTCACTGACATTCGTGTCAGAGGGGAAAGCGGTGTATGAGGGGGGTCGGGCTGCGGGTCCGTAGTCTTTTCCTCCTGGAGGGAATTCAGGTGTGGACAGCTGGGAGGCAGGGGGGGGATATGCTCCTGATCATGCGCGCTCCAGCGATTGTGGGTGAGGAAAGCGGATCGGGGGCAGAGGTGAGGCTTCTGGCTCGGCGTGGGGAGCGGGGGATCTAGGGACTCCGCAACTCTCTGGGGGCACAAGCAGAGGCCCCCTTTTCTCTTGTGGGAAAGGTTTAGCTCCGGGTGGGCACGTGTTCAGTCCGCTCCTTTTCTCCCCACGGGGTTCAGTGGGGGGAGAGGCTTTGTCTGTGGGGGGGAGCTCACTAGGGGAGGGTGAATGGGCGCAATTGGGTGAGTGGGGGAGCACTCCGAGTTTGTTGCACGACAGGACTCCTCAGCTTGGCGGGAGAGGGTTGGGCCCCCCCCCCCCTGGTTGGGAGGGGTAGGTGCTGGATAGGAGAGAGAGGACGTAGGGCAAATGGGACAGGGAGGGGGTGAGGTGGAGGTAGAGTTGGGGCCGGCAGTAGGTGCCCATGACTGGGAAGGTTTAGATATTGGACGGAAGGGGTCCGGGGCATTGGACGGGGGCGCAGCGAGACCCCCCTTTACCCATGGGGAGCGAGTTGGGGGTGCGCGGTTCTAGTGGGTCAGCGGTGGGGGGAGGGGGCCGGGGAGAGGAACAGGTTAGGTTCGGCGGGGGGGAGGGTGGGCTGGGGTCCCGCTTCTGCGGTGATGCTGGCGATGCTGGATTGGAGTGGGGACGAGGAGGAGGGGGACCCATCCCAACAAGGCCAGGCTGTGGCGGATGGGGCAGGTTAGGGATAGGTGTGTTGGGGGGTTTTCGCCGGGCTGGCAGAGTGAGGGGGCGACAGCTAGGGATGAGGGACCCAGTACAACAGTCCAAACTTTTTCCTTTCAGGTCAGGGAGCGGCGCAGTGGTGCAGACTCGGTAGGGCGGGGTGCGGCCCACAGACACCGAGGAGAAGGGAGGGTAGAGCCCAGCACGGCGCAATCTGTACTGGTGGGGGATCCCGTCACAGTCAGCGCACGAAGGTCCGGCATGACCTCGCTGGCCCCAACGACAAGCGGAACGCGCTGGTCAGCGATATCTGCGGAGAGGGAATTGCACAGAGGTCAACGCATGGGGGAGTACCGGCGAGTACAGTCGGCTCCCCCGCTCGGAGTACGGCCGGGGGCCGTTAGGGCTGGCATGGTGCAGGTTGGGCCCGGTAAGGCCCGTGATTTGAAGTTTGATGCTGAGGCGCTCCAAGAAGAGGAGGAGCCTCTGGTGCCATGAAGATACACCCGAAGAAGGAGAATTGAGGGACGAGGAGGAGGGGGGGACCTCTCACGTTTTGCATAGTGTTTTACAGGCACCGGCGGTGGCGCCTCACAGAAAAGCAGTGGCATCTGGATCCAGAAGAGAGCGCGGCCCCTCGGTGAGTGCTCCTCGGCTAGTGGTTCACGCGGCGGCGGTGGTACGGTGGCCGGTGCTGGTCCGGGCACCCTCCTTAGAGCCAGGTGAAACCAATAGACCACAGGCCAAACCAAAAATGGTGTCTGTGGAGATAGGGGGTGAAGGGGGTGAGGAGGTGAATGAGGGGAGACTACACAGAGGTAACTATGTGAGGGACACAGGGGTGGGTACAGAAGTAGGGGGGGCAGCCCTGGGTGCCAAGGTGGAGAACGGGACGACTACAGAGGGGGCTGGGGGGGACAAGGAGCCTTTGCCGAGCAAGGAGTTGAAGATTAAGAAATTGTCCTATATGAGTGTGACGAAACCTTTGGGGGCACATTTAATGCTGGCGACTAAGGAGCGTATTTGGAAAGGGGAATATGTGGAGCTTTGGAAGCTGTTACACAGAGAGGTACGGTCCAAAGAGGGTTCTAAAGAAGAAGAAAATGAGCTGGCAAAAAGGCCTAAGGTGCTGGTGACAATTGAGAATTGGACGGCAGCGTTTTTAATTTACGCCAGTGTTTACTGTGAAAAGTTTCCTGAGCGCTGCGTAGCCCTTTTTAAATATATGGATGTAATTAGGAAGGCTCAGATCAAGGGGGGCGGATACGCTTGGGCCCAATATGACGTGGAGTTTCGGGCCCGGATGGTGTGGGACCTGGAGGCTAAATGGGGGGAACTGGACACGGACCTGTGGCAACATACTATGGGATCGGCCACAGGTGGTAAGACTGTGTTTACAGCTAGCGGGCTGCCATTGGTGTACTGGCCCTTTTAGGGGAAGCCCACCCGGGAAGGGGTGGAAGGCACAGGGTCAACACCAAATGGGACAGGAGCGTGCTGTGACTTTAATAAAGGCCTTTGCACGAGGGAATACTGTAAGTTTCGGCACGAGTGTTCACAGTGTGGGAAGCGCCACCCCCTTGTTAACTGTTGGGGCGTCAAACCACAGGCAAACCAGCAATGGCAGCAGTCAGGGAACGGCACCACTATCCCCTCACAGCAATTCCAGAACAAAAGGGGAGGCAAGGGCCTGCAGGGTACTGGGCCCAAGAGCTCCTACAGTTAGACTAGGGAAATTGGTGAAGGGCCTGCAGGGGTATGGGGATCTGGGAGCGAAACAGGTTTTGATGGAAGGGTTTCAGTGGGGGTTTCATTGGGCTATCGGGGACCTCGACAGAGGAGGTGGGCTGACAACTTGAAATCAGCAACAGAACACAGGGGGTGGTGCAAGAGAAACTGAATAAGGAGGTGCACGAGGGGAGAATGACCGGCCCCTTTGAAGATTGGCCAACAGAGAACCTGATCATATCACCAATAGGGGTTGTGCCCAAAAAAGAGGTAGGACAATACAGGCTGATTCAGCACCTGTCATGGCCCAAAGGGGTCCTCAGTTAACGATTTCATTGATGAGGAGGCGGCCTCAGTTTCTTATTCCTCAGTTGACGTGTTTATGTCACTAGTTGTGACCGCGGGCGCGACTGCAGAGATGGCAAAGTGTGATGTAAAGTCGGCTTTTCGGTTGCTTCCAGTCCATCCAGATGATTGGGATCTTCTGGATATCCATTTTGAGGGAAAATGGTCCGTGGACAAAGCTCTACCGATGGGTTGTTCTATATCATGTGCTTTATTTGAATATTTCAGCACCTTTCTGCAGTGGTACTTCATGCGGCACACACGTTGGTGACGCACTATAAGGATGATTTCTTCTTTGTCGGTTCAACGGGCTCCGCGGAATGCCAGGCAGCTCTGGACACCTTCCATGAGCTCATGGGTGACATGGGGGTGCCGCTGGCCCCTGAGAAGACAGACCAAAACGGACCAGAAGGGTTTAGGTAAAGGGGTAAGGTTGGAAGCGGCAGTGCCAGCCGCCACGTGCCCCCTTAAGTGGGCCCGACGTTGGCGAATTTTGTCGAAAGGCTTGGGGCCAGAGGCAGTTTTTATGCACGCTAATGGGAAGAGGGTTACGGATTACCAGCTCCGCATGGTGTTGCGGAAAGCTTTGGACAGCATGGGGGAGGATGGGGCGCAATATGGGACACATTCTTTCAGATTTGGGGCAGCAACGGAAGCGCATAACTGGGGCTATACGCAGGGGGACATAATGAGGCTGGGGCCCTGGTCTTTGGACTGTTATCATCGTTACGTACGGCAGAATGCAGAGAAGGCGCATGCGTCATCCTCTTTTGTGTGAATCTCATTTCTCTTTCTCGTTACAGGTTCGGTGGCTGGGCCCCAGGAGCAGGAACTGACCATTTGGATTGTGAGGCACTCTTTTATCAAATGGGCACAGGTCCAGGCATGTCAGTGTTATTTTGGTTCAATGTTGGGCTTTAATAAACGTTCGTTTAACATTGTTTGGAAAGGTAAGGGGGGAATGAAATGGAAAGAATTGTTGCCGTGCCTTAATAAATGGATGGTGCAGGGGCGGTGCCCAGACGTTTTGCTGATTCATCTGGGAGAGAACGATTTGTGCGAAGGGAAAGGGGTGGTATTGATGAGGGCCATGAAGTCGGACTTGTCGAGGTTAAAGGAGCAATGGGCTGGGTGCCACGTTTTGTGGACAGAGTTGGTCCCGCGACGAGTGTGGAGGGGGGCTTTGAACCTGAGGGCCACTGAAAGGGCGCGAAGGAAAGTGAATTCGGAAATGTCTCGGTTCTGTCGTCATCTTGGTTTTGGAAGGGTTACACATAGGGAGCTGCGTTTTGAGGCCGTGGAATTTTTCAGGGGCGATGGGATACATTTATTGAGGATTGGCATGGACCTCTACTTATTGGAGATTAGGGAGGTGTTAGCAAAATGTTTGAAAGTTCAGGCGCATTCTGAGTAGAAGGTGTACAGTTGGCCTAGTTGGGGGGGGCAGAAAAGGAAGGGGGGGCCTCCCCCCCCACTTTCTGGGTGGCGGGAGTTATTGGAAGTTTTGAAAAGATTGACAGAGGTTGTTGGGTTATTGTTGAATTTGGGTTATCGTCAGGGAAAGGGTAGGCAAGTTAAGTTCTAGTTAGGTTATGCATGTTCGGGGTTTGACGGGGTAAAGAAGCAGGCAGGGGAAGTTGTATAACGGATGGGTTGAATTTAAAGTGTTTATGTTTTGATGCATTGATGTATAGGGTTGTAATGTTGTAATGTATGGGTGGGGGGCGGGGTCAAGGAAATGTTAGGGGCGGGTTGGGGCTGAAGGTCAGTACGTGTTTGTTTAGTGAGGTTTAGTTTTGTAAGGTGTTTGCTGAGGAATTTTTAATGTGTTGCGCACCTGTTTCAATAAAGCAGCCTTTTACACACAGCACTGAGTTTGTGGTCTGCTCACTACCCCCACCCCTCCCTCCCAAGGGGGGCTTCGGGGGAGCGGCCGACCGCAGGGAGGTCCCCCCCCGGGCAGTTCGGGAGGGGCGGGGGAAGCGGGGCGGCTGCAGGCCACGGGTCCGCCATTTTAATTTTTGGGCTTCATAATTTTGTAGCCCAAAGAGAGCCCAATGGGAGCCCAACCATAAATGGGTTGGGCTCCTGCTCCCAGCCACCATTTTAGGTTTGGTGACCTGGTGGCTGGGAGCTCAGGTGGCTTTTGGGGTTTTTTCCCACCCCCCCTCCCATTTTTACGGTGGATTGGTAGTTTTCTCTTCCTAGGCTTTAGGCGCCATTTGTTGGGACAGGTGTGCAGGGGATGGCTATGTATTGTCGCTGGAAACAGGTGCCGTGCGGGAGTTATTGGACGTTTTGTCAAGGTTGACAGAGGTTGTTGGGTTATTGTTGAATTTGGGTTATCGTCAGGGAAAGGGTAGGCAAGTTAAGTTATAGCTAGGTTACGCATGTTCGGGGTTTCACAGGGGTAAAGAAGCAGGTAGGGGAAGTTGTATAACGGATGGGTTGAATTTAAAGTGTTTATGTTTTGATGCATTGATGTATAGGGTTGTAACGTTGTAATGAATGGGTGGGTGTGGGGTCAAAGAAATGATAGGGGCGGGGGCGGGGCTGAAGGTCAGTACGTGTTTGTTTAGTGAGGTTTCGTTTTGTAAGGCGTTGGCCGAGGAATTTTTAATATGTTGCACACCTGTTTCAATAAAGCGGCCTTTTACACACAGCACTGAGTTTCTGGTCTGCTCCCTCCCCCCACCCCTCCCTCCCAAAGTAAAGCGGCCGCGAAGGAGTGAGAGACGTTCCTGTGGCCATGCTGAAAGAAAAAGGCAATATTAACACAAGCTGTAGGTATAGAACAATGCCTGATAATTTGCGATTGTCTAAACTGTGTTTAAATGTCATAATAAAGGATAAACAATTAAAGGATAGCCTCGTAAATGACAGAGAGAGAAAATGCACTTATCTAAGGTTGCTGGAGCAGTGAAGAAAGAGGAGGATAGAACGTCCCTGAGGAACGGCTAGAGTGGTCGGCTTCATAACTGGGGAATGGAGTTTGAGTATCGGCAGGGACTCTCAACATCCTGTGATTGTGAGCAAATCACTTACTGTCCGTGAGCCAAACAAAATGAATGTGTCCATCTGTAATGCAACTGGTGCTCATGTAAAGCGCTGTGATACCTTTGGGTCGAGTTTGCGCTATATAAAACGTTTTTTTTTAAGACGGGCTCTGCTCTGCTTGGATAAACTGTTTGACTTTGTTTTATTTCCCAAGGATATGGGGAAATGAAGTTTAATGTTAATACAGACTTTTAATGGCTGATGGCTAATATAAGTGAAGGAAGTTGAAGCCTAATCCTCGCTTCCAGTCCTGACATAGAATCCATATGTGTATGGAGCTACTGCAGTTGAAACCAAATCAATATGATGTGTTTTAGTTTGCTTTTCCTGGCTTACGTTAACTAAGTCACAATACCATTTTATTTAGGATGGATGCTGAATCATTCTGTTCATTCTCTGTTTATATTTTTGCCTATCAATACTTGCAGCATGATGCGTAGTTTTCATTTTGTATGACAATATTGTTCTTGAAGAACTGGCTAACTCACTGGAAGAGACCATTTCTTCTACGCTCCTCCTGCTAGCACACTGTATTGCATTCATTCATAATGGTTTCTATTTGTTCATGTAACTAGTTTGTTCTGGCATCTCCAAATGACATTAGGTCAGAAAGCGTATCAATATCCATGTTGAATTTGGGTTATTGTCAGGGAAAGGGTAGGCAAGTTAAGTTATAGTTAGGTTATGCATGTTCGGGGTTTGACGTGGTAAAGAAGCAGGCAGGGGAAGTTGTATAACGGATGGGTTGAATTTAAAGTGTTTATGTTTTGATGCATTGATGTATAGGGTTGTAATGTTGTAATGTATGGGTGGGGGGCGGGGTCAAGGAAATGTTAGGGGCGGGGCGGGGCTGAAGGTCAGTACGTGTTTGTTTAGTGAGGTTTAGTTTTGTAAGGCGTTTGCTGAGGAATTTTTAATGTGTTGCGCACCTGTTTCAATAAAGCGGCCTTTTACACACATCACCGAGTTTGTGGTCTGCTCACTACCCCCACCCCTCCCTCCCAAGGGGGGGTTGGGGGGAGCGGCCGACCGCAGGGAGGTCTCCCCCCCGGGCAGTTCGGGAGGGGCGGGGGAAGCGGGGGGCTGCAGGCCACGGGTCCGCCATTTTAATTTTTGGGCTTCATAATTTTGTAGCCCAAAACGCCCCAATGGGAGCCCAACCATAAATGGGTTGTGCTCCTGCTCCCAGCCACCATTTTAGGTTTGGTGACCTGGTAGCTGGGAGCTCAGGTGGCTTTTGGGGTTTTTTCCCACCCCCCCTCCCGTTTTTACGGTGGATTGGTAGTTTTCTCTTCCTAGGCTTTAGGCGGCATTTGTTGGGACAGGTGTGCAGGGGGATGGATATGTATTGTCGCTGGAAACAGGTGCCGTGCGGGAGTTATTGGAAGTTTTGTCAAGGTTGACAGAGGTTATTGTTGAATTTGGGTTATCGTCAGGGAAAGGGTAGGCAAGTTAAGTTATAGCTAGGTTACGCATGTTCGGGGTTTGACAGGGGTAAAGAAGCAGGCAGGGGAAGTTGTATAACGGATGGGTTGAATTTAAAGTGTTTATGTTTTGATGCATTGATGTATAGGGTTGTAATGTTGTAATGAATGGGTGGGTGTGGGGTCAAGGAAATGATAGGGGCGGGGGCGGGGCTGAAGGTCAGTACGTGTTTGTTTAGTGAGGTTTAGTTTTGTAAGGCGTTGGCCGAGGAATTTTTAATGTGTTGCACACCTGTTTCAATAAAGCGGCCTTTAACACACAGCACCGAGTTTGTGGTCTGCTCCCTCCCCCCACCCGTCCCTCCCAAAGTAAAGCGGCCGCGAAGGAGTGAGAGACGTTCCTGTGGCCGTGCTGAAAGAAAAAGGCAATATTAACACAAGCTGTAGGTAAAGAACAATGCCTGATAATTTGCGATTGTCTAAACTGTGTTTAAATGTCATAATAAAGGATAAACAATTAAAGGATAGCCTCGTAAATGACAGAGAGAGAAAATGCACTTATCTAAGGTTGCTGGAGCAGTGAAGAAAGAGGAGGATAGAACGTCCCTGAGGAACGGCTAGAGTGGTCGGCTTCATAACTGGGGAATGGAGTTTGAGTCTCGGCAGGGACTCTCATCATCCTGTGATTGTGAGCAAATCACTTACTGTCCGTGAGCCAAACAAAATGAATGTGTCCATCTGTAATGCAACTGGTGCTCATGTAAAGCATTGTGATACCTTTGGGTCGAGTTTGCGCTATATAAAACGTTTTTTTTTTAAGACGGGCTCTGCTCTGCTTGGATAAACTGTTTGACTTTGTTTTATTTCCCAAGGATATGGGGAAATGAAGTTTAATGTTAATACAGACTTTTAATGGCTGATGGCTAATATAAGTGAAGGAAGTTGAAGCCTAATCCTCGCTTCCAGTCCTGACATAGAATCCATATGTGTATGGAGCTACTGCAGTTGAAACCAAATCAATATGATGTGTTTTAGTTTGCTTTTCCTGGCTTACGTTAACTAAGTCACAATACCATTTTATTTAGGAGGGATGCTGAATCATTCTGTTCATTCTCTGTTTATATTTTTCCCTAACAATACTTGCAGCATGATGCGTAGTTTTCATTTTGTATAACAATATTGTTCTTGAAGAACTGGCTAACTCACTGGAAGAGACCATTTCTTCTACGCTCCTCCTGCTAGCACACTGTATTGCATTCATTCATAATGGTTTCTATTTGTTCATGTAACTAGTTTGTTCTGGCATCTCCGAATGACATTAGGTCAGAAGGCGTATCAATATCCATATGGTGGGCTAGTGCTAAAGTGATGGCGCTATGTGATGCTTAAAAATGTCAAATCGTGATTTGTTAGAGCAATGATCACACCGTGCTGACTTTGCTGATTCTGTACTTGTCTATGCAAGAAAACTGTTGCCCTTAATCAAAATCAGTTTTACCAAAGTCTGTCTGTAAATATTAATAAACGATGTGCCCTGGATTCTGAGAAAGAACTTATAGCCAGCTTCAGTGTGCTAGATGCAGGCAACTTGCCTTCTGGTGATGAATGCATTCTTTATGGTGAAACAGATATCCAGAAACTGTGTTCAGAGTTTCAGCTGCCAGCAAGAGATACTATCCAAGCTTTTAGACTTTTCAAAGATTTTGGTGGAAAGAAAACCCCTGAAGCATTAAAAAAGTTAGTAGTTTGCATGGAAACCCTGCCAGCAAGTAATGCGGATTGCGAGAGAGGTTTCAGAGCAATGAACTTAATTGCTTGTCCAACAAGGGCCTCTCTTCTTGTAGAGACCATTTTTTCATGCTTATGGGTAAAACTCAATGGTCCTCAATTTGAAACATTTGACGCAAAGCTGTATGTAAAGAGTTGGCTGGCAAAAGGTAGAAGGTCTGCTGAAGAAAATTGTTGTGAGAAACCCCAGCAAAATAGACACAGTGAATATCTTCAAGGGTTGTGGGAAATCCTGCAATAGATTTCTAAGTAATGTAAATAATTTTTACATGTTTTTTAAAGTCTTTGGTATTTCATGGCTTATACTTAAAAAATATACCTTTTTGCCTATTTTATTATCCTTTGCTGGATGCGACTTCATGATTTTCTTAAGCACACAATGCTAGTTATCTTGATTTAGACCACTCCCCTACTTGGATAGGCCACACCCCTTTAAGAAATTCACCACGCCCCTTTTAGAGCACCCCAGCTTTTTTCCCACTTAAAGCCCTGACATACCCCATACTCAAAAACGAATGTACAGCATATCAGTGTATATGTAAACATTTATCATTTGATTATATGTTTGCATTTAGATATGTGTATCCCTTTTTACAAACATGTATAATAACTATGTTTTTTAAATATATAGATTTTCTTAGGTCTGCTCAACAAATGTACATATCACCTACGGTTAAATATATATATACTGTGTGAGACCTTTAAGCACAGCATTCCATGCGCAAATTAGTCTGCTATCATCTTCATTGCCTACTAAAGGTTAATACAAAGCCAAGAAACAAACTGCACAATTGAACTTACTTCAAGTTGATGATCATAATCACATTGTTGGCCTCCATGCCCCAAAATGCATCAGGCAAGTTGTACTAAACACACGCCCACTGGGGGCGGGCATGTGAGTGAATAAAGCTTGGAATGGAAGCAATGTGAGCGTCAGCTGTGTAGTTTTGGCAGCCCAGGAGGAAGAGACCGAAGGTCTTGAAACGCGTCGGCGAACATTAATTTTAAATGGATGTGAGGAGCGGACTGCATTGTAATGCCAGAGGCCGGAATGCTGTTGAGTGCCTTCTTGTCACGTGAGGGCCATTGTTTGAATATATATACATATATATATATATATATATATATATATATATATATTATCTACTGGCGGTCGCCAGTAGATAGTTATAGTTAGGACCCTGTTTCCATAGGAAATCCGCAACATTCTATTTGGAATAACTTTGGCGCCGGTCGAGGAATCCTCGTGAAATTTTCAAAATAGGTGGGGCGCTACGCTCCGCTCCTACCCTGAAAGTCTCGGGGGGATTCGTCAAGCGGGGGCTGAGAAAAAAGGGGGGTCCCAAAACGCGTTTTTTCCATGCATGTTTCCATAGGACCTTTAGACACAGCTACAGCCCGAACGGCTGAACAGAGTTACTTGAAATTTGGCAGAGAGGTAGTCCTCAGGTCAAGGAAGTGCCTTTTGTAGGTTTGGTGTAAATCTGTTCAGTAGATCCTGAGAAAATAGCATTTAAATCAATATATATATCTGTGGCAGCTTACGGTGGGCTTACCGTGCGCTTACGGTAAGCTTACCGTACGCGTACGGTGCCGTGCGCGAGCGCGATTCTGATTGGCTGTTAGATCTAAGTAAACATTCGAATCGGTCGAAACCAGGAAGCGGCGGCCGCCATTTTCTCTCTCGCACTCTGAGTGAGGCAGCAAAAACAAAGGCAAAAAACATCTAAAGGGGCAATGTATTCAGTTCCTAACCACCTAGCATTGATGATGGTGTCCCCAAAGAACCCCCAAGGCCAAAAATTCAATTTTATTTTTTTTCGATTCGTCGATTACGCTTACCGTACGCGCACGGTAAAAATTAATTAAAAAAAAAAACTATCCACACTATCCCCACCCCGTGTGCAAAAGGTGCCCGAACGGTACCTTTTATGCATGGCATATTTACAACAAATGAAAATATAAATGATTACCTTTCACAACGAAGCGCATAATATGTCCTCCATGTGCGCACGGTGCGCGAAGCGCATCGTGCGTACATGGCCCATCCCGCGTAACGTGGGCACCGTGCGTGCACGGCCCTAACTGCGTAAAGTGGGCGCGCGGTGCGCGAAGCGCACCGTGCGCGCACGGAACGAACTGCGTTAACTGGGCACGCACGCCACGAATGGCGTAAAGTAACTTAGCATTTAAAAAACCGTACAAATTCACTGAAAAAACCATAGGTTTCACACACGTTATAGTTAGGAATTAGCATTTAAAAAACCTTGCAAATTCACTGAAAAAACCATAGGTTTCACACATGTTATAGTTAGCGGAAATTTTAATCATAAAAAACCATTGAAATTCCCCCGTTATAGTTAGTGCAGGCAACTATAACTCACGCAACCGCAATCCTCTGCTGATGCTAATACTGTATTTAGACACTTATTTGCCCATGTCTTCTTCCATTAAATTTTAGCTATACATATATTACAAATATTTTTCTTTCATAAAGACACATATGTCATCAGCAGAGGATTGCGGTTGCGTGAGTTATAGTTGCCTGCACTAACTATAACGGGGGAATTTCAATGGTTTTTTATGATTAAAATTTCCGCTAACTATAACATGTGTGAAACCTATGGTTTTTTTAGTGAATATATATGTATATATATATAATTCTATGCTTAACTCATATGTAGGTCACTGCATAATTTTGATATGGTATTTGATAACATATTACTTACGGTTAAATATATATATATAAATCTATGCTTAACTCATATGTAGGTCACTGCATAGTTTTGATGTGTTATTTGATTAGATGCTTATGGGTCTGTTTTATTTCTCTATCACTATATGGATATTTTATTAGAACTAGTGCTTCACTATTGTAATACTGAGGAAAATATATATATATTTTTTGAAGTTATAAAAATACACAAATAAATTAGCTTCAAGTACAGCAACACTTGAAAGTCTGAGTTTATACAATACAACTTTAAATCTCGATATATTATCGTCCCCATACATGTATACCCTTTCTATGTAGTTATGGATCTATATTTATTTTTACTCCTAATGTAGAAGAAAACAACTTTGACTCTCTCCAATGCACTACTGCATGTCTCACCTTATACCCCTCTCAATATATCCTCTACCTTTACTCTCTGGCTCACCTCAAACCTCATTCTACAACTATGATCTCCAAAATAACCCTTTCTAAACTCTTCCCTCTTCTAGCCCTCCTTGGCTACCCCAAACCTCATTTTAGTACTATGATATGCCAGACAACCCTTTCTAAATTCTTCCCTAATTCATCCCTCCTTTGACTCATCCCAAACCTCCTTTTACTACTATGATCGCCCTAATCCCTTTCAAGAGACTCTTCCCTCCTTCATTTTTTCTTTTAATAACCCCAAACATCATTTAACTACTATGAGCTCCCACATAATACTTTCTAAACTCTTCCCTACTCTATCACTCCATTATCCTATTCAATCCAACGAACAGACTTGCATGTCCACCGCTCTATTTAGCTCATATTCTCGTAATTCACCACTAATCTTTTTTTGGGTTCCGGAGTAGTGTGCTGTTTGCCGAAAAGTGTTTCAACACCTCGTCTGGGGTAGTAAGCGTTATATAAATGCAATAAGGCCGAAACCTGGGTGCAAACTGAGGTAGCATGGTGGGCGAAAAACAATGGATTGGGATGCGGCTCAGAGCAAATGCCAGTGGTTAAAATTAATTCAAGTGATGGAGCAGGTAAAGCAAAATTTTGTATACCTCCTCTATTTTGCATGAAATTTAATTACGTAATCATTCTAAATATTAACTTGTACCAATTTGTGTAGAGTGGCATGACTAACCAACCAATTGCACCTTAATAAACACGAGATACACGTGGGACTAAAATGCTAATTGCATGGCACAATAATTAAATGATTAACTGTGGTACGCAAACTAACTTTAGGATGTGTTGAAATAGAAAATTGCATGATTTATGATGCTTTTGTGATGATTTGTGCTTCTAGTGCTGCAGAATGGTGAGTATTATTGCTTTAAATGTTGCTACAAGCTAGGAAACTACTAATATATATTGGGATTAGTGCGGGTTTAAACATTAGAATCTTCATTTCTATATATTAATTACTGTTATGTTTGTTTTTGCTTAAGTTGGCATTTGGGCCTACTAGGCCGCAGTACTTAAAATGGAGTTCGGAAGTGGCCACCGTCATGTGAGCGCTATGTCTACTGCGCAGACTCAGATGGCTCTGAAGATCTCCAAGCGACCTCCGATGAAAACCGAAATGTTCCTTGTCAAGGATAGGAACATGGAGGACTGCCAAGATGAAGACTAGTGTGAATGACCGAGGGGACAATGAAAGACCTGCACAAGAAAACTTACATGTTGTTACTTCTGAACTTTTGCCTGTGAAATTACCAAAAAGAATACAATTGAGGAATGTCATGCCCGGTCTCATGGGAAACAGGCAAACATGGAAACATTCAAGAGACTTACAAATTTCAGAAGGTTTAGCCAATCAGAACACTTTCTACCCCTAAATTGTTGCACATTGTCCTAAAAGTAAGGAGAAAAAGAGTATAAAAGAAAGGGATTTGGTAGAGGGGGTTGTTGCTGTTGGTATGGAGGGTTGATCTTGCTGGGTTGTTGGTTCGTTGGTGCGATCGCCCGGTCCTTTGGCTGAATCGTGGGGACTGCGTCGTGCTGAAGGAGATTTCCTGGATTTACCTGGGTTTCTTTGATTATAAAAGGACGATTCCATCTGAAGGGATTTTGATTATTGCTGTGGGTTGACGGGTTCTTCTGGAGGTGGTCGCCAATGTCCCAATTTAGGTAAATATAAATGTTATGTCAATTTCTGTTAAAGATCAAAGATTGGAAATCGCTCAATAGAAATATGATTTGACTGTAATCCTGAATATGCCAACACAGAGTGACCTAATTAGATAAACTAAACTTTGATTAATAAGAAACAAGTTTGTGATTCTTCAATAAGGTATTGAAAGTTAACCGAAAGGTTCCGAAGCTTTAAATGTGTTTTAGCTGGTTCTAAATCACCATCAACCAGTCCAACTAATTGGTCCATCGACCAAGTGGTGGAGTGCCTTGATGTTAAAGTAAGGATTCTATAGGTACAGATATATATAATGTATATAATGTAAAGGAATTTCTCCCTAGAGGTAACAAGGTACCCCCCCACATGTCCAGCGCTTCTTTCCCTCCTGTGTGCAGATTCGAGTGAGACGTATGAATGTTGGTGTTATGGGCCCCACCAATGAATGTATGTATGAATGAGTAAGTGTGATGTCGAGTCTGTGACATAGGAAGGATATGTACATTTGCCCTTTTCCACTGGAGCAGTTTTCTGGTAGCAGAGTTATGGTTATTTTTGGCTAGTTTGGTGATTAGTAAGGGGTTTTATTGCATTGGTTTGGTGATTATTGATTTATGTTCTAACACATTATGTTGAGTCGTGTTGCGTTTTATGTTGTCGATTGGTTTGAAGACTTCCGGGACGTAGGAAGTTGGTTGCTCTGTATGTAGACGGGGAAGTGTGTGGCAAGTGAATTTGCACAGAGTATTGTCTGGTTGCCCTGTATGTACATGGGGAAATGTGTGGCAAGTGAAGTCGCACAACGCCTTGTCTGGTTTTGAGTTAATAGCATCGTCGTGTGTTATCGGTAGGTACATTTCTGTGTGAACGTGCGTGAGTGAAATAGCAACAGGTTCTCTCGTGAAACTCTGGCCATAATTCTCAGGAGCAGCGTAGTCTCCACATGTGTTTTATCCCCAGAGAAACGGTTAGCCTTTTTGCTTGTTAGAAGGGTAAGGTAGAGGGAAGTGCTACTTTATCGGAGAAACTGAATAATTCTGTGGTAGGGAAGAGGTAAGCGCTGAGTACTGGAAATACAGAATTCTTGTGTAAATGAACAAAACTATCTCTTTGGTTTAGCGAAATAGGCAATGGTGGCGTTTTTTATGTTGTTACTAACAGATTTTTGATTAAAGAAAACGTAAGAAAAGTTTGCCGATAAAATTTGTAAAGGAGGGGTCAGTAGAAGCAGGAGTAGCGAGAAACACTGACGTCAGAAAGACCGCGCTGGGATTGGTCAGCCGTAGAGAGACGAAGCTTTCACAGATTGGTGCGTTGGTGTGAGCCGCGCTAGGAGTTTAGAATCTGCCAGTGTGACGTAGACGCACAGGATTGGTGCGTTAGTGTGAGTCGCGCTGGGATTGGAGAGCATACGGAATAGTCGCAAGGGAAGTGATTTGAAAAGTCTAGTGATTCAGAACTAGGGAAAATAAAAATGATGTACTACGATCCACCTGAGAAAGAGAAAAAATCATGGTTTGGGGAAATGAAAAGTCTATTTAAATCTGATAAGCCGATTGTGACTAGGGAAGGACAGATACTTCCTCCACCGAAATCGCCTGCATCTTTTATGGTAGCGAAATATGGGTACCATACATGTATTTGGCTAGAGAATTGGGCAAAGTATACAAAAGAGGATGGAGTTCTAGCGTTTCCAGAAAGTGGTTCGTTAAGTTTAGCTGTATTAAGAAACTTAAGAGAAAGAATGATGAGGTTAGAACCAAGACCTAGACCTACTCAGTTCGAGGCTTTGACGAAGTGGGAAGAAGAGATGTATGAAGTGGAAGAAGGTATTACATATTTGGTAGACAGTGTGGGCAGGAAAGTCATGAGGATCGAATGAGAAGATGGCGGAATGCAAACATGACTGATGGTATGTTTCCTTTGAGAAATACTGAAGAGACAAGTGGCAGAAAGTGTACAGAAAAGAGAAACAATACAGGGTCAGAAGGTTATAAATATGGTATGAGTGAATCGTAGGGTGAAGTGCTAGAGGACATGTTTTATAAAAATCCTCCCCCATATCAACCAAATTCTAGGTTGCTGACGCAGAGTGCGCCGGTGAAAGAAACCATGCTAAATAAAAATCTTGCGCAAACGCCACCTGATTTAGGGAAAAATAATCCATTTAGAGGCTCTGAAATGTCACAACCTGTTAGGACTGGAAATGAAAATTTGGTTGAACTAGTTAGAACTACTCTGGAATTAACTGAGAAAATTAGAGAATTAACCAAAAATATGGAAGCAGTGACTGTACCTGTAACTATAGGGCCGGTGATGCCTGTCTTTGATAAACAGAAAGACAGTGAGCATTGTTTAACAGTTCCCTACAATAGTAGTAAATGAATCGAGACAGAAAGAAGTAGATCTGGAGGAAATGCACGGAAAAATATGGCAGGAACATCAGGTTTAAGTACTCCAAAAAATCTGACTGTAAATCAAAGTCCAGCAAATAAGATGCTGATGACAACAGAATCGACAACAGAAACCCCAGAGAGAAATACGGATAGACTAAGAAGTGAAACAATCCCTGTAGCACCCACTTCTGAGGAATTAAGTGATTGGTTAAGGAGTTTACAGCGGAAAGATACAGAACCTCAACCTTTAGATGTGGCAAAATTAAAAGTAACCTTGGAAGAATTAATAGTAGGGACTATTCCAACTGAAAAATTAAAAGCATATCAGGATGAGGAGCTAATGTTTCTCTGCAAAAGTATAAATGGAGAGTGAGGAGTTTGCATGAAAAATTGGAAGAGACAGCGAGTGAAATGGGCATTGACTTTGAGAAAATAAGATCATTGCAGAAACCATATAGAGTAGATTTTTCTGAGAAGGTGATTGAAAATCTGAATACTGCAGGGAGATTGACTCAAATTAAAGAACTGATTGCCTTGTTAAAGAAATGGGGTGATGTAGATAGGTGGAAGAGTAGATGGTTTTGAAAGAGAGAGGATACGATAGATAAGGCTTTTTCGGCATTTCCGGTAAGGGAAAAGAAGCCAGTAGTAACTGAATGTCCCATGAGGGAGATCCCAGGAGGGGGTTATGTACATGTTCCCTGGACTAGACAGGACATTTTGCCATTTACCAATGATTTCCCGAGGTTAAGAAAAAAACCAGTTGAGTGGTACCAACAGGTAGAAAGGTTTGTTAAATTATCGAAAGTGTTGTGGATAGATCTGAATGGTCTTTTTGATATAATTGTTGTACCTGCAGATTTATGGGCAGAATGTAAAATTACAATAGGGTGGCCAACTGAAGAGTACCCTAGGGATCCTAAGACGGGAGCCCCTGATCCGGAGGTAATGAGGAAATATGAACAGGTAATTACTTTTTTGAAAACAAAGTGCCACCAAAGGAAACTGATTGGGTAAAAATTGACAGAACTCACCAAGAGGTTAAAGAATCTGTTCACGCTTATTATGAAAGGTTTTTGTTAGCCTTTAAGCAATACAGTGGTGATGAGAAATTGAGCGAGAAGGATTTAAGTCATTTTGTATATCGATTTGTTTATGGTTTAAGACCTGAGGTAAGCGAAATGATCAAACAGCATACAGTGGATTGGCAGAATAAAAAGATAGATGAAGTGTTACGACATGCAAAATATTTTAGTGATGAAATCGAAGCCAAACAACGCAAGCTGAAAGAGAAGGCGATGTGGGCACAAGTTAAGGTAGCGGAGAGACAAGAAGCCTAGCTGATTGAGCAAGCTAATGGCATGGGCCAAGTTAGACAAAAACCTAATATTGGAAAAGGAAAGGGACAAATCAGCTTAGAATAAGCAAAAAAGAAATGGCCATGTCACAATTGTGGAAAATTAGGGCATTGGAAATCCGAGTGTAAATTGCCACCGAGTGCTAATGGTGATAATGCATCATTGAATCCACAGGTGCAGAATGAGGTGAGTTGTCAACCGCCGTGACAGCAGCAGGTTGTAACCCAACAATATCAGGTGCCAAAACCTTTTCCACAGAGCGTAAATCCTCATAGATGCAGTAATGAGACAGGATTCTACACCGAGGAACAGGTAACGAAGCTACCGCGCGCTAGTGCTGTTTCGCAGTATTGGCTGCAGCGCGATGAGAGTGAGTCAGAAGAGAGTTATTGACGGTGCCTAGGAGAGGAAGAGGAGTGCGTACTTGGCGCAACTCTAGAGGTAGACCAGATAGGACCCTTTGTGGATGTAAATGTAAATGATGAAAATATTACTTTCCTAGTAGATACTGGTGCTACTCGTTCAACTGTTAGATCAGCTGACGTTAAAAATCTTCCTCTCTCTGGTGACACAATCCAAGTAGTTGGAGTCTCAAATAGACAGATAAAAACTTATCTTACTGATCCTGTTAAAGTTAAAATAGGGAAATTCACCGACATGCATCGATTTGTCGTGTGTGACACTAGCCCCGTGAATTTGTTAGGGAGAGATTTGTTGTGCAAAATGAATTGCACGATCTTCTATACCCCTGATGGCATAGCTTTTGAAACTCCTGATGAGGATGTACTGTATAGAATGACAATGGCAAATTTGGAACCTGAAACTACTGAGGCATTTGTTGTATTTGATCCGGAGGAATTGCCTCAGGAATTGAAGAAAACAGTGAAACCCGAGGTATGGGATTTCACAGGAGACGATATGGGTTTGATGAAAATAATAGATCCTGTGAAAATAACTGTAAAAGGAGTAAGCTACCCGAATATTCCCCAGTATAAATTGACACCAGAAATAATTGCAGGCATGACGCCTGTAATAGACAAGATGATTGAACAGGGAATTTTGAGAGAAATAATGAGTAGTCCATGTAATTCTCCGATCATGGGTTTAAAGAAGCCTAACGGAACTTTCAGGATAGTACATGATTCGAGAAAAGTGAATAAAATTGTTGTGCCCTGTTGTCCCATTGTACCGAACCCTTCAGTAATCCTATATCAGATTCCTCATGATGTGGAATGGTACGCCGTCATCGACCTGTGTCATGCTTTCTTTTCTATCCCATTGCACCCTGATAGCCAACAAATGTTTGCGTTCCGGTTTGGCGAACGTACTTTGGCATGGTGCCGTATCCCACAGGGGTATACAGAAAGTCCATCGATATTTGATCAGATTCTAAAGTCCTTAGAAGATTTGAAAATGCCCGAAGGTTCAGTACTCGTGCAATACATCGATGACCTATTGGTGGCATCGAAGACGCGAGAGGCATGTGTGGTGGACACAGTTGCATTGTTAAATCATTTGGCGGATGGAGGACTTAAGGTATCGCCATCAAAATTACAATTTTGTAAGAAGGAAGTACAATACTTAGGTCATAAGATTGAGAAAGGCCTGAGGAAAGTGACTGCAGACAAGATCAGAATAATAAAAGGAATGAGAGCACCAATGACTCAGAGAGAAGTGAGAATGTTTCTTGGAATGGTGGGATATTGTCGCCAGTGGATCAGCAACTTTTTGCTGATTGCGAAACCTTTGGTACGCTTGACAGAAAGTGATGTGAAAGATCCCCTTGAACTAAATAAAGAGGAGATGAAGGCTTTTAGACAACTGAGAGACAGCTTGTGTGAAGCATAAGCTCATGGAATTCCTGATTACGAGAAAGAATTCGAGCTATATTGTAGTGAGAGAGATGGATGTGCACTCTCTCTGTTAGTACAAAGGCATGGAAAATTAAGACGACCGGTTGCATACTTTTCAGCCTGGTTGCTTGAAAACAGTGGCTGCTACCTGTAAGAGTTTGGAGCAGAGTGAAGGAATTGTGATGGGATATCCTGTGAGAGTGTTTGTTCCCCATGATGTTGCAATCCTTTTGACAAGAAGCTGCACACAATTTATGACGCATAGTCGTCTAACTAAATATGAGAAGGTCATTCTGGGTGCTACAAATGTGAGCCTTGTGAGGTGCATTAATGTAAATCCATCAATATTGCTACCTGATGCTGTGAATGTGGAAGTGAAGGATGATGTGGATCATGACTGTTTGGAAGTGCTTGATTTTTGCACTAAGCCGTGTCCGGACATAAAAGATGTGCCTCTGAAACAAAGTGACTATGTGATGTTTGTGGATGGGTCATGTCTGAGAACTGAAGAGGGGATTCTGAGTGCTGCATATGCAGTATGTACTGTAGCAGCTGTGTTGGAAGCGGCTTGCCTGAAAGGAGTAAAATCAGCTCAAGTTGCTGAATTGTTTGCACTGACCCGAGCATGCAAATTGGGAAAGAACTTGCGACTTACTGTGGTTACCGATTGTCAGTATGGGTTTGGAGTGGTGCATGATTTTGGACAGATTTGGTCTCAAAGAGGGTTCGTGACGTCGAGTGGAACTCCGATCAGAAATGCTGAAGTGGTTGGAAAATTGCTTGAGGCGATACAGCTGCCTAAGCAGATTTCAGTTGTAAAATGTGCTGCCCATTCAAAGGGTACAGACTACGTGTCAGCGGGCAACGAATTTGCGAATGACATAGCGCAGTATTTTGCGCGGAACCAAAACTCCTTGAATCGGAATCAGGAAAAGGAAATGAACTCATGTCCCTTGCTTTTTACTAACACTGTGAGTACCTGGGATGAGGTGAGGCAGTTACAGGAAGAGGCAGGAGAGGAGGAAAAGAAACAGTGGATAAAGTCAGGATGTGCACCCCGCGAAGTAGACAAGGTTTGGGTTTATCGTGATGGAAGACCAGTAATGCCTGATAGCATGATCTCTACCATGGCACGGATGTACCATGGACAGGCACACATAGGTAGGGATGCCATGATTAGACTTTTCAAACAGACCTGGTATAACGCCAAGTTCTGGCTTTTAGCTGAGAGCCTTTGTCAAAGATGCCTTATATGTCAGCAATATAATACGGGAAGAAAAACAGTGGTGAGTTTGGGAACTATAGGGCAGGAGGGAGGTCCTTTCACCAGAATGCAGATTGATTTCATTGAAATGCCCCCATGTAATCGGCTAAGATATGTCCTAGTAGTTGTCTGTCTGTTTTCACGCTGGGTGGAAGCTTACCCGACTAGAAGGAGCGATGGAGTTACTGTAGCGAAACTCCTATTGAGAGAGTTCATTCCTAGATTTGGTTTCCCAGTAACGATTGAATCAGATAGAGGAAAGCATTTTCAGAACAAAATTATAAAATTGATTTGTGAAGCATTGAATGTACAACAGAAACTACATTGTGCCTATCGCCCAGAGGCTTCTGGAGTAGTGGAACAAATGAATGGCACCATTAAAAACAGATTGAGAAAAATGTGTTTGGCCACAGGTCTAAAATGGCCAGATGTCTTGCCTCTGGTGCTCATGACTATTAGGTTGATTTCTGATAGGAACACTGGCCTGAGCACCCATGAAATTATTATGGGTAGAGCAATGAGACATGTTTTCATTTCTGTCAACAAACTATTGCCTATATCTGATGACTTTGTTTTGGATTATTGCAAGGGGTTGGCTGATACCGTTCATTCTGTGTTTCATCAGGTTGGACCGGATGCAACCACCCTTGAAAAGAAGCCAGCTCATGATTTGAGTCCTGGAGACTGGGTACGCATCAAAGTGCATAGAAGGAGAAATTGTCTGGTCCCACGCTGGGGGAAACCACGTCAAGTGATTCTGACCACGACGACTGCTGTGAAGTGTGCCAAAGTCAAGAATTGGATTCATGCTAGTCATACTCTTTGAATCCCTGGTCCTATAAATAGACCTGAAGAGTCTGATACCAGTTCTGAATCAGAAACCGAAGAATCAAGAACAAGACAAACCCCAAGAACGGGAGAAGCGGAGTTGAGCCAAATTGCAAAGCCGGAGAACATACCACTAAGGAGACGACTGGAAATTTCTGACACTAGCTCCAAATCAGAGACTGAACAGGTGGGAATACAAGAAAGGATAAAAGAAAATATTAAAGAAACTGAACAAGAAATTCTTGAAGAAGAGGCACCAAGTGCAAGCACGAGAGAAATTCCGCCTGAAATCATAGAAATAGAAGGTGAGGAATTAGATACAGAGAGAGGGTAAGATTATTGCAGAAGACCCCCGAGGAGGTGTAGGGACAACACACATTCAGGTAGAAGAAGGGACGGTTAGTCAGCAGGAAGATTGCGTGGAAGAAACACAAGGAGGGAAAAAAATAGATAGTGAACCTGAGGTCCTGAGAATAAAATCAAAAGAAAGTAAAAGTCAAACTGATACAGAATCTGAAGGAAGTGAAGGAGAAGGCCATGGAGGACGAATCTTGAGGAAAAGAGCTTGGAAAACAGAGCGAGGTGAGAAGGGGAACAGGTTGAAGAGACCGTCGAAAGAGGACATTTGGCCAAATAAACTAAAAAGATTGAGATACCGACTAACAAGAGTAAAATCTTCTAACGCTGAACAAGTGAATGAAGTGTCTAGTCTAGAGAAATCAGAAGACACTGATCAGGCACACTTGAAAAGAGTAAAGAGAATAAAAAAACTCTACCAGAAGTACAAGTCACCAGAGTGGACGTATGTGGCCCTTCCTGATATACAAGAGGAAGCAGACAGCCAAGGAAGTCTAGGAGTGACTGTACAGGAAGTGGTTGAAGAAGATTCAGAGCTCCTGAGAGTTATCTTATCTGATATCAGAGAAGAGACGGATGATCAAGAAGTTCTGAACCAAGATTGTGAAAACAGAAGCAAAGACGATCCATGCACGGATTGAAGTGACAAAGAAAGACGCAGAGAATTTAAAACATTGGACAAGACACGTTACTGAAAGAACCAAGTAGGCACTCAAAACCTTAGGTTTAGACAAAATGAAGTTGTGAATGAAAAGAGGCTAAGTCAAAAGACACTGATCATTTCCGAAATGGCAAACACAGAAGGTAGAAAACCTACATGTGGGTTTCTCCGAAGATGGTGTAAAATATGTTTTTGTTGTACAGTATTACTAATGCTTCTATGGACCATATTAGCAATAACGATTTCATTTAAGATGACATTTGAAAGGGTAGAAAACCACACTGAGAACAGGACTAATATAGAAGAGGTTTATGATACTCATGCTACTAAAGTGGTAGATAGAACAGATTTCCATAAGGAAAGGTCTATAAATGATTTTTCTAATAATGTTTTTTCAAAGTTGCTGTACGAATATGCAAAGACTATGGAAGTTAGAGATTGTTATGTTTGTATGCAGTTACCTGCATCGGTGTCAGAAGGTGTCACCTATCATCACCTTCCTTTGACATATGGGATAACTTGTAGTGTGTTAGCAAGCTTGTTCTATAGAACAGGGAAATTAGAATATTTTTACAATGATATAGATAATGTTTTCTCACAGATACCTGTAGTCCCTGAACTAAATAAGGTGATTCCTGGTAGAATTTTAGGTGAATTTTTCTTAGAAACTAGAGAATTAACTTTAGAAGAAGTGTTTAAGAATAATCTTACTTGTAGTCTGAGAAAAGAAGAAAAGACCTTCTTGAACATGGTAGAGGAGAGGAGAATTAAGATGCAAAGAAAAGTGCCTGGGGAAAAGATGGAAACAACATTTTGGGATGCTGAAAAGGAAAACCATTTAAAGGGAGAAATAAATCCCGCAATGGCTTTGCCTCAGAAAGGGAAATTGTGCATCAGTAGAGATAACACTGTTTATGATAATTACTTTGTAGGTGCAAGTGAATGCCATGATTTATATTATATTAAAGGAGGAAATGATCCGGTATGCCCTGGAATATATTACATCTGTGGGAACAGGGCTTATTATAGGTTACCGGACCACTGGTATGGTACATGCTACCTAGGCCTGGTCTTCCCCAAAAAATTTCATGTGGGAAGGGGAGAGGACGGTTTGCACGAAATAGGTAGACAACTAACACGTGGAAGGAGGGAGAGTTGGTCAGAAATTGTAGGGGATATTTTTGGAGCACTGATACCAGACGTTGGAATATCTCTGAATGCACAAAAAATTAGAAAATTATCTACAGTTGTGGATCGCTTATCGACAAGCACAGCTGGAGGGTTCTTAATGGTAAATACCGAAATGGTTGCCATGAGAGCCATGATTATGCAAAATCGACTTGCCCTCGATATTATATTAGCCAAAGAGGGATGAGTCTGTGGAATGCTGAAGGTACAACATTGTTGTACTTATATTCCTGACGAGAGCCAATAGTTTAAGAAATACATTAAACTTAATGATTTGCATGAGGAAATTGTTCCATTGGAGGTTGGAAGTGTTTGGGAGAAGCTTTTTCTTGGTAAAAGTTTTTCTACTATAAAGGGATTATTAACAAAATTAGGTACGTCATTTGTAGGTAAAATACTAATACCAGTGACTTGTGTGGTAATACTTATACTGAGCTTAAGATTAGGGTGTGTAAGTATAAAAAGAAGAAAATTACAAAATAGAATAAAAAGAGAAACTGTGAAAAGAAAGGAGAAGGAAAGAAGAGAAAGAGAAGTAGGAGATATCGAACTAGAAGAATGGAAAGAAAACATGTACAAGAAAACAAGAGAAGATGAGATGGGAGATACTATGATATAACGTAACAAAATGTAAGGGAACTGAGTAATCATTTCCGCGAAATTTCTTTTGTCATTTATTGAGATTTGTGATGATGCTAAAAATCACCAAAGGGGGGATTGATGGAGCAGGTAAAGCAAAATTGTGTATAGCTCCTCTATTGTGCATGAAATTTAATTACCTAATCATTCTAAATATTAACTTGTACTAATTTGCGTAAAGTGGCATGACTAACCAACAAACTGCACCTTAATAAACACGAGATACACGTGGGACTAAAATGCTAATTGCATGGCAAAATAATTAAATGATTAACTGTGGTGCGCAAACTAACTTTAGGATGTGTTGACATAGAAAATTGCATGATTTATGTTGCTTTGTGATGGTTGGTGCTTCTAGTGCTGCAGAATGGTGAGCATTATTGCTTTAAATGTTGCTACAAGCTAGGAAAATACTAATATATATTGGGATTAGTGCAGGTTTAAACATTAGAATCTTCATTTCTATATATTCATTATTGTTATGTTTGTTTTTGCTTAAGTTGGCATTTGGGCCTACTAGGCCGCAATACTTAAAATTGAGTTCGGAAGTGGCCACCGTCATGTAAGCGCGATGTCTACTGCGCAGACTCAGATGGCTCTGAAGATCTCCAAGCGACCTCCGACAAGAAACAAAATGTTCCTTGTCAAGGATAGGAACATGGAGGACTGCCAAGATGAAGACTAGTGTGAATGACCGATGGGACAATGAAAGACTTGTACAAGAAAGCTTACATGTTGTTACTTCGGAATTTTTGCCTGTGAAATTACCAAAAAGAATACAATTAAGGAATGTCATGCCCGGTCTCATGGGAAACAGGCAAACATGGGAACATTCAAGAGAATTACAAATTTCAGAGGGTTTAGCCAATCAGAACACTTTCTACCCCTAAATTGTTGCACATTGTCCTAAAAGTAAGGAGAAAGAGTATAAAAGAAAGGGATTTGGAAGAGGGGGTTGTTGGTGTGGAGGGTTGATCTTGCTGGGTTGTTGGTTCGTTGGTGCGATTTCCCAGTCCTTTGGCTGAATCATGGGGACTGCGTCGTGCTGAAGGAGATTTACTGGATTTACCTGGGTTTCTTTGATTATAAAAGGACGATTCCATCTGAAGGGATTTTGATTATTGCTGTGGGTTGACGGGTTCTTCTGGAGGTGGTCGCCAATGTCCCAATTTAGGTAAATACAAATGTTATGTCAATTTATGTTAAAGATCAAAGATTGGAAATCGCTCAATAGAAATATGATTTGACTGTAATCCTGAATATGCCAACACAGAGTGACCTAATTAGATAAACTAAACTTTAATTAATAAGAAACGAGTTTGTGATTCTTTAATAAGGTATTGAAAGTTAACCGAAAGGTTCCGAAGCTTTAAATGTGTTTTAGCTGGTTCTAAATCACCATCAACCAGTCCAACTAATTGGTCCATCGACCAAGTGATGGAGTGCCTTGATGTTAAAGTTAGGATTCTATAGGTACAGATGTATATAATGTAAAGGAATTTCTCCCGATAGGTAAGAAGGTACTCCCCCACATGTCCAGTGCTTCTTTTCCTCCTGTGTGCAGATTCGAGTGAGATGCATGAGTGTTGGTGTTATGGGCCCCACCAATGAATGTATGTATGAATGAGTAAGTGTGATGACGAGTCTGTGACATAGGGAGGATATATAAATGTGCCCTTTCCGCTGGAGCACAAGCATTCCATCTATCAACTTGTTGTTGTTGTTGCCCTAAGTGCTACTGGAATTAAGCCATACTTGAATGATGAGTGCATAATAAGGGTGAAACCGGTCCTGAGTTGCTTGTTTTCCGGTTCAAGGAGGATATGGCCCTCCATTTCAGACTGGACTGTTCCAATTGGAGCAGGATCAAGGCTGATTTACATATGGTTGGGTCCAATCTGAGGTGGCATGCTGGGTGAAAAACGATGGATTAGGACACGGCCCGAGTGACTGCCACTGGCTGAGATCAATTCAAGCATTCCATCTATCACCTTGTTGTTGCAATAGCAATATAAACTTCACCCACAATGCCCACTTTATATAGCGTTGGAGATAGTGGTAGATGTATAATCTCAATGGTGGGAACATGTGGCATGGTTCACCTTGATCCAGGTGGAACGGCTCAAGTTTCAGTTCTGTATCAACACGTGCAATAAATCATGATTCTGAAGGAGCAGAGAGGCAGAACAACTGTTAGGCCTGTGAAAGAACAACATGGACCAAAGCAGAGACAGTACCAGAGCAGCCAGGCTGTTGTACCAAGATTTGCATGGCCACTCCTCTTCATCGGTATAAACATGAACCTTCCTTTCAGCGCTTGCTAAACTTAGCAAATTCATATGTCAAACTCGGTGCATCTAGGGATGCCTTCTTTCCCAGAGACAAGACAAATGCCAGCCCTTTGTTCATGTTTTCAAGTTCGGGGCATGATACTTACGACTTTATATAAGATCGTACATATTCATTTTAACACACTTTTATGCCAGTTTGATTTTCCATGGTTGAGCTTTTAGGTATGCACTGATGTATGGAAGAATGCCGGCTTAAGGGAATGCCGCTGACCGCGGCCCCCGCAGGGGGCCAATAGGCAGTCGGCGCCTTAGTGGCCCCGGGGCACCGGTCACCCCTCCCCACCACCTCCCACCGGGGGCGGGGACGCAGACCGGAGCCCCCCTCCTCTGGCTGGGCCGGAAGTGACGCGCAATGCGTGTCACTTCCTGGCCCTGGTGTGAGGGGGAGGCTATTGAGCCTTCCCCCACCCTTCCTGGCGACCTCTTTGTCGCCCACCTCGCCTTTTACCTGGCCGCAGCAGCATCGGTCCGTCGTCCGCGCCTTCCTCGCTTCGATTCCGGCCCCCACGACGCTTGTTGTCTTCGCACTGCGCTACTAGATTACGGTGAGTCTTGCAGCACCCACTCCGCCCCAGCCCTGTCCCTGGGCAGTACCAGGTCGACGGGGCCCTGTGGCGAGGATGGCCACGGGCGGAGGGGGCGCAAGACAGGGGCATGGGTAGTTTAATAGGCGGGCGTGGGCAGAAGAGCGTTCCCGGGTTTTAATTACACCTCTTTTCTGTGGCGTGCCCGGAAGGGACCTTCATGTTCGCCTCGTAAATAATTTGCGGTCTACACCAGCCCCGGCCCATGCGGCTGGCGGTAAAGAAGTAGGGGTTTGCGGGGTGGTAAGGTGAGAGCTTTAAGTCATGGAAGTGGTTTGGGTATGGCGATCCATTCGTATCCCCGCTGCACCGAACTAGGGTTTCGCGGGCACGGTCTAAACAGTGGCAGCGATATGTACGAGGCCCGCGGCATCTCCACTTAAATGGGAATACTCGTGATAAACCTGTGACTGATGTCCGGTCAGCACTGAATCGTCGTCCTGAGAAAGACAGAAGGACGCCAGGGCGTCGGACATGGCGAGCAAGTGAACGATGGGGGGGGGCAGCCGGCCATTAAGCCGCATACCCTACGCCGGGTGGGAACCGTTAGGCGATGGCGGGTTTCCCGGTCCCATCCACCCCCCCCCCCCCTCACTGCTACCAGCACTGCTAGGTGGGGAGTTGCCGGGACACCGCGGGTCAGGGGCGGTGCAGCCCCCGCGGCGCTCCCTGGGAAGGTTATCACCCCCCCCCCCCTTCACATCGGCTACGAGGCCGGGGGGGTCGGGGGGGGCGCATGCAGTGGCGGCATGCGCATGGGCAGCGCGTCCGTTGTTGTGGGGGGGCTGAGGCGAGCGGGGCCAAGGGGTAGCCGTGGCAAGCTGCGGGTTGGGGGCTGGTTAGGATAATCAGTCCCGGCCCGCGGGATCGCGTCCGCATTGCGGCCAGGTCTAAACACCCCGCACCTCAAGGGATATTCGGGGGTGGTGCTCGGGTTATCGCGTACGGTCGTAATTTTAATTACGCGCCCAGTGCCTGTATGTGTAACGTAAATAGGGCAGTCATGTAAAGCGCTCCAATACCGTCGGGCCGATGGCGCGCTACATAAATATGCAACAGGTAATCGTGGCTGCCCATATAGGCAGATGCATGATACCAGGGCATGCATGGCTCGCAGGCTTTGCGCCGAGACACCTGATCACGCAATATTGTACTCGGGAACGGAGCGCACAGTGCCTAGACGTGGAGGTTAAATACGGCACCATGTAAAGTGCATCAATACCTTCGGGTCGAGCTCGCGCAATATCATTATGCCAATGAGATTGGTGACGGGGCTGCCCGGGTCCAACAGGTAATGGGGGCTGCCTAGATAGGCAGATCCATGATGCCAGTGCATGATCACTTAAGATTATCTTGGCATGTAAAGCGCTCCGTCACCTTCGGGTCGAGCACGCGCTATATAATTAGGCTATGAGATTGGTAACGGGGCTGCCTGGGTCCCCGGGGGTCGCGGGCGGTGCCAGCCTCGTGGTCGCTGCTTGGATGAATAGGTTATCGCCCCCCCCCCTCCTGAAGGCTACACTGCCGCTGAGGGCGGGGGGGTCATGCAGCGGGCCGCGTGTTCAGGGGCATTGCGGCCTGGTCTTCGTAAGTACTGAGGGGAGCGGGCGGTTGTATTAGTGCACCGGGTCACCATAAGGGGAGCTCAGCGCTTGCGTAGTATCACACAGGTGGCAGGCATTGGTTAATATTGCGCCATAGGGCGAGAGCGCGACCTGCAAGCCTTGGTGTCGCGCCCCATCCTCGGTGATTCCGGCCAGTATGACACCCCCTACTCCTGAATGGGCGGTGCTAGTGCCCGGCGCTCTAGGGTTTTCGCGCACAGTACAGGTTTGAAGGAATTTCGGTATTCCACGCGGATGGGGGTATATATTGATGCAACATGTATTATTGGTTTCCTATAAGGCGGATACATGATACAAGTGCAGGAGAAGTGTAGCTCACTGGTTAGAGGAGGCATACCCTGAAGCAGAGGTCAGACCCGGGACCAGGGTTCGATTCCCGACGCGGCAGGGTCCGGAGCCCAATTGTCCACGGACTCGATAATTCTCGCTTCGGTGCCCACTCTAAGCACGAGTTCACACTATGCAGCTCTGGGCAACAAGCTTGCTTAATCTCCACAACGGCCCCCCAGCGGCGGGATGCCTGGCTTTCACCTTGGGGATGCCCAGTACGGGTTATCTCACAGGGAAAAACCGGGACGGGTTCCCAATGCAAGCGCCGAGATGCCCAAGGGTAAGTCGAGCGCTATATAAGAACTCACATACATACATACAAGTGCATGCATTGTTCACATTACGCGATTGCGGGCATTACTAAACCCCCCGCACCTCAATGGATAATCTGGTGCGGTGCTCGCGTGATCCGGCACGGGGAGCGTGTAATATGGTACGATTCTCTTAAGCACCCCCTGCTCGAAGGTGTAATGTAATTACGGTGCTCATGTAAAGGCCTCCAATACCTTCCGGTCGAGTTCGCGCTATATTAATATGCGACATGTAATTGCGAGCCTCCTATAAGGCAGATACATAACACAAGTACATGCATTGTTCACATTACGCGATTGCAGGCATTACTAAACCCCCCGCACCTCAATGGTTAATCTGGTGCGGTGTTCACGTGATTTGGCACGGGGATCGTGTTATAGGGTACGACTCGCTCACGCTCCCCGTGCCGGCATGGTGTAATGTAAATACGGTGCTCATGTAAAGCGCTCCAAGACCTTTGGTGTCGAGTTCGCGCTATACAAATAGGCAACATGTATCTGTTGGCTTCCTATAAGGCAGACACTTGAAACAAGCGCAGGCATTGTGCACAAGATTTTGCTCCAATACCTTCGGGTCGAGTTCACGCTAGATAAAATATGCAACATGTATGGGCTGGCTCCCTATAATGCAGACACATGATACAAGTGCATGTATTATTCACAAGAATTTGCTCGTGCCCACATTCGCGCGCATCAGGTGATTCCGGGCATTACGACACCCCCTCCACCCGAATGGGTTATTTGGTCGGTGCTCGTGGCCGGTGCTCTAATAATTTCGCGCGCATTACGGTTTGAGCTAATCACTAATCCACCGTACCCGAATAGGTATGCTAATGCGGGGCTCATGTACTGCACTCCAATACCTTCGGGCTGGTCACGCCGTGACTCCGGGCAGATAATTTAATATCCACGTGCCCGACGATGTATGTATATACGGTGCTCGCGAACTGCGCACAATTAACCTTCGGATCGAGTTCGCGCTGTGGTTGTGACGCTGGGCAAATCACTGATCACCCCATGCCCAGATATGCATACGTGCTGCTGGGCCTGGTCCACCTGTGCCCCCGAGGGTCGCGAGTTTTGGCGGCTCATGATCCCACTCCGTGCCCGAACATGTATGTAGACACGGGGCGTACGGACTGCCCCCCATATTCCGTCGGGCGAGTCGCGCTGCGACGCCGGGCAGATCACTTAATCTCCCCGTGCCCGATTATGTATGTAAATACGGTGCTCAGGAACTGCGCGCCAATACCTTCGGATCGAGTTTGCGCTGGGTGTGTGACGCTGGGTAAATCAGTGAATATCGCCGTATGATCTCACTCCTGTGCCCGAATATGGGTGTAGATATGGTGCTCATGCACAGCGCTGCTATACCTTCGGGTCGAGTTCGCGCGTTAAAAAAGTGCTATTTACAGCAAGGGTCGCGCTGTCCACACGTGACCACGTGTCCCTCGTCTCCAACCTTTTGCCGTCGTTGTTGTTGTTGTCAGCAACAGATTAAGTATCAGCGTGTGGGTAACAGGCATCTGCTCTCCAGCAACTCCGTGCCCTGGGAGCACACGCGTTGCCCTAATTCTGAGGCCTACCCATAAAGGGGCCGAGTAGCAAAACAATTAAATAGGCTCCATAGGCGGGCCTCTGGCCTTACAGCTGGGTGAAACCACCATCATTTGGAGATAGGCCCAGGTAAAATAGGGCCTTTTGCGGATGTCTAGAGGACCATTGCGGTTGCGGGTACCCCCCACCGGATTCACTGGTCGCGTACTGCAGCTGCGGGAGACTGGGATCCGGGTTTACGGTCACGTTTACCGCGCTAAGGGCCCTGCCTGCCAACATAGGGTGCTGCTGTCCCAATAACTGGGGTGTCAGCGGGGCAAACACAAGGGGACATTATGTCAATAGTACATTTGTCACGCCCAGGGTGCACTAAATCTCTACTTCAACAGAGCAGGAATTTGGCACCGCTGGGGATGCTCTGGGTTTGTGGGGGGGGGCACCCCCCCGCCACTCTCCTACTGAGGAGCATGATGGGAGGGGCGAAGTAGGACTTAGTCAATCCTCAATGTTTGAACTTTGCTGACAGCGCGCAATGCTTAAGCCAGACAGATTCCTGTAGCTGGTATACCTAGGGGGTTTCATCACTGAGGGATCGGTAGGGGCATAATTCCCATAAGGAATAAGGGATGGTGGGCAAGGGCAAGAGTCACCCTTGCCCATGGTCACGCACTGGCAGCCAGGAGCACTCCTGTGCTCCAGGTTGAGCAATCAGAGGGGACTGGCCAAAGGTTCAGTAAAACCCTTCTCGCCTTCATAGCCATAGAGGGCAGGCCCAGAATTGTGAAGAGGGTAACCTGCCCGCATGGGGGGGCGAAAAGTTCTTGGCATATCTCCCCAGGCCCATCGGGTCCTCTCTTGCAGCGGACCCTATCTGGTTAGGATAGCGCCTTGGGCCTTGGGGACATAGATGGGGCCATCTACAACACCAGGAGCTATAGCTCACTGGTAAGTCTTGGGCCTGTGGACATAAGGGATCTCACAGGGTTTGAGTCCCGCTAGCGCTGTCACACTGTCATGAGGTGGCAGAATTTCAATTTCTCCTTCTGCTAGGATGGTTCCCTTCCAGCTAGTTGCAGGAAGCCCTAGATAGGAGAGGTTGCAGGTAAGATTATAGCGGGTTGGTGGGGGGCCCTGGCTGCGACGGTGAGCCGCCTCCAGGGCTGTGGCGGAGTTACAGGGCGATCTGGAAGCAGGCCAGTACAAAGGGTACCTCTGCGCGGCACCATAGGGGGTGCTTGAGCCAAAACCGAGGAGCTTCATGGGAGGGTCCCGGAAGCCGTGTCAGTACCCCGCTAGTCCTGCGGGCGGTTGTGGGCCTGAACAACCGGGGGCTTGCTATGCGACACTCCGCCCCGATAGGGGGGCGTGAGTAGAATTACCAACGGCACGTGATCATAGAAAGAATCACCTGGAGGGCAGCAACGGCGGGCATTGCTCCCGCGCTGCCCGGCTCATCAGGCGGGCAGGCGACCCAGTTGGTTGCCTGCCCTTGGATCGCCCGTAAAATAACCCACCCATTACATATTCTGGAATTATGTAATAAACCTGCAGCATTGTTACCCAACACCAACTGTCTCGTGTGTGTCATTGGGTAACCTATTATGGGGGAGGGGGGACAGCGGGGTGCCCCTGGGGGTACTATACTGGTCTTGCCGGTAAAAAAGACATACCGGCTAGGTGGTAACCCCAGCTACCCTCGTTCTTTTACAATCCGGTGCCATTGTCTTGAGATCGACCGTTAACCCCTAGGCAACCCAGCTACCCACGTTCTTTTACAATCCGGTGCCATTGTCTTGAGATCGACCGTTAACCCCTAGGCAAGACTCGTTCCTTACAGATGTCTCCCTAGACCACAGCGTCCTAAAGAGCCTACAAATCCGGCTCACGCGCGGTGGTACAAACAACTTCCGGAGCACATTAGATCTTTTCCGGTATCGCAGCAGGGCGTTTTCTTTAGGTTGGGCGCGGTTTTCGTTTTGTGGGTGGATCATATTTCTAACCAATCGCAGAATTAACGCAGAAGAACAGCCATAAAGCCACTCCTAGTAACGCCCAATACCGAACACCTTTATGATAGCTTACCTTACACCTTGTTCTTCACAGGTTGAAGTTGGTTAGAGTCGGAGGTAAAACTAAAGCAATCGTGTTTATAAAGATCTTCTGGCGGGAGGTAGGACCATTGTCCGGGAACCTCCCGTATGATTCGGAAGGGTTAGCTTGTAAGTTATATATAAATGTTATGCTAAATGTCTGCCTCTCTCTTTGTTTTGATTTGACAGGGAGAGTTTCTCGTTTTGTCCTTTCCAAAGACACCTGCAAGTTCTGCACTGATTGAATCATTGCCCCCAGCTTCATTCTTGCTTTCCAAATTCCTAACATTTTTTGAACTATAGAAACACATTTATCTTGATATAAATACATTTAGTTCTTCTACTACTTTATTTGGATGTGTGTGTGTCTGAATGAGTTGGGCGCTTTGCGCTGATACAAGTGGACTGTGTCCCCCCAGGAGTTAAATGCGTATTTAATTGCTTTTCATTGTTTTGAACATAAATAATTGAAAATAAAAAGGCCTTTTCTATCTAAAAACTTCAGGCCAGTGTGACTTTTATGATAGTGGAGCTGTATGCAACACGTATTCCGAGTGTCTTATAGCGTCACGGACACAGTGACTCCAGGGCGCAACAGACGGACACAGATAATCACGTGGTGTTAGGCTGAGGGCTGAACTAGGTCACAGTTCATACTTTATTTTATCCTCATCCTTTCCTCTACGCTCATTCTCGTTGTCACCGTCCACTACCTTCCTCCTTTCCTTACACCTGTTAACCCCCCCTCCCCAATATCCCGACTACTTGTACCCCCCCCCCCCCTCACTCTTCCGCTACCCTCCTCAGTTCTTCCCCTGCCCTTACTCTTCTACATAGAAACCTGTTAAGCAGTGCTTTAAATGGGGAAAAATAGTGCAGGTACTCATTTAAATGGGGCGAGTGGGCGGGACTAGGGGCGGGGCTAAGAGCAAGACATGCTGATACTTATTGACCTCAATACTAGTTGCAGTACATACCAAACAAAACACATGAGAAATGCGGTTCTATAAACAAAACATGTTAACTCGTTACACAAAATGACGCTGTGATTTCACATTTCCTTGTTTTATAATATTTGCAGCTTCCATATTGTTATTTGCTGTTGCTGGCACAATACTATATATTCTCAAGCGTGCAAAGACACAGAAAGAAACAAGCAGACGTGCACACACAAAGCATTCCCCACATTTCCTGTAATATTCCTCCCAAGAGTGTCTCGATTCCTCCCTATTTCTCTCGCATTTTCTCACAAAAAAACACACACAAGCAAACAGATACATAAGCAGACACACAGAGAAGAATCAGGTGAGATTAAAGCCATTTTAACCTCGTTACCTTCCTTGGCTTTCTTAATTGCGCTGGCAACGGGCCGCCTCAATGCCTGTGTTTGCAGCACAGTATGATGGTGAACACCCTGACATTATGCAAATGAGCCCACTCTAATAGTTCAGTGGGGGCTCAGCTCATGAGTCCGGGCTACAGAAGTGTCGTGGCTGTCAGAACCAGGTCACCAGCACTATCAGTCAATGCGCCTACCATTTCATGAGTACCGGTACTCTCCTTGGCAGTAGAGAAGTGCCGGTACTCAGAGTGATAATTATAAGAAGTGCCGTAACTCGGTACCTGTGAGTACCGGCCCATTTAAAGCACTGCTGTTAAGCCTATGTTGCCCTTAATAACTCAACAAATTATTACTTCTGTGTAAGTTCCTGTGTCGCATTTATTGTTAATCTTGAAAGCGCATCTGTATCTTGGCTGGCCATACACTATAGAAATATTTTAAATAAATTAATAAATACTTTAGGCTCCAGAATGTTGTTGGAAGTTTTCCAGCAGTTTTCCCTCACTTGGTTGGGGCCCCTGACTCTGCTCTTGCATCCCAACACTTCTGAGCTAGGTCCACTTCTGAGCTGGGTCCATGGCAGTGATATGACTTCCTCTGAATGATGGTGGGCTACTGGGTTCACTCCTCCTGATGATCGGACTTTCATGGACACTTAGCATCGCCCTGTCATTGTCCTCCTTGTTTTCTTCAGGCGGTATTTTCTTGAACCCTGAGATGTTCCAAATTGGCTGTTCTCTTCCTTGGTAGGCTGATAGCATTGTGCCTTTGTAATATAATGTAATGTGTATTTGTAGAGCATCTTGTCACCAGTGTGGGAATCCAGGCGCTGAGTAGGTGAGCGTAGGCATGTAGTGAGGCTCGGCCTGCATACAGGCAGACACAGTAGTCCTGCAAGAAGACTAAATGATTAACCAGGTCTTCAGGCTCTTGGGTAACACAAGAAGTGAGGAGGAGGCCCTGTGTGTTGGGGAGGATGTTCCTGGATTTGGCGGCTTGGTAGGCAAATGATCGAGTGTGTGTGTGAGGGAGGATGATGCTGAGTGAAGTTGTCTGGTGGGTTAGTGGAAATGAAGCCTTTGATTGAGGTATGTGGGTCCCATGCAGAGGCGCAACTAGAGCCAAATTTCGGGTGGTGGGGGCAATAAAAATGTCAGGGGTAGTGACTTGAATGCATGCGTGAGAAGTTCGTACTGAAAGCGCTTCTTGATGGGGAGCCAGTTGAGCTCTCAGAGGAGTGGTGTGGTGTGAGTTCAGCACAGGAGGCCAAGGACGAGTCTGGCAGCGTTTTGGATGATTTGAAGTCTGTGAAGGAGATGGGTTGGGATGCCGGATTAGAGTGCATTGCCATAGTCCAATCTGCTTGTGATTAGGGCCTGTGTGATGGTATGTCTGGTGTCCAGTTTGATCCACTTAATGTTTTTGCGTAACATGCAGAGGATATGGAAGCATGAGGAGGTGACTTCATGACCTAAGACATCATGGTGAAGTTGGTGTCCAGGATGAACCGTACGTTCCTAGCATGGTTGGTTGGGGTACGTGTGGGTCCCAGATCAGCGGGCCACCAGGTGGAGTCCCAAAGTGAGATTTTATTTTAGAAGATCAGCACTTCTGTTTTGTTGGTGTTGAGTTTGAAGCAGTTTTCTTTCATCCAATTGGCCATGCTAGTCATGCATTGTTTGAAGTTTGTCTTGGTGGTGACAGTGTCATCTGAGAAGGAAAAAATGGGCTAAGCGTTGTCGTTGCAGGAGATGATGTTAATTCCGTGTGATCTGATGATGTTTGCCAGAGGAGTCATATACATGTTGAAGAGTGTGGGGCTGACTGATATTTTTGGAATCCTGATTGCAAGTCGATCAGGAGTTTGTGGCATTCTAGGTGGTCAAAGCTTCTTGATGACTTTGGCTGGGAAGGGGAGCAGCAAAATGGGTCAGTTGTTGCTGAGCAGGTCGGGGACGGCAGAGGGTTTTTTGAGGAGGGGCGGGTGACTTCGGGGGGTTTCCAGCTGACTGAGATGGTGGCTGTCTTGAGGGAGGTGTTTTTGATGGAATCGAGTGCCGTACAGATCGTGACTCTCACAGATGGTAGATATGGTGGGGGCAGGGGTCTATGAAGCCCCTGAGGGAACTATCTTAATTATTGCGTCCTTGATGGACAGAGGGTTCTATGCAGTCAGTTGGTAGCCCTTAGTTAATAAGGTTAGCAGGCTATGAAGGCCAGTGGGGTTAGCTGGGTTCGGAGTTGCTGTAGATCTTGGTGATTTTGTCATGGAAGAAGTCAAAGATGTTGTTGCAGAGTTCTTTTGTAGGTGTGATGGTTTGGGTTGTGGCTTTTTGGTTGATGAATTGACAATGGGGAAAAGTTCTTTGCAGTTGTTGGAGCTAGATTTGATTCTCAGCATCAGGGCCTTTTTCTTGGTTTCTTTTACTTAATGGTGGTAGTGTCTTAGCGCGGCTTTGTAGGTGTTTCTTATGGTGATTCCTCGGGTGGTTCTCTATTTCCTTTCGAGTTGTTTTGAAACTCTCTTGGATTCTCCGAGGTCAGCCATGTACCAGCTAGCTTGTTTGTTGAATCTTTTGGGTTTGGTGATTTTCAGAAGTGCCTTGACCTTTGCCACTCTCTCCCTTTCAAAAGGTGTTCGGAATTTCCAGTCAAGGTGCCTGTGTCATATAAGCACTTGCTCTCTGGGGCCCTTTGGAGAGACTTTGGTCCTTTTGATTTGCATATTCCTCTTCTGCCGTTGTTGGGTTTTTTGTGATGTCTAGAGTGGTGGGGCACTAGATGGGGGCTGTCATGCAGCGGCCTCCTGAATGCCATGGGCAGCATTGGATGATGCTGTGTGGCATGTTGGAGCATACTCTCAAAAAATGGTGCAGGCATTATTCTGAGTTGTCTCCTTGCTCTACTCCGATGCATAGGGCATTGTTAAGGGCGCTCATGAAGTGTTCCACATCCCCGTTGCCTTGTAACTATTATGACATTATTTTCTGGTGTTCAATCCCCAGATGGCCCAGGTACTCTCTAAACTCAGCCCCTTGGAACAGCGGCCTGCAGTCAGTCCATATTTCCGCAGGCAATCCAAATGTGCAAACGTTTTCTCAAGCATTCGCCTACCAAGCTGCTAAATCCAAGTTCAGAAGCCCAGTGGAACTACTCTTTCAACTCTCACCCCCTAGACCCAGCATCCAACCCAGAACAAGCTGTAAAAAAAATTTCTCCCAGTGGATCACAGAATGCACCAACACAATCTCCCCACCAAGCCATCCAAATCCAAGGGATCTACCAGAAGAGCCATCTGGTTCACAGTGGAGCTCAAATCCATCAAATGCAACTGCTTGCAACTAGAAAGGAAGTGGCGCACTAGCAAAGAGACAGGAGACCATACCACCATCAAGAATGCACTCAACCGGTACCATCACCTCCTGAAAGAGACAAAGAAGAACACCATTGCAGACCGCATTAAAGCCAGCACAAACCGCAGCAAGGAGCTCTTTGCTATTGTGAAGGAGTTCTCTGGCCCCGCATCCGCTGAGAATGACATCACCCCTCCCAAGAACTGTGTGACACTCTGGCGGACTCCTTCCACAACAAGATCTCAGTCATCTACGAACACTTCCTATCCCATCCCCCACCTCCGACAGCATCAGCCTGCTCACACCAACTAATAAAAACCGCGAACACCCACTCACCGACTGGGACCCTCTCACAACTCAAGTCACAATCTTCCTTAATGAACTCCGTGCACATGGAAGCACCCATGGATCCCTGCCCCATCACGTCTTCAACCTCAGAAGCAAGAAAATTGGTGAGGAGCTCAAGAAATTCCTGAACAACTCCATCACCTCGGTCTCTTTACATGAGGGCTGAAAACAAGATGAAGTGAGGCCCCTCCTGAAGAAACCATCCGCATAACCCAGCAGAACCGAAGAAGTACAGGTTCATCTCCCTGATCCCCTTTCCAGCAAAGGTTCTCAAGAAGGCAATCAACCAGCAACTCACCGAACACCTGGAACCCAACAACCTCCTTGTAGGACCTGGGGTCTCCAGGCCCTATGGGGCGGTAACGTGACACGAGTGGCTGGGCACCCGAAGGTCTGTGTGTAAAGCAACCATACAACACGCCCCTCTCATGAACGGGGAACACACACAATAAGTGACGCCACACAGTATAAATTATGCAAAGTCCAAGTAGAGCTAGATAGATGCAGTTCATAAGATATCAGTGCAATGCATGCGTTGTAATACAATCCCTCAAGATACACATACCAGACAGGAGATGTAAATGCAGGTCATAATCTATAAAATGCAATTCATGGAATATACTGGCACTGCGGGAGATGTACATGCAATTCAAGGAGGTGGATATGCACTCTTTACTTTCACCAGCGCGTTATTCACGAGTAGGCTCAGCTACCTGTAGCACCCTAGGGGTGATTACAGCGCTAGGCGCGCTAGGCGCGCTAGGCGGTGACTACCTCTGAAGGGGGCATCTAGCACAGAGCACTACTCATAATTGATGACAATGGACACTTCAAAACGGAGCATGCAGAACAAAGCGCTCCTCGTAATCAATGACACTTAATACTTTAAAGCGGAGCATGTAAAACAAAGCGCCACTCGTAATCAATGACACTTAATACTTTAAAGCGGAGCATGTAAAACAAAGCGCCACTCGTAATCAATGACACTTAATACTTTGAAGCGGAGCATGTAAAACAAAGCGCCACTCGTAATCAATGACACTTAATACTTTGGAGCGGAGCATGTAAACCAAAGCGCCACTCGTAATCAATGACACTTAATACTTTGGAGCGGAGCATGTAAAACAAAGCGCCACTCGTAACCAAGGACATTCGATATTTCAAAACGGGGCATGAAGAGCAGGGCGCTACTCGTAATCAATAGTATTCAATACTTCAAAACGGGACATGACAGGCAGAGCGCTGCTCGTACTCATTTAGCGTTCAGTACTTCAGAACGGAGCATTTAGCGGGGAGCGCACGGGACTTGAGGAGCGAGTCTCTCGGGCTCCGGTGCAGTTCGTAGGGCACCACGCTTCAGTACCGTTCAAGGGGGCACAAGGAAAGGATCCCTCGGCGGCGTCTCTCTGTCGCGCTGACAAGGGGGACTCCCACGGAGAGGGAACTCGGGCTCAGGGTGCGGTGTGGCTCCCAACCAGTAGGGGGCGCACCAGGGTCACTCCCAGCCTCCAGGCTTACCTTGCTCTCGACGTCGGAAGGCGTCCGCTCCAGCAGCGATGGGGGGATCTCGTCCACGGCCTCGCGCACCTTCACTCACAGCTGCGACGGCAGCGACGGGGCCCCGGGCTTCTCCACGGGCCTTGTGACTCTGCAGGGCACTTCTTCCGGCCTCCGGGCCGCCGCGGTGAGCGCGCTGGCTTCCACGTCACAGGGGGGGGGGGGCTCAAATTAAGGAGGGGAGCTCCGCGCTCCGCGGAGCACGCTGCCGGGGGTCCCAGGCCAGGTCAGGGAGCGCGGGGGTCACAGCGGTAATACCTGGTCGATCCCCGGTGGTTCTCCAATCGGCTTGGCATCAGGTTTCAGGGGTCAGTCTGGACACGCAGTCTCAGCGCTTGGCATATAAGTTTAGAGTTCAGTCTGGACACGCAGTCTCAGTGCTTGGCATATAAGTTTAGAGTTCAGTCTGGACACACAGTCTCAGCATTCAGTTTCTGTTCCCAGAGGTTAGATGAAGTCTTGTTGGCGCAGATGTATCTGGCGCCCTTAAGAGGTTCTGTTACAAAGGGGGGTAGGGAGTGAGTTGGCGACTAGGTCCTTCCTAGTCAGGCTGGGCAGAGGTGCTCTGGGTCCTCCTACTGCTGGGCAAGATCAGTGGGTTTCACAGGGTCCCTCACTCACTTAAGAGGCAGCACCTCAATCCTGTCACTCTCAGAGGCATAAGTCCCTGGCTAGGCCCTACCGCCTACACTCCTGCGTGGATTCTTCCAGCTCTGCTTTACCCCACTGGCCAACTAACTACAAAAAGTTCCCTCCCTCACTTAAGTAGCCCTAGGTCAGGTGACCTCTAGCCAAGGCGGCAAAAGTAAAACCCCACCTCTCTTCTAGAAGGTTCCAGCACATTCCAGGAGCTTCCCCATTCTACCTATGGGACAAAAAGGCGGGCTGGTGTCGCAACATTGTTGTGGGGTTCCAGCCAGCTCCTGGCAGCTAGGGTGCTACTAATAAAGACCACTCTGCAGTAGCAGGGGTCTGTGGCAGCCATCTTGGGAGAAGGGAGCACCTGCACCTTAACACTGATTGGCAATGAAAAGGCGCTCGGAGACCTAAGTCCAACATCAAAATGAGGGTGGAAAAAATGAGGCACGATCAAAAATAGAAGGGGAGACCACCCTAGGGCTGGCAGGTCCAACATGCGTCCCCCCCCAGCCGAAAGAGAGGAGAGCTACCCAACCTCTAGGAGTTCTCATCACTAAGGCGGAAAAACCTGGAGAAACCGTCAGCATTGGCGTGGTCAACTCCGGGCCGATGTTCCACCCGAAAGTCCATCCCCTGTACGGAAATGGACCACCTCAACAACTTGGGGTTTTCGCCTCTCATCTGCATGAGTCAGCGAAGGGGGCGGTGGTCGGTCTGAATAAGGAAGTGAGTTCCAAAGAGATATGTCCTCAACTTCTTCAGAGCCCAGACCACCGCGAAGGCTTCTCTCTCAATGGTGCTCCATCGCCGTTCCCGAGGGAGGAGTCTTCTGGATATGAAGGCCACTGGTTGATCTTGGCCCTCGGTATTGAGTTGCGAGAGCACCGCACCTATGCCGTGCTCCGAGGCGTCTGTCTGTACAATAAATTCCTTGCTGAAATCGGGTGTTGCTAGTACTGGAGCGGTACACATCGCCTGTTTCAGCGTGTCAAAGGCTTCTTGGCATGCAGCTGTCCATATGACCTTGCGAGGTTGCTTCTTTGAGGTCATTTCTGTCAAGGGGGCTACAATTGTACCATATCCCTTGACGAACCGGCTGTAATACCCAGTGAGGCCGAGGAAAGCTCGGACCTCTGTTTGGGTCTTGGGGGGCTCCCAAGCCAGGATGGTTTCTATTTTGGCCTGGAGGGGTTGCACCTTACCTCCGCCCACCAGGTGTCCCAGGTACACGACAGTTCCCTGTCCAATCTGGCACTTGCTGGCTTTAATTGTTAGGCCAGCACGTTGCAGCGCCTGCAATACCTCCTGGAGGTGTTGCAGATGGTCCTCCCAGGTGCCACTGAAGACAGCTATGTCATCCAGGTAGGCCGCTGAGAAGGACTCCAGGCCAGATAGTACCTGATTCACTAACCGCTGGAATGTGGCCGGAGCATTTTTGAGCCCAAAGGGCATCACTCGGAACTGGTAGTGGCCCTCGGGGTGGAGAATGCTGTCTTCTCCCTTGCTCCATCGGCCATGGCAATCTGCCAATATCCGGATGTCAGGTCAATGGTGCTGAGGTACCGGGCTGCTCCCAGCCGGTCCACCAGCTCATCTGCACGTGGGATGGGGTGAGCATCTGTCTTCGTGACAGAGTTCAACCCCCGGTAGTCCACACAGAACCGAAGCTCTAGCGTCATACCCGGTGGGGCCGCTTTCGGCACCAACACCACTGGACTAGCCCACGGGCTGCTGGAAGGTTCTATCACCCCCAGCTCCAGCATTTTTGCCACCTCACGCTGGATGCTATCCTTCACTCGGTCAGAGAGCCGGTAAGACTTGTTCTTCACCGGGGGGCTGTCCCCTGTGTCCACATCATGGGTACACAAAGAGAGTGATTCCAGGCGTGAGGGAGAACAACGAGGCGAACTGTCCCAGGACATGGCGACAGTCCCTCTGTTGCTCTGGGGTCAAGGATGGGGAGAGGACTACACCTTCCACCGAACCATCCTTCTCTTGTACCGCTAGAAGGTCAGGAAGAGCTTCACTCTCCTCCTCTTCGCTCCCAACCGTCACCATAAGGAGAGCAAGCTCTGAACGCTCATGGTGCGGCTTCAGGCGGTTGACGTGGAGCACCCTGAGGGGCTGACAGGGGGTTTTCACATCGACAACGTACGTGGTCTGGCCTCGTCGCTCCACAATGTCGTACGGGACAGTCCACCGGTCCTGGAGGGCACAAAGCTCCCCAGGTTACATAACCCACACCTTCTGTCCAACGTCCAACTCGACCGTCCGAGCGTTGCGGTCATACCACTCCTTCATCACGGTCTGGCTAGCCTCCAGGTTCTCTGTGGCTGCCTTCCACAGCTTGGCCATCTGGCTGCGGAACGCCAGCATGTAGCTGACAATGTCACGGGGAAGCTTCTGCGAAGTCTTCTCCCACCCCTCTTTCACTAAACTGAGGGGACCCCTAACGGGATGGCCATAGAGCAACTCAAACGGGCTGAACCCGACTCCCTTCTGCGGTACCTCCTGGTAGGAGAATAACAAGCAGGGGAGGAGGACGTCCCATTTACGCCTCAAGCCCTCTGGAAGGCTTTGGATCATCCCCTTCAATGTCTTATTGAAGCGCTCTACAAGTCTGTTAGTCTGGGGGTGGTAAGGGGTGGAGAACCGGTAGGTCACCCCACACTCCTTCCACATGGCCTGCATGTAGGCCGACATGAAATTCGTGCCCCTGTCCGACACCACGACCTTGGGGAATCCCACTCGGGTAAAAATCCCCAACAGTGCCCGCGCCACCACCGGTGCAGTGATGGTCCTCAGAGGAATAGCCTCTGGGTACCTTGTGGCGTGGTCCACCAAAACCAAGATGAACCGGTGTCCCGCTGCGGTCGGAGGGTCCAGTGGCCCAACAATATCGATACCGACCCTCTCAAAAGGGGTCCCGACCACGGGGAGCGGTTCCAACGGGACTTTCAACTTAGTCCCAGTCTTGCCATTGGCCTGACAAGACTTGCAGGTCTTACAAAAGGTGTCTGAGGCAATCCTCATCCTGGGCCAATAAAAATGGGGGACCAACCGTGCAAAGGTTTTGTCCTGACCCAGATGTCCGGCTAAGGGTATCTCGTGCGCTAACTCCAGCAGGAAGGCCCGGTAACATTGGGGGACCACTATGGCCCTCGAAGATCCATGTACCGGCACCCTGGGCTCACTGTATAGGAGACCATCCTCCCAATACACATGATAACCTCCCAGCTCCTGACTGGCCACTTGGGCTTCGGCCTGTCGCCGCATGCCTTCAAGCGTGGGGCACGTCCTTTGTGCCTGACAAAATTCTTCCCGGGTAGGCCCTCCTTCCACATGCCAGTCAGCAAGGGTCGGCAAGTCCTCCACAGGAACGACATCTACCTCCGCGGACTCCGGGGGCACCTCTGCGGCCTCCCCATCCACCTCACGGGGCATGTCCTCTACCACCTTCTTCTTTCCATGTCTGGTTTTGGGTTGGGCCCTGATTCCAGGCTCCAACCCAGGGTGAGTTCCCTGCCGGGCAGCCGTGGACCGCGTGACTGCACAAGTCCACCCTGGTAATCCCAGCATCTCTGTGTGCGCATGAAACTCGACATCTTTCCACTTGGTGTGCTCCAGGTCGTTCCCTAGCAAGCACCCCACAGGCAAGGCAGGGCTCACAGCAACTCTCAGTAGGCCTTTGACTCCTCCCCACTCAAATGGAACACGAGCCACTGGATAGTGACTCAGACTGCCGTCAGCCAATACGGCCGGATGGAACTCCTCGGGGACTACTTGGTCTGGGGACACCAGCCGCCGCACGACAGTGGTCATGCTGGCCCCTGTGTCCCTCAGAGCTTCCACCTCCTCCCCATTAATTCTCACCCTCTGCTGATACTTAGCAGTGTTTTGGGGCAGGGACACTATGGGAACCACCTCTCTATCCCAGAGTGAAACCAGTGTCAGGCCTGTCCACTCCCCTTCCCTATCTAAGGGCAGCTCCACCCCAAGCGCTATACTACTCACCCCGGGACTTTTCCCGCACGTTGGGGCTGGGGGTCGCTTGCGACACTTGGGATCTCCCCTGTAGTGTCCAATCTCCCCACATTCATAGCACCGCACAATCCTTGGCTGCTGACTCCTGTCAGGGTAAGTGGGTCTTGTGGAATTGGATGGGGGTGGGGTTCCTACTCCCTTCCCAAACTTATTTTGGGGGCCTTTCGAGAACTCCACCTTTTTATCTCCCCCCTCTTTCTTCTGGGGGAAACCCTGTCCGCCTTTCGAGCCATCTCCCCCGCGGCCCTTGTGAGACACCCGGGTGCTCACCCAAATATCTGCCTCCTCCGCCAGCTCACGGGGGTCCATCAACTTGCAGTCCACCAGATGTTGGCGCAGCTCCGGAAAGCTTTTATCCAAGAGGTGCTCCCTTAAAAAAAGATCGTACAACCTTTGGTAGTCCTGCACCTCGCTGCCACACACCCAACCATCTAGTGCCTTCCTCGCATAATCAAAGAAATCTACCCATGTCTGTGTGGTCAGCTTATGGCTGCCACGAAACTTCTGCCTGTACCTCTCGGGGTTAAGACCAAACTTTTTTAACAAGGCCTCTTTCATGGGGGCATACCTGACCTGATCCGCCTTGGCCAAATATAGCAGGGTGTCCCTGACATTGAGAGGTATATACCGGTATAAACCACCTCCCCAATTACTCTCGGGTACCCCATGGGCCGTCAAGGCTACCTCGTATGCCTCCAACCATTTCATGATGTCGTCCCCCACTGTGTAATTGGCAATTACTTCCTTAGGTAGGTAGAATTTTGACTCGTGAGGTTCCTTAGGTATGCTGCCACCATTGTCCTTATTGGACACGTTCAATTGGAGGGCGCGTAACTCCAGCTCTTTTAGCTGAAGCTCGTGTGCCAGCTTCTTTTCCTCCATTGCCCATCTCTTGTTTTCCCTTTCTTGTTCCAATTTGGCCAATTCCCTTTCTTTCTCTTGTTCTAACTTGGCCAGCTCCCACCTTAACTGCCTCTCCTCCCTCCTGTCCTCGTACTCCTCGGGAGACGCGCTCCTCCTCGACCCTGTCCTACTACTGGCCCCAGAACGTCTCCCTGGGGGCACATTTTCAGACACATCTTCATTTAATATGTTGATCACTTCCTGGGCACTCTCCTCCTGAGGTGCATCTGGCGCCTCCTGTCCCTCATCCCCTCTCCCTTCTGGGTGGGCCTCTACCCATGCCCTAATGGCGGTGCGGAGTTCCGGTCCTTTGGCCTTCCGCATCCCAGGCACCCCCATCCCCTGCCCGAACTCCCTCAGTTGCTTTACAGTGTACCCCTCGAGGTCAGCTAACCGGAATTCCATTCTGGCAGGTGGGGACCTAGACACTAAGGAGAAAATTTCCTAGGGTATAGGTAACAGTTATCAGCTAACCAGGACTCTTGCACTCTCAACCTGGACAGTGGAAATAACAATGCAGCAATCAATGGTTTTAGAGTTCTGGAACAAATAGGCGTTTAATTGTGGCGCCCTCCGCCTCACGGAAGGGTGCTGTATGGTCACAGGTCCTAGGATCCCACAGCTCGCCAACAATGTAGGACCTGGGGTCTCCAGGCCCTATGGGGCGGTAACGTGACACGAGTGGCTGGGCACCTGAAGGTCTGTGTGTAAAGCAACCATACAACACGCCCCTCTCATGAACGGGGAACACACACAATAAGTGACGCCACACATTATAAATTATGCAAATAATTCAAGTTTATCCAAGTAGAGCTAGATAGATGCAGTTCATAAGATATCAGTGCAATGCATGCGTTGTAATACAATCCCTCAAGATACACATACCAGACAGGAGATGTAAATGCAGGTCATAATCTATAAAATGCAATTCATGGAATATACTGGCACTGCGGGAGATGTACATGCAATTCAAGGAGGTGGATATGCACTCTTTACTTTCACCAGCGCGTTATTCACGAGTAGGTTCGGCTACCTGTAGCACCCTAGGGGTGATTACAGCGCTAGGCGCGCTAGGCGGTGACTACCTCTGAAGGGGGCATCTAGCACAGAGCACTACTCGTAATTGATGACAATGGACACTTCAAAACGGAGCATGCAGAATAAAGCGCTCCTCGTAATCAATGACACTTAATACTTTAAAGCGGAGCATGTAAAACAAAGCGCCACTCGTAATCAATGACACTTAATACTTTAAAGCGGAGCATGTAAAACAAAGCACCACTCGTAATCAATGACACTTAATACTTTGAAGCGGAGCATGTAAAACAAAGCGCCACTCGTAATCAATGACACTTAATACTTTGGAGCGGAGCATGTAAACCAAAGCGCCACTCGTAATCAATGACACTTAATACTTTGGAGCGGAGCATGTAAAACAAAGCGCCACTCGTAACCAAGGACATTCGATATTTCAAAACGGGGCATGAAGAGCAGGGCGCTACTCGTAATCAATAGTATTCAATACTTCAAAACGGGACATGACAGGCAGAGCGCTGCTCGTACTCATTTAGCGTTCAGTACTTCAGAACGGAGCATTTAGCGGGGAGCGCACGGGACTTGAGGAGCGAGTCTCTCGGGCTCTGGTGCAGTTCGTAGGGCACCACGCTTCAGTACCGTTCAAGGGGGCACAAGGAAAGGATCCCTCGGCGGGGTCTCTCTGTCGCGCTGACAAGGGGGACTCCCACGGAGAGGGAACTCGGGCTCAGGGTGCGGTGTGGCTCCCAACCAGTAGGGGGCGCACCAGGGTCACTCCCAGCCTCCAGGCTTACCTTGCTCTCGACGTCTGAAGGCGTTCGCTCCAGCGGCGATGGGGGGATCTCGTCCACGGCCTCGCGCACCTTCACTCACAGCTGCGACGGCAGCGACGGGGCCCCGGGCTTCTCCACGGGCCTCGTGACTCTGCAGGGCACTTCTTCCGGCCTCCGGGCCGCCGCGGTGAGCGCGCTGGCTTCCACGTCACAGGGGGGGGGGCTCAAATTAAGGAGGGGAGCTCTGCGGTCCGGGGAACACGCTGCCGGGGGTCCCAGGCCAGGTCAGGGAGCGCGGGGGTCACAACGCTAATACCTGGTCGATCCCTGGTGGTTCTCCAATCGGCTTGGCATCAGGTTTCAGGGGTCAGTCTGGACACGCAGTCTCAGTGCTTGGCATATAAGTTTAGAGTTCAGTCTGGACACGCAGTCTCAGTGCTTGGCATATAAGTTTAGATGAATTCTTGTTGGCGCAGATGTATCTGGCGCCCTTAAGAGGTTCTGTTACAAAGGGGGGTAGGGAGTGAGTTGGCGACTAGGTCCTTCCTAGTCAGGCTGGGCAGAGGTGCTCTGGGTCCTCCTACTGCTGGGCAAGATCAGTGGGTTTCACAGGGTCCCTCGCTCACTTAAGAGGCAGCACCTCAATCCTGTCACTCTCAGAGGCATAAGTCCCTGGCTAGGCCCTACCGCCTACACTCCTGCGTGGATTCTTCCAGCTCTGCTTTACCCCACTGGCCAACTAACTACAAAAAGTTCCCTCCCTCACTTAAGTAGCCCTAGGTCAGGTGACCTCTAGCCAAGGCGGCAAAAGTAAAACCCCACCTCTCTTCTAGAAGGTTCCAGCACATTCCAGGAGCTTCCCCATTCTACCTATGGGACAAAAAGGCGGGCTGGTGTCGCAACATTGTTGTGGGGTTCCAGCCAGCTCCTGGCAGCTAGGGTGCTACTAATAAAGACCACTCTGCAGTAGCAGGGGTCTGTGGCAGCCATCTTGGGAGAAGGGAGCACCTGCACCTTAACACTGATTGGCAATGAAAAGGCGCTCGGAGACCTAAGTCCAACATCAAAATGAGGGTGGAAAAAATGAGGCACGATCAAAAATAGAAGGGGAGACCACCCTAGGGCTGGCAGGTCCAAAACTCCTGGACCCCTCTCAATCTGGATTTTGAGCCAACCATGGCCAACCATGGCACTGAGATAGCCCTGATTGCCGGCATCAATGACATCAGGGCTCTCCTGGACTCTGGTGAAACGGCAGCCCTCATGCTCTTGGACCCGTCAGCTGTCTTTGGCACCATCTTCCATCACATCTTGATTAACAGACTTCACCACATATGAATCTTGAGAAAGGCCCTCAAATGGATCGCCTCATACCTTACCGGAAGAACCCAGAGAATCCTTCTCTCACCATTCCCCTCGGAACCCAAGAAGATCATCTGCGGCATGGCCCAAAGATCGTACCTCAGCTCCACCATCTTCAACACCTACATGACCACCCTGGCCAACACAGGCAGATCATACTGACTCAATATCATCTCCTATGCCGATGACACCAAGCTCATCCACTCGGTGTCAGAAAACCCCTCCCCCACCAGAACCAACTTCCATAGATGTATGGTGAACGTCGCCAACTGGATGAAGGAAAATTGTCTCAAGCTCAACACGGACAAGAAGGAAGTCCTCATCATTGGGAACAACATCTCGCTATGGAATGATGCATTTTGGCCTGTGGAACTCGGCCCACCGCCCGCCCTGACAGACCACACCTGCAACCTCGGCATCATCTTGGACAGCAAGCTATCTATGAAGAAGCAGGTAAACACAGTCTCATCCACCTGCTTCCAAACCCTACTCATGCACTGCAGGATTTTCAGGTGGTTCCCAGTCAACACCAGAAACACTGTCATGCAAGCCCTTGTCACCAGCAGGCTGGACTATGGGAATACACTCTACCTAGGAATCACCGCACACCTCTTGAAGAGACTACAGACAATACAAAACTTGGCAGCAAGACTCATCCTCGACATCCCCAGGTGGACCCACATCACACCCCACCTCAGGAAGCAATGCAGGCTCCAGATCCAGAAGAGATGCCAGTTAAAGATGCTGACCCATGCATACAGGGCCCTGCACGACGAATGATCAGCATACATCAATAAACGTATGACCTTCCACCAACTGACCAGACACCTACCATTCCCCTCCCTTTTCCTCGCAGACACTGCCCGGATCCGTCAAGCCAACAGCGGAGGATGCTCTTTCTCACACTTGGTAGCCAAAGCTTGGAAAAACCTTCCCCTGCACCTCAGGACCGCCTCATCGCTCGAGCAATTCAGGAGAGGACTCAAGACTTGTATGTTCGAATGAACAGATCACCATGCGGCACCTAACAACTCCAGCACCTTGAGACCATAATGGGTGATTTGCAGATCTTTATAAATGTCTGATTGATTGATTGATTGATTGATTAACTTTGCCTCATTTGGGACATGTCTTCCATTGGGCTGTGGTATTAAGTTTCTCAGTAATGCTGACCTTCCTGGCTGAATGATCTGGGCTTTGACTTCTTTCTGTTTTTCACCGTCTTCCTTAGTCGGACATAAAATCAGTCAGCTGTCTTCTATTCCCTCTGCCGGGCGTTTCATACCTTCAAGTGGTCGTAATTGTGGTTGAGCCGTGGATCAAAGTAGTCATTTATTATGGCTATTGCTGTCTGCCACTTCTCTCTGAAGGTTCTCCAACAGCTTGTATAATTATTCTCCTGCAAAGTGCTGTACAAGGGACTTCTTTAATGTTTATCTGTCTTACTCATAGCACGAAAATAGTTAGTTAGGCGACAGACCCATGTTTTCCATCTTGGAGATGCAGTGGTTGGATCCACCAGCTTGTTAAACATTGAGGCATGTGCGGCAACTCCTCTCTACTGGGGGAACCACGCGTGGCAGCACTGTTTGCTGAGCTGGTATTGCTTGTGGTGTATCAGGCATGCTTGTGTGCTATTAGCCCTGGTCTACGTCTACGCTCTCCTCTAAATGGCTCCAATCTCCCCACAGCGGTGATCAGGCGCGGTGGCAGCATTCAGCTACATAGGGAGGAACACTTCCTTATTGTTTGGATGTCTTGTGCTTCCTCGTGGCTGTATGTAAAGGGCAGGCGAGGGACACTGCAGTGCCCGGAGAGTACATAAGCTTCCCCTACACAAGGGGAGGTCATGTGTGTAGGACCGGTGTCTATGTTGTTTTACCGCCGGACTGGGGGACAAGTGGGTCAGCTGAGCTTGTGGGTGCAAGTAGTTCAGTGGTGATGATGGGGTGCTTCTCAGAAGGGACCTGTAGTGTGTTTTGCTCCTAGTCGCCGCAGGAGAGTTACTGGGCCCTGTGACTTTAGGGGTCAACAGACAGTGAATCATGTGTGGAAGTGAGCTTGAGTGGTCATACTACCCTTTATTCAACCCTTCAGCCGTGTCCTGCCATCGAGGTGCGCTCAGCGTGAATGATCGCTGATGTAGGGTGCACATTTCCCAGTTCCATCCATTGTTAGCTCACCTAGTTTAGGTTTTTTTCACAACATGCTGATTGCTGTAGGCGTGTTTAACCATTATAAAAATCTCAGAGTTAAAAAGAAATATCTTGTACTGGATGACTTACTTAAAAGATCTGCATATTGTTACAAATTCTTTAATATATGCTTTGGCCTTACCCAGAGGAGTATCTCTCTTTTTTTTCTTTACCCCATTAGGCTTTTTGGAATTGGTTTTGTCAGAACTTGAGTACCACACATTACCTTCACTAATTTTACTATCACTTACCACCACCATTAGTGCTACTACCACCACTTTGAATACCACCAACATTACCACTACTACCACATCTCAATTTCCACCACTACCATTATTATCATCACCATTACCACTACCCCAACTAACACTAGTACCATTAACACCAACACAGAATTAGTGAGTGCTTGTATTTGCATGCTTTATTTACTAAGTATAACGCAGACCCAAGGCTTGTTTTTTTCCAGCCTCCTTAAACTGATGCAAAGTGATAAAAAGTTGAAAAAACATTTCCAGAGACCGCTTTTGGGCAAGGTTTCTAGAAACTGGAGTTAGTCATTTAGTAGCCTAACTGAAGTCTCTATGTACCTTCCTTTATTCAGCAGAATGGAAGTGGATTGATGTTCATCCCTCTGTACTAACCTACACATTCTGGGAGGGGCCCTGTAGGCACATCTCTGAAGATCAGACGACCCCTCATATGTAGATGTTAATTAAACCCACCTAAGCCTTTACAAAAAAACAATTTGAAAATGACCCTCAAAAGACTGGTCTTCTGTTTGTGTTCTTTTTAAGCCATTCGCAGTGCTTAATTTGTAAAATATTAAGTGCTAGGGCTCTGACCAGGAGGCCACTGAGGCTTGCTCCACCCATCGTCCTTATCATCGCTGCCAAAACAACTACTGACCATCTCTCTCACATGTAAATGCGACGGTTCAGATTTTTCCGGGTCGCCAAAGGAATGGCTGCAGAGGCAGGTATTAGCACTATTTTAATGCATATTGTATTCCTAAACAACCATTGTTCTGCTCATCTTTAAATTAGATGAGCAGCGCCACCATGTGGCAGACTGGCAACACCATACATAGAACAGTTAGGTGCCAGTGCCGAGCACCGGAATCCAATTAAGTGCCGGTGCTGAGCACCAGCTCAAATTAAGCACTGGGCATTCGGTTAACAATGTATTCATGCAAGGGATACCTAATCTTCGTGGTACACCACATTTTTATTCTTTGCCCACCTCTGTGTAATGCAATTGGTAAGTTCCCAATTAAGCCCTCCTTCAAAAAAGTACACCCATTTTATTACGATCTTATGCAAATCAATACAGGTCTGTTGGTATAGCCAGCAAAATATTGATTTGCCTTATGCAGCTTCTCTTCAAAGTGCTACTCCTCCGAGCACCTAATTATTTAATCAAAGTTGACCCTACTATGTTTCTTTTGTGACCTTCTGTCCTGTTCTGTGTGTGGATGGAGATTCCTATGGATATGCTGCCTGCACACAAGATAGATTAGAACTGGAAAGTGTGTGTTGCGAGGGATTCTGGTGGTACCATTGTACGTGAACTTAGTAAGAGCCAATCTCAGGGTCTTGTTTCTGTGTTATAGCAAAGTGTTTGAAGTCTTACATCAGTACATCTTTGCCATTTTTAGGTCGAGCCTGGGCAGTGCATGAGCTGCTCTGCGAGGCATGTTGTATTCAAGTACGGGACTTGAAGCTCCGTCCACTCTCCACCCATATTTTTCATCAGCTTGTGTCATTGTCCACTGTAAACTGTGGCTTTCATTGGTCAATAGGCTTAGTAGTCATTCCTTAGTACTGTGTTGTCTCATTTTGTAACCTCCCATGGGAACAACCCCTGTTACGTGTGTTGTTACTCTGTAGGCTTTAATTACAGCCTCTGAGCACTATTTTCTCAAATAGCTTTGTCCTGCCTGCTGTTGCAGGCAGAACACGCTCTCTCCTAACCTTTTATAAAAAAAATTATCTTTATAGCACGGGAGCCGAATGCATTTGCAATGCAATCGGTCTCACTTATGCGAGAGTTAAAGCTATTGACATTTTAAATGACAATGCCCTTTATTTATCTGTTTTAAAACCAACACTTAAATTAAAGACATTATCATTTACAATGTCAATAGCTCAAACTCTCGTACATGCGATACCTATTGCTTTGCAAATGCTTGTTGCATTTGGCGATGAGCTGAAAATCATGTGTCTTCAAGCACAATAACTTAAATTGTCCAATGTGCTGCAGCATCAAAGACATGCCATGTGACATAGGGCACTGCTGAAATCTACTCCCTGCATCTAACACTCAGGTTTTGATAGTCGGTTCTTACTTTGGCTCTGGGCCAAACTTTACGAAAACAAAATAAAAGTTATAGTCAATTTATGTGTTTTTTTTACTCATGTTGGTACATACCATCTGTTATTGTTTTAAAAAGTAGAAATTCCTTTCAAATTCTAAGTGTCCGCCCCATCACGTGGACATTTGGGGGGACTGCGAGGCTGCAGACCAATGTATGCCTACTATCTTCCCTGGCCATGATGGCCTCATGGAGGTGCCTCCCGGTGGGCCGGCGCAGGGATACAGTACTTGAAAAGAGGCCGGGACGGATCACTCACATCAGGTGGTAGGTTCACACACGGACAGTGGTGTTGGGGTGCATGAGTCTAATGGAGGGACTTCAGTGTGGTGCCTCTTGGCCGAGTGGTGGGATGATATCAATTAACTAATCCCCCAACCTGCTGCCTGCTGGTCCCTGTCTCTGCTATGTGCCCCCCTGGAAAGGTCTCATCAATTCTCAGGGGGGACTTCTCTGAAGGAGTGCTGCTTAATGTCCTGGGGCTGCATGGGGTTAAACCATAAGGATGATTGGTCCTATATAACCTTGACTTCCGCCGCCACATCACGCTGGGCAGTGAGGGCTTGCTGCAGCACTGGGGAGCCTCTGCAGAATTGCCCATTGGAGCTGCCCTTTTTCTGCAAATATCCACTACCGTACTTGTACTGGGATCCCACCTGGAAAAGCGCCTTGTCCCAATTTTACTCTGTGGAGGAGCGAGTAATATCCCGGCGCTCTGATGGGAAAGCACAAGCACACTGGTTACTGCAGGTGCGCATCAATAAATTTGCGAAATCCACTAGAGCCCCAGACTGCGATGCTCCGGTGACTGATTCCACCCCTGGAGGTTCACCCTTGGATCACATGTCCTTTATTCTACTAATGATCCAGGAGTTGCACCAGTCACTCAAGGGGAAGATAGGGGACCTGAACCTCGATCTTTCCCTTCATTGGCAAGATCTTCGGCATACAGTAGATAGAGTCACAGAAGCAGAAGTTTGTACTTTTGAAGCAGATGACCACGTTAGTGGATTCCAAACCAAGAACGACACCTCACAGAAAGTAGTACACCATCTAGAGGCCATGGTGGACGATGCCAAGGGGTGCTTCCTCTGCAACAATATTTGTGTGGTGGAGATCCCAGAAGGGTCAGAGGGGACACTTCCCCCCTGCAGTTCATCATGTAGTGGTTCAAATCCTGGCTGCCGGCGGAGGAGAAATCATTGTGCTTTTTGGTTGAAAGGGCCCACAGATCAATGACACCCCGCACCCACCCGTCCACCATCCGGGGTTCTCCCAGACTGATCACTGCACAAATATTCAACTTCACCGGCCAAGATGCCATCTTCTGCGCTTCCCGCAATTGAGTATCTCTGACCTGGGGTTCCTCCACAGTGATGGTGTTCCTGGACTATACTTTAAAAGTACAGGAAAGGAGATGTTCCTCTTGTGCTGTTGAGCAAAAATTGCGGGTGATGCACAGAAAATAGAAGCTGCTACTTCCCGCTCGTTGCAAGATCATCTTTGAGGACAAAACGTTCTTTGACTCCCCTGAAGGGGCATGGGCCTGGTTAGAGGAGCGACCAGATTTCCAATGGCAGCACCCCTATACTGCCATGATGAAATCAGAGGGGCAGACGACGACACTGGTCTGTAGAAATGCCGCTTAAAGGCCAGAAACAATTCTGCCTATTGTCCGAATATACTTCATCTAATGAATGCAGAATTGAGATGCTGTGAGCGTACATTTGCTGCGACTCAGCACAATTTCTGACTGTCTGACCATCCTAGCTTTCATTTAACAGCGGGACACATTCAGTGGAGTACATCTTGATTTTCTGTTCTCGTTTCTGTTTGGGGTTTAGCTATTGGGCAAGGGATTGGGAGTTTGGTACAGAGTGCCCAGTTGAGTTTAGGTTGCCCGATTTACAATGGCAATGACCCATGGTTGATTCTGGAACATGTACTTCTTGTTTTTGAAGTATATGAGATTTAGAAAGGGTTCAAAGTTTAATAATAGAACATTAGGATGGGCAGGACTCCAAGTTATCGCCCAACTACATCAACCCTGATGCATTCTTCCACCGCTCGACCCTCCCTATGTTTGACATAAGGACAAATAATTCACTGGGTCATTTATATATTATTTCCTGGAGTGTCGACGGCCTGTTTGATAAAATCAAGAGAGGTGCAGTACTGAAAATGGCTAGGCGTCTAGGCCCAGATATACTCTTCCTCCAAGAAACCCTTTTAGCGGGCAATCGCTACCCATTCATGGCCCGAATGGGGGTTTCAAAGGTGTTTCACACTGGTTTCTCCCAGGGATCCAGGATGGTTGCCATAGTGATCTGTAATCTCCTTACCTTTACCACCACCAAGGTCTGGTAAGATAGATTTGGGAGGAATGTGGCCATGACGTGCCTGTTGTATGGGTAACCACTCTCCCTGGTCTACGAATGGGCCTCCACCTTTGCCTGTGGATTTCCTCAGAATACTGGGTGCCTCCCTGATGCAGCTCCTGGGGGAGGGGATGGCATGGGTGTTGGGAGGTGACATGAATAGACTGGTCCCATGACAGATTCAGTGGGTTTGGAAGAGATCGACATGGCCACCCTCCCCTTACCACATTCCTAGATTCAGAGGGTCTATCTGATGTCTGGGGTGCTCAGCATCCTCAGGAGCAATTCTGCAAGTTTATTCGAGTGCACACAAATCATTCTCTGACCGTGACCACTTCCTCAATCCCCACTCTGAAACTCCTCGGGTGGTGGATGTTTGCATCGTAGCCCATAGTGTTTTTGACCACTCCCCTGTGGAGCTCAAGATGAGATTTAGTCCCAAAGGCAGCAGCTCCTATGGTGTTTTAGCACATGGTGGCTAACAGATGTTAAATGTAGGCAACGCATATTGAAGTCCATTGAACGACTCCCCTATGCTACTCTGGGAGGTGCTTAATGCCACCCTTTGGGGCAACATAATTATCTACCAAGTATGTAGGAGCAACAGAAACAGCAAGAAGTTGCAACATTTGATGCCAGACTTCTGGCATCAAATATCTTTTGACACTCAACCCCTTTATACGTAGAGACTCTACATACACAGACCATCCTCCAACAGGTCTTGCTTGAGGAGGAGCCAGAGCTGTGTATATCAGTGGGAGGGGCTAAGGCGAACAAGACCCTTTACACAGACAACCCTCTAACTGGCTCCCGACCCCGAACCGTATATATATCGGTGGGGGATAAGTCAAGCAAAATCCTTCATTGGCTTTGCACAAATGTAACTTGCGGAGATCCAAAAGCATATGCTTTAGATTGAAACTGAGATGAAGCACGGGGCGACTCCAATGTGTCTCAATGCTTTGCCACCTATTATTCGACTCTACTCTCAGACTGCAGGGTCAGAGCATGAAGAACTGTTGGAGTTCATTACCAACCTCTCTATTAGGGTGTTATCCCTGGAGGAAAGGACATTCTTTGAAGAAGACATTTCAGTTGAGGAGCGGGGAGGGTCCATAGCTCTCCTTCAATCTGGGAAGACACTGGGCCCAAATGTGTTCCCAGCGGAACTTTTGAAGGTCTCCAAGACTCAAACTTTGCTGCTTCTCCATGGGGTTTTTAGAGAGGTGCTGAAGACAGGTACACTCCTCCAGACATAGTAGTTATCCCAAAACAGGGACCGCCCCCTGAATGTTGCAGACTATCCTATATCCCTCCTTAACTTGGAGGTGAAAATATGGGCAAAGGCTCTGACTAACCGCCTGCTTTGAGTGGTAGGCTCCCTGGTTCACCTTGACTATTCAGGCTTCATGCCACATATGGCCATGAGCCATAATACTAGACCGGTTTACAATGCCCTCGCTGACCTTCTGCCAGGCACACTGGCACTCCTCTCAGTTGTCTTCTACAAGGCATTTGGTTCTGTCATTTGGGGTTATTTATTCAGCCTCCTGTCCAAACTCAACTTTGGCCCTATATTCATTAGATTAGTCTGCCTGCTCAACGCTAACCTCCTGGTGCACACTGGAGTGGCAGGTTTACAACAGACACTTTTCAGATCCAACGGAGCACGTGCAAGGGCTGTCCAGTCTTGCCCCTCCTCTTTACCCTTCAGAAGGTACCCCTGGCAGGACGGGTGGGAGTTGATGTTCTTGATAAAGGATTGGAGTGGGCCCCAGGAGTGTCCAACACATGCTCCATGCAGACAATGTCCTGATGTTCCTTGCAGATCCTCAAATTCTCAGTATACTTAGTTGACGGAAGCAGAGGATATCTGCGAATCCTCACTGAGGTTTTTGGGTACCTCTGGGTTTATGTGACAGATGATGTCCAGGGCATATGAGAGAAAAATATTCAACCACAGGTGACCCGTCTAAAGAGTGGGGCTTTGGTTCCGGTGGGCACTGCCTCTGTCCTTCTGGCCACTATATGTATCAAAATGGCTGACCGCACTTACAAAGCCTGGAGAATCAACTCTGGTGTTTGTAGGGATGTCCTGCTCATGCAGGGGCTCTCTCACACTTATAACCCAGCACCCTGCTTTCAGGATTGACTAGCCTGCTTAGGGGTGACTTATAGGTATTAAGTGCAGTGACCTCAGATATAAGGAAACGTATATCTGTCTTAAGTAATGCGGGCACCAGCTTACACAGGCTGCAATAGCAGGCCTGTAGTCGCAGTCTGAGTGGTCTCTCATGGGTGGCAAAATACATGCTGCAGCCCATGGGAGACTCCTGGTGTACCTATGCCCTGATTTACAAGGGTACACCAGTAGCCAATTGTGGAGGTCCTAAAGTACTTACCATGTCAAATATAGGGAGGAAGCACAGTGGCTGGGGGCCTAATTAGCAGGATCTCAGCCAGACTACTAAAAAAAACCTACTGACTCCAGCAAAAAGTGGTAATAACCATGAAAGCAGATCCTACTTTCCTACACCATACAATTAAAATACTTACATAGAGCATACTTCACCCAGGACTGGCTGTGGAGGATGAGGATGTTTGCCACACCGCACAGTTTACAGTGTCTAAGCCACAGAGGGGACCTCATGTTTACAATCTGGTCTTGCGACATAATTAACCCCTTCTGGGAGGGTGGATACAGCAGCTTGAAGGAGGTGATGGAATGGAAACATCCGAGAGATTCCAAGAAGACCCTACTATAGATCATTCTCGATATTGACAGGTGGCAATGCTATGGCTAGGGCTGATAGTCACCAAATGTTATATCACCAAAGCGTGGTGATCGACAGAACCCTCACCTCTATAAAGATGGTGCCAGGGAATGGACCGCTGTATGAGTTTATAAAAGCCTGTTTACCCTGCATAAGGATGTCCACACCAACATTACAAAATATGGGCGGACTGGTGTCGCCTCCGAGGTATATTCTGGAGCCCTGTGAGACGCCGGCGGGTCCTTCAGGGAGCAATCATAGATTGGTGGGGCACCTCGACTCGACCGAGACATATTGAAGGGTGTAGTAGGTGGTCGTAATATTACAAAGGGCAATGCTCATTTATGTATGTTGGGTTTTGTGGAGTATGTGTAAATGTGCATCCTTTAATGCGTTTGTTTTTTTTATATTTATTGTCTTGTCTTGGGTGTTATGCTCAAAATCTGCCATAAAGTGTGGTATTAAAAAAGGATATTTTCAAACTTTAGTAGTACACAGAAAAGCTAGAAAATGGGTGGCAACAGTACCGCTGCTGCACATGGGTAGAAATAGAGCTGCTACTTATTTTGTGCCTGTATTGCAGGGTAATAGACCTTTTCGCTATACAAAAACCACAACGATTGTCACTATCTTGGGACGATGCAAGACCCGTGCAGGGTCCATGGGAGGGAGCACTGTCGGCCATTAGGACAGGTGCCGAGGAAGCACCGGTTCAAATTGCTGTGCAGCACTCTCGGAGGCTAAGTTAACCATAACATTAGATGAATTAATACAGTAAAAGGAAGAAAAACGACCTGAAAAAGAATTCATCATGTATTTACGACGAAGCACAACTGATTGCTTTTCATCATTGGCTTAACACCTGCTCCCCCGACATTCAGTTTACCCTTGACTTCAACAGGGCGACTATCAATTTCTTGGACATTACCATAAATGCACAATCAGACAAATTGCACACTGGTCTGTATAGAAAAACCAGTGAACGGAACACCCTGTTGAGATACACAAGTCACCATCCACGTAATTTGCGAGACAATCTGCCTTTTGGCCAGTTCCTTAGACTTAGGAGAAACTGCTCTAAAAAAGAGGACTTCTTTGAGGAGTCGGCGGGTCTACTTGCTAGACTAAGTGAACGAGGTTACCCCGTCAGATTACTAAAAAAGGCACGTAAGCGGGCTTGGCACAATCCCAGGGACCTTCTGCTGAGCCCAAAGGTCAGAATGGAGAATAACGACGAACGCCTGGTTTGTGTTACTACCTTTAATACAAAGAGTAACGCCATTAAGAAGGTAATCAATAAACACTGGCACCTGGTTTCCGATGAGTTAAAAAACATACCACTCCCCCTACATGCTTTCAAAAAAGCCAAAAATATTAGGGACAATGTGGTTAAATCCATGTTAGACACTCACAGGATTGATACACAGACAACTCTATGGGGTCTCCCACCCATCCATGGCCACCATAAGTGTGGTAGCTGCAAGGCCTGCTCTATGTCAAAAGAAATAACTGATTTCACTTACAATGGGTGCACGTACAGCTTAAAGGAACACAGTAATTGTAATACGAGCGGGGTGATTTATGCTATCCAATGCCCCTGTGGGTTTATCTATGTTGGGCAAACAATACAAAAAGTAAAATGCCGCATACTACAACATTGTAGCCGTATTCGCTGCAAAGTACAGGGTGCCCCTCTAGTGGAACATTTTACACTATTCGACCATGCAGCCAACAGCCTTCAATGGTGGGTCATAGAAAAGGTTAGCCCCAACCCCAGAGGGGGAGACTTCAGTATAACACTCAATAAACGCGAGTGTAAATGGATACACTCTCTTAATACAGTAACCCGAGGCCTTAACGAGTTTGAGGAGATCAGTAGACAGGTCTCGATGCTCCCGAACTACTAATTCAATTTAATTGTATCCCCTTAGACTCCATCTGACTGGGTTAGACATTAGGGCTCTGATGTCTACCATGTATTGAATTGTTGTCTGTTTTTAATTGTTCCATTCTTATGGCCCTCATGTAATTGTAATACTGTGGTCGGTCTAATATTGTTTGCTCAGGTCTTTCATAATTTTAACATTGTCTGTGCGGCTGTAACACTGCGATTAAGTTTGTATGTAATTGTATATATCTTGCTGCCTTTTGCTGTGTCATTCGCTATCCTTTCGGAAGTCTTTCCTCCCTTCTTACACCCATACCGGTCACGTACTGCCTGACGCTGCCGGTAACGTTATATTTAACGTGCGCATCGTTCCCCTCCTGCTTTCATTCGTGCCTGACTCCACAGTGACGACCGCGTACTGACGACGCGCGCTGTTTCTAAACAATCTACGGAACCCCAGTTGACTGCTTAAACTTTACTCTTGAACAGTAAGTTATTCCTAGACTCCCCCTCCCCAGCCCATCGCGGGGCTATTATCATAGACGCGGCCGTGACAATTAATGCGCTCAGTTCTCACTTGCATCTGATACAATTCCACCGCTGTGAGACGTAGTACACCGGCCTTAGTTGACCAATTGAGCTTGTTTTCTACTAAAGCCGAACGCTATGAGTTTTAGGCCCCTTTTCCAGCTTTAGACCGCTAGCTACTAGACATAATGGGTCGCTGTGGTAGTGTGTTTAACGTTTTTAAATTGTACCATTCAATTTGCACAGAGGCTACAACCAAGCTCCCTCTTTGTTCACACAGTTTGCTGGATTTGTCCCTTGAAACCTCTGGTGGTTCACTTTTGGACATTTATTGTCTAGGTAATTAATTAATTTATTTCTCTGTATCCAGAATTAGTTAGAAAGTTAATTTAACTGATCCCACATTGATCAAATTTGTCTTTTAAGGTTGACTATATTCATCTTACTGGACTCCAAGTATGAACCATGAATTTTCACATCGCCTATAATTGATAGGTGAGCCCCTATAAACCTTTTATTGTTTTTAAGAAACTCCTCTTAATGTAACGACCTACTAATCGGCGCCAATTGCCTTTTAGGTTGCCCAGGCTTAGTCCTGATGAAGATCCGCAAGACCGAGGCTGTTTAATTTCCCTTATGGTCGCAAGTCGGATCGAAACGTCGACGCCCCCTTTTGAATTCAGTCTGTACCCGAAATATCCTCTTCAATGTGCTGAATCAGAATTGATTTCTGTGTTTGAACAACAGCCAAAGACTATATGAATGACATTGGGACAGACCAGTTAAGACGGTGACTTGTAACCGTGCTCCTTTGCCCTGACATATTAATTTCAGATAAAATGTTGAAGTATTCTTTCCTCTGATTTCTTTACACTTGAGCACCCTCTCCTTTTCACTGCACATCCCTTCTGGTGCAACCTCCTTTTTGATTAATTCATTTGATTAAATATCACATGGATGGCATTTTTCCAATATATCATTGAATAAATACATGATGAATTCTTTTTCAGGTCGTTTTTCTTCCTTTTACTGTATTAATTCATCTAATGTTATGGTTAACTGAACCATAAAATACGAAGCAATTTGATTAATTCATTCAAAATATAGGTCCAGGACAACTGTTTTTTGTAATATACATTACCCAGGTCCTTGACCATATTGGGTTACCCCGTCCGTTATAAAGAGCACTCTCGGAGGCAGCGGGGCAGGATCCCTGGGAGCGGCTCATGGTTCACAGGGGCAAGCGAGCAATGCAGACCACAGGGTTGGGAAGAGCTGCACAGGATCCACTGAGGAGCAACACAGTGTCAAGGGAAATCATTGCTCTGTTCGGGGGGAGCAGCTCAGGGTCAAGTGGGGAGTGATGTAGTGTCCAGTGGGAGTTGGACTTGGTTCAGGGAGAGACTTTCTGTTGTTACCACAGACATCCTAGTGGGGTTTGTGAGAAAGTTTTTCTTTTTTGGCTTTTCGTTCAAGAATACAAACAGCCTTCCTTTGTTAGGAATTAAAAGAAGTGACCTAGAGCATGAACATTGAAGGCTAGCAGTCCATTTCGGTTTGCACTTTTACAATATTATATGCGCCGTGTATAAATACGCTAGCATCGTATATGTACATGCCTATCAGAGTCGTTTCCTTCTCTGAGGAGACATATTGCCAAAACCGCTAGTATGAGGGCCTATATTCCCCCAAATGAAGCAATGCCAATGCAAAAGGATCCAACCAAAATACCGAGATCTTTAGGAACTTTTTTGAGCTCTACTCACATCATAAACATGCCTCTCGGCAGCCATTGTTGCTCAACCAAAGGTAGGTAAGTTGAGTCAATATCATATTCCAATCTAATTTGTATGATGAGTGGTGCCGTATTATTACTACTGTAGTGGTGTATTAGCCTCCTTTCATACATTTCACCCAAGTATCCCCTATTCCCTACAGCACATAAGTCCGCCTTCCGCAATGGCTCTTGTTTCAGTTTAAATGCCCATATATTTGTTGCCACCAAGTGGAATGCCCAGTGATACTTCCGAAGGTTTGAGAGGGCAGTCTCACCCGCCTTGTTACAGATCAGTCAAAGTCATCCCCAGAGGGCCCCCTCTCAGAACAGTGTTCTTAGCATATCATCCACAGCTCTGAAAAAGACTTCAGGTGCCAGAATGATCTGTTTCGGAGAATATATAGAAATTTGGAAAGGGTAATAATCATTTTGCAAAAAGCAGCCTGTCCGGTGGGCCAGTTTGGCAGATCCTGCCAGTGTTTCTCAAGACTATGAATAAGCTTTTGTGCTCAAATATTCCTCTACTACACGTTACACAAATAGGTTGTGGAAACAATAATTCTCTCTCTTAAAGACACATTTCTAATGGGGACAGGGTCTCCACTTAGTAAGTGAAAACAACACAGATTTCAACCAAGTGATACCGATTCCTGAGCATGGCCAAACATTATTATAAGGATTCCATGTATCCTTTCTACGAAGCACTCAGGATCTGTAGCACAGAGGAAGATACTGTCTGCATACAGTGGCATTCTCTCATCCCATGACTCTTCCCATCTTAGGGCCATTATGTGAGGCTCGTCTTTTTTACAACAAGCTAGTTGTTCAAACATAAAGGCAAAAAACAGTGGTGAAAGTGACAACCTTGACTTCTGCCCCTACCTTAATCAGAAACCCTCCACAAAACCTCATTGACCCTGGCCAGAGGTCTACTGTATAGAAGTCTAATCCAGGAGAAAAATATCGGTCTAAATTCCATTTTCTCCAGGTCATAGGGGTTCGGGCCACTGTTGATTTAGTTGCATTATTAGTATATTCCTAAAGCCGGATTAGACTGCATATGTCAGTGTAGTTAAAACTTTGAGAGGTCTATTTGCTTTGATGTTTTAAAGTTATATGGCCTAAAAGGTGCGCCGTTCATTTTAGGCTTCTCTGCATTATGCAGCAAGACAGTAGTCACTACATAATGTGTATTTGTAAAGCACACGTTCACCTGGAGGTATCTTGGCTCTGAATAACAGATGTTTATTGTTACCCAACTCAATGGTACTCATTTTATCGACCTCAGATGGATGAAAGGCTGAGTGGCCCCGCCGGAATTTGAACCTGTGAGCATGAGGTCGAACACAGGCCCCTGAAGTGGATGCATTAGTCCACTGAGCCACCAGAACCGGCAGGCAGGTTGTATGGCAGGCATCCTTCCAACGTGCACCAGTAAGCATATGCAGAATGTAGTTGTCTATATTCCCAGGGAGGCATTTGATAACTCTGCAGATAGCCCTTTAGGGCCAATGGCTCTGCAGCATTGTAGTTGGTTGATTGCGTCGGTTAAATCCTCCATAGAGAGAGACAGTTTCAAAGTCACTCTATCTCTGACAGCAATGTTTGAGGTATACATGTCTTTTACAGAAGCAAAGGCATCTTGTGCGCGAATATCCCCCCCTAGTTGCGGTAAAAGTGACAAAGCAAGTGGAAAATTCCTGTGCATCCTTCACTATTTTACTAATCCATGTCTCTCCCTCCTCCCTCCTTCTGAGTCATGCCAACAGTTTCCCCCTTTGTGTCTGAATTCATAGGGTCTCTTTTGGGCAACCATATATTGTGCTTATATTATGCGAAGTTCTAGATTCTTAACTTCCACCTGGCATTCCTCCAAAGGTTCTTGCTCATTTTATCCTTGCTGCTGCTAGGTTAATGAACAATGTTGTGGACCTTGCTTGGGTGGTCCGTTACGACGACGCGCTCTCTGATTAGGAGCAGCGACGGTAGAACTCAGGCATTTTCACATGGATATATATATATATAAGTAGAACTCCATACGCCGTTTCTTCTCTCGGCGTTGTACAACAATGGAGGACGGACCACAGATGAGTGCAATAATTATTTATTCCGCTCCCTTACACACTTTCACTCGCCTGACGCGTTTCGATCCTCTAGGGATCTTGATCACATGACGCGCAATTCGGTGCGTGATTGCTTAAATACTTTTGTTACATTTTTTTGTTTTTAAAGTGACCAGTGCATTTGAACATCACGGTGTTTAAAACCATAGACATAGACAACATATTCATAGATGTTGTAAAGGGAGCTTCGAGTTTAAAAGAAATATATGTTTAAATACATTTTTCTAAAAACAACTTTCGATTTGTTCCCTTTAAAATAACAAATACAGTACATATGACATATGGTATTGCTATTATACCTAAAAAGTTGTTATATAGCTGCCATAGCTTTGTGCAAACATGCAATTGTATTGTTAATGACACACGCTATAAAGTCCAGGTTTAAATACCTTGGCATAAGCCCTTAATATATTAGACAAATGTCACCAGCTATAGTTCTTATACTCTTTAGTGTACGCCGTTCTGATGTAACCTATCCACTGTTCAAAGAAGTGCAATATACTTTTCTAGTGCAAAGTGCAATGTGCTCGTGTTAAAAACAAAATATAAAATATGACTAAAATATACTACAACACCGTGAAAAATTACATATGGAACTTAAAAATATGCAGCACCATCGTCCAATGTTTACTATATACAGGGGTTGATTTGTTTTATTTACATTGATTTATCTATTGAGTTTCATTGTTCTTAACCTCAGCTACTGTGGACATTTTATCTAAATCTCATCAAATCAAATGTTAAAGGTAAGTGTACAAGTCTTCAGTTTGATTGAGACCCCCGGGGTGTTTAGTATCGAGGTTTAGAATGTACTTAGTCTCCAACTGACGTAGAGCTCTCACTCGATCACCCCCTCTTTCTTACTCTGCACACAATCAATCAGAAAGTATCTCAAAAGGGTCGGATCTGCCTTATGGTGTTCACCAAAATGTCTGGCCACCGGATAGGACTGATCTTGATTTTTTATTGCCCTGATGTGCTGGAGTACCCGTTTGTGTCCCTGCAGTATGGTACTGCCTACATATATATATATATATATTTGTAACTAATTTTATATATATATATATATATAAAGTCCAAATCCCCACTCTGAACAAAAAGAAGAAGGGTCTGATATATATATAACTACACTGAACTGGAACTGGAAATAAAATCGTTCCGGTGACACAGCAAAAAGACATTGGCACAGCCCACTGGAGGGTTTTTCATTGTGACTGTATTACGAAACCACAAATCCCAGCATGCACTAATAAAACACCCATGAGTCCACTAGAGGGCCGATATTGTTTAAAATGCATTCGTTGTATGTGATTTGTAATCGGTTCCTGTTGCCAGGGCTTACCTTTGAAAAAGTTCAAGGATTAACAAAACGCGTCAGGACTGCCCGTAGCTGCTCAATAAATGCTTCAAACGCCAGTGTTGCGAGTGCGGCTCATGTCTTTCCCGGAAAGGGGGAGAAAGTGTTGAATACTCAGCGGCTTGGTCCTGCCGCAAAGCAACGCACCACCAGTAAGTGTGCCACCATTACCCAACCTTGGACCAATTTGGAAACTTTGTGAAAACGACTGAGGGTAACGGACGTTGCCATATACTAAATATGCCATGGATTCTGGCAGCCTCGAAAATAGGACTGCGGAGGGAGCAACACTGAACTGGAAATAGAAATGTTCTGGTGAGACAGCAAAAAGACATTGGCACAGCCCACTGAAGGGTTTTTCATTTTGACTGTATTACTAAACCACAAATCCCAGCATGCACTAATAAAACACCCATAAGGGTGTCCACTAGAGGGCCAAAATTGTTTAAAATGCAATCGTTGTTTGTGGTTTGTAATCGGTTCCTGTTGCCAGGGCTTACCTTTGAAAAAGTTCAAGGATGAACGAAACGTGTCAGGAATGCCCGCAGCTGCTCAATAAATGCTTCACACGCCAGTGTTGCGAGTGCGGCTCATGTCTTTCCGGGAAAGGGGGAGAAAGTGTCCAATATATGTAACTATATTTTTATATATATATATATATATATATATATATATATATATATATATATATATATTCACTGAAAAAACCATAGGTTTCACACAAGTTATAGTTAGCTGTACATTTCACTCGTAAAAAACCAATGAAATTCCCCCGTTATAGTTAGTGCAGGCAACTATAACTCACGCGACCGCAATCCTCTGCTGATGCTAATACTGTATTTAGACACTTATTTGCCCATGTCTTCTTCCATTAAATTTTAGCGATACATATATTACAAAAATTTTTTTTTCATAAAGACACATATGTCATCAGCAGAGGATTGCGGTCGCGTGAGTTATAGTTGCCTGCACTAACTATAACGGGGGAATTTCATTGGTTTTTTACGAGTGAAATGTACAGCTAACTATAACTTGTGTGAAACCTATGGTTTTTTCAGTGAATTTGCAAGGTTTTTTAAATGCTAATTCCGAACTATAACGTGTGTGAAACCTATGGTTTTTTCAGTGAATTTGTACGGTTTTTTAAATGCTAAGTTACTTTACGCCATTCATGGCGTGCGCGCCCTGTTAACGCACTGTGCGCGCACCGTGCGCGCACAGTGAGCACGCGGTGCGCTTCGCGCACCGCGCGCCCACTTTACGCAGTTAGTGCCGTGCACGCACGGTGGTCACGCGTGCCCACGTTACGCGGGATGGGCCATGTACGCACGATGCGCTTCGCGCACCGTGCGCACATGGGGGACATATTATGCGCATCGTTGTGAAAGGTATTCATTTGTACTTTTCATTAGGTGATATGCCATGCACAAATGGTGCTCTTCGGGCACCATTTGCACACGGGGTGGGGATAGTGTGGATAATTTTTTTTTTTTTTAATAATTTTAACCGTACGCGTGCGGTAAGCGTAATCGGCGATTTTTCGAAAAAAAATAAAATTGTTTTTTTGGCCTTGGGGGTTGTTTGGGGACACCTATATCAATGCTGGGTGGTTAAGAACTGAATATACTGCCCCTTTAGATGTTTTTTGTCTTTGTTTTTGCTGCCCCCCTCAGAGTGCGAGAGAGAAAATGGCGGCCGCCGCTTCCTGGTTTCGACCGATTCGAATGTTTACTTAGATCGAACAGCCAATCAGAATCGCGCTCGCGCACGTCATTGTACGCGTACGGTAAGCGCACCGTAAGCACACCGTAAGCTGGCTCAGATATATATATTGATTTAAAGGCTATTTTCTCAGAATCTACTGAACAGATTTACACCAAACCTACAAAAGGCACTTCCTTGACCTGTAGACTACCTCTCTGCCAAATTTCAAGGAACTCTGTTCAGCCGTTCGGGCTGTAGCTGTGTCTAAAGGTCCTATGGAAAAATGCATGGGAAAAACGCGTTTTGGGACCCCCCTTTTATCTCAGCCCCCGCTTGACGAATCCCCCCGAGACTTTCAGGGTAGGAGCGGAGCGTAGCGCCCCACCTATTTTGAAAATTTCGCGAGGATTCGTCAACCGGCGCCAAAGTTATTCAAAATAGAATGTTGCGGTTTTCCTATGGAAACAGGGTCCTAACTATAACTACCTACTGGCGACGACCGCCAGTAGGTAATATATATATATATAATATATATATATATATATATATATATATATATATATATATATATATATATATATATATATATATATATTCTTCACCAAAATTCCACAGGAATAATCAACGCACTCCTCGGATTGTACATGCTTCAAGGATTTATTTCAGGCAGACCGGTTTCAGCATTACGCCTTTATCAATGCCTCTAGTGTTTGTTAGTCACCTTGCCTCCGTTTAAATATCCGTATGTGCTTCCCCATTGGGTATGAGGAGCGAGGTCAGTGAAGACGGACAACAGTAATTGTAGTTCGTTGTTCCGTGCGCCATGTCAGCATGAAAACTTTTTTTCTCTAAGTGAGCTTGGCTGCGTGCTCGTAATTATCCATTATAGTAACCCAGTCCCTAAGTGGGAACGAGCACGCAGTTTTGTTTGGCATGTCATGCTGAATTCCACTCACCACACGGGGGCCCACTGAAGAATGTTCCACGCCCTGCCGTGCTCCACTTGACACAGGGATGAAAACACAGGTTCCTGTTTAGTAACTGGATTCCTTCCATCTATAGTAAATGACGACGTGGTGTCGATGTTTAGCATCTTCCTGGTAAGTGGCGGCGGTTCAGGCAGTTCACAATTTACTCTTCAACAAATGCCACTCACTGCCGAACAGCTCACGGGCGGGTGCAGTTGTCGTGAAAGTGGCTTTCACGTAATTATTCTTCACCAAAATTCCACAGGATTGGCTGAGGGGTTGCCACTGCAGTGCTGACGTGACGACGTGCTGTTCCATCCAGTTTGAAGAGGGCGGCAGAGGCGCCAACGCGGACCAGGAGCAGAGGCGGTCAGGTAAGTTTTCCTTTTATTTTTCATACTATGGTATTCTCCAGGGACTGGACCATGGTTTGGGTCCCCAGCAACTTCAAAGTTAGTATGCAGGGGGATTAGGTGTTGCACGAACAAGCACGAAATTTTAAAAGCATCACCCACTGAAGGGAAAGAACTGTGGGCCTGAAGGTAAACTACAAAGACCAGCATGCTTTACCCATCTAGCCTACCGTGGCGCCCACCAGGGGGCAAACATTCAAAAATACAAACGAGCAATCGGGACAGTTTGCCTTCAGCCTCTTTGATGCTTCTGGCTTTCTTTGAAAAAGGTCAATGGTGACCGAAATGCATCAGAAATGAGAACAACAAGGCCAGCGCTTTGCAATTGAAATAAAACCCTTTCATCTCACCTAATGTGTGCGGCTCACTCCTTCTCTGTGAGAGAGGCCTGTTGTTATATTTTTGCGGCATGGTCCTGCCGCGAGCCACGCACCACCAGAAAAAGAGCGCCAACAACTGCCCGCAAGCGGACCCTGGTTGTGTGTTTTGCGGAAGCAACAAGGGCAGTGGCAGCCGCCAGGGACTGGACCTTGGTTTGGGTCCCCAGCAACTTCAAAGTTAGTATGCAGGGGGATTAGGTGTTGCACGAACAAGCACGAAATTTTAAAAGCATCACCCACTGAAGGGAAAGAACTGTGGGACTGAAGGTAAACTACAAAGACCAGCATGCTTTACCCATCTAGCCTACCGTGGCGCCCACCAGGGGGCAAACATTCAAAAATACAAACGAGCAATCGGGACAGTTTGCCTTCAGCCTCTTTGATGCTTCTGGCTTTCTTTGAAAAAGGTCAATGGTGACCGAAATGCATCAGAAATGAGAACAACAAGGCCAGCGCTTTGCAATTGAAATAAAACCCTTTCATCTCACCTAATGTGTGCGGCTCACTCCTTCTCTGTGAGAGAGGCCTGTTGTTATATTTTTGCGGCATGGTCCTGCCGCGAGCCACGCACCACCAGAAAAAGAGCGCCAACAACTGCCCGCAAGCGGACCCTGGTTGTGTGTTTTGCGGAAGCAACAAGGGCAGTGGCAGCCGCCAGGGACTGGACCTTGGTTTGGGTCCCCAGCAACTTCAAAGTTAGTATGCAGGGGGATTAGGTGTTGCACGAACAAGCACGAAATTTTAAAAGCATCACCCACTGAAGGGAAAGAACTGTGGGACTGAAGGTAAACTACAAAGACCAGCATGCTTTACCCATCTAGCCTACCGTGGCGCCCACCAGGGGGCAAACATTCAAAAATACAAACGAGCAATCGGGACAGTTTGCCTTCAGCCTCTTTGATGCTTCTGGCTTTCTTTGAAAAAGGTCAATGGTGACCGAAATGCATCAGAAATGAGAACAACAAGGCCAGCGCTTTGCAATTGAAATAAAACCCTTTCATCTCACCTAATGTGTGCGGCTCACTCCTTCTCTGTGAGAGAGGCCTGTTGTTATATATATATATATATATATATATATATATATATATATATATATATATATATATATATATATATATATACATATATATATATATATATATATTCACTTAAAAAACCATAGGTTTCACACAAGTTATAGTTAGCTGTACATTTCACTCGTAAAAAACCAATGAAATTCCACGTTATAGTTAGATCAGGTAACTATAACTTGCGCGACCGCAATTCACAATGTGTCATTTGAGATGTCATCATTGATGTGATGAGTGATGTCACTGACCATGTCATAAGTGATGTAATATGTGACGTCATCAGCAGTGGATTGCGGTCGCGCAAGTTATAGTTACCTGATCTAACTATAACGTGGAATTTCATTGGTTTTTTACGAGTGAAATGTACAGCTAACTATAACTTGTGTGAAACCTATGGTTTTTTAAGTGAATTTGCAAGGTTTTTTAAATGCTAATTCCTAACTATAACGTGTGTGAAACCTATGGTTTTTTCAGTGAATTTGTACGGTTTTTTAAATGCTAAGTTATCTATTTATTGTTAATTTTTGTTTTTTTCTCCCTTGGGGGTCCTTAGATTTATATATTAAATGTGATTATTAATTTTTTTTTTTTTAAATTTTTTTTTACCGTACGCGTACGGTAAGCTTACCGTACGCGCACTCCGCGATTTTTAAAAAAAATTATTAAATTTATTTTTCATACTTTTTGGTCCTTTGTGAACCCCCTGACGAACGCTAGGGGGTCTGCAACTCTCTTCGTTGCCCCCTTTTCATGTTATCAACCTTTGTTTTTGAGTGCGAGAGACAGAAAATGGCGGCCGATACTTCCTGGTTTCGACCGATTCGAATGTTTACTTTGATCTAACAACCAATCAGAATCGCGCTCGCGCACGTCACCGTACGCGTACGGTAAGCTTACCGTAAGCGCACGGAGCGCGCTTACAGATATATATATTGATTTAAATGCTATTTTCTCAGAAACTACTGAACAGATTTACACCAGACCTACAAAAGGCACTTCCTTGACCTGCGGACTACCTCTCTGCCAAATTACAAGTAATTCTGTTCAGCTGTAGCTGTGTCTAAAGGTCCTATGGAAAAATGCATGGGGAAAACGCGTTTTGGGACCCCCCTTTTTTCTCAGCCCCCGCTTGACGAATCACCCCGAGACTTTCAGGGTAGGAGCGGAGCATAGCGCCCCATTAGTTTTGAAAATTTTGCGAGGATTCGTCGACCGGTGCCAAAGTTATTCCAAATAGAATGTTGCGGATTTCCTATGGAAACAGGGTCCTAACTATAACTATCTACTGGCGACCGCCAGTAGATGATATATATATATATATATATATATATATATATATATATATATATATATATATATATATATATATATATAACTACACTGAACTGGAACTGGAAATAAAATCGTTCCGGTGACACAGCAAAAAGACATTGGCACAGCCCACTGGAGGGTTTTTCATTGTGACTGTATTACGAAACCACAAATCCCAGCATGCACTAATAAAACACCCATGAGTCCACTAGAGGGCCGAAATTGTTTAAAATGCATTCGTTGTTTGTGATTTGTAATCGGTTCCTGTTGCCAGGGCTTACCTTTGAAAAAGTTCAAGGATTAGCAAAACGCGTCAGGACTGCCCGTAGCTGCTCAATAAATGCTTCAAACGCCAGTGTTGCGAGTGCGGCTCATGTCTTTCCCGGAAAGGGGGAGAAAGTGTTGAATACTCAGCGGCTTGGTCCTGCCGCAAAGCAACGCACCACCAGTAAGTGTGCCACCATTACCCAACCTTGGACCAATTTGGAAACTTTGTGAAAACGACTGAGGGTAACGGACGCTGCCATATACTAAATATGCCATGGATTCTGGCAGCCTCGAAAATAGGACTGCGGAGGGAGCAACACTGAACTGGAAATAGAAATGTTCTGGTGAGACAGCAAAAAGACATTGGCACAGCCCACTGAAGGGTTTTTCATTTTGACTGTATTACTAAACCACAAATCCCAGCATGCACTAATAAAACACCCATAAGGGTGTCCACTAGAGGGCCAAAATTGTTTAAAATGCAATCGTTGTTTGTGGTTTGTAATCGGTTCCTGTTGCCAGGGCTTACCTTTGAAAAAGTTCAAGGATGAACGAAACGTGTCAGGAATGCCCGCAGCTGCTCAATAAATGCTTCACACGCCAGTGTTGCGAGTGCGGCTCATGTCTTTCCTGGAAAGGGGGAGAAAGTGTCCAATATATGTAACTATATATATATATATATATATATATATATATATATATGCTCCACATAACCTTTGACGACAAAGACGCCCAGCACATCGGGTCGGAGCTTGATGGCGACGTCACCGCCTTTAAATTCAAACGAAAACTCTTGCACATTCCCAGCAAGAGAATCAAGCCCTCCATACGAGAGTAGTTTCAAACTTCTTTATTCAAGCAGGTAAACCAGCAGCATGTCAGCATGTCAGTATGCATAACGCGTTTCAATCCCAAATGGATCTTAATCATATGCAAGTTTAAAGGCGGTGACGTCGCCATCAAGCTCCGACCCGATGTGCTGGCCGTCTTTGTCGTCAAAGGTTATGTGGAGCATTTGCAATCGGACGCCCGCCGGCTGCCCTGGATTCGCCTCAGAGGATTTTGCTGAGTTGGTGCAACTGCTCACGGAGGCCGATGCTACAGTGAGAACAGGAGGCCTGCCTGCTGATTGTTTGATAACAGTTTGGAAACAGCCAGGGTTTGCAGGAGTACTTACTCTTGTGCGCCGAGAGCGGAAGACTAACTTGTCTCTACACAAGCAGGTCCTGACATTGTGAATAGTAATAAACGCACAAGGATGTGTGCTTGGGCAATGAACTGAATTGAACTCTGTCAGCCCTACACGGAAATTATTCCACATGAGGCAAATGATGGTTCTTTGTAAAATAACGAATTTGCTAAATAAATACTTTGGACTTGGGGGAGGATAGAGTGATTTAAATCGCAGATGCAAAGCATTATGGACATTGCAGTCATGTTAAGAAACTAAATTGTGATCATGGACTTTCCAACTTGAACATCATATAAAAAAGAATGCAATAGCAAATATATTTAACAGAGTATGGATTTGGTCCGATGTATTTGATTGCTTTAATAAGAAAAAACAGTGGGTTGCACGTTTTCATTGCTTGTGTAATTCACGAAAAGGAAAAATCACTCGTACTAAAGTCCTTCCTCTCTGTCTGAGTTAGCAAAGTATTTAAGCTTCCCAAACACCTGCTCCTTGAACTTGCATATCATTAAGATCCATTTGGGATTGAAACGCGTTATGCATACTGACATGCTGACATGCTGCTGGTTTACCTGCTTGAATAAAGAAGTTTGAAACTACTCTCGTATGGAGGGCTTGATTCTCTTGCTGGGAATGTGCAAGAGTTTTCGTTTGAATATATATATATATATATATATATATATATTCAGTGAAAAAACCATAGGTTTCACACACGTTATAGTTAGCTGGACATTTCACTCATAAAAAACCATTGAAATTCCCCCGTTATAGTTAGTTAAGCTAACTATAACTCGCGCACCCGCAATCCACTGCTGATGACGTAACATATTACATCACTCATGACATGGTCAGTGACATCACTCATGACATCACTGATGACATCTCAAATGACATCACTGATGACATCATCCAGTGAATGTGTATTTTTCTGAAATTTAAATATGTTTAATATATGTATATCTCAAGGTCGATGGAAAAATAAATGGGTATATAAGTGTCTAAAAGGATGATTTGATTTTGAAAATTTGATTGTGTAACTGACTGATTAAGTGTATCTTAGTGAATACATGGCTTAGTGAGTAATGTTTAAATATGTAATTATCTGTATCAGTCTCTCACTTTGTGTATAAGTGTCTGCTTGGGATGGTGAGTAGCTACATGGGTGTTTATATTGGATTTTACGTTGTTTTTTGAGTATCAGTCTGAGTGTCTGCATGGTTCGGTGGGGGGTATTACGTAGTGCATAGGTGCATGTATGATTGACTCTCTGGTTGTATGTGTTGAGGACAGCATGTGTGCATGACTGTATGGTTGGATGAGTGTGTGTATGGGTGTGTTAGTGAGTGAATGACTGTCTCAATAGTGTCTTTTTGAGTTACTACATATGTTTTAAAGAAGTATATTTGACTATTTGTGTATATAAGTGAGTATGTGTGAGAGTGAGAGATTGAAACAGTTCCTGTATGAATAATTATGTGTTTTTATTAGTAATTATTTAAAAGAGTAAGTATGTGTAAGTTTCTGTAGAAGTACGTGATGAGGTGTGTGTATAACTGAATATGCAAGTAAATGGATGTTTGACTCTTTATTAGCATGAGTGACTATGTGTGTGAGTAACTCTATGGATGAGTGACAATGTGTAACAGGATGTATAGGTGTATGAGTACATATGATGAGTGAGTACATGTATGAGTGACTGTACAGGACTGTTGGTGAATGAGTGGATGTGTATGTGGATCTTAGTATTACTGAATAGGTTGTTGTAACTGATATTGGTATGTCCATTTTTTTGAAAATTTCAGTCTCTATTTTTGAATGTTTGTATCAAAGGTTATATTAGGGTGAGAGAGGTCTACCACTCTGTCACAAGGATGATGTCATCAGTGATGTCATTTGAGATGTCATCAGTGATGTCATGAGTGATGTCACTGACCATGTCATGAGTGATGTAATATGTTACGTCATCAGCAGTGGATTGCGGGTGCGCGAGTTATAGTTAGCTTAACTAACTATAACGGGGGAATTTCAATGGTTTTTTATGAGTGAAATGTCCAGCTAACTATAACGTGTGTGAAACCTATGGTTTTTTCACTGAATTTGCAAGGTTTTTTAAATGCTAAATCCTAACTATAACGTGTGTGAAACCTATGGTTTTTTCAGTGAATTTACAAGGTTTTTTAAATGCTAATTCCTAACTATAACGTGTGTGAAACTCATGGTTTTTTCAGTGAATTTGTATGGTTTTTTAAATGCTAATTCTTACCTATAACATGTGTGATTCCCATGGTTTTTTCATTGATTTTTTATGTTTTGTTTTTTACAAATTCTTATATTAAACGTGTTTTTTTTATTTTTTATTTGCAAGTGTTTTTTTTTTTTTTTTTTACTTTATATTCTCTTAAAACACTATGCTTAATTTAAAAAAATTCTGCAATATATTAATTTTTCACATTTTTTTTTTCCAAACAGGTAAGATATATTAGTATAACATAGAGATTCTTTTTTTTTTTTTGTTTTTTTAAGTGCGCGTACGGTAAGCTTACGGTAAGCGTACGGTTTGCGTAATGTTCGTAATTTTTCTACTCTTTTTGCGTATGGTTACGCAATTCACGTAGCCGTGCGTACTGCGCACGTGGCGCGTAAGCGTGTACGCTACACGCGCAAGTTACGCGGAAGTGCTGGGGCGTGCCCGTTATGCGCATGCGCGCGAGCGCGTGTCTTTTTTACGCGCATGCGTACTTTTACCGTAAGCGCTCCGTAAGCGCTCTGTAAGCGCACCGTAAGCGTAACGTACGCGCACGGTGGGTCATGTGATCAAGAAACAAAACTTTTGATTGGTTCAAAGTAGTTTCAGTTCTAGAACTCTCCTACACCACACCCATTCCCCTCATTTCTGCTTGTGATCCCTTAGGAGAAGGAGCTGACTTGTCTTTGGGATACGATGGCAGACCAGCACTCTTCTGCTGAGAGTGAGGCTAGCAGCACCACCATCAGGCAGAGAAAGAGGAAACAGAAGAGCTCTTTTATATGGGAGTATTTTACTTTTCCTGAGGGCGAGAAAAAAGTCAATGCTGCCTTGGTGACTTGCAAGCTGTGCCAGCGTGTACTTTCGAGAGGTAATCCCAACAAGAAGTATTCCTTCGGGAATCCCGCTATGTTGAGACACCTTGAGGATGTACATCCTAGGACACATGCACGACATACTAGAGGCAACCTTTCAGTAAGTCGAGCAAGCACATCCACAGCAGCTCAGCCGAGTCCTTCTTCGGAAGCTCAGCAGAGCCCTTCATCTGTGGGGGCAGATTCACCTCTTTCTGGTCCTGTGGAAACTAACCATCGGTTTGCGAGGGTTACTATGCGGTGTTCATTTTGCCATGGTCTAATTGTTCATAGGGAGACCAGTCTTCCCCTCATTAACAACAAAATAGACCAGCACATTTGTCCTACCAGCTAATGTTCCCATTCTTCCTTTCCTCTGTCCCTGCATGAACACAACGGCTCTTTTAAGAGCCAACCTTACCTCTCAACTTTTTTATATTTTTTCTTAAAAACGTTTTTTTTTTTTTTACCGTACGCGTTTTTTTTTTTTTTTTTTAAAAAACACTAAAAAACAATTATCACATTACAAGGTCCTTGAGGGTTAATAACTAAATACTGATAATCTGTTTGAGGAGAAGTGGAAGAAAGGGACCATCTAATTTCTGACTTACCTGACCCACCCAAAAATCTAATTATAAATTTACATTTAATTGAAATTGCTTATAAAAATGGCTTTATTTTTCGAAAATTTTCTTTCTCAATCTGGAAAAAAAGAAAAAAGTATTAATATTTAATAAAACATTTTATAATACAGTACACGTATTTACATATTTTCCAAAAAACAATTTTTTGCCTTTTTTTTGCTGTTTTCAGAATATATTGCATTTCACTATAAATCGTGAAAGCAATTGCATTCATCACTTAACAGCGGGCAAAAAAAAATTAACAATCTCAAAGATTGTTTTAAAAAAGCCCAGAATCTCTTCTCACTAAAACATAACATTATAGAAATGCAAAATATTCAAAAAAAATTTCATCTAATAACAATAACTTTTTCTTTAAAATACCGTCTGACAATTTTGTTACAGAAGCATAATCACAAAAATAATATATCTCAAATAACTCCACAATACATCTGGTTACCATTCCTTTAGGCCAAATGGTAATTTTAAAATTCTTTTTTGATTACATTTCCAATGGTAATCCAATAAAATTCCAAAATTTAAAATGGACAGATGTTACCGATTCTCTCTAAAATTTTGGTTACCGAAAGATTAATTAGGAATTAAATAAGTCCACAATACAATTGATTACCTTTCTTTTAGGCCAAATGGTATTTTTTAAAAAAATCTTTGTTGATGAAATTTCCAATGGTAATCCAATAAAATTCCAAAATTTAAATTGTACAGATGTTACCGATTGTCTCTAAAATTTTTGGTTTCCGAAAGATTAATTAGGAATTAAATAAGTCCACAATACAATTGGTTACCTTTCCTTTAGGCCAAATGGTAATTTGAAAAATCTTTTTATTTGTAAATTCCAATGGTAATCCAATAAAATGGTAAAATTGTTTGTACAGATCTTGCCAAGTCTCTCTAAAATTTAGGTTTCAGGAAGATTAGATAGGAATTTGCTAAATCAAAAGGCAAAAGTTGCTTGAAAATCAATTGGGAATCATTACACAGTGTCCAGCCTTTTTCACATTTAAGATAAACTGTGTAATGTCCAGAAGTTACAGTAGGTCCTTCATGGAAAATTATTGCAACTGTTACAAAAGTTTTTCCTGAAATTGATAATTGCTGTCCTATAAACTTCTTTATTAAAGTATCCAATTTTGAACCATCAGCTTTACATCGTTGCATCATTAAAATTACATACTGATTTACACTCACCGCATTCCATGCTATGATTAGCATCTTTAACTAATTTAGCAAAAGTGACTGTTTTACTGTCTGGCAATGTTAAATAAATAAACCTTTCAGAATCAACATTAGAGCCACATGTATTGAAACAGTTTTTACAACTATGTTCCCATTTATAAGAGACACCAAACATATTTTCAATTGGCACCCCTTCTTCTTCCAGTACCTGAAAAAAATACATCAAGAATTCTTGTGCGTCTTGCTGTACATTTTGAGAAAACTGTGTACGTCCTGAACATACATCTAAAAGTTTTCTAATTTCAGTAGCACTTTCTATTTTAGTTTTATCATAACTCAGCTTTTGAAAAAGGAGACTCAACTCAGAACAGAATCTTTTTGTCTGATTTACTATTATCTGCTCTTGCAAACTTTCCAGATAAAATGCAACATTCAGCACTACATTAGCGTAGCAGTTGACACCAGAGCTATTTTCAAAATGACAACCTACAACCTCTTCAACATTTTCCTTTTTCTTTTTGCTTGCAATTTCTTCACTCCTCTTTTTTTCCTCCTCTCTACATCCTCATTACAGATATTCTCAATTCTCCTTTTTCGAGAAACTACACGTTTCTCCAACACAGGATACTGACCTAAATGAGGAGCATAGGTTCTTCTTAATCTATTATACTCCTTTACACAGTTTGTATCAGCACTAACTTTTGAATCATCAAAGTCTATCATGAATAAACCAGATAATGTTTTCACTCGTGACAAAGCTACATAAGCCATACCTTCTTTGAACACAGTTGAACCAATGTTTACAAATGCACAATCTACAGTCAATCCTTGAGACTTGTGAATAGTTACAGCATATGCTAGAGAAAACGGAAACTGTTTCCTTTGTACATATAAGTCTTTCACAAGCATGAAACGAACTGTACAACGACAAATGTCTATAACTTCTTCTATCTGATCAAATTTTATTTTTAAACATTCAATTCCATCTTTTTTCTGATAATTAATAAAACCCACAACTCTTCCCATAGCTCCATTTACTAAGCCTTTTTCAACATCCAAATTTCTCCTTAAAAATACTCTACAGTTCATGCAAACATATAGTCCAGCAGTTTTGGAAATGTTCTTCTCTAGTGAATCCAATTTATTTTTCAGTTTGCTGTTAATGTGATAGTAATTCTTCCATCCTGAATTTTGTCAACTGCTTCCAATTTCCTAATCTCTTCCTTTTCCAATTTCAAAAGCTCCTCATTGAATATTGAGCATTCACGTAGAGTTGGCATTAAGCAGATGACACTTTTCTTTTCTGCAATGTTCTTGTATATCTTCTCTGCAACTATTTCTTCCTTTGGAAATACATTATGTAGCAACCGACTCTGTAATGCTTTTGTGCCAGCTTCAGTGAGTAGTCCAATTCTGATATCTTTCAGAATACTTCCATATTCTTCATCGTTTGCTTGCCTCATATTAGTAGTAAGTTCCTTGTACTCAAAGAAGGACCAAATATTTGCATTACCAATGCTTCCCAATGACTTCTTTGTGTCTTCATGTGTCACAGTATTGAACACTGGTTGTCCTTTAACTGGAGTAAGCTGTAGAAGATCCCCAAAAACTATGACATGTTTTCCACCAAATAACACGTCATAGTCTGTCCTTAGAATTTGCTGCATTCTTAAATGCACAAAGGCAAGCATTAAGTTTGATACCATGCTCACCTCATCAATAATGAGAACTTGCATCTTCTTCAATACTCTTGAAACTTCCAAGCATGCTTCTCCAGTTAGCTTGTGGTATTGTATTTTGTTCTCATGCTCCACTGGTAACATTAGCAAACGATGTAAGGTGATTCCTTTTATGTTATATGCTGCTAACCCAGTTGGAGCAGTAACCACACAAGACAAAGTTGAATTCGTTTTTTGCTGTAGGTAGCTTCTGATGACTTTTATTAAGAAACTTTTTCCAGTTCCAGCTTGTCCGCTTACATACATCCTGATTGGATGAAATGATGTGCATGAGCACTCTTTTTTTTCATGTAGTAATCCGTGATCAATTTTGTTTCTGATCTCTTCATAAATTTGTTGCTGCTCTTCATTCAGTTGTCTTTCCAAATTTGGTAAGTCTATAAATTCTTCTTGAGCTTGATTCATAGCCGTTTCCACTTCATTCATGGCTATTGCAGCTTCATTTTCAACGATTGGTTGTCCTAGGGGATCTTGACTGAGTGTTCCTGAACTTTGGCTGTCTTGAGAACTGTCTCTAGCTACTTCAGCTGCAATTGTAGTTTCCTGTTCAATTTCTTCATTTAACATTTGCACATAATTTGTGAAAGTACTGCATTCTATGCTGTCTTTGCAAGCATTAAAGGAATCTTCATAGCTTTGAAATTCTCCCAGTAGTTCATCCTCTGTACGCCATGGTTTAAACAGCTGTAAAAGAGCCAAGTAGTAAAATTCCTTTTTGTCAGTAGTGTCGCAACTCAGCTTCCTGTGATTTATCAAACTTCCTTTCGTTTGCTTCACCAAACATCCTTCCTCACCAATGACTTTATATTTTCCATTGTTGATGTCTTCTGTGGCTTTCCTTGAATAAATGTAGTTCTGCAGCACTTCATAGAGACACATGTTCTCAAGATGAAGACTTCTCTTGGGATAATATGTGTCCAACATGTTTGATTTAAAAATATCTGTACTTTCTGGGTCATTCTCGGCCAAATATTCAATTTCTCCAACAGATTTCAGTACCCGATTTCTCATTGCTGCAAGGCCTAAACTTGCCCAAATTATTCTTCTTGATTTCGAGTAGAGACTTGCAGAAGATAACCTATCTGAACATTCGTAGGATCCAATTTCTCGATGCGATAACATCTTTAAACTGAAACTGTACAGCTTCTTACTGACAGTCTTCTCGTGAGAAATCTCTTCCCACATTTCTTTCAATTCAGTTTTTTCTGATTTAGTAATGTAAGACGTTACATATCGAGCAACAGCAATGGAATTGTCAGCTACATACTGTATATCCATGTTAGCATTCCACATGGATAAAATGACTGGGTTGTAGTCATTTATATTTTTTGATTCTTCTTTTCTTTTAAGGTTGTAGGTATTCTTAGGTGATTTTCTTGTAATAGTATGTCTCACAGATGACATAAAACTGTTTACTCTTCCATTTGAAAGAACAGGTCTAGGAAATCCAAATCGACATTTAGTGTAGTATTTATCTTTGCTCTTGTATTTCCGTCGACAGTATTTTCCACACCGATGACTTTGGAAACGTAAAACTTGCTCCTTTAACTTTTTCTCTTCTGTGCTTTTTGGTATAGCACACGTTGCATATTCTTCAATGAAAGATAACACTGCTTCATCAGTATCTGTTCCAAACTTTGGGGCATCCTTGATCCACAACAGCATATGAATATGAGGAGCACCTCTTGCCTGGTACTCTTTTCTCCAAAAGAAATCCACTACTTCTCCAAGAGGTGGATTTTTTTTATTGCAGATGAAGGACATCATAGCCTCAAATCTATGATTGAAATATCTGCAAACATTAACCGGATCCAATGAGCACAGTTCTCCTGCTGTCTTGTATTCGATGTTTTTAATGTTTGAATTTGCCTCTCGTAGAAAATCCAGTAAATCATCCCAAGCGTACTCAGCACAGCTTAGGGTAAGGAACCATGTTGGTGTTCCTAAATTCCGTAACATGCATTTTAATTCACCATGGCGTCGGTACCAATATTCATTTGTCCCACGCTGACAAGCCATCAGATTGATCAGTTGTGTTTCCAAATGATCATCTCGGTGCTGCACTTTCTCCATAAAATCCTTAGCAGACACATTTTGTAAATGTACTCCACTTTTTAAAATGTGATTTACTGCATATGATAATGCAGACAAGTCGCTTTCAAATAAAAGATGGAACAAATAAGGAATACTTTGTCGAAATCTGGGATCTTCTGCATATAGTCTTGTAGTTCGATACTCAGAAGCTGGAATCTGTTCTGGACGTTCATCGTATCGTCCTCCTTTTCCTGTAGGAAACAGCTGGGGAAAACATCGAGCTTCCAAGCTCTCCTCCCATACACTCACGGGAGTTCCTTTTGCTTTCTTCATCTGAAACAGATCAATATTGTCTCCCATAACTTCTTTTGAATGAAGAGGATGTATGCTAAAATGTTCATAAATTTCTTCTTCCTTTGACTTGTCCACTTTTTCAATTTGTCCAGTTGGTGTTTCTGTGTCTTCTTGTAAATCTTCTTCTTCTTCTTCTATATAAATTGATTCATACCATTTGTTATTCCTTTTCAAATACAAATTTGCTCTTTGTACTTTCCGTACATCTACCAGCTCCTGCCAAATCTTCTTATTCTTTGTAGGTACACCATTAACCAAAATAACTAATGGTTCAGTTTCCAAAGTATCTGCATCAATAGTTTCCATATTTTTTTTCAAATCCAAGGGCAAATACACCACTCTACCTTTTAAACCTCTCAGTAAATCTGAAGGAGGTAATTTACCAGTTTTGGGCTCCATACGTACTATGGTCTGGAAAGGATGAACACATTGAATAAGTATCGACTCATATGTATTTAATTCAGAAAGTTCGGCAGGAATAGCATCCAATTCTAAATTATTATGTACAGCTCTGGTCGGCATTCTATTTTCCTCTAACTTGTTGTAACAGTATTTACAAATACGCTGATCTTCACCCAATTCAAAACAATTTTCAAGAAATATATATGTGGCAAAATCCTTCCACTTATAATTATCTTCATTTTCACTTTTTCTGTAGAGATCAACATTCCTGGTTTGTTTTCTATAATGAGTTCTGCGGCAACAAATACAAGTAATATTTGGTCTTTCATTAGAGATTATTGCAAATTTTGTTATGTGATCATTAAATGCCTTACTTACAGAGGGTTCTACATTCTCTTCCACTTCTTCCTCATATACTGTGTCCTTTTCTGCACTGTCTTGTTCTGGACCAAAGTAACAAAACTGAATTTCATCAGTAACCTTCTCTACATCTGATACCGATCCACGGAACAGAGCCCTATTCAATTCATCTAACTTTATTGCTGGACTTTTAGCAAAATACAACCGTCTCACAAACTTTCTCATTTCAGTATGATGAACAGCCAGCATCCTAAAATGATGAAAAACACTTTTTCACACTTTTCTAGATAGACAAGCCAGAGAATGTCCCTGCAAACCAGTATTCTCTCTCACTCTGCATGGATCTAGACTTTGAAGCACCTTAATCTTCTGTTTAACACTTTTTTTACTATATTCTCTTAGAAACTCACGAAATTTATCAATAGATTCCTGACGCACAGTGCAAACACTACTACAATTCCAAGTGTACACTGGGGCTTTAGGACGTCTCCCCATAGCCTCATCCGCCATCACTTGTACCTCATCTCTTGGAACCATTTTCTCCTCCATTATACAACCATTTTTCACTTCATAAGCACGACCTCTGGTGTCAACTGCATGCAGCAAACTATTACTTTGAAAATAACTCTCTTCATTAAAAAAAGGTTCACTACTTGAACTATGCATCCATTCTCCTAAAACACTTTACAAAAGTTTGTTCTTTTCACTAGTCTTTTCCTTTTGCTTTGTGATTTCAGTACATTGACCATTTTATCTAATGTACGCATCCTGTTCAAAATTAAAATGAATAGTTTCCTTTTTAATTCTAAAGCCTTTGCTGCAATGGCTTCAATTTCTTTTTTTCTTTTATAAAATTTAGCTTTATTCTTATATTTCTTCACATCCTTTATCAAATTGGACAGAACTCTTCTCTGAAACATTTTTCTATGAATCTCTTTAAACGCTGTTTTTCTTTTTAAGTTAATCTTTATTGTTTCTGAAGGTACATTTGCATTAACTAAATGCTCAATTTTTTCCTGTTGTTTTCTATTTAAAACATTCTTTCCAGTACAGACATTTTGTACATTTTTCCTTTTTTTGAAGATATTGCTTAAAAAATCTTTTGTTTGCTTACCAGAAGACTTTCTCTTTTTCCCAACATGAGCATCTCCAACTAACTTAGGTCCTCCAGTTGTCTTCAAATATAGTTTTTTTTTGTGGTTTTTCCTTAGTCTGGATTTTGTAGGCATCTTAAATTTTGTGCACTGCTCTTCAGCAATACCTGAAAAAAACTAAAAAAAAATTATTTTATTTTATTTAAATATATTACTACATTTTTTATGATCTTTTCAATTCTTAAAATACTATGTACCCCTTTCCTACAAGTGAAAATCACAATAACACCATCACAAATTAAATATCTAAAAACAATTCCTGTGTGCACACAGAGTCATGGTTTGAAATTAGGCAGAAAACGAAATTTCTTTGCCAATTGGAAAGCACACTTCCTACTCTTTTTTTGGCAAGTGATAAGTACTTTTACAGTCTGACACATTTTGAATCCACTTTTCAGATTCTGAAAAAAACACATGTCCAAAGAGCTTTTTGAGACCAGCAACATGTGTAACCTGGGTGACTGACTACACTCCAGCAAGGGCAACCAGCCTTAGTGATGCTGAATGTATTTGCATTACTGACTGCAACCTCAAACCCCACTCGGTTGTGAATACTATGCATGATTCCACAGGATAAGCAGCTGGGTGTGTGCTAAGAGTCTGCTTCTGCAGAAAAAATAGCTCCCCCTTTCCTAATAATGCAACTGTAAAATTACCAGAGTAATACGCAATAAATCTCTGCCTATAATTCCTCTTTGCACACAGAGTCATGGTTTGATATTAGTCAGAAAACAAAATTTCTTTGCCAATTGGAAAGCACACTTCCTACTGTTTTTTTTTGGCAAGTGATAAGTACTTTTACAGTCTGACACATTTTGAATCCACTTTTCAGATTCTGAAAAAAGCACATGTCCAAACTGCTTTTTGAGACCAGAAAACATGTGTAACCTGGGTGACTGACTACACTCCAGCAAGAGCAACCAGCCATAGTGTTGCTGAATGTATTTGCATTACTGACTGCAACCTCAAACCCCACTCGGTTGTGAATACTATGCATGATTCCAGAGGATAAGCAGCTGGGTGTGTGCTAAGAGTCTGCTTCTGCAGAAAAAAATAGCTCCCCCTTTCCATCTAATGCAACTGTAAAATTACCAGAGTAATACGCAATAAATCTCTGCCTATAATTCCTCTTTGCACACAGAGTCATGGTTTGGTATTAGTCAGAAAACGAAATTTCTTTGCCAATTTGAAAGCACACTTACTACTCTTTTTTTGGCAAGTGATATGTACTTTTACAGTCTGACACATTTTGAATCCACTTTTCAGATTCTGAAAAAAACACATGTCCAAACAGCTTTTTGAGACCAGAAACATGTGTAACCTGGGTGACTGACTACACTCCAGCAAGGGCAACCAGCCTTAGTGATGCTGAATGTATTTGCATTACTGACTGCAACCTCAAACCCCACTCGGTTGTGAATACTATGCATGATTCCACAGGATAAGCAGCTGGGTGTGTGCTAAGAGTCTGCTTCTGCGGAAAAAAATAGCTCCCCCTTTCCATCTAATGCAACTGTAAAATTACCAGAGTAATACGCAATAAATCTCTGCCTATAATTCCTCTTTGCACACAGAGTCATGGTTTGATATTAGTCAGAAAACGAAATTTCTTTTCCAATTTGAAAGCACACTTACTACTCTTTTTTTGGCAAGTGATATGTACTTTTACAGTCTGACACATTTTGAATCCACTTTTCAGATTCTGAAAAAAACACATGTCCAAACAGCTTTTTGAGACCACAAACATGTGTAACCTGGGTGACTGACTACACTCCAGCAAGGGCAACCAGCCTTAGTGTTGCTGAATGTATTTACATTACTGACTGCAACCTCAAACCCCACTCGGTTGTGAATACTATGCATGGTTCCACAGGATAAGCAGCTGGGTGTGTGCTAAGAGTTTGCTTCTGCAGAAAAAAATAGCTCCCCCTTTCCATCTAATGCAACTGTAAAATTACCAGAGTAATATGCAATAAATCTCTGCCTATAATTCCTCTTTGCACACAGAGTCATGGTTTGATATTAGTCAGAAAACGAAATTTCTTTGCCAATTGGAAAGCACACTTCCTACTGTTTTTTTTGGCAAGTGATAAGTACTTTTACAGTCTGACACATTTTGAATCCACTTTTCATATTCTGAAAAAAGCACATATCCAAACAGCTTTTTGAGACCAGAAACATGTGTAACCTGGGTGACTGACTACACTCCAGCAAGGGCAACCAGCCTTAGTGATGCTGAATGTATTTGCATTACTGACTGCAACCTCAAACCCCACTCGGTTGTGAATACTATGCATGATTCCACAGGATAAGCAGCTGGGTGTGTGCTAAGAGTCTGCTTCTGCAGAAAAAATAGCTCCCCCTTTCCTACTAATGCAACTGTAAAATTACCAGAGTAATATGCAATAAATCTCTGCCTATAATTCCTCTTTGCACACAGAGTCATGGTTTGATATTAGTCAGAAAACGAAATTTCTTTGCCAATTGGAAAGCACACTTCCTACTGTTTTTTTTGGCAAGTGATAAGTACTTTTACAGTCTGACACATTTTGAATCCACTTTTCATATTCTGAAAAAAGCACATATCCAAACAGCTTTTTGAGACCAGAAACATGTGTAACCTGGGTGACTGACTACACTCCAGCAAGGGCAACCAGCCTTAGTGTTGCTGAATGTATTTGCATTACTGACTGCAACCTCAAACCCTAAAAGTATTCCTCATTCATAACAATAACCTTATTTTATGGTGAAAACATAGTCCATATTATTTTACATGTTCCTTACATTTAAATTTCTCCCAAAACACAAAACGATAAACACAACTTCAACAAAAGGAATTCCAATTCTATTATTCATTTCTTAATTTACCATATACATCCCCTCTCAAACTCATAACTCACCTTTAAAATTAGTTAGTTGTGAAAGAAATGCGGCACTCAAACAGCAGATTATCAGAGCCGGGATCTCTGTTCTGTACACCTCTCTCCTCTCAGCAGAACCAGATAATGGCAATGTTTCCCTCTCTTTTTCCACACATATACATGTTAATTTCAAATCTCAGTGCTTCCCCCTTTTTTTTCAAATGTAATCACACATTTCTATTGGTTGAAAACCAACCCTTTTCCAAAAGTACCCTTCCCCCAACTTGACTTCAGCCTAGTACCCTTCCCCCAACTTGACTTCTGCCTGCTACCATAGCAACAGCTCTTGAAACACTGCTGTGTAGAGTTAGGTCAGAAGTTCACCACACAATGTTTCATTTCCAAAGAGCAAGAGTGCTTGACTTTTCACACCTAACAGCAAATCCATAGTACTGTTCTTTGGTAACACATTTTTCTGTACCAATACAAAACATGCTTTTATAAATTGACACGTACAGCCTAGTTTTTAGTGTAGAATGGTATGAAACAGCCAATGAGTTCTTTTTATTTTAAAAAAATATGTATGCCTCCATTTCCAAACTGTCTTTCATTTCTTTTTCCCATTCTACTGAAATACACCTCCTGAGTGCATCCAGATCTCCTTTGAAGATGTTCACAGTGTGGATTGTAGGGCACAGCTATGTCTTCTGGAGTGAAAAGTATGCAGAGAAAACCGGTATGGTGAGAGACCTTGCTTTGCCAAATGTAGACATTAAATGGATTGGTCAGAGAGGGTTAAAGTGGCACCAATTGATGCCATTGGTGAAATCCTTCATGCAAATCCAACACCCTGACCTCATAATAGTGCACTGTGGTGGTAATGACCTAGGCACTTTGACTGGGGTAGGTCTGGAAATGCTTATGAAGGAGACCTTTGCACAACTGTTTTCACTTTTCCCTAAAACTGCCTTTGTGTATTCTAACATATGCCAAAGGCAAAAATGGAACTGGTCCAATCATTTTTGTCCGCAGATTGACAAAGCAAGAAAGCACGTCAACAAATCTGTTTCTGCTTTCCTCCGAGACTATGGTATGGGTTCCATTTACCACAACAACTTGCGTTACGACATGCAAGACATTTATAGAGGAGATGGTGTACACTTCAATGATGAAGGGAACAGAGTCTTCCTCTTGAACCTTAGACTCTGCGTCGGTACTTACTTGTAGGTACCACTAGAAAATCACTTCAAAAACACAACGGCTCTTTTTAGAGCCCCCTAATATCTAAACACTTAAATCTGAATTTTATTTCTTTTTTTTTTTTTTTTTCTACCGTACGCGTACGGTAAGCTTACCGTAAGCTTACCGTACGCGTACCCCGCGATTTTTTTTTTTAAATTATTAAATGTATTTTTTGTACTTTTGTGTCCTTCTTTGACCCCCTTTCAAATGTTAGGGGGTCTGTAACTCTCTTCCTTGCCCCCTTTTCAAGTTATCTCCCTTTTTTTTTCTGTTTGAAACACACGAAATGGCGGCCGACACTTCCTGATTTCGTCCGATTCGAATGTTTACAGTCATGTGACAACCAATCAGATTTGAGCTCGCGTACGGTAAGCTTACGGTAAGCGCACGGTAAGCGCACCGTAAGCTGCCACAGATATATATATTGATTTAAATGCTATTTTCTCAGGAACTACTGAACAGATTTACACCACACCTACAAAAGGCACTTCCTTGACCTACGGACTTCCTCTCTGCCAAATTTCAAGTAACTCTGTTCAGCCGTTCGGGCTGTAGCTGTGTCTAAAGGTCCTATGGAAAAATGCATGGGGAAAACGCGTTTTGGGACCCCCCTTTTTTCTCAGCCCCCGCTTGACGAATCCCCCCAAAACTTTCAGGGTAGGAGCGGAGCGTAGCGCCCCATTAGTTTTGAAAATTTCGCGAGGATTCGTCGACCGGCGCCAAAGTTATTCCTAATAGAATGTTGCGGATTTCCTATGGAAACAGGGTCCTAACTATAACTACCTACTGGCGACCGCCAGTAGGTAATATATATATATATATATATATATATATATATATATATATATATATATATATATATATTCTTCACCAAAATTCCACAGGAATAATCAACGCACTCCTCGGATTGTACATGCTTCAAGGATTTATTTCAGGCAGACCGGTTTCAGCATTACGCCTTTATCAATGCCTCTAGTGTTTGTTAGTCACCTTGCCTCCGTTTAAATATCGTATGTGCTTCCCCATTGGGTATGAGGAGCGAGGTCAGTGAAGACGGACAACAGTAATTGTAGTTCGTTGTTCCGTGCGCCATGTCAGCATGAAAACTTTTTTTCTCTAAGTGAACTTGGCTGCGTGCTCGTAATTATCCATTATAGTAACCCAGTCCCTAAGTGGGAACGAGCACGCAGTTTTGTTTGGCATGTCATGCTGAATTCCACTCACCACACGGGGGCCCACTGAAGAATGTTCCACGCCCTGCCGTGCTCCACTTGACACAGGGATGAAAACACAGGTTCCTGTTTAGTAACTGGATTCCTTCCATCTATACTAAATGACGATGTGGTGTCGATGTTTAGCATCTTCCTGGTAAGTGGCGGCGGTTCAGGCAGTTCACAATTTACTCTTCAACAAATGCCACTCACTGCCGAACAGCTCACGGGCGGGTGCAGTTGTCGTGAAAGTGGCTTTCACGTAATTATTCTTCACCAAAATTCCACAGGATTGGCTGAGGGGTTGGCCACTGCAGTGCTGACGTGACGACGTGCTGTTCCATCCAGTTTGAAGAGGGCGGCAGAGGCGCCAACGCGGACCAGGAGCAGAGGCGGTCAGGTAAGTTTTCCTTTTATTTTTCATACTATGGTATTCTCCCGTGCCCCCCCGCACGTGACCCCCCCCTCGCGACTGCTCACACGTTCGTTTGATTCTCCCATGCGACCCCCCCCAACACCCTCCCCCGCGCGTGACCCCCCCCCCCCTCGCGACTTTGATCATCAACAGGGGCACATTACCTGCTGTACCAGTGGTAACTACACCCCAGGTGGAGGGTGTCGGGGTATTAATGGTTTGTGATGGAAACTGCAAATTAGAAAGTGGAAATTGCAGCCACAACATTTGCTCCTGTATTGACACTCGAGTTGGGTAGCTAACTGAATTGTAAAGTGGAAGCTATCTTCGAGGCCGGGACAACTTCCTCTTTGGGAATGGACGTTGGGTGGGCTCCATCTCTGTATTCGCTGCCAATCATAGAGGATGGCCAAATGTAAAGTGCCTAATAAATGAGCATGAGGTAGGACGTTTTTCGACACTCTACAAATGCAGTGAGTGACTGATTAGTGCATTGCAAAATTAAAGGCAGTTCACAAAACATTAGGTGTAAAATGTGCACTTCTTTGTTGGCAAATAATCCCTTAGTACCACGAATTGCCATTAGTAACCTCATAAATGATTCTGCAGGAGTTGGTCACCAGTTGATAAAACCAGTCTTTTAGAAGTATTTGCACTTCCTGTGCGAAAGGTGAGATAGGATGTGAGTGAGAAGAGAAGCACCACGTGCATTTCCAATGGGTGAAATGAGAGTCTGTTAAAATTGGTATTTTGGCAAGTAAATACTGCGGGGCAGATTTACAAGCCCCATGCGCAACATTTGCGTCACTTTTAACATGGGAAAAGTGACGCATAAGTGGCGGAAGGGGCTTGTAAATCTTTAAAAATGCACCAGCCAATCCATCCAGCCATCTCTCTTTCAACATGCATAACATGTAAAATGTGACGAAGTTATTGCTTGAGTTTCTATCGTTCTTTAAAAAAATACCAAAAATATAAAGAAATGTGATGCTCGAGTGAAATGTGATGCTCAATACGCGTGACCCCCCCCCCCTCGCGACTGCTCACACGTTCGTTTGCTTCCATTGCAATCATTTTACGCCCACCACTTTCAAATGTCACCAGCCGCCCCTGGAAGCTAGCTGCCCCTTAACGAAACCAGCTTGATCTGGGTTAACCAAAAGAGGAATAGCTTTCTCCAAACGGGAAGCCAAAATCTTTGCATAAATTTTACAATCATAATTGATTAGTGAAATGGGACGAAAGTTTTTACAAAAGGAGGGATCTTTGTCCAGTTTAGGGATGACAATTATAAGAGCTTCTAAAAAAGATCCACAAGCCCTAGAATTGTGAAAAAATGAATTAAAAAGTTCTAATAATTTAGGGGCAAAAATTAAAGAGAAGGCTGAAAATAGTTCAATTGAGAAGCCATCAGGTCCAGGGGCCTTTGATTTTTTTAAGGATTTAAAAGCATCTGATATTTCTTGAAGAGAAATATCCGTCTCCAGAGATGAGAAGACGGCTGGGAGAGCTTTAGGCTTTGTTTCGGCCACCATGAAATTTCGATTTAACCTTGAGAAGAATGTTACATGCATCAACAGTAGCAATTTTATTTAAGGAGGATTTAGCTTTAATTAACTCTTGTAATGAAGAGGAGGATTTGGACGAGAGGTACTTATGTTCTAAAGTTTTGATTAGTGTTAGGTTCTCTTTATATGTAGCATTTAGTAATTTTTTTTTCTTGGACGAATAAGCAATAGTGAAGGCTCTAAAAGATGCTTTAAATGCATCCCAATTATTGTGAATAGAAGTATCTAAGGGATTGTTTACCACAAAACATTCATTAATAAAAGAGGTCGCTTCTGAAATAAAAGAGCGATCTGACAACAGATGGTTATTAAAATGCCAGTGACCATGTTTGCAGGTATTAATGGACACATCAATAGAGATAGAAACAGGGGCATGGTCAGAAATAAAAATAGAGCCAATATCAGACGAATGTAGACAAGGTAATATTGACTTGGAAATGAGAATATAGTCAATACGAGACCTTGTGTGGTGAACAGGAGAAAAAAAAGTAAATTCTAAAGTATCAGGGTTACAAGTTTTCCAAGCATCAAATAAAGGACGAGAGGAAATAGCAGACTGAAAAGATTTATGGGTTTTATCTGGTTTGAATTTACAGTTGGATTGTCTGTCAGAAAAGGGATCTAGCCAATTATTAAAATCACCACCAACCACAACATTAGAATTAGATATAGATAATAGTTTCATTTTTATGGCGTACCAAAATTCCGGATCCGGTTTAGCAGGGCCATAAATATTGAAAAAGGTAATTTGTACTTTGTCAATGATCACCTCAGCTATTACCCACCGACTATTGGAATCACATTCTGTTGACAAGATTTGGGCATTGATAGATTTATGAAATAGGATGGCAACTCCACCATGACGTTCAGAAGCAGGAGAAAAAACAATTTGATTAACCCAATGACGTTTAAGTTTAAGAGATTCTGCATCATTACAGTGGGTTTCCTGTAAAAAAGCAACTTGGGCATTAATTTTAGCTAAATGAGACAATACCTTTTGACGCTTAACAGGATGACCCAGACCACGAACATTCCACGAGACCACCTTAACCATAACGTTGGATTAGGGAATAGATAGGAAAACAGGACCATGAAACTGCAAAATTATACAAAGAAAAAGAAAAACAACACTTGACATGGGACGAGGGAAGGATAATGCTAGAGGTAAGATATGCATCATAAAACATAAGTAAACGGGAGGAGAGGCAATACAAAAGGAGAGAAAAAAAGAGGAAAAGAAAGAGAAGAGACAAGAAAAAGGAACAAACAAACAGATCAAGGATTAACATCCAGATCTGTATAAAGAGGGAAGATCAAAGAGAGAGGAGCATAGTGACACCGAAGGACACGGACCATAATAATAAACAGAAAAACAGAGAGACAACAAAAAATAAGAACCTCACAACTATGAAAAGAACAAATAATCAACAAATATTAAACAGGCAAAGCATTTAAGATTAAGAAACCGATCCTGAAATATTAGGGAAGTCAAGTGTTAGTATCCATGCCATGAGCAGATAAACTATGAAGAAAAAGTTTGAGTTTATCCGGATTGTCAAAAGAGTGTGAGCGACCCTCATGTGTAATTTTACACAGGCACGGATGAAGGATTCCATATTGAATATTAAGCTGCCGCATCTGAGGGCGAAGCGCAAGAAATTCTTCTTGCATTTGTTGCATTGGATACATCTTGAGATATGAAGATATTATGGCCTGACCAGATAAGACGACGTTTGAGTCTTACAGCCTTCAAAACTTGCATGAGCTCGGTGAATTCCAAGAAAAGCATTATGATTCCACGCGGTTTGTTGGCAGAAGGTTGAAGACGACCCAGCCGATGTGCCCTTTGTATGTTGAGGGGGTTTGATGATGCCTGAAGGTCTAGAAGCTCTGGAAGGAATTTCTTTAGAAATGATACCAAGTCAGGACCTTCAATATTTTCCGGAAGGCCAAAAAGGCGTAGGTTATTTCTACGGTTGCGATTTTCAAGATCCTCTGTGTGAAGCTTTAACTTGTGGATTTCTTGTTCGAGTATTGGAATCTTTGTAGAGATATCTTGTATGTCGCTAACACGTTGCTCAAGATCCAGCACTTTGCTTTCCATAATAATCCATCTCTCCTCAATTTGTTTAAGCTTTTCATTTGTAGTGGACATAAAGGGCTGGAGGCCACGAACTTCATCTAAGATAGAATCCAGAATTGGATTCTGTGAAGAAAGGATTGGAGAAGGCGGGTCGTTTTTTTGTCTTTTCGGTTTTGTACCAGAAACAACGGGTCTGGTCGTGTGGGGCTCGCTAGCCATCGTTGATCTACAAGGGAATCACCCTGAGTGTTATAGCAGAAAGTAAATAGTGACGTATCAGAGACAAAAATAGTCCAATAAAATGAAGGAGGAGAAAATAATGATATTTCAGTCTGAATAGGACAGATATTGAACGAACCCTCAATAGAGAAAAGTAACGAATCCACTTTGAGTTGAAAAGATTCACAAATTCAGGCTGTAGCATATTTGAAAAACAACAACTCCATTGGTAACATGTCGTGGTAAAGGATGCAAGAAATTCTTGTAAGTTATTCCATGCCCAGATGTGATTATGCAGGTAGATAATTGAAGCAGCAGGTAGCGAGACCCCACCAAATCAGAAAGAGCACAAAATCAGAAAGAAAAATATCCCTCACAACGCGGCAGAAATTGACAAACTCTTCAATGGGAAAGGAAACATAGGCAGATCAGCTCCAGCAGTTCATGTAAATAGGGGTAGGGATACTTCAGAAGCAGCCAAACCATAGACATCCCTATTCCAGGAACAGAAAAAAAGACTGTGTAGCATTGAATATCTCCATGTCGACGGGAGGATTCCACAAGTGGGCAGAATGACCGGATGAGTTAATGGCCCCTTTTCACTCAAAACGTGAGGAAAAAATCATCGAAAGACAAGGAGACGCGAGCGCCGCAGATCCGTGATTCAAAATGGCGGCTGCTCGCGTCTCTGTGAGGTGAAAGCTGCGAGCAACATGAAAAATTGCCCAAATATGCAGAAATGGGCGGAAAAAAACGGCTTAAAGACTCACCGCATTGTCAAACACACAGGGCCGCCCTCCCAGACAAATAAGAGCCGTAATGAGGCTCGAATGATCCGTCTGAGTCCCGCGGCGAAGCAGAGCTCACATTAGGTCCGCCATGACACCTCGGCGTGCAAGCCACAGCCCCGTATTCATGAATTCTGCCCAGTTCTCCAGCGATGTGCTCGCCAGTTTAGCATATCGCAGGAAGTGCCCTCCACCGTGAATGCCTTCTACGTCTCTGCGAAGGTGAGGAGTGTCCCCCCTGGGTACAGATCACCCAGCATATTACACACCCCCTCCCTCTCACCACAGACATGGCTTCCCCAATACGGCTGAGTGGCATCAGCGTCCATACGACTAGCTCCCTAGCGAAGGGTGGCCGTTTGGATGCCCTGGTGACCACTCGTTCGCATACCTCTGCCACCTGTTGGATCAAATAGGGGGTGTCAGGCCGCGCATGAGCCGAGCCATCAAAGATTGTGCGCCGTAAGTGCAGCATAATAATCGTGCTGCCAAGTTGTCTTCCCTGGATGCCCAGCTAGAGGCATGCTGCAGCTTGGAAGCGTAGTAGTAAAGTTCCAGCTCCAGAGGCCCAGGCCGCCCTCCAACGGGTCTCACGTGAGCTGGTGCAGTGCTGCCCGGCTCCTCTTCCCAGCCCACACTGGGGAAACATCAAGCTGTCCAGTGTCTTGAATAGAATGCACTGTAGCGTATAAAGAGAATTTTGGATTATATGCAAACATCTGGGGAGGAACACCACAGAACTGCCATAGAAAGCAGCAATTTGTTCCAAAAGCAAACAGGTTTCGTTGATCCGTTCCCCAGTGGCTCGATGCAGTGTAGGCGCTGACTGTCCAATGCATGTCCCACCGTGATACCAAGATACCAAAAACAAGTGGTTTCCCATCTCAGTCCCAGCGGAGCTAGTTTCACCTCAGGGGTTACCAACAGAACCCCCAGAAGAAACAACAACGACTTCTGCCTATTAATGTGCAAACCCGCTACCCCTCCACATTCCTATAGCAGTACCGATTCCGCGGGGCGCCTCAAATAAAACAAAACATCATCTGCATATAGGGGTACGAGATGTTTGACCGCTTTTTTGGTATTTAAACACTACATTAGTACCAGTTTAACACCTGAATATACCGGAATACAGAAATCATCATGTGAAAGATGACCAATTATCCTTTGCAGTCGGTATGCCAATGTGCGGACTCTGGGCACCACACAGTGGCAGCAAAATGTGGTGTAGCTTTGTGAGCTAGAAACTTAATTCTCAGTATCATATTGGTATATGAGGCTATAAAATATATAAGAGTGTGTGTGTGTATAAATAGATACATATGTATGTATATATATGTGTATGTGTGTGGGTGTGTGTATATATATATATATATATATATATATATATACAGCTACCAGTTACACCAGAAGAGCCAAGGCACTCGCAGGCGGGTGCCATCACGCGGCGGTGTCCCACGTTGTCAATACGAACGCTTCCAACAAAGTCCTTGTAACAAAGTTCAGCACTCACGGGGAGGTTCCGTATCAGTTAGTCTTTAATCAGCAGATAGACCAAACAGCAAACAGACACGTTTCGGAAATTCCTTCTTCAGTGTCTAATTACATGCGCTGCACGCGGACATTTTTAAAAGACAAATTCATTGACATCATTTCCGCCATACCAAAACAAAACAAAACAGAAACAAATAACGGGCATAAATGCCTCAGTAAGATACTGTTTCTACGGCGGCCATTTTAGAACGATGTAAACAGCATATTAATTGCTGACATTTTGACAAAATATTGCATTTGTCCAAATTTCGGACAGCGCGTTTCCCTCAATGTTATAGATATTGTTATAACAGCAAATATGAGACCAATATATCCATATGGCAGCATATCAACATCGCCTTCTATGTATATGTACATGTCAATTACCATGTGTTGCTTAAACTGTAAACAGCCCTACTAATCGTAGTACAACAGTACAATTCCGCCGTGTATCGGCATACAGAATCTTGCCTGCTATTAACACCATTTTCCTTAGATATATTCTCGTAAGCATTAATATGAGGAATTTGGAAGCAAGATTGAAAAGAGGGGGAAGCAGTCCTATACAGAAAACATTAAACATGCTTAGGAGAACATGAAAAATGCAATATATATATATATATATATATATATATATATATATATAAACGCTCCCAACAAAGTCCTTGTAACAAAGTTCAGCACTCACGGGGAGGTTCCGTATCAGTTAGTCTTTAATCAGCAGATAGACCAAACAGCAAACAGACACGTTTCGGAAATTCCTTCTTCAGTGTCTAATTACATGCGCTGCACGCGGACATTTTTAAAAGACAAATTCATTGACATCATTTCCGCCATACCAAAACAAAACAAAACAGAAACAAATAACGGGCATAAATGCCTCAGTAAGATACTGTTTCTACGGCGGCCATTTTATAACGATGTAAACAGCATATTAATTGCTGACATTTTGACAAAATATTGCATTTGTCCAAATTTCGGACAGCGCGTTTCCCTCAATGTTATAGATATTGTTATAACAGCAAATATGAGACCAATATATCCATATGGCAGCATATCAACATCGCCTTCTATGTATATGTACATGTCAATTACCATGTGTTGCTTAAACTGTAAACAGCCCTACTAATCGTAGTACAACAGTACAATTCCGCCGTATATCGGCATACAGAATCTTGCCTGCTATTAACACCATTTTCCTTAGATATATTCTCGTAAGCATTAATATGAGGAATTTGGTTGCTGTTTATCTGCACATTGGTGGAAGATATCTCTCATATTCCGCCGTATATCGGCGTTAACATGTCCTCAACACGACATGTATTAAATTAATACTTCAGTGATGTGCTGTTTGTAAATACATCTCATGTGGCAATATATCACTGTCAGAATAAAGAGTCAAAAATTCCCGCAAAAATCGAAATGTTTCAAAGGCTTCAGAGATCTCGAAAGAATTTACAAAAGAGAATATGTTTTCTCTTTTAAAGAAATGTTTAAAGATGACAAACAAGTGGCAGTGAGTGATAAAATAACAAACACATGGCAGTGAATGATAGAATGACAATCAGCTCAGTGATGCAGGAAAACGAATTGGATGGGTCCTGGTTTATCTTCCAAGATGCACTGCCAATTCTTCTCCACTATTTAGACCATGCGGTGCTTTAGTGTGAAAATCTATGTTATAGCGAGACTCTAGTCGCCGTAATCTTTGCACTCTGTCTCCACCCCTAGGATTTATAGGTACATGGTCTAATCCAAAATATTGTAGCAATTCCCTATTGCTCTGATGTTTAAGGGCAAAATGTCGAGCAACAGGGTAGTTGCTATCTTTGTTCATTATGGCGCGCTGATGTTCGAGGATGCGTATTTTGACATTATTGATGGTACTTCCAATATATCTCAGCCCACACGGGCATAGCAAGCAGTAAACCACGTGAGTGGTAGAGCATGTAATGAATTTCTCTATCTTTTTGGGCCTCTTCACTCCCTCAATGTTATAACTCAAGATTCTTTTGCTGTTTATACAGGCCATTTTCCACATGGAAAAAAGCCTTTCATATCTTTGAGTGTGCCACTTATCAGTGTATTAGATGACAGGTGACTCCGGACCAGCTTATCTTTGAGTGACTTCGGTTTGCGAAAAGTGATCAATGGTACCGCAGGGATATCCTTGCCTATCACAGAATCAGTTTGGAGAATATGCCAGTTTTTTTGCCGCATTCTCCTGAGGATATTAGCATCATCCGAAAAAGTTGTAATCATACGGAATTTGCTGACCTCGTTACCTTTCATCTTGTAGTCAACTATACTAGCATCTTTTTTAGTAGTTAGAAGTTCTTTTCTAGGGATTCTTTCCACTTTATGAAGTGCAGATAGCAGTACTTCCTGATTGTATCCCCTAACTTGAAATCTCGCTGGAACAATTACTCTTTAGACGGAGGAACTCTCCGTAATGTATACTATTGATGAGTTTGGGAGGATGACTTTAAAACTGCTGCCGCAAGTTGCATCACGAGATTTCAAGTTAGGCCATAGAAAAGTAAGTGGCCTCCTTTGTTTCAAATACCCCTTACTTACCACTTTAAATTATCCAAAAAGCAAATTTGTTTTGCTTATATCATGTTCTTGAAACCCAAATTCTCAACATCTTTGCCAATCCCTCCCTGTTCCTTTATTTTGCGTGTCCTATGGTTTCAACTATCATCTAACCGCTAGATGCACTGCATGTTTAGTCTTTCTTTGCTGCTGATCAAACAACCCAAAGTTTGTTCTTTTGTGAGCCTATTTTTCTTTTTCTTATTAATATTCTTTGAGGGACAAGACACTGAGAATAAATGTAAATATTTTAAACATATGTGTAAACTGTATAACAAAGTTAATAATAATGAAGAGCAATTGGTAGTATATGGGGTGCACATGTTGATTTTAACTGAATTAAAGAATGATAATAATAAATACATAGGTTGGTTCCAAATTTCTAGGTAAAACTATAAACTGTTCCCAATTCTTAAAAAAATGGTCCGATCACAAAGTTTTTATGAACTTAGAGTTCCTAAAAACGATACAGATGATTCCACCACTTGTCACTACATGGCACTATAAGATTAATCCTTAAGCAATACATACTCTTGTAATAGCAATACATATGGAAAATGTGGAAAATGCATTCTTTACAGGGTAGAGTCTCATCAGTGCTAAGCATGATACAGCAAGTTGTTAAAATGAGATTATACTGCAGAAATTGATTCAGTAATTTTATCCAAACTTCTTTCAATTTTAAACTTTCAATGTACATGTGTATATCGTCAGTATATACGTTTCCACATCAAGGACATATCATATTGCTCCTACAGGAGCGAACTTCTAACTCAGCATCTTAAGGAAAATAATACCTTTCCTCCCTTCACATGACTTAAAGGTTGCGGTGCAAGCCTTAGTGATCTTGAAGCTAGATTGAGGTAGCGCAACCCTTTGCGGCCTTCCAAGATCAAAGACGGCTCCTCTCGGGGCCACCCTCAATTCTGCTGCAAGCCTCTTAACAGGTGCTAAAAGAAACAACCATATCTCGCCAGAACTGATACCCCTAAATTAGCTCCCATATGAAGCTAGGATACAACTAGAAATTGCACGTATGGCACATAAAGCCATTCATTTCAAGACCCCAATGTACCTTGCTCAAAAACTGGAGCTCTCGAGTGGATCGAGATCCTCTAGAAGTGCCAGCACATTACTGCTCAAACCACAAAAATTCAATACAAAAAAAACCTACAATCAAGCCTTCTCGGGTATCGCCCGAGAATTTGGAACTCCTTACCCCCTGAAGTCAGGTTGAATCTCTATTGCCCTTTTAATATGTATTGGCATAGTCAGTAGGTCTCACCTTTGGGACCTTATAAGTGCTTAGCCATGCAACAGTTAACGTTGTTGCACCAAGGATATTGTGCTGCATAACTAAACACTTATAAGGTCCCAAAGGCGAGACCTATTGGCTATGCCAATGCTTGTTATTCCTACTACATCATTAGTGTGGGGCTCCATTTCCCTCTTTGTTATTTCAAGTTAAATTGCAGTATTATGGTGGAGTTCAGTGAAATATACATTACTATCACTAATTTGAACAGATATTGCTTCCATGCGGAGGGAGCATACAAAACACAGCTGCTTCCTCCAAGCAGGAGCAATGCCGGCTCCTGCATCATGCAGGGAGCCAGCTGGGGCCGTGGGGGCCTGGGGCTCCCCCAGCAATCCCCAACTGGTGGTTTGAGGTTGCCCCTTGTAGGCAATGGGGCACCCACCTGTGGGCCCGGGGGATAATGGCCCTTTTTAGTTCAATTCAGCTCCAAGGGATGTGGTCCCTGTAGCCTAATGAGTGTTGCGTGCAACATAAATGGGAAACACCATATGCTTTAGTCAACAATGTGACAAAATGAATTTATAGATGCAAATGTAAAGGCTTTCCGGGCCTCTCTCGTGTATACGTTGAATAAAGGAAGTTCTGTGTGCTGAGCTCCGCAGAGCGGAGAGCGCGCGCTCCATGCATTAAATTGCATTGTTTCTCAATGACAGGGGCTGGATGGGGTCTGCGCTATAATTGGCTGGGGTGATTTGTAATCAACGGCTACATAAATGGTAATTCAAAACTTATTCCTACATCGGCAGCCACACAATGCCCCTGCCACCACAAAGCTGGGAGGCAGGACACAGAAATAAGAAATGGCGGTCTGCGGCTCTCAGTGATTGACAGTTAATTCGTGCTCATCATCTGTGACGTCAGCGCTGTCTGGAAATGATGAGGCGTCACTCACGCTGAACTCAACTTCAAAAGTGGAATAGTCTTCAACCGAAGTGACAAAGTCCCAGGTCATGATTTCACGGCGCCCCGTTCATGCTTCCACACTAGCATGGGGGGGGGAGTGTGAGGGAGAGCGAATGGGGGAAGAGTGTAAGAGTGAGTCTGAATGTGAGACAGTGTGTGTGAAAGTGTGTGTGAGAGAGTGTGTGTGAGAGTGTGTGTGAATGTGTGTGTGAGTGCGTGTGAGTGCGAATGAGTGTGTGTTTGTGTGACAGTGTGTGTGTGAGAGAGTGTGTTTGTGAGAGAGTGTGTGTGAGTGAGTGTGTGTGAGTGAGTGCGTGTGTGTGTGTGAGAGAGTTTGAGAGTGTGTGTGTGTGAGTGTGTATGTGTTTGGAGGGGGGCAGCAGCTTGACAGGAGGACAACAGCCTCCACACAGATATTGGCAGATTAGGATGGACATTATCAGCTCAGAAATTACAATAACACTGCCATGTCTTGTTACAAGACGTCAACAAAAGAGCGATCCAACAGTTTCCAATGCAGACTATACAAAGTCCCTTAAACTAACTGAGTGCCATAACTTAAAAATACTACCAAATAGCTATAATTCAATGTAAGTGCAGAAGTAGATCGCTCTCTGAACATTTTTAGCATGGTAACATCATCGTCATCACCACCTAATGATTTCGAAGTGTAACAAACATTTCTAGGCACACTAACCGCTGAATACACACATTTCCACACAGTAATTGCCTTTCCCAAGATCGTCGTGGAGTCACCTGTGCTAGAGGTTTATATTTAACTTCAGATATATCAGGAGACCTCATATTGTTGTGGCTAGCTGTCGTCAAATAACATTTATAGGATACTGAAAAAAATATGTAGAAAATATTGCTGGCATTCCCTTGGTTGACATGCTGGATACATTGTAACAGGAAGGGGAAAAAGAGAACGCGAGTGGTGCGTGCACGCCACAGCGAGACATCTGTTTTGAATTATCGCGCACACTTCTGGGCACGATAATTGAAAACAGTTGGTGCCTGTGCGGGCAACCACAAGCAATAGGCTGTGGGCAGAGCAAAGGCGGGACATGCACCTGCCTTTGCCCATTTGCGTGCGCACGCAAAGGCCAATAGCCTCTGACCAAAAACAAACGTGTGTTTAGATTTTGAAGCCCCCTTACAAAAAGTCTTGCAGAGCGGCCCATGCATGCTGGCTCAGGCGAAACCTAAAAAGGAAGTTAAAGTGATACTGATGAATGCACTTTTGCATTAGAAATGGAGCTTCCAAGGCGCTACAGGACACCCTAGCGCGTTTGAGACTGAAGTCTGTTTTGTGGATCTGTTGGTCCTCTGTGATCTCTGCTTATTCCGTTCGTAAATGTTATACTGTACTGTGCCATGACACCCCTGTGGTCTTGTTCGCTAGATAGACTGAATCCCTCCTCTGCCTTTTCAAGGAAGCAAACGATACGGATGAAGAAACCTTTGCCTTTGATTCCTAGCTTCCAATGCTCCCTAGGGCGCCCAGCTCTACAAGACTGTTAACATTGTATTTTGTTTGGTTGTTCTGTTTTAACCCCTTGTATCCTTTCTTGATTTATAAACTGTAAAGCACTGTGATACCCTCGGTGGTCATGTTTGCGCTATAGAAAACAAATAAATAAATTTAAATTAGCAGCGTTAATAGTATGATGTCCCATTTCAATTGCATTCAAAACCACCTGGATGTTTATATTGACAGCTAATTTTTCAGACCATTTAGAAGATTATATTAACCATCATCTATAATATCCATGAAGACATTTTGCAACTTTCAGATTCTAAAATTGTCCTTCCAGTCAACAAGTTTTATTAAAGTTTGTTTATCGGCAAATTTAACACATTATTTTGAAGAAAACAGTCTCTCATCTGTAAGTTCTGAAAGGAACCAAACTGTGGTATATTGTATTCTGTTTGTAACGAGTAGGTTAGAAATAACCCATTATTAAACAGTTTGCCAACGGTTATCAAACCGGTTTGTGCCCATTATTTACTTATTTTTTCCTTGAATATATTTTTAAAAGGTGCGTTAGTTTGAAGGCTGGTTAAACAATTTTGCCAAAAGCATAAACACCCATAGAAATTACCAGGACACTCAATCAAAAGATTTTTCAGGATTAAAGAGGAGGTGTTACGTCTTGGAATAAAACGATATTGTTATGATCTGACCAACTGTTCAATAAAGCAAGTCTCATGACCATTGTCTTTATTAGAACTTTGTATTTTCATTCATCAAAAGAATATATGGTAAAAGAGACAGTTTCCAGGAGTTTTGTTTGTCTTTAAAAATACCCCAATTTGAATTAAATTCCATGATGATGGTATTTTTTGCTCAATATCTACTTCCCTAGCAATCAATACCTTTAATGGTGCCAGAATTGAGGAAAAGGTTTTGTAAGACTCAGCAGGGATTGCGTTTTCCCCAGCAGCTTTGTCGGAGAGTAAGGCTTTTATTCCACCTAAAATTTCTTCCAATGCAATTTCTTCTCTAATTTATCTTAAGCTGCCTCCTAAAGCTGGAGTAAAGAAACTCTATCCATAATTTGAATCTCAGTGTTATCTGAGCATGTATTATATGCATATACTCTCTGGTAAAACATACGCAATTGTATTATTATACTCATGGGTCTCTAATCATTTTACCAGGTTCATCCTTAATCTCTTCTGTTATCGAGGTGTCTATTTTTCTTTGAATCTTATAAGCTTTAAAGCGACCGATAAATTCACCATAATAAATCTCTTGCAGCTTACTGGTTTTGCACACAGCTGTGGCCTTTTCCCTCAAATGTGCACCTATTTTATATCAACATGCAATCATTTGCTTGTACATATGTTTTGCATTGGGCTTGGGCTTTTTAATAGCTGAAGCTTGTTGTATTTCTAATGTGCACAATATATCCAATTCCAGATCTTTACTCTCTTCCCTTGGATAAACAATTTTAATGTTTCCAATACTGTTGGAGGAAGCTTTATTAAGGGTCAAGAGGGCAGGGGGCTGAGCACAGAGCTCTTGGAGCCTTCACGGAGTGAACGAGGGAGTGAGTTAGGGACAAAAGGGGCACCTTAATTTGAGCCGGGGTGTCTGGGAACGCTCGCGCTAAAAATGAAGGAAACAGATATGTGAGCCATGGAAACTGAGGCTGAAAGATTTGGCAGTTTTATTAAGAAGGTGCAACTTCAAAAACTGCAAGACAAAGGCATAAAAATACAAATATAGTGACCTCGCATGAATCAGAAGGCATTGTACTCGTTTGGAGAGAGACATTTCAGAAAACCTCAAAGACACATCTATAAATGCATTATGAAAAACATAAGTTACATCAAGGAAAATGTTCCCAGAATGCAAAACACACTTGATCTAAAATACTGAGAATACTCACGTACCTACCTAAAACTAAAAAGAAAGCAACTTTGCAAATGTAATATAAGTATGAAATGCTCAATAAGAAAACACCAATTTAGGGACAAAATAGCATAGCAAAATAGCATACATAGCATATACAGCAAATATATTGGCAAGTTAAATTGTATCTTAAAAAACAAAAGCTTTTGGGGAGCACACAAACCCGCCTGCCATCTACTAACAGACGGGTGGGGTAGTCCGATGATGTCTCTGTGGTCTCCCTTCTTATTCTCTTTAAGGCGGTTAGGAGTGCCTACGGTATCGTCATCTCACGCCACGTCTACCTCGTCACTTATGGTATGGTTCTCATATTTTACCATACATGGTGACACCTTTTCCAGTAACTGTGGTAAGTGAGCTAGGTGAAAGTTCATATCTCAGGCCAGGCGCTTGTCGTAAATTGGATGGGCAGGCAGAAAAATGTGTATTGTAAAGGGATTCTGTATATATATAAATCTTCACGTCCTGCGTTGCCACATTCTCACCTTAGCTTGACACATCTGTGGTGGCAACCTCCCTAAAAGTATGTACCAGCCCAGGATGCAGTCTGCTGTATGTCGAAAGAACAGGGGGATATTGAACTATCAGATAGTGAACTTCACACACGAGTAGGGTGGAGGCTCTTTAGTTTGGAGCAGGAGGCCTCACAGAGAGAGGAGCTGGATATGATTTGGATCAGAACTACCTTCAGCCTGTTATACAGAAAAATGGCAGAACATGGTCAATTTAACAAAAAGGCCTACACATTGAACAGAAGGGCCTACACAGGGGTTTCATGCTGGTTGAGTGGTAGGGATGTCCCAGGGCATTTGTTATATGAGAAAATCGGTCCCTCTCTCATTTCCCTCCTTTTGTTCATTCTTGAACAAAATCCTCACAGCATACCTTTCAGGTCTTTGAAGTATTTGGTAATGATAGCAGGCTGCATTTAGTGTAGTCCTATTGTTCCTTCTACAACTTCTATAAGTGCTAAGTTATTCACATTTCCTGCTCTATCCTTGTTCTCCCTTTGCTAATTATGCATTTCTCAGGAGGTGCAACTGCTACGTACTCGGTGTGTTTACTGAAGAGCATATTGTACATTAGGACAAACAGGTATGACATTGTAACACATGCCGCTTTCTGTGTCGGTAGGCCGGTGTGTGCAAACATAACATCCTGCTCTGTCAACTGTCCCCCTGTCCCGTCTTTATCAATGGCAATTTATTCAATGTGGTACAAAAGTCTTTATAATAGCAGCAATGGGAGTCAATGCTGCTAGTAGCACCCATGATCATTTTCACTAATTGTTCTGAAAGTCTTGAGCAAGTCTTGAGGCATTGTTCCAATCGTTGGTACGTGTGGCTAGTGTGACTAGTTGGAAGAATGTCTTATCTTCTGCTGCATCTGTACTATGTTCAAAAAAGTCTGCTGAATAATAATGTGGAGCCTCAGAGATGATACCTGTAAACAGAAAAAGTACCCGTTGGTGCCTGTCTTCAAGTAATTTGAGAGGTTTGCAAGCACTTCTATTACTTAGGCACATTCAATATGAAGAAAACTGTAGCGATCACCCACCAGAGAACCGCCCAACAAGTTCCACACTGGGATATTCAGAAGCCAGCTCTGGGGTTCAAAGTAAGGAGAGGCCCTATGAACTACAACTCCCAGCAGGCAGTGGGGCACATCAAAGTGAGGCGAAGGGCAGGCCGCATATAAGCACCTCCTCCACAGGAGGAAGGTGCTTGACAATCGTTATCATAGCTCGTCGTGATGGCTCCCCGCCGGATCCCAGCGTGAAGCCTTTACAGCGTAGTTCCTGATTATTTTCCACTTATCTCATGAAGACGTTTTATTTTCAACTAGCCCGTGCCTTGGAGTGCCCGAGAAACTGTTTCCGTGGGAGTGCAGGTACTACGGGAAGAAAAGCCGGTGCGCTTCCTTCCTGCTCCAGTTCCTTTATGTTGTTTCAGTTATTTGTGCCACTTCGCTTGCAATGAAACGCAGGAGCGTACTCTTTGCTACCCCGACTCAAGAGTCCTTAAACATTAATTAAGTTCGGAGAACGCGCAGGAGTGTGTTTTCTGAAGCCCCGTGACACTTGGGTACTGGTGCCCCTGTCTTCCTCGATTTTCTGGTGTTTAAGAAATCGCGAGCAGAACAAATTTCCCGGATTGCTTCCTCTTGAAGGGGTTATTTTTGTTTCATGTTCGTCAATTGCCTTTAAGTGTACATTCAGATGTCAATACCGTTTAGCAGCACAGGAGGGCAGTGTTTCTCTATTATGGTGACTGATACATACTGTTAGGTGCAGAATCACTCGTGCATTGCCAAACAATAGAAGTGCAAAACAGAGTACACCTTAAATTTAGGGACGGCGGAAGTTAGTATCCCTAAGTGGTGTGATTCATTTGGTACTAAGTATGTAGCGGTATGTTTCCACCTTAGTAGTCCATCACATTGCATTGGAGGAACGCCATTGCTCTGTTCCAGGTTCCTTTACAGTGGTGGTTCATTCTGGTATTCCTGGCTGCTCAGCTTCTGGTGAGTGGGTGCAGAGGCCTTAGTTATACTATCAACTAGTCTGGTTAACTCCCATATATCTGTTGTGCTTTTTCTGTCTCCTGTCCTGCAGGGTAACGTCCAGACGGGTACTATACAGTCTCCTAGACCAGACCCTGAAGAAACTCGAGGGCTCGCAGTAAGTTTGTTATTTTGTCCCCTTCCCTTTTTCCCCGGTGCACATTCTCATGCAGCAGGATTTGTGCCTCTGCTGGGGCTTGCGTTCCAGGGAATTGGGGGGATTATCAGCTACCGTCGTCCCTGCTGGTCCCAGGTGTAAGGTTAGTGGCGTTGTTTATATTCTTGTGCTACTGACAACCTGACAAAAACAAAGTGAAGAAAAGGTAAAGATGTCTCGTTGTCACAACTTGTAGACTGAGGGGTTGGGGCGTCGATGTTTCCAGACGTTCTTTAGGTGATGTATCCTTAGGGCCCGCTTACACACTCGTCCTTTCTCTTCTGTGTAGCACGTGCAACCCTTCAGGATGAGCTTGGGATATCATTCCCACTTGGTAGTTTCCGTGGAACACATGTAGTTTCTGTGTGGCTCCTTGCCCCTTGCACAACACCTCAATCACCTGTGAGATGAACGCCGGTCCATTTTCAGAACCCAAAAGCATAGGTACTCAAAAGCGCAGTATGAACTCTTTCAGGAGGCATTTGGCAATAGTTTGTGCATTGCTGTTCTTGAATTGGCATGCCTTAGTCCATTTGCTGATCATGCACATAATAACCAAAACGTACTTGTAGTTTTAGTAGGGGGTATGTTGATGAAGTCCATTTCATGTGGGGAAATGAAGTGGCCTGAGGCAGTGGAAATACAGCTTTAGGAAAGCAGTCTAATCTTCCTATCACGTCGTACAAGTGATGAACCATGAAAAAAGACGGGCCATGGGGGCAAGCATTATCGTTGGTAAACATTTCTTTCCATTTGGGCCTATTCATATCCCTTTTCTGTTTGTATACATCCTCCCCTGTTCCCTTCTTCCTTTTCTTCCACCCAGCCCCTTCAATAATATACTTAGTGTCACAGTACATATCATCATCCGTTATCTTTATATCATGATATCATGTGTAGTAGAAGCAATTTGAACCTTAGTGTACTCACAATCAGTTAATGCTATTCTTTTTTTGTACATATGCATCAATTAATTCTTTACCAATTGATACACAGTCCTTGGGGGAGGTGTGAGCAGCACATTCTACATTTGAAACTTTTGTAGTAACAGGCCTTGCAATAGTTGAGCTATTAATGGTGCACGCTGCATGTGTTGTCCAACTGAGGTTAGGAGGGAACTCCAAATGAAGGAAAGAAGAATTAAAACATTGTACTATAGCTTGACCCAACCGCAAACACAGATGAAAATCTCTGTCACAGTAACACCTTTAGGAATCAAAAACACTCATAGTTGTCAAACTGTGCCCAGGGATGTGTTATTCCTATAGCCCCACGCCCAGGACATATTTTCTTTTGAGGTCAAGGGCAACAAGTTTTCATGCATATTTCGTCTATGGGACAAGTAGGCCCAACCCCCTACAGCACAAACCCCTTGGCTATCAGTTTACAGTACCACACTATGGATCAGGGAAAGGCATTGTCTGCAATAAAGGTAATATTTGTGTCCATGTGTTAATGCTGTTCAAACTTGCATTTATTGTTCATTAATGCAAAGGCTTTATTATTAGGGTGAGCACTCTAAGTAAATGTTGTAAGCTCAGACTGCACTACTGACAGTGGTTGGAGTATAAAAATGTGTATACACTTTTTCAATTTTTTAGCAATGTGAGGCTATGTATACTGCTCTCAGAATGCTCTCCAATTAGGTGCAAATATTAGCAAGACTGATAGTTCTTTGCCTTCAAATATAAAAATGTTCACACGAAAAAAAATGCAAAAACATTTAGCTAAACTACTGGAATAAGGTAGGTACCATTTCTTTGCAACATAAAATTAAACAAGCATCAGTAAAGTCAATGAAATTGTTGGTCAGCCTTTTGGCTTTGTCAATGCACAACTTGTTTTGGTAATATTTTTGTGAAACCTTATTGGTGTGGGAGCTGCTGGGCCCTCACCATTATAACAAACATTGGCAAAAGCAGAAAATGTTGTGGTCTCAAAAATCACACATTGCACAGTAGTTCCTGTCACTGGATAAAACAACTGTGTGTCGATATGCTCCATGTGAAAGAACAGAATGAAGTCACTCACAGTGAAGCTAGCCAAGAGAGGGAGGGAGAGACAACATTTTACTAAACATAAAAGGTCATTGTTAATGCCAGACCTAATTAGGAGCCAAGTCATGAAATAAAGTGCACCCATGTCCTTGTATTAAGTGCAGAAATACAACTGTTGTAAATTCAGAAGACTACAGAAGTAGGCCAAGAAATAGTACTCCTAGAAAATATTTGTGAACTGTATTTAAGCATGAGCAAATATGCAGGTGTACTATATTGCTCAAGCAAAAATCTGAGCCATTGCAAGTTCACTTTTCCTCCAGCCACTTTTTTTTATTTGTGAGCCAGAACTGTTGCTTACCATTACCTTCAGCCCCAGTATGTAGATCTGCGGAAACGTGGCAACATAGGGAATTGTTATTATTCAAAGCGTACTATGGAAGGAGCCCTAACATGATCAGAGAGGCTATTTCAGAGCTCTTATATAATGACATTGCTGCCATAATTTGTCGCTGCATTACATGGCACAAAAGGGACAAGTGTATTTTGTTACAGGATGAGTATATTTAAGAGGCAACCTGCCCCATGAACAAGTAGATATTTCATTAAATTCCACACCCCTTTGTGCCAATCCCTACACCTTGAAACCTATTTTCAAACACTCTGAAAGATGACACCTATATATTAAAACACATATTAAATCTGTACCCATTGTATCCTTGAAACATTATAATACAAAGCACAGTTATTCAATGCACACTATCCTTCTGTATTGGCATATACTCATTACTAATGATCAATACGTAAACATAATATAAACACAACATTACTACTTTTCCTATTACTCCTATCCTTTGTGTCCCTGGCGAATGCACTGCATTTAGAATGCATTTTAGCACATTCCACCTTACACTGTAATTTATTACTCCATTATTCTCTCCAACTCTGAAGAACATCTGCTTGTGAAGATGGCAGTGTTCCTGTTGTGGCTGATCACCTGTCCTCTTCTTCTTTGGACTCAGGGATGATGGGGTCCTTCCCCTTCTGCCTAAATACCTGAGTAGAAAAAAACTTTGCAGCGGGTGTTAATTTATACAAATATATGCCTTCTTACATAATTTCAATGCCACTGTGATGTCTAGTTGATGTGATCTATACATATATCAATTGATCAGGGAGAAGTATATGGGGCGTTAAGTTGTTGTAAGAACATTGTAATATTTCTGAGTGAAAACAGAGTGACCCATGGGCAATAAACTATTTTTGCTTTCTCTCAATTTACTACCTTTAAACAGTCCATTCAGGCATTGCTGAAAGTTGTTGGTGCTTTTATATCGTAATGGACACATGGTCTAGCTGTCATCCAAACATGTGGGAAAATGTGGTAGGCCTGAGCTTGTGGTATGATAAATTTTCCTATTTGTATTTTATGTCTAATCAGACACGAGGTGATGAAAACAATAACATTGAGCCTATGTAAGCAAACATCCCGAAGACAGGAAATCCAATACTCTTCTTGGAGACGCAGGGAAGAATTTAATAATAATAACCTCTAATCATTCATTAACTAAGAAAGCGAAAGAAGAACCCAAACAGAAGATAGAAACTTTTAAGAGAGATAAAAACTTGTGGTGGTCGAACTGCAAAATATATGCAACCACCTCTAAAGTCTGCAACTCTAATTTTAGAAGGCCTCTTTAAATTCACATCTATTATTCTGGCAATACTGCGATACTGAGCATTGCTTACTCCATGCATACCGTCCTTTAAAATTGAGATCTACTTTATATCTGCACATATTATTTATTCTTTTGTATTTTCCTAGTACTTGGGCATGTGGTGGCTACCTGTGGTAATCTTATTCCTACGAATCTCTGGTTGTCTCATATTTTGAAGGCTGCACACAGCTCTGCCTATCCGAAAACGTATTCCTTACCTTCTCTCACCCATCTACACATAAACACATACATATTCCTTCACTAAACTGCACAACGTGAAACCTGAAACACTGTATTCAATCTCGGCCTCTCCCGTTACCAAATTGTGTGATTCTAGACAACTATTTCTCCTGCTCACTTCCACAGACTCAAATATATTTCTACACAGACATTTTCTTTCTTCTAAATCCTATGTTCGCTGCCAACCACAGGAAGCCTCTTTCCTGCCTGGCTCAACGCCCAGAATCTGTGGTCGGCCACGAATGCTACTTCTGAAGGCAGCCTAAAAAATCTGTTAACCCTTCAACACCATGTAATATCCAGACACGTGTTGTCTTTAATTGTACGTAAAATATAGCTTATTTTAAAATAATATGGCTTTTTTGTAAAGCGCACCTTTACTCAGAATGGTATTGTGGCGCAAAATAGCAAATCTTTACTGTTCCCCTAACTCAATGGTACTCATTTTATCCAACTTGGAAAAATGAAAGGCTGAGAAGACCTAGCAGCATTTGACGTGTGCCCATGAAGTCAAACCATGGGTATATTTAGCGTGCATTCCACTCCATCATTTTATCTCCCCTCTTCTGTGCACTTCCATGCACAAGAAATTGGAAGGGAACAGTCTTCAGTCTTAACTTGCTTATTCCAATCTTCTGTCTAATGTTCACCATCTGCTCCGACATTTACGTTGCTCTAAGTCTAGTGTCACTAACTTTCTTGGCAGTGAGACACAATTTCAAAATGTTCCCTATTAACTAACCCCAACTGTGTGCTCTTTGTGGCAGCACTTCCTGGAGCTGCCCTAGCATTCGGGCTACTGCTTGTGCCTGCTTCAGTTGCTGCTGAATTTGGATGCAGGTAGGAGTAAATTATTCTGTACTTGGTTGCTCAGTACCACAGCATTTGGTGTAATCTTCAGTGTGAATTATAATTGGCCATCCAAATAGAGAGACATTCATATGCATTTGAAACTGAAAGTATCTCCTTTTCTGCCAGGAAACTATATTACTTATATTGATGGCATTTTTAGTCTTGTTTAATATTGTGGGCCATGATCCAAAAATATCAAAAGGAACAGCTCCATTTTACCTGGTATTACATCTTCTATCATTGTGCTCTGGGCGGTAAGGGACAGCAGTCCTTGGCCTCACCTTATTATGTCACTCTTTCTTTTGTGTGGCTGGTCTATCATTTGATGCTGGGACAAGTCTAGGGTGTAATAGCAACCAGAAAATGCAAAAAGGTGCTGTGTGTTGTGGCGAAAAATGCATGTAAAAGCCTTCCTCCCCCTCTTACTACCACTTTACTGAATATTCAAGTGGGAGGATCCTTTACTATGGGTGCAAGCACGCCAGAAAGGTGAGATGAGAGGCGTGAGGAGTGGCTGTCAAGGAACAGAATGTACTTAATTTAGTGTGTAATGAGTTAAAATAGGGGAGCCTATTTAAAACCGTACTCAAATTTTTTTTATTAAGAGTCGTGAAGGCAGCTATCTTGGAAGCTAGACACAGTATTCACTGGATGCACCGCGCACCAGTTGCGTGGTCTCTAGTTGAAACTGTCTCAGTTAAAGTGGGTGTGCTTGGCACGTACCCAGATGTTCCTGCTTATCACTTCTCACTGCAGTGCACAAGAGACGTACACTTATATATAACATCTCCTGTGGTACCACTGTGAGAGAAAGAGATGAGGAGGTCCGATAAGCAAAATAAGATATTAATGGTAAGTATTTCCCTTCTGAAAACAAAAGGTCTTACGTTGAAGTGCCACTTTTATTCATCAAATCATTAACACAGCAGAGAATATATTCATCAGTTTATTAGCTCCAGAAAGACTATTTGAAAACTACAATTGTAATCAGCCAAAAATAGTAACACAAGAATAGATGTTTATGACGCTCAAGTATCCAGAAGGCAAACCCTTAAATGAGAAACTTAATCGTGCAAGGATTTACAATTTCAAAATACATTTAAAGGCAATGAAAGGGTGAAATTTCATGGTCCTGGGGCACTGCACCTAGGCAGCTTAATTTGAGGGGGTGCTTCTGCAAAAGTATGACAAAATAGACGTGTAAACGATAGGGAAAAATAGCTGTCTTATTTATATGAAAGAAGAACCCCTTTTAAAAAAAAAAATTTCAATATATATAGCCTGGTAGTCTTAGCAAAGTCTTGGCATTTAAAGACACATTTCTGGAAAGAAGAACAAACTCATGTAATGCAAATATATTTTAAGTCAATGGAAATACTTTCCATTCAATGGTGGAGAAGTGTGGCTCAATGGTTAGAGCGGCAGACCCTGATGCAGCGGTCTGGCCCGGACCAGGGTTCAATTCCCGCCTCGGCGGGTCTTGGGCTCAATTTCCCCCCCGGACCCGATAATTCTCGCCTCGGTGCCTATTCTAATCATGGGTCCCACTCTGCAACTCTGGGCAATAGCTTGCTTAATCTCCACAACGGCCCCAAAAGCGCTAGGATGCCTGGCTTCACCTTGGGGGTGCCCAGGAGTGGGCACTTCACAGGGAAAGGCCAGGAAGGGTTCCACAGCGGTATGTGCACAGCGCCTGAGAGACCCTTTCGGGGGGGTGCGGAGCGCTATATTAATGCACTACATTTACATTTACTGCAATGCTAGGAATGCACATGTTAAGTTAGGAGGGACAACCATTAGTGCTTTGCAATAATGTTTTAGACTAAGGGCAATGCAGAGGACAGAGAAAAAGACCATTTCAAAGTACAATAAGAAATTAGAGCTTCAGCCAAAGATGCTTAGATAGAGGGCTGAAGGAGACCACACAGGCGTCAGTGACCTAAGGGGTCACTGCAGCGGGGTAGTCCGTCGAATGGACTAAGGAGCAGATTTGTATACTCTTTTAATGATGAACTATTAACCACAAAAGGACAACATTATCAGGTGCCTCTGACCTATAGGACATGACGAATTGTGGCCACTTCTGGGAAATATTTAAGAAAATAGAAGTGTCACCTACGCTACAAAAATGTTCTCAAAGGTCACTGGATTCTTGACCATGAATCAAAATGAAATTGAGCACCTATTGAACAGGATTTGCGTCACTTCAGGGAGAAAGGCCTATAAGCCAGGTAAGAGAGGGAGAGACGCTAAATTGCAAATCGAGAGAAGGTGACAGACATTATATCTATTAAAGCACACCCCATGTAGCTGAAAAAGGAGAAGAACAGAGGACACCCATTACAATATGGAGAGAGAAGTCGAAAGGCTTCGACTACTGCCAGGCCTGAGATAGGAAACCACAATGTGATGTGATGAAGAAAAGTAGCTCCCCTTTTGGAAGCACACAGTTGAAAAAAGACACTGTTAAACTCAATGCGATAAGATGCCTCCCATTCCTTGCAGAAATAAACGTTCAAACAATACAATTTACACCACAATAGGTAATCAAAATTCTAAATGAATGTGAGCTGCCAGATGCAGTCCCATAAACACGTATTTGTGGCACAAAGTGGGAGACGCCAGACACAACCTCCTGTCACCAAGTACATGCTTCAAAATATAAATGTGAGGAAATAGTTAAACAATTCGGGGTATATTGTTGTGCACTACGTGGTCAGTTATCTGAAAGTGACCTCTGCTAATTAAATGTGGTGCTGCGCCGCATGAGTCAGACAGGGGTTGGGGGGGGGCAAGGGGTAACTATATAATACTATTTATTCACAAAAAGGCAACAGCTTTGATATAAAAAAACAGTAGCAATCCTAGTTATTATTGGTCTTACTTTACACGAAAGGTCGGTGCGCCAGGCACAGATGCTTAAAAAGACAACCACAATGCATGCTAAAAAGGACACAACAAAAAGACATTTGACCGTAACATATTCACACTTCAATTATGCAAAATGTGAAGCATATTATGTACACATCTATTTATATATATAAACCCACAGCGCTATTTGCGCATTCTTCTCTTCTGGCCTAAATACGTACAGAGGGGCGTCTTAAAATAACATAGCAAAAAATAAACGTCATTACATTAACACAGGAAGTGAACAAAAAACCACATTGGAAAGTGTTCTGTTCATAAACCATAATCACACAATACTCATGTTGACTGTCTTTGGAAATAAAAATATATACTGACAGTCCCTCACAAAAGCAGAGGAAGTCTGATAACTGTTTATCATAAATCCTCATGTGCCAGTTACAAGACGTAGAGTGGCACATCTTTTCTGGGACTCGGAACCGCTCATGAGCCCGCAAAAAGCTGAGATTTGCATCATGCAAACTTCTTGCCTTCCTGCACAGGCGTAAACTCTATATCCGTTGCACAAAATATATCTCTATAATAGTAAAAAAACATGATGTAAGCCCTAAAAAAAACAATACTTAAGCTAGCGAAAATATAATATCTAATAAATCATCCCGGGGAAACCACTTGTAATCCACTCTAAACAGAAGATATCCGTGAGCCCGTTAGCTAGGCGGGTCCGTCCGGTAATCTACCTCTTCCCTATTAGTACTGAAATAGGGGCCCCCTCTGAATATTCAGAGAAGCACTGAAAAAAACACATACATGATCACTGAAAGATTGTAAACGTAACCCTTCCCTCTCTGTCAGGTCCCTGTAAATCGGACAGAGGCCCTCCCTTAGCTATATTGGAGAGGCACGATAACACGTTATAACAATAATAAAAAAATGAGCACCACTGAAAGATGCCAGGCGCAGTCTTCCCTCTGGCTCTACGAAAGGCACAGTAATAACGTACGTCTATTTATAGCAAGAAAAACACGTAAATCACCTAACTTCCTAACCTCACTCTCTGGCTCAGAACTCCATTTCGCACACAAGCTTCCTCAGCTTTAGAATGTCCTTTAGCGAGACCAGCCAGACAGGGAAGAAAAACTGAAAGGGAGAAGGAACACAGAGGTCTCACAAGCGCTCCTCTCAAAAACTGTTACCAAAAGACACAATCACATCAAGCAGCAATCATAGACTTACCCGAGTGTTGTTCTCTGAGGTTTCAGTCAGAAAGGAGTCAAGAGTGTTTAGTCTGCGTCCTCTCGGTCCCAGCTGTCTCAGCTGTCTGCTGGTACTGCCAATCCGAGTCACGGCACCAAATGTTGGAGGGAGCTTTATTAAGGGTCAAGAGGGCAGGGGGCTGAGCACAGAGCTCTTGGAGCCTTCACGGAGTGAACGAGGGAGTGAGTTAGGGACAAAAGGGGCACCTTAATTTGAGCTGGGGTGTCTGGGAACGCTCGCGCTAAAAATGAAGGAAACGGATATGTGAGCCATGGAAACTGAGGCTGAAAGATTTGGCAGTTTTATTAAAAAGGTGCAACTTCAAAAACTGCAAGACAAAGGCATTAAAATACAAAATACAAATATAGTGACCTCGCATGAATCAGAAGGCATTGTACTCGTTTGGAGAGAGACATTTCAGAAAACCTCAAAGACACATCTATAAATGCATTATGAAAAACATAAGTTACATAAAGGAAAATGTTCCCAGAATACAAAACACACTTGATCTAAAATACTGAGAATACTCACGTACCTACCTAAATCCTAAAAGAAAGCAACTTTGCAAATGTAATATAAGTATGAAATGCTCAATAAGAAAACACCAAATTAGGGACAAAATAGCATAGCAAAATATCATACATAGCATATACAGCAAATATATTGGCAAGTTAAATTGTATCTTAAAAAACAAAAAACACAAGCTTTTGGGGAGCAACCAAACCCGCCTGCCATCTACTAACAGACGGGTGGGATAGTCCAATGATGTCTCTGTCGTCTCCCTTCTTATACTCTTTAAGGCGGTTTGGAGTGCCTACGGTATCGTTATCTCAAGCCACGTCTATCTCATCACTTGTGGTATGGTTCTCATATTTTACCATACATGGTGAGGTTTTTTCCAGTGACTGTGGTACGTGAGCTAGGTGAAAGTTCATATCTCAAGCCAGGCGCTTGTTGTAAATTGGAAGGGCAAGCAGAAAAATGTGTATTGTAAAGCGATTCTGTATATACATATATAAATCTTCACGTCCTGCGTTGCCACATTCTCGCCTTAGCTTGACACATCTGTGGTGGCAACTTCCCTAAAAGTATGTACCAGCCCAGGATGCAGTCTGCTGTATGTCGAAAGAACAGGGGGATGGAGCAGGAGGCCTCACAGAGAGAGGAGCTGGATATGATTTGGATCAGACCTGCCTTCAGCCTGTTATACAGAAAAATGGCAGAACTATGGACAATTTAACAAAAAGGCCTACATATTGAACAGAAGGGCCTACACAGGGGTTTCATGCTGGTTGAGTGGTAGGGATGTCCCAGGGCATTTGTTATATGGGAAAATCGGTCCCTCTCTCAATACCACACCGATGGATGTTGTATTAAGATTATGTTGCAAAAAATCTTGGATAATACATGTCAGTTATGAACTGTATGATTCCTCCTTAAGCAGAAGCTGATCAAAGAATCCACCTTCTAATACTGGTAGTTTGATTTCCAGTGTGAAACTATTAACTCGTTGTGTGCTCATGACGAGCCCAGTGGAGCTGTGCTCATGACGAGCTGGGCTCGTCATAACGGTCGCGCTCCGCCCACACGTGATTGATTCCCCGCCTGTGCGGGAGAATCAACCAGTGGGCAGAGTCGTGACGAGCTCAGCTCGTCATGAGCACAGCTCCACTGTGCCTCATGACGAGCTCAGCTTGTCATGAGCACAGCGCGGCCGCCGCCGCAGATCAATAAATAAGCAGACGTAATTGAGTTATCGAGCATAAAAACCATGTCTATACATGAGTATTGACTGTGCACCAGGCAAAAGTAAGTAAATCTTTCTGCATCCCGTTTCAATGTTCTCCACAAGTGTCCGAGTCTGTATACTTGCAAGAACATTGCAGTGGTTTTACGAACTGTATTCATTCATGATGGAAGCCTGAAGTAACATGAATAGCATCCTTCCCCTTTCTCCTAGCCCGCACACTCTTGATGGCCTTCTTGGACAAGAGATGGTTGACTTCTAGCGTCAGGATTGCAGGGTGCCTCTCTGAGAGTTGCTGTGGTGTTGGAGAAATGTAGGGATGAAAGATACATAGTCCCTTTGAATAATCTAAGACCTGCCAGTCTGACGTGATGGGAGGGCAAATTAAAGTGGCATGGAAAAAGATTAGGAGAATTGCCCATGGCCAAAGGTCTAGCTACACCACTGTTCACTACTCTTGCAGATTCTTTGTAATCCCTGCTTTCCCCCTTTGTCACTGTTTTACGCCTTTCGCTTTCTTTCCCACGTTTGTGTTTTTCACTCCCTTGCTCTGGGTGAAAGTCTGATGAGGAAACATAAGTGCCAGACATCAACAGTGAATGCCAGTGGGCCCCACCTACAACCACCGACTCAAATTAAGCACTGGGCCAGGGGCCTGGTTTACAAACAGGAAGGTTGCAAATAGTGGGTACCAATTGTCCATCAACTTTTTGGGACCTGTATGACATTTTGCGTTACTGTTCATGTTCTAACAGGTCGCCACACAAAATGTCCATTCACAGTCACAGAGCAGCCTGTCTAATGAATATTAATTAGGCAGGTCACTCTAGATGACCCTCTTGGATTGGCTGCACATGCAGGGATGGTGGCCTACAAGGGACAGTATAACTCCATCCTTCTTTTTACATTTCATATTGTGATTGGGGAAGGCATCTCTGACTAAAACAAGCATTGGCATAGCCAATAGGTCTCGCCTTTGGGACCTTATGTGTTTAGCCAGAACTTTTGGCTATGTTGTAGAGCATTGTGGCTGCTGTGCATTATGTCGAAAAGTTATAATAAAAAGTGTTAAGCATTGTTGTTACCTTTATACAAACGAAGACAACATTATATACAACTGAAAAACCTGATTAAAAAAAGATTTTAACATAAAAAATGTCTTTTAGTTTTTTTGTACTTGCACTGCTGGCAACTTTTTCCTGCCTGCTCTCATGCTTGTTTGTTATAATTATTTTTGTTATGGGGGAGCGGGACATAAATAACGGGGGAGTGGAGGTTGAAAAACAGTAATTTAATTAGAACACGAGCAGCGGACGGACACTAGGGGAGAATCAACAGATGCCAGATTCCAGGGGCAGACTGACTTGATGCTTAGGTGGTGCGCTGATGCAAAATGGTGGTGGTGAATGATGTTTGGTGCTCATGTAGTGACACTATATGGTGTGGATTGGAGGTACGTTGTGGATCGTGGAGTTGAAATATGTTGTTTGGTGTGTAATTATGTGGTGTGTATTGGAAATGTGTGGAGTTGGATTGTGTGACCTGGAACTGTGGTGTTGAGTAGAATTATGCTTAGTGAAATTGTGTCATGGTGTGGAGTGCATTTATGTTGATTGGTGGTATGTGGAATAAAGTGCATTTATGTGGAGTGTATTTATGTTGCATTGAGTAGAGTGCAATTATGTGGCGTGTAATTATGAGGCACTGAGTGGTATTATGTGGAGTGTATTTATGTTGCATTGAGTAGAGAGTAATTATGTGGTACTGAGTGGTATGTGGAGTGTATTTATGTTGCATTGAGTAGAGTGTAATTATGTGGCGTGTAACTATCTCTTACTGAGTGATATTTTGTGGAGTGTATTTATGTTGCATTGAGTAGAGTGTAATTATGTGGCGTCTAATTATGTGCCGCAGTGGTATTATATGGAGTGTATTTATGTTGCATTGAATAGAGTGCCATCCTCCAGTTTTATGGATTGTAACCCTCGCTTTAGAACAAGAAACAGCACACACACACGCATACTGGTTACACACAGAAAAAGCAGCACACACACATAAACACACACACTAGTTACACACAGGACATGTAACAGCACAGACACACAAACCCACACTAGGTACACCCGGAATAGCAGCACAGACACACCAACTTACACTAGGTGCACACAGAACAGCAGCACAAACACACACACACACTTGGTGCACACAGAACAGCAGCAGCACAGACACACACACACACACTAGGTGCACACAGAACAGCAGCAGCACAGAGACACGAACCCCCACTACATGAACACAAAAGAGCAGCACAGACACACAACACTTGGTATACATAGCAGTTATAGTGTTACTGCAGCCTGTTCCTACAGGATACACCCCGGCGCCAGACCTCCTGTCGCTGTTACTCACGTTGCCCTGTGCTGCCGCTAGAGCACTGTTCCCCCCGTGGTGAGAGTTACCAGATCCAAAGAGCAGCACGCACCATTTGCCTAAGGTACAGTGCAACAGCGAGGCATGCTCGGCTGCTCTTTCCCTCGAAGAGTGCAATGACCTCTGGTTGTGCCTTGGCACCAGCCGCTACACAGCGGAACACTGCTCACCCCCATAGCCCCAGAGCTTGGTGCAGAGACAACAGTGGACTGTCCAAATAGGGCTCTGAGGGGCAAAGGCACAGACTGGGGGATGAGGGGGAGGAGGGTGCACCATGTGAGAGCACACAAATAATGGAACGGCACCTCTGCGAGAGGAGGAGGGGTGAGAATTATAGATAACACTGGAAACAGTATTAAGTATGCGGTTCTCTTTATGTTGACCCCGCAAAAATAAAGGGCTGAGTTAAATATTAATAGATAAGCTGAGCGTGGTGTCCCTAGCGGGCGCCACGCACATAACTGGTAGGGACGGGTGACTATGTCCTTACAGATCCTCGTCTGTCAAACCCAAGACCAGCTCCTGTCTTCACTGTGCCCGGCGGATCTCCCTCCTGTGTCTACCATAGACCCTCCCCCTTTCCCATCTCCACCCCCACGCTGGGCCGCCCGTCAAGTTAACAAAGGAGCCTGTAGCCTCAGCGCTGCATCAGGCAATATGACTATAATTAGGACGGTCGGCATGCCTCGTGAACATGATATCAAGTGTAGGATAGGAGGCAGAGACAGCGCTTTGCGTAAAAGACAATGTAACACATTGCCACAGGCAAATAAAAGGTAGTGGTTGTTGGAGAGCACCGGTGTGGTTCGTGCATCAGGCAACAACTGTCTGTGTATGGGGTCTACGTGCTAACTGATTAAAGAGAAACCACACTGCCATTATGAAATGTTAGTGACGTAGGCGTACTGTCCACTGTGTGGTTAACATTTAGGAATGTCCACGTGGTTGCTGGTAATAACAATAAATGGTACTAAATTGTCCATAAAGAAGTTGTGATCACGTTGGTGGTAAGACAGTGTAAACAATGTGGGGGTGTATGAGTATTGTTGGGACAACGTACCGTGCAGTACAGTTTTGACAGAAACATCTGACAGCCTTAAAAAGTATCAGTGCGTAGTGACACTTTCAAATCTAAATAATTATGCTGGGAGTAAACATGCTGATGGTAGTAACTTGGATTAGTATCTCTGCCAGTGTGTATGTCCACTCTCAAGCGTGCATTGAAGTTAATTGAATGCGCCATGCAACATACAGTGCAGCACTTCTTTTTTTTCTGTTTGAAAAGCTTTATTAAGAATATTTAAATACAAGAGATATCAGCAAGTACATATGGGATAAACAAGATAGGAATTAAATAACATTGAACAAGCTAATATCCTATAGAGAAGAGCAAAAGCATTTTTTTTTGTGTAGAGATTTTAAGGGAAAGGGAGAGAAAAGGGAGTAAAGGCAAACAAAGAAATAAAAGGGGGAGGAAAGTTCTAACATTGCAATATGAAAAGATAACAATATGTAATAAAATGGGTGCTGCAGACAAAACGGTGATCAATAATCAAGTTAGAAAAGAGACGATAATAATAAAGAAATCCTGTAGTCTAATATAGGAGAAAAAGGAATAATCTCCTCAAGGCGGTTTAAAATTTTCGGAAGTGGTATGTAACATTTTCTTCCTGGCCAGCCGATCTAAGTACGAGGTAAGAGGTAACCAGAATAGATCCCTATTATGTATGGGGTTACAGGAGGAAGCGAAAGCAATGTCTAACCTGTGAAAGTGACATAGAGAGTTCCACCAACAGCGTATGGAAAGCTTTGTAAGGGATTTCCAATTAGAAGTAATATGTTGAAAAGCAAGGGCAAGCATAAGATCAAAGAGACCATGAGAGTGCAAAGGAAGATCTAAAGAATCAGATAGGCTGCCAAGAAAAAGAATAGGTATAGAATACGAAGAGGAGAGTGCGAAAACACGAGAGATATATAACCAGACAGTATTCCAAAATTGAGAAACATTAGGGCAGAGAAACAAGAGATGAAGAAGGTCAGCATTAGGAGAAGAACATGTCCAACAATTAGAATCAGAAGAGGAAGAGAAACGGGCTAGAGAAAGCGGAGTAAGATATAGTCTGTGATATAAATAGAATAAAGATTGAGTAAGAGAAGCAGAACGAGAAATTTTTAAAGATCTAGACCAAAGCGTATCCCACTGAGCAATGGACCAAACACATCCTAAGTCCGCCTCCCAAGATAATTCCACTTTAGATTTAAGGTGCTCTGGATTAGGAGATGAAAAGAATTTATAAATAAGAGAGGCCTTGGGAGAAATAAAAAGGATTTTGAGGAGAGGAGTTTGGGAAACAGAAGAGGGGGAAGAGGGAAGAGAATAAAAGAGGTCAAGAATAACTGTCATCAGAGTGACAAACTTTTGTAAAAAGGAGCGAGGACAATGAAAGGAAATCTGAAATTGAGGAAAGGAGCAGGGAGACATACCATCGAAAAGCTGATTAACCCATATGATGCCCTTGGACCTCCAGGATTTCCAGAAGATGGGTCTATTATTTATAAGGATAAGCAAATTATACCAGATAGTGGAATTCAAAAAGGATTCACGAGTAATAGGCAAAGGATTGAGAAGAGGTTTCAAAAGAGAAGAAGTATATTTAAATAAAGGGAGTGACGTATGGGAAGTCTTAGCAGAGAAGCGTGTAATTTCTTCAAAGGAAAAAGGCAACAACAATGTCTGTTCGATATGAAGCCAGAGAGGAGTGAAAGGAGAACTGACAGACGTAAGCCATCTAGACGCTTGGCGGAGAGAAAAGGATTTGTGATAAAGACGAAAGTCTGGGAAATTGACACCTCCATTAGATTTGGACTTATGAAGTGCTGTGAAGGAAATTCTAGATTTCTTGTTATTCCAAAGAAATTTTGACAAACAAGAGTCAATTTGTTTAAAATACATTGCGGGGATTTGAACGGGCAACATGGAGAAGAGGTATAATAAAATAGGAGCTATCATCATCTTGATTGAATCCATTCGCCCCCACTAAGAGAGAAACAAGGGGTTCCAAGAAGAGAATAATTGTTCAATTCGAGATAATACCACATACATGTTCAGATTAATTGAAGAGGAAATAGAATTGGAAAACCAGACACCTAAGTATTTAATTTTCGAGCTGTTCCAAGCAAACCCAGTAGATGAAAAGAAATGGGGGAGGCAACATTTAGTGAGAGGGAGAATTTCAGTTTTATCTGAATTAATTTTGTATCCTGAAACCTGTGAAAATGAGTCAATTTCAGACAATAAAGAAGGGATAGAAGTTTCTGGAGCAGAGATGAATAAAAGAATATCATCTGCATAGGCAGAGAGTTTCAATTGACTATCCCCATAAGGAAAACCCAAAATGGAATCATTGTTACGGACAGAGGACAAAAAGGACTCAAGGGCTAGAACAAAAAGAAGTGGAGATAAGGGACAACCTTGACGAACACCTCGTTGGAGAGGAAAATGCGAGGAGACCTGACCATTAACCAGAACCGAGGCTTTAGGAGCAGAATACAGCAAAGAGATAAGAGAAATGAAGTGGGGGCCAAAACCGTGCCAACGCAGTGAAGCAAATAAGAAAGACCAATCAACTCTGTCAAAGGCTTTCTCTGCGTCAACAGAGATAGCAGCTAAAGGTATAGAAAGAGAAGAGACCTTATTCAAAACATTAAGGAAGAGGCGAGAATTATCAGAGGTGAGTCGACCCTTAACAAATCCACACTGCTCTTTACCAATGAGGTGGGGCATAAGGGGGTCTAAACGCAAAGCCAGTACTTTAGCAAATAACTTATAATCTACATTAATTAAAGAGATCGGGCGATAATTTTTGCAGAATTTGGGGTCGCCACCATCCTTAGGAATAAGACAAATAGTGGCTTCGTGGAATGTACCCTCTGCCTTACCCAATAAATAAAACGATTGAAAGAGAGTTAGGAGTCTGGGAAGTAAGAGATCAGAAAAATGTAAATAAAATTCGACTGAAAAACCATCGGGCCTGGTGTCTTGCCTTTAGTGAGAATGTTCAAAGCAGCAGAGAGTTCATGCAATGAAAGGTCAACTTCAAGATCTGGAAAATTAAGATGAGAAGTCAAGGGTTGAGGAAGTTTGTCAAAATAAGCTTGAATAAGAGAAGGAGTGGGAGAAGTCTCTGGTGTATAAAGAGTGCGATAAAATAACTAAAATTGGTCAAGAATGTCCTGATCTTTATGCAATAAAACATTGTCGGAGGAATAAATAGAATCAATAAGGGAGCGTTCTTTGCGCGACTTAAGATAATTAGCTAAGAGCTTCCCTAACTTATTGCGTCCGCCATAATAACGAGCACTACTACGAAGAAGTATCGATGAAGCATTATCAGTAGTAGTTTTATTAAATTCTAACTTGGCTCGAATAAGTTCCGGAGAGACATTGTTATTAGGAGAAATATAGAACTCATGCTCCAAAGATTTAATGTGAGCTAGTATGATTTTCTGCTTCTGAAGAAAACGCCTTTTCTTCTTGGAAACAAAGTCAATAATAAACCCACGTGCTGTGGCTTTATAAGAATCCCAGAGAAGATGGGGAGAGATGCTATGACCCTCATTAAGCGAAAAGAAATTGGTAGCAAAAGAACGAAAAGAAGAGAAGAAAGAGGGATCGATAAGAAGAGAATTATTAAAGCGCCAACGAGAAGGCTTGGGATGCGTAGGAAGCAAGTCAAGGTCCGTTACAATTGGGGCATGGTCCGAAATGACTATGGGTTCAATAGAAGAAGATAATAGGTTTTGAGATAAGGAGGGAGAAAGAAAGATGTAATCAAGGCGAGAAAAAGATGCATGAGGAGGAGAGAAAAGGAATAGTCAAGGGTGTCAGGGTGAGAAAGTCTCCAAGAATCAGTGAGATGCACTTGAGAAATAGTGTCTAGAAATTGTTTGTGAGGTTTGTGAGGTATGAACCGGACAGTTGACTTACGATCAAGAAAGGGATCTACAATCTGGTTACAATCACCACCGAGAATGAAAGATTCGTTTCTATGCTGAATACATTTGTTCGTAATTGAGGGCCAGAAAAGTAAATCGGGTTGTGTAGGACCATAAACATTAAACACAGTAAGGGGTATAGAATTAATTAGTAACTTAACTAGTATCCATCTACCATCAGCATCTGTTTCTTGTAACAAAACTTTACATTTTAATTTCTTGTGACATAAAATAGCAACACCATTCTTCTTATTGGTAGAAGGAGAGAATAAGACCATACCTACCCATCCTCGTTTTAACTTAAGGGATTCAGCTTCAGAGAGATGAGTCTCTTGTGAAAGAACTATATCAGGGGAATACGAAGCTAAGTGGGAGAGAATCCTCTGACGTTTAATGGGGTTAATAAAACCTTTTACATTCCAGGAGATAACTCAAACAGTGAACGAAGAAAGAAGCAAGAAAAAAGGGATGTTCCAAGAGGAAAGGAAAGGAAAAATAAAAAATAAACAATTGAAAGAAGACAAGTAAAAAGATAGGATAATAGTACAAGCAGAGGAGAGACAAAAATGAATAACAAGTGAAACGAAAGGGAAAGGAGAAAAGGGGAAGGATGAGAAGAAAAAAGTACAAGAAGAGGCAGTACATATCCAAAAAGGAGGACTGAGAATAACATACCTGAGGGGGACATAAAGAGGATAATGGGGTTATGGAAGGATACAACAAGATTGACCTCCCAGAGCCAGGAGAGCAAGCTGCACCAGGACGGAAGATGAAGAAGACGAACCATATGGGATAAAGAGGAATACACCAGTCGATCTAGGTAAGTAAGAAAGGTAATAGAGACAATTATAATGAAGGAAACAACTTAAAAACAAAAATGCGTGAAAAAGGAAATACAATCCAGCAAACAATTGAGAATAGTAACAGGAATGGACTTAGAAACCAGTCAAAAAACAAACCAACACTATAACAGACAGAGGCTAATGCGAGAACAATATCTGGAAAGCCTGCAAGAAAAAAGGGAAATTAAGTAATCAGCCATTAGCAGAAGTGGAGGTATTCATGCCAGCACTAGTCTGAATATGAATAAAGTTTTTGAGTTCGGCAGGATCTTGAAAAGTCCAAGTTTGATTTTGGTGGGTAACTTTGAAGATGCAAGGGTGGAATAAACCATATATGGCACCGAGAGAGCGTAGAGGAGCCCGAAGATTCAAAAACTCTTTCCTTCTTGCAGCAGTAGCACTAGAAACATCCTGAGAGAGAAATACCCTCTGGCCCAACCAGGAGACTTGGCGTTTAGATCTAGCTGCAGAAAGGACTAGAAGGAGATCAGTGAATTTCAGAAAAAGAATGATGACTCCTCGTGGCTTAGTTGAAGATGATGAGCGGGGACAAAGTCTGTGAGCTCTTTGGATACTTAGAGAAGTGGTAGTAGGGATATCCAAAAGCTTCAGAAGAAAAGATGAGAAAAACGAGACAGGCTCATCTCCTTCCAAAGACTCCGGCAGACCATAAATACGTAGATTATTCCTCCTATTTCTATTTTCTAAGTCCTCAGTATGTTGTTGGAGGGCAAGAACAGATTTTTCTAGTGAGGAAATACGTTGAGAGTTAATGTGGATTTCTGTAACCTGCTGCTCCATGGAGGTCACACGATTTTCCATAGTTGACCACTTCACTTCAAAAAGCTGCACTTTAGTGTTGGTCTCCTCTACGAACGGACGTAAAGCGCGTATCTCCTCCAACAGTAACTCCATGGAAATAGGAGATGACGACTTATCTGGGGGGGGGGGGGTCCTGTTTCAAGCGTATAGATGATATGGTAGAGGGAGAGGCTTTGTTTAAAGTTGGCTGTGATGAAGAGGAACGGTTGGGGGCTGCTGCCGCCATTTGATCTGTGTAGAGGAAAAGTCTGCCATTGAGGAAGCAGAAGAAGAGGCCGTAGAAGAGCTCTTCGAGGGCACAAAGACGAATTTTGGGTTACGTAATTTGCCCATAGAGATCTGAGCGTGCAAATAGTGGAATAAACGAAGACCAAAGTACAGGTGCGCGTCGTGTTCCAAGCACAGGAATTACCGAGGTGTTCGACGAAGAAGCGCAGGAACCACCATGAACAATAAAAGTCTACTACGGAGCAACAGTGCTCCAGGCTCAAGTGGTCGTCCCAATCGGCGTCAAAGTCTCTCCTCTGATGGTGGGTTGAGAGACCGCTGTTCCACTAGGTACTTCACGCACAGAACCTCAGTTGTCCGGTGTCAAAATGACATTTGAAATTTACTTTAACATTTATAATGGCCTCTCGCTTAACCCATACACAACTGCTCAAAAAGTATCATTTGCCGCTATTGTGGACAGTGCAATGACTGACGCATAAGAATATACCCCTTGGACACAGTCGCAAAAACTGCAAAACCAAATTAGCTATACTGGGTACTGACACAACTTCGCCCTTTGATGTGAACCGGCAGGTGCAAATACATTAGACTTTAGTGTGTCAGATAGTGAACAATCTGAGGTCTCTTCCAGTGAGGGAGCGCTTTGTTGCAGTGTCGGACACCTTATGTATTATATTGGTTCAATGACCCTTCGTGGCGCACTTCTGAAGAGTTCTGAGAAACATACTCCTCTAACAGGCCAATTGTGATTTTATCTGCCTCTCAGTATTGACGACTGGACTGGTGCGCGCCTGTTCTGTGAAGAATGGAGAGGAGCAAAAGGTGTGGTAACACAGGAACATACTATATATGTGAGAAAGGCCATCAGGTTTTAGTAGTTCTTCACAGTGTAGAAAGAGATAGAGGACATGTATGCAGTTCAGCCTCACACGAGCGTCGCGCAGGTCTTAAAATGGCGGACGCGCTGAGGCGCATACACATCGCGTTGAAAATGAAGCATTTCAAGCAAAGTAGTCAGTCATTTTAGTCTCACCAGTTGCGCATCATGTTCCACTCACAGGAACTGCAAACAAACTCACTGGAAAGATAAGGAAATCACCGAGAATGAAAAGAAGTCCGTCTCGGCGCAGCGGAGCTCCGGGCTCAGGCGGCCATCTTAATCGGCGTCCAAGCCACGCCCCCCCAGTGCAGCACTTCTAAGTAGCTGCAATGAAGAGTCGGCGTGCAGTACTGTTTAAACTAGCAGTAGTGGGGTCAGGTGGATTATCATTAGGAAGCATGCCTGTCATTATCCACTGCACCCTTCTTGTCAATGTAAAGTAATATGACCCCAGCCCACCGAGGCCTTTTACCAGATCACTGATGAGCTTCTCCACTAGTCCCACTCCTCGGCTGGTTCTAATCTCGGGTACGGGCTCCTTGGGAGCCTCCGTCCTGCTGATGTTCCTGCTCCCCTCCAGGAGGTTCACAGCCAGCTCCAAGTAACCCGGCCAGGGACGCTCCGGTCGCCTCCGGTGAACCGCACGGGAAGATACCGCAGGGGCCCCACGTAGGGACACAGAGGTAGGAGCAGATCCGAGTAAGGATAAGAAGCACAGTGAAAGCGGCCCGCGTAGCCAATTAATAAAATAAACAAGCGTGGTACCTAAAGTGACGCGAAAAAATAACTAAATAAAATGTATTCCATTATAAAACAGGACTACAAGTTTCTGAATGCAAAGAAGAAAAAACAAGCACCAAAATCTATGAAGATCATAAATGTATGTGAGCATATCCACCATAAACCGGCAGACCCTGTTTATAAAGTTCAATGCATCATATCTTTTAGGTAAAGTAAGACTGTCAATTCATGGATGGTGAGCACAACGTAAAATGGCCACATGCTTTATCCACGCAAATCGTAGCTGTGAGTCAGCCCTCTGCAGTGCAAGGCATCATGTAAGACCCCGCAATCCCCACCCACTTCATTAACTCGACACAGGTTTGACAGGTTTCACTTTAGACAATGGCTGGATTAAAGAGATGAACGTTTGCTCTGTGGTGGTGGGAATACAGTGATGGAACACAGAACAGACACAGGATCCGAGATTCATCTTGGTGTAGTTAAGTTCAATCTGCATCGAGAAGCAGGTGATTGGGATAATAACATGGTAAGAATTGTACCATTTTCACACATTTTGCTTGGACATAAACCATAACATAAAAGGTGAAACTCATAAACATTTCCTATTCTTTTCCGAAACTCAAACTCCATTATTCAATCTGATTGGTCCAATATTCTGATTATGTAGGCATGGCTTGAATCATGAATGTGTAATAAACCTTTTGGCTGCTCCCCGCGCATCGCCAATGTTATTCCAAATTGCACAGAAATAGCATGTGAAACCCTGTGAAAACTTACTCAATCATAACACAATCTATTCAGGAGGGAAGAAATAAAATGAAGAGCTTTAATTAAACTCCAGATGCCTTCAAGCTCATGGCGGAGAGGGCCAATGCATTGAGATGAAGTAACACGACACACTGTCACAGCCTATTATTAGGTGCCAAAGGGCGCATATCCGAGCACGGACCTCATTCACAACAAGCACTGTCACCCACTTTAGGTCTTTCAAACCCATGTGAACAGCATAATACAACGATAGGACTGATCAGACTTCTGTTCGGATTTTGATTTAAGTAAAGGTATTTTTAAAAAACATTACTCTGGGAATCTCAGTGAGCTCAAAAACAACTGCCATAAATGCCATAAAGTTTAGCAACTTTGACTCCTTTCATTTAGCTACTAAAATTTTATAAGATGAGCGTATGGTTAATATTTCTTCTGTATCAACATGGGATATGCTGAATGAGGAATTATGCTACAGCCCCCCTGAACAAGATGAAATAAGTGTTGGTAAAATGGATCTCAGTTCAGGAAGCTCATAGGACATAGCAGCAAACTCTTGGCCTGAACTGGTCTCCTCTCAGAATGTACTTATGAGAAGTGTCAACCAACTCAATCTTGAGAAGAACTCGAAAAGAAGTCCATAATACCGATTTCGAAAGTTGTGCATTTGTGTGCCAGTCATGTACAACAAAAACAGAAGTACAGAGTCCTTGAAAACTGCACGGGAAATAAAGGATCAATATATGGCTATAATATGCGTGGCAAGTGTGGAGAAAGTCTCAATAGCCTCAGAAGTGGACAACATATTAAAACGTGAAATAAATGATACAATATTTTGAAAATGTAGAGCCACCCAAATAGCCTTGGAAAGACACTCTTGCAGGCTAGTCTCTTATCTGTTTTCTTAACCTATTTTTCTTATGGCTTTCCATCCTATTGTGTATTTTGAGATCATGATTGCTAAATTTAATTTCAGTACGTTTTTTTGATAAATGCACTAAACAGCTCAACGATCTCAGTATACACAATTAATTACGATTTGTATATTTTATTATATTAGTTCTTTAAACATAAAAAATAAACAGATTTAGAATTGAAAAAAGGAAAGTGTAGCACAATGCGTGCTCTGTTTTAGGAGGTCACTGCTACATCAAGACTGAAAATTGAACTGCGCAAAAGAATAAAGTTCTGTAGTCGGCATGTATGTGTTCATCTACACAACGACGGCAACTCACAACAGGTTAGCAGCTTACAAATAGTATTTTGTGCAGGTGGCGTCAATCACTTATAGGAAACTGCAGAGGAAGAAAATGGCATTCAAAGTCAGTGCATTTTTTTCAGACTGGCACCTTCTCCCGCAAGGCTGTTGTTGTGGTTAGGATACAAAGGAACACAGTAGTAATGGAAACGCTCCATGCTGCCTGTTGGTCGTGTTTCTGACAATACGCCTAGTAAATGCTTAAAATATTAAACAAAAATGACAGCTGTAAAAAGCTACAACAGAGGAGTCGTATTTCAAAAACGACTTTCTGGCTGGCCAAACAAATGTGGTGCAGATTTCCTGCTGCTGAAAGTTAGGACATTAGGGGTGCTTGACTAGTCCTTTCATGGCCACCTGCAGGCCTGCAAAGCAGAAAATCAGACAGACCACAGAATAAAACAAGCACACGAGTGCAAGCGCCATCTGTTTCCAATTAACGCGAACGAGATATTTGGAAACAGATGGCATTCATGCTCGCTCCCGAGCACCCTAGGCTAGGGAACAAAGAAGGCAGGACAATCACCCGCCATGGACCAATTGCGTGCTGTCTTTTTAAGAAACAGTAGAAATGCCGATACTGATATCTAATTGCTACTATTTACTTATAAGAACTCACATTGAAATTAAACAACATGTTTCACAGACCTCTTTTTCCGTCTGAATAAATCCAATCTTTCTTTATTTTTATTTTTCAAATCACATTTCTTTAAATGACACCATTACTCAAAAAATCCTTAAAAAATTCAACCACTTTCTTACCCATCAAATCATTCCCATCATTCAATACACATACATTTTCCTACCATTCCACAACACTTATAACCCATTACACTCTATTTATACAAAATCCATGCATTCCCATTCATCCACATTTTTCAATCACTACTTCATCCAACACACAAAACTCCCACCAGCACTACACACAATTGCTAGAAATTTTTAAACTAATTCTACATAAGCCACAGAAAAATGTGTTTTGCCAATATTTGTATACAGTCAAGCATTGATATGTAAACAATTCTCAATTCTTGTGGCACAACTCAGGTCTACGCGTTTCGAACCCCCTCAACTCTCGGGGTTCTCGTCAGGACCTCCTCGCTCCTTCGTAATCTAGATCAGCCGATCTAGCGAATTCAAAGAAGACGTATATTTTTTCGCAACTTCAATGCTCCTCTGAATACTGTGCTACCACTTTAGGCTTCGTGAGACGACCTAGAACATTTTGAAAGGTCGAATTCGTAGCCAGGATGTTTTCCGTATCCTTTTGTGCTTTTTTTGAAAAATGAATTAGCCTTGCAGGCAAGATTAAAAAGGGGTTTAGTATCTACTAAGGAGTCATTTTGCAATTGCAGATACTGTGATTTTGCAGGGTTTGCATGGGGACAATGGCTTTGTGCATCACGCCCAAGATGAAGAACTAACGTTTAGTTGATGGACAAAATTCTGTGAGGAAAGTGATGTCCTAAATTAAGATTAGAATAAGATGGTAAAATTCTATTCCTGTGCCTAGCAGAATCCCTATTATTATTTTTACAGTCTCAAAATAGATAACAGTGTAATCGTGCTTTAAATAATGGTTGATTTTGGTGGATTGTTTGGAAGAAGATGCTCAGCTGTAAAGGTAAATCGCCCAAGGAGCATTTATGGTATATTTGTTATGATAAAGTAGAGTTTAATACAAACAAGGGCCCTTTTTCAGGTGTAAACACTGAAATTTTGGTTCACAATTAAAGAATAGGTCTCACACAATAATTCACTGTGCAATCTTAATACTATGCTAGTGGTCTTACAAAGGTTATTACTACTAACGACATAGGTGCCGATTCCGATCCTGTAAAACCCGGGTAAGAATGGTCGTACGGAGCGTATTCTCCGTCCGACTCATACCCGGGAAAACCACCTTACAAACCGCAAGTACGATTCGTACAGAAATGCCATTTCCGTACGAGTCGTACAAACCACCGACCGGCTAAAAAATACCCACAATTCCGATCCGGGACATCGCGTACGTGACGTCCGGACGGAGTCAGGCAGCGTTTTACGGACCAGCAAGTACGATTCGTGGCTACGTCACTCCGCACGTAGCATTTTTTACGGGAGCCAAAAACTGCCAGGAAATTGAGGACGACGCGAACAAGGAGCACCGGTACGCGACGGACAGCCATGGACCCCATCCTATGTGCCATCCCGGCCCTCCTAGCCTACGACCTGGTGCACCGAAACCGACACAGATGCTGCAGAAGGTCAGAACAACACCCAGGGGCAAAGGGGTGGGGGGGGCGAGGGGCAGGAAACATAACCCCCCAAGTTAAAACATATATATCCTGCACATAACTTACCCCCATGGTCTGGTCACTTCGGGGGGCGTGTCCACCAATCCCACGTACTGCCACAACGGAAGTGGACGCATACCCGTCACCACTACAATGGTGGTACGGCCCGTACCCATGCTCTGGGGGGCGTGGGTACGGGCCGTACCACCATTGTAGTGGTGATGGAGGTCTACGCGCCGTACCCACGCTGTGGAGGCATGGGTACGGGCCGTACCACCAGTGGAGTGGTGATGGAGGAGTACGCGCCGTACCCACGGCCTCACAGCTTGGGTACGGCGCGTACACCTCCATCACCACCCCAATGGTGGTACGGCCCGTACCCACGCCCCCACAGCGTGGGTACGGCACGTACCCCTCCATCACCTCTACAATGATGGTACGGGCCGTACCCACACTCTGGAGGGCGTGGGTATGGCGCGTTCCCCTCCATCACCACTCCACTGGTGGCACGGCCCGTACCCACGCCCCCACAACGTGGGTACGGTGCGTACACCTCCATCACCACCCCAATGGTGGTACGGCCCGTACCCACGCCCCCACAGCGTGGGTACGGCACGTACCCCTCCATCACCTCTACAATGGTGGTACGGGCCGTACCCACACTCTGGAGGGCGTGGGTATGGCGCGTTCCCCTCCATCACCACTCCACTGGTGGCACGGCCCGTACCCACGCCCCCACAACGTGGGTACGGTGCGTACACCTCCATCACCACCCCAATGGTGGTACGGCCCGTACCCACGCCCCCACAGCGTGGGTACGGCACGTACACCCTATGAATGCGGGGTTAGGGTCCGTCCCACCTGTACCACTACGGCACCAGTACAGAATGGATACAAGGCGTACACACGCCACGAATGTTGGCATAGGGCCTGTTGTAGCATATAAGCAGTATATTGGTGTGTGTGTATGCACAGGACAGCAGTGTACTGCACCAAGGGGGCGGGTGGGTTGGTGGGTGGGTGGCTGCAGCATATAAGCAGTATATTGGTGTGTGTGTATGCACAGGACAGCAGTGTACTGCACCAAGGGGGCGGGTGGGTTGGTGGGTGGGTGGCTGCAGAGGACTCCCAGCAGTGGACAGAGACATGGGGGAGGGTGCATATCCCTCCCAGCAGTGCCCAGACATATGAGGGGTGGGTGCAGAGGCATCCCAGCAGTGCCCAGACATATGAGGGGTGGGTGCAGAGGACTCCCAGCAGTGCCCAGACATATGAAGGGGGGCATATCACTCCCAGCAGTGCCCAGACATATGAGGGGTGGGTGAAGAGGCATCCCAGCAGTGCCCAGACATATGAGGGGTGGGTGCAGAGGCATCCCAGCAGTGCCCAGACATATGAGGGGTGGGTGCAGAGGCCTCCCAGCAGTGCCCAGACATATGAGGGGTGGGTGCAGAGGCATCCCAGCAGTGCCCAGACATATGAGAGGTGGGTGCATATCACTCCCAGCAGTGCCCAGACATATGAGGGGTGGGTGCAGAGACATCCTAGCAGTGCCCAGACATATGATGGGTGGGTGCATATCACTCCCAGCAGTGCCCAGACATATGAGGGGTGGGTGCATGTCACTCCCAGCAGTGCCCAGACATATGAGGGGTGGGTGCATATCACTCCCAGCAGTGCCCAGACATATGAGGGGTGGGTGCAGAGGATTCCCAGCAGTGCCCAGACATATGTGGGGTGGGTGCATATCACTCCCAGCAGTGCCCAGACATATGAGGGGTGGGTGCAGAGGACTCCTAGCAGTGCCCAGACATATGAGGGGTGGGTGCAGAGGACTCCCAGCAGTGCCCAGACATATGAGGGGTGGGTGAATATCACTCCCAGCAGTGCCCAGACATATGAGGGGTGGGTGCATCATCCTCAGATGACCACAACTCCATGGGTCCATGAACGCATCCCCAATGTGCGACTATGTTGAGAGTGCCATATCAACACATCACTGACAGCAGTGTCCCACTCCCATGAGGATGGATGTCATTCCCCCACTGCATGACACACCACATGTGGGTGCGATGACAAATGACACATGCATACCCACCCCTTGCGGAGGCTGCACAATACACACACTGAGATCATGTCACAAGACTGTATAGTCATGTGAAACCCACTAAACTAAGAGAGCCAAAGGGAACACACACTGTCACGCACATTCCAGGACTGATAGGAATGTACAGGTGCTGGCACAGCCACCAAGTTGTTGTCTCCCATGGAAGGAATAGGGTGGACCACCCACAGATACAATGCCCACAATTGTCAGTCAGGTGACCAAATACCCTGCAGAACAAGTACCATATGTGTGCTAGGCTGGGAGTACACACATGCATAGTGCGGAAAAGGGACCATATCCCCATGGAGGCATGGCAACATACTCTATACACAAGTACAGTGACTACCAAGGATGGCACAGACGATGCAGGCATGGACATAGTTGAAGGGATCCATCAGCCACCAAGGGAATGTAGACACAGGTCAGCACAACAATGGTGCAACTCCCTGCAGGGAAGATGTCAGGTGCCACAGAGGAAGGAACACTCCTTGGGACAATGTCTCAAAACACAAAGAGCATACACGACCAAAGAATCATTGCAGAGACCTTGTGATGCCACGCAGATACCAGGGTCCACCCCATGAGCAGCAGACTACTACATTTCCCAGATACCCAACACATGATCCCCACCCCAACTCATGGAGCATCAGCACCAACATCAATACCTGAAAAGCAATTGTGTGCAAAGTAAAACAAAATGCTTTATTCAGCATGAAAACAAAAAGTAGAAAAGGACACTATTTACAAAGGCCATAGGCCAGTCCAGACACGAAGTCCTGGGGGGGACACATGGCCATGCGTCTCCCCTAGCTTGCCTGCACATCAGATACCTCTGGTTGATCGACTGGGGTGGGGGCATCATGTGGGGAAGGACCAGGCACCGCAGGGACAGGAGGGGATAGGGCAGGTGTTGGGGGTGCAGGGACGGACGACTCCACCACACGGGGTGGGGCAGCGCCAAAGGTGGAGGTCAGTACTGCGCTGCACACGTCCGCAAGATCTTGCAGCATCTCCCCTGCACCCGAAGGAACCACAGGCCCCAAGGAGGGGGGGGGTCGGAGGGATAGTGCTACTGGGGGAGGTGGTGGACAGGGGGGGGGACTCTACTCCCCTACCCGTGGAGTGCCTTGCCCGTTTGCGCGCAGGTGAAACAGTGGGGCAGAGGCCCAGCACAGCCAAGTAGGTCTCCTTCTCAGACTGTGGGGCAGGGGCAGGGGAGCCGAGGGGAGTGACATCGGAGGGACTGGGGAGTGAGGCATGCAGACTCCTACTGTGGCTGCATGTCCGCCTGTGTGCCCTAGGCCCAGTGGGTGTGCCTTCTTCCCCCTGAGTGTGCGTGACAGGAGGTGTGCGCTTGCCCTTCCCTGTTGGTGTGCTGCCTGTGTCTGGTGTGGTGCCTGCCTGGGAAGGTGTGTGTGTGCTTGGGACAGGAATGGGAGTGGGAAGTGTGGATGGTGCAGGGGTAGGTGGAGGGACGGAGCGCTGCAGGAGACTCACTGCTGCCGTCAGTGACGAGTCCATGGACCTCAGCAACATCCGTTGGTCAGACATCGCTGATGACATGCCCTCTATGTACGACACCATCTGTGTCAGCAGTCTGGTGTGGCCATGGAGGACAGTCAGGATCAATGTCTGCCCAACCTGCAACTGCCGCTGAATGTCCACAGACTCGGCAGTGAGGGCAGCAGGAGAGACAGGGGTAGGGGGTGCGGTGCCTGGCACGAAGGAGACGCGTTGTTGCCCTACATGGACAGAAGGGACCCGAGCAAGTGGGAGGGCGGTGATGGGAATGGAGGGGGCGGTGACAGTTGCAGTGCTGCTGCCAGCTGTTGGAGCAGCCTGCGCCCCCTCAGGGAGTTCAGCCTCGGACCCGTCTGCGTCGTAGTCGGTGGTGGTACTACCCAGGTCCTCCGCCGCACTCCCCTCGCCCTCCGTGCCACTTGATGCTGCCGACTCGCCAGGTGTGGTGGCACAGGTGCTGGATCCCTCCTCCACGTCCGTGCAGGTGTCTCCCTCGGTGTCCCCCGATGATGCTGTGGGCAAGGTGAAGAGACAGGAAATAATCAGTCACCTGTGTACATCTGACACATGAGTCCAAACTAAATAGGTCACAGTGCATATCATGAAAAGCATCATGAGGAACATCTAGAATACCCAGCACATATGTAAGCCCTGCACTCCCCAGTTGGTTCACCCAACATGCCCCCTGAAATAATGAAAATCAGGACACCACAGCAAATAACTGGAAATTCAATTATATAGAGAGAAGAGAGTGTCTGTGAACAGTGGAGCACAGACAGACCATGACGGCATGCCTCCTGCTGGTCACTGTGAACAATCAATCAATCAATCAATCATGGAATTTATATCGCGCACTACTCACCCGGAAGGGTCTCAAGGCGCTAGGGGGAGGGGGTCTGCTACTGCTCGAACAGCCAGGTCTTGAGCTGTTTCCTGAAGGCGAGGTGGTCCTGGGACAGCCGCAGGCGGACGGGCAGGGAGTTCCATGTCTTAGCCGCCAGGTAGGAGAAGGATCTTCCTCCGGCGGTGGCTCTCTGGATGCGAGGGACGACGGCGAGGGCGAGGTTCGCGGATCGTAGCTGGCGGGTGGGCGTGTAGAAGGTCAGGCGGTCGTTGAGGTACTTTGGGCCTAGGTCGTGGAGGGATTTGTGTGCGTGGGTGAGGAGTCTGAACGTGATCCTCTTGTTGACAGGGAGCCAGTGCAGGTCTCTCAGGTGGCTCGAGATGTGGCTGCGACGGGGGACGTCCAGGATGAGTCGGGCGGAGGCGTTCTGGATACGCTGAAGTCTTTTCTGTAGCTTGGCTGTTGTACCGGCGTAGAGGGTGTTTCCGTAGTCTAGTCTGCTGGTGACGAGGGCCTGGGTGACAGTCTTCCTGGTCTCGGTCGGGATCCATCGGAAGATCTTGCGGAGCATGCGGAGGTTGTGGAAGCAGGATGAGGAGACGGTGTTGACTTGTCTAGTCATCGAAAGGGAGGAGTCCAGGATGACACCCAAGTTGCGTGCGTGGTACGTTGGCTTGGGTGCGGTGCCTAGGGCCGGGGGCCACCAGGAGTCGTCCCATGCGGAGGGCGACGGTCCCAGGATGAGGACTTCTGTCTTGTCCGTGTTCAACTTCAGGCGGCTGATGTTCATCCACTCGGCGACGTCTTTCATCCCTTCGTGTAGGCTGGCTTTGGCGGTGTCGGGGTCTCTGGTGAGGGAGAGAATCAGCTGGGTGTCATCGGCGTAGGAAATGATGTTGAGGTTGTGTTGTCGTGCGATGGCAGCGAGGGGTTTCATGTAGATGTTGAAGAGAGTAGGGCTGAGCGACGATCCTTGCGGGACGCCGCAGATGACTTTGGTGGCCTCAGATCGGAACGGGGGGAGGCGTACTCTCTGTGTTCTGCCGGAAAGGTATGAGATGATCCATTCCAGAGCCTTCCCCTGGATGCCGGTGTCGTTGAGGCGTTGGACTAGGGTGCGGTGGCAGACAGTGTCAAATGCTGCGGAGAGGTCAAGGAGGATGAGTGCCGCAGTTTCACCGCTGTCGAGCAGGGCTCGGATGTCGTCGGTGGCTGCGATGAGGGCGGTCTCGGTGCTGTGGTTGGCTCTGAATCCGGACTGCGATGGGTCGAGGGATCCGTTCGTCTCGAGGAAGGCGGCCAGTTGCTTGTTGACGATCTTCTCGATTACTTTGGCAGGGAAGGGAAGGAGCGAGATGGGGCGGAAGTTCTTGAGGTCGGTCGGGTCCGCTGTTGGTTTCTTCAGTAGTGCGCTGAGCTCGGCGTGCTTCCAGCTCTCCGGGAAGGTGGCTGTGTCGAAGGAGGTGTTGATGATGTCTCGGAGGTGGGGGGCAATGGTAGACGCGGCCTTGTTGAAGACATGGTAGGGGCATGGGTCGGTCGGAGATCCGGAGTGGATGGTGTTCATCATGCGTGTCGTGTCTTCGGGGGTCACTTCGGTCCATGTCTGGAGGATGGCGGCGGGGTGCGTAGGTTCGGTCGATGGGTGTGGGGGTGGAACGCTGAAGCTGTTGTGGATGTCGGCGATCTTGCGGTGGAAGTACGAGGCGAGGGAGTCGCAGAGGTCCTGCGAGGGAGTGATGTCGTTGTTGCCGGTGCTGGGGTTGGAGAACTCCTTGACGATGTTGAAGAGCTCCTAGCTGTCATGGGCGTTCTTGTCCAGTCGTTCCTTCAGAGATTTCTTCTTGGTGGTGCGGATGAGCTGGTGATGTCTGCGGGTGGCGAGTTTGAGGGCGGTCATGTTGTCGGAGGAGCCAGGCCTTCTCGAGGGTGCGGCAGGCCTTCTTGGAGTCCTTGAGTTTGTTGGTGAACCAGGGGGCCTTCTTGCTTCTGGGCCTGGTGAGTGGGTTCTTCAGTGGGGCGAGGTCGTCGGCACAGGAGGTCAGCCATTGCGTGAGGTCGAGGGCTGCTGTGTTAGGGTCCGTTGTCCTGATAGGTGGGTTCTGGCTGAGGGAGGTGGTGAGCTGATCGACGGTGATCTTGCTCCAGTTTCTGTGGGGAACCTGCTTCGGGTGGTGGTGGACCGTGTTCTTTTTGAAGCTGAAGTGGACGCAGCTGTGGTCAGTCCAGTGGAGTCCGGTGCAGTGGCTGAAGGTGACGTGCTTGCTGGATGAGAAGAGAGGGTCGAGCGTGTGGCCGGCGTAGTGGGTGGGGGAGTAGACCAGTTGCTTGAGTCCGAGGTTGGCGAGGTTGTCCAGCAGGGCGGTGGTGTTGCGATCGTTGTTGTTCTCCAGGTGGAAGTTGAGGTCCCCGAGGAGGATGTAGTCGGCGGAGGGGAGGGCGTGAGGGCTGATGAAGTCTGTGATGTCTTCGCTGAACTGTGCACGTGGTCCCGGGGGTCTGTAGATGAGGGTGCCTCTGAGGGTAGTCTTGGGGTCGGTGTGGATCTGGAAGTGCAGGTATTCGGCGGCGTTGAATGCGTCGATGCAGTCAGTTGAGATGCGAATGGTGCTTTTGTGAACGTCTGGTTGATGCGATCCTTCCTGATGATCTTGTAGCCGTCCGGGATGGCTATGGTGATGTCGGGGGCTGAGGAGGCGTTCATCCAGGTTTCCGTGAGGAAGGCGACGTCTGGAGATGCGGTGTCGAGGAGGTTCCAGAGTTCCACGGCGTGTCTGTGGACGGAGCGGGTGTTGACCAGGATGCACTTGAGGTGGTTGCTGTTGTCCGTCTTGGTGGGCGTAGTGCCTGTTCGGAGGCAGGAGAAGTTGCAGGATCGGCAGACGAAGGGTCCATGGGTGCGTCGCGGGGACGCTCGGTAGCATCCAGGTGCTCGGGCGGTGTTGAGTGCGATGAGCGTGGCGAAGTCGTAGGTCCTGCGGGGGGGCGGGCGGGCGCGGGGACCAGGGGGTCTGGCGCTGGGCGCGGTCCAGGCGCGGACGGGCGCAGACGGGCTTACCTTTGGCGCACCTTCGGCGCTCAGTCAGCGCGCCCGCTGCGCGCGTCCGCTGCGCGGTTGCTGAGGGGGCGTCATAAGTAGGAGCCGGGAGGGAGGGTCAGCCGGGAGGCGGGAGGCGGGAGGACCAATGGGAGAGGAGGGGAGGCGGAGCTACGGGTCAGCGGCGGCGGGAAAGCGGCGGGAAGCACGGAGGTGACCGGGGCAGCGGGGCCAGTGAGGAGCGGGAGCAGAGGCGGCAGGCTGCGGGCAGAAGGCGAACCTGAGGAAGATGCGGAGGGCAGCGGCGTAGAAGAGGTGAGCGGAGGTCTTCAGCAATCAGGGAGCGGCCAGGCAGCAGGTAAGTCAGCAGGCAGGCAGGCGAGCGGCAGAGCAGCGTGGAGGGAGCGACCGCCTGCGAGGGCACAGGGGGTCACCACAAAATAGTATTGGTGCACCCAATGCCAAATAACAGACGCCAATGCTGAATGGGTCCCCACACTCATAGACCTGTGAGTACTGTAGAAAAGCAAATGTAATACTATCTGATCCATTGGGAAGCACAAAACTTTACACAATTGACATATTTGGAATGTGTGAATGTCCCACCTGTGGAACAGAACACACATATGCATGAATATCAGAAGTCACACAAGGAGGTGCACACAAAACTACATTTACACAGTCATAGTATGAGCTGCCCGCATAAGGGCAAGAAGCCAATGTTAAGAAGAAATGTGGTATCAGGAAGTACACATACATGGCACCACGGTGGTCGGATGACTTGACACCGGCAAGTTGCCTTCAGCAACAACCAAGGACTAACCCAAATGCTAACACACTGTGGGACCATGGATATGTATAAATCCTAAACAACTTTTGGCCTGAAATGTGCCCATGTTCAAATTGTGCCAGCGTGTACCACAAAAGTGTAAAAGTGGTACTTGTGCACTCCCTTGGGAGACCTCTGTCATGCAGGCACATCATTGTCCTTCACAAAAATCAAAGTGAAGCATATAAACTATTCGGACATGTTGATAAGTGTAGTGAGTGCCAGGGCACATGCCGTCTTGAATAACAACTTAAAACATGCCACCTGTCACATGGCCATCCGTACCATGATGACACAGTTGGCAACACATCTGACACACTACCTGTCATGTGGAGTGGCACACATGCCCAGACACAGGACAATGCATTAGCAAATGGCCCTGAAATTGTGTTGGAATAAGGAGCACCTGCACTGAGGAGACACCCTGATGTGAACGAAGAATGTCCACACAGTCAGCACACACAGACCAAACCACATAGCATCTGGAGCACACACCCGTGCAAATAATGGATGAGCAGGAAACTTGTTTTTTAACTTGTGACACATGCTGCAAAACACACATATGACACCCTGCACAACATGCCTGGGTCACTGCACGTTGAGTGCCTGTCCAGATAATCATCACACACTGGTCAGACCTGGCAAGGAGACATAAGGTATGGACATGTAGTCCTTGCCCACAAAAACAACCCATACCTGAGACAATGTGATTGAGACAGCTCAAAAAGTGACACCTCTCAATCTGGGTTTACTAAAAAGTGCATCAGGAAATCCTAAATGTACTCCACATCACCTCGTGAGGCTGCCGACAGATATTTGTGACACAAAACCTCAACAGATTGTTGGACATAGACACACTGGCACTGGCCAGTGTGAGGATGCAGAAGCAAAATGGGGTCAGCCTGTACAATGGGCACATGTAGTACACTTTAGATACATACAAATGAGGCCAGGGAACAATGCCACAGAGGCAAAACTATACTGAACACATTGAGAATGGGCACAGTGTTGGATGACACACATGATACCGAGGCAAGGGTGTCTTAGGGTACTGAAGTGGGCACACTGCTCCATGGGCCTGGAATTATCTGACTGTAACATGAGCTACCGTCCCGGCACTATGCATATCTCCCACTCATGCACATCATGTCTGAGGCAACAACATCGGTCATGCATGCTGCAAGTCTGTTCATTTGAACACTCACACTCCTATGTTGAGACTCAGCATCAGTGCCAACTGATATGGACCCCCACATGACTGAACAGGACAGGGCACAGGCAAGGTAACAACACATGTCTCCAACCCCACCTCCATATGATGCAGACAGCAATGTGCACTTGGATCAACCTCCAGCCTAGATGAGCATGTGCAATAGTGATTACACACAGACCAGGGAACACATGTCAAGGAGGGGAAAGGAGGAAGAACAGCAGCGGATGACTTTGGGGAATAGGAAATGCAATGCACATATTAACCCTGCCAGTGTATCGATGCGACTGGGCACTTCCCAAAGCTGGTGACAAAACAACAAACACACATGTACCTACCCCCTTGCTGCTGCTGCATCGCCTGTAACCGCCTATCCATGTCAGGGAAGACCACCGCCAGGACACGCTTCATTTGGTGGGTCAGGTGCCGGCGCCCGCGGTTCTTGCCTTCTGGTGAGTCCCCCAGCAGGAACCGGGCGATCCTCCTGGTCCAGCACCGGATGTCCTGCCAGCGTTTCCTCACCTGTGCCAGGCGCCGACTGCGACCCTCCACAGATTTCATGGCCATGACGGCCATATCTCCTCCTTCTCGTAGGCGGTTACCTGTGAGGATGACAAAGTGAGACAACATCACTACACCGGCTCCATGTCACAGAGACACACATTTGAACATCTTTGATATGTTGAACAGGGCATAGTATGCTGCCAACGAATAGCACCTTTGTCATAGGGACATTAGGCTCAGTGGAAGCCCCAATGCATTACATGGCATTGAAAGTACACAGGTGGCATGAGGGGTGCGACACACATTTCCTGATCACGGCACACACTGGACATCACAAGCAACACAAAGCTGATGGCCAGCACCTCCAAGCAGTCACATGCCCCAGGCCACTGACCCAACAACAGCAGACTACACAGACACACACAGGCACAGATCATTCACCTGCCAGTGGCAACAGCTGATACAAACCTCAATCTGCACATGTGCCACCTGCCTGGGGGGTGTCACAGGCGTGGGGCTAGCCAAGCAAGTCAGACACACAGCACGGATTACTTCTCACATCAGATGGGTCGAGCTGTTGCTTCCTCCATGCAGCTGCGGTGCAACACTCCACATAGACACTCACCCACATGACAAGGAACATTCACACACATCAATGTCCAGATCATTTGGACACTCTCACCACAGCTCCACTCAACTCACACACATCTGTGGGTACAGTCACCTGTCACACGGGGGGGAACACTGAATCACCTCAGGACTAAAGAACAAGAATGGCCAAGAGGATTAGCTATGCTGAATGTGCCATGCAGCATGCAGTGAATGTCACAGTAAGCACAATGCAAGTGAGGAGTGCACACATGAACCACATCATGCTCTGCATGACAGACATGAGCCATTCCCCCCCCCTGGGACCCACTCTAAACAACATTTCATGTCTGTCACACCTGGACACAATGCCAGAAGTGCCAGTCACAAAAAGAAGGGGCACAGTCAAAGGTAGCGGAGTCAGCACTCACCTGCACCCCTGGTTTACCATACAGGCTGGGGAACTGTGGGAGGCTGACATCCAGCAACGCCTCATTCTCCTCCTGGGTGAATGGCTGGGCCCTCTCCACAGACCGCGACAGGGTGCCAGAGGAATCACAAGCAGCAGCAGTGGTGTCGAATCAAAGGTTGTGCAGGCAAGTGCCCTCTCATGGGTTCTGCCTGACTTATATCTGCCTGGCTGGCCTATTTCAGTAACTGGAGTGCAGATTGATTGGTCAGACTCCTTTGCATCCTACGTTTCCTCCAATCCCTTTAAAAATACACCAGTGACAGCATTAGCATTTTTTCGAATTTGCAGCATCATGTCAAGTCAACAACCACTTTGCAACAATGTATATTGTGGCCAACTGCTTTTTCCAGGCCACATGATGGAAAAATTTGAACTTCAAACTGGGTATCCATGAGAAACAGCATGCATGTAGGCCCTAATACTTGTCCCTTATGTGTCCCCATTGTAAATTTCAAATCCCCACACAGGTACGGTGCGTTTCACACGTACCCCTAGGGCACCACTACTCTAGTGCTACGGGCCGTACACGCGTGTGTAGGGCCCGTAGCACTATGGTGGTGTTGCCGTACGCGTACGCCATAGTGCTACGGGCCGTACCCGCGTTTGTAGGGCCCGTAGCACTATGGTAGTGTTGCCGTAGGCATACGCCATAGTGCTACAGGCTGTACCCGCGTGTGTATGGCCCGTAGCACTATGGCGTACGCCTACACCAACACTACCATAGTGCTACGGGCCGTACCCGCGTGTTTAGGGCCTGTAGCACTATGGTGGTGTTGCCGTACGCGTACGCCATAGTGCTACGGGCCGTACCCACGTGTGTAGGGCCTGTAGCACTATGGTGGTATTGCCGTATGCGTACGCCATAGTGCTACGGGCCGTACCCGCGTGTGTAGGCCCCGTAGCACTATGGTGGTGTTGCCGTACGCGTACGCCATAGTGCTACGGGCCGTACCCGCGTGTGTAGGGCCCGTAGCACTATGGTGGTGTTGCCATAGACGTACGCCATAGTGCTATGGGCCATACCCACGTGTGTAGGGCCCGTAGCACTATGGCGTACGCCTACGGCAACACTGCCATAGTGCTATAGGCCCTACACACGCGTGTGTAGAGCCCGTAGCACTATGGTGGTGTTGCCGTACGTGTACGCCATAGTGCTACGGGCCGCACCCATGTGCGTACGGCCCGTAGCACTATGGCGTCCGCCTACGGCGACACTACCATAGTGCTATGGGCCCTACACACGCGTGTACGAGCCGTATCTCTATGGCGTACGCCTACGGCGACACTCCCATAGGGATAGGACCAGTGTGTACACGTACGTGTGTACGGTCCGTACACACACGCGTACTCCTACCCAAACCCCATATAGTGATACGACCGTACACACGCTCTCAGAGCGTGTGTACGGTGCGTTTCACAGCTCACACTGGTGATAGGAGGCGCACAGGAAAGGAATGGAGGTGTCAGACTCGCACAAGGATGGACATCAAGTCATTGTCAGTGCAGTGCTTCATGTGTAGGGCCTAGGTGTGTCAGGCAGTGAGCTGGCACATGTCTCCTCATGTTTTAACCCAATAGTTGTGTGATGACCTGTGTACACATGTCATGTGTGATGGGGCACTATGTGGCGCACTTCCCCTTCACACCTTTTACATGTGTGCATGTAGTTCAAACTTGTCAAGCACTGCATCACTGGCATGGCACTGTGCTAGTTTGTTTTAGACCTCGGGATGCTTAATGGCTAAATTTAACAGGGGTTTGTGCGGGCACGCTGACAGAAGGGGGGGTGGGGGTAGAGAGGGAGGAAGGGGGGGGGAGTTAGGGTAGTAAAAGTTGAAGAACTGGCTTCTCCTGATATGTGCATTGCTGATTGGGCCTCATATAAGATGCTACTGTATGTAACTGTGAGTGATTGATAAGACGGTTGGAAAACTCATAAAATACTTAAACAAAAAAAAACAAAAAAATCACTGGCATGGCACAGTCAACCAACACCCGCAACTGTCCCCTGATGCCAGGTACATGGATGATGACACCTGACATCTCACTACCAGCGTGCCCCGATGTGACTATGTCATGTGTGTGTCATGTGTTTCCATGATCTTGCTGTTGGTGTTCCGTCAACGGCATCTGCTGTAGCTGCATCCAACATGTGTCTGTGTGTAGATGCCCATGTCACACTATTACGCACACCAGGACACACGTGGAATAACACGTAACGTGTGTCTGTATGCATCGAACAGGGACTTGCGAGCTTAGGACATATCAGCGTAGTCTCAATGTCTGTGTGATCATTTTTGACATGTACCCCTTCATGGCAAGGTGTGTGGTCTGTCCTTTTTCCATGACATGTGACCTGTGCGTCTAGCTTGCCGGCAGTTCTCTGTATGAGATAACATCCTTCAAATGCACATATGTGGATGTATGTCACTCCTGTAATGTGTCTGGCTGTTCACTCACACTGACCCACAGCTACTTTCATGGCATGTCATGTAGACCTTGTGTCAGGTTGCAGAACTCCTCGGGATCCGGGTGATGATAAATAGGTCCACCTCCCGATCTCCCCGGACTCCAACCAAAGGTTACAGAGCCCAGAGGTGATCAGGTGAGGGATAGGGTGTGGGGAAGGGTCAGCAGGGACGGGATTCTGAAACGACAAAACATACATATAACCAATAATAACAGTCTACACTCATTAGGTCTCACTAGCCAATGGGGTTGCTGCTAGTACTGCGGGCACAGACCTCTCTTCCTGAGAGTCCTCCCACCTGGTTCACAACACCAGACACTCCCACAGTTATTTAGAGAGCCTCCATCAAGCGCGCTCTTAGACCCTTAGTGTAAGTTCCTCCCTGTGCGACAACAGTGTTGGTCTTACGTCAGACCTTATCTATGAATGAACTTCTCCCCTTCCCTAGGGTAATGGTGCAACATAAAGGACAACCTAAACAAAGAGGCTGCCACGGTGGAGACACCGCCGCCTGGGATCCCTACGATGTAGCGCTCCTTCACCTATGTGAATCTCAACACGCTAGGTCTCTGCTCAATCCTCCATAGCGTAGCGCCCCCCGTTGTCCAGCTCCAATATCTCGCTTTCCTCAACCTGTGGGCGCTTTTCCGAGGCAGTTGTGAAGGCTAGCTACACCGGTCATGGCTCCCCAAGACACGCTCCCCCAGCGCAGCTTAGAACCTGTCAGCTCCTTCGAGCTCGATAATATTCACGCGTTCCTGCACACGCTGTCTGTTCGGTAAGCTCCTCCGAGCTTGAATTACTAACGCCCTCCGTACATTAAAGTCCCCCCTGAGTTCAGAACGCTCATGCGCTACTTCCCGCGCTCTTCGATAAGGCTCATCCGAGCCTCGATCGGGGTCTGGCGGAAGGTGGGTAAGGACTGCCACAAATAGACAGAAAGGGGAAAGGAGGGTCAGCTCAGCCGAGCTCCGATGCTCTCACTCACCGGCGTCTTCACGGGTACCGCGTTGACTCCAACTAAGCTTCCCCGCCTGGTCGCCAAGCTCCGAGGGACGGGGAAAGTCGAGTCCTCCAATACTGCTCCCCTGCCTAGTCACCAAGCTCCAAGGGACGGGGAACGTCGAGTCCTTGATGCGCCTTCCGGAGTTCCTCCGCTCCGGCCGTAATATCCGTTCCTTCCTGGAACTCCTCACTCTAGCGTTGACAAACGAATCCGAAGGTTTCAAAATAACGCACGCCTTCTGCCGTGCGCGACGTCTTCTTATAGACGCCCCCTTCCTGGTTCTAGGGCTGCTGGGACATGTAGTTGTTTGACGCTAGGTAGGCGCCTAAGGTCTCGATTCCTCACACCTTGACAATCCACGTTTGTAGCTGGCTCTTGGTAGGAGTATCACCTGGCTGGCATACGTGTGCAGGATGTATTGCACAGACCAGACTCTGTATGTAGCATATGTGTATTAGCTGTTGAACATGTGCTCAGTTCTTTGACATTGGTGTAGTAATGTACTCAATCATCGTTATTCCTACCAAATTTCTGCAGGGCACCACCTCTCCCCCGACCAGTGCCAGACTTGGCTGCCATGAGGGAACGTGACTGCATACGCCGCTACAGATTCCCCCAACAGTTAATTGTGGACCTTACAAACAGGCTGGCCCCACACCTCCAACCGCAACACAGTTATCCGACTGCGCTGACCCCCAAGACGAAGGTGATGTCAGCCCTAAATTTTTTACCACCGGTACGTTTCAATTGACCATAGCTGATGTGGGTGGCATGTCCCAGACCATGTTCAGCCGTGTCCTGCATGATGTTTTAGAAGCCATGTTGGAGCACCTGGATGAATTCATCCATTTTCCAACTCCTGAGCAGTTGACAGGTATCAAGGGTGAGTTTTATGCCCTGGGAGAGATGCCCCATGTAATTGGGTCCATTGATGGGACACATGTGGCTTTGGTACCACCACAGGCACAGGAGGTAGCCTTTCGTAACCGTAAACATTACCACTCCATTAATGCCCTTGTGGTGTGTCTTGCTAACATGGTGATTTCCCATGTCTGTGCACGTTTTCCAGGGTCAGCACACGATGCCTACATCATGAGGCGTAGCAGGGTGCCAGAAATGATGCTGCAGCTGCACAACAAACGAGCATGTCTTGTTGGTGGGTAGACTCTGTTTGTTCAGTATTCAGCGGTATCTTAGTATGTGACGGCATCTCCTGACCCACTTCTTTACATGATGCTTCCATGTAGGGGACTCTGGCTATCCCAACATGCCATGGCTGGTGACGCCTCTCCGCAACCCGAGAACAGCTGCAGATCACCGTTACAACAACGCCCATGGGCAGACCAGGCGAGTGATTGAGAGGACGTTTGGCCTCCTGAAGAGCCGATTCCGTTGCCTCCACAAGACCGGCGGGTCCCTCCCATATGCATCGGTGGAGGTCTGATTAATCTTCCTCGTGTGCTGCATGCTGCACAACATGGCAGTGGAGAAAGCTGTGCCACTCATCCTGGATCCCGATGAGCAGGAACATCCACCCGTGGAGGATGACGGCCTTGGTCATGAGGCAAGTGAGGAGGAGGAGGAGGAGGACATCCGGAGTCAGCTCATACGCAACTTCTTCTCATAATGGTGAGTCCCTGGGTCTGAGTGTGTACGCTTGGAGCCTTGTGTGGCATGTGTTACAATGTGTGTGTCCAGCTGACTGTATGCGAAGTGACTTTGAGGTGTGTGCTGATGTGTCACTCGAGTGCTGATGTCATTCCACACATTTTAGCTGACACACTCAATTGACAACTAGCATGGTGTCAACCTTATTCATGTAGAGTACATGACCATGCATGCGGATAACTATGTGTTTCCTGACTTCTTGTGTGTCTCTCATCCCCAGGTATTTGCGCATGCTGTCTGCTCGTGGCATCGTTGTGCTCCTGCTATTCCTCATGAGTAATGCAACGTGTGCTGAATCAGCGTTACATGCACGGACATGGTGAGAAGTCTCCTTTGGGTAAGGATTGCAGTAAGGCTTTTTGGGTGTGGTAGTTGTTTGTAATGTGTGGGCACTGCTCCTGTGCAGGTATTGTTACTATGCATACATGTCGACTCACCATGGGGCACATAACATGTAGCATGACTCACATGAATTGATAGTCACACTTCGTGACAGTCATCTGTTATGGGATTGTGGAATTTGATGAAGGCATCTATGTGTGTACAACTTCCCTCGGAAACATACGGGAGGCTACGGCTGGACATATTGCGGGACATCCCCATGAGAGGCTCAATGGGGAATTGCAGCCTCTCCGTGTGCAGCAGGGCATGTTTGGCTCACCCCCTTCACTTGTGTGCCACTCCCATGGATTGACAGCATCTGTGGTGCAAAGGGGGTGTCCAGTGTAGGTCCCACATGTTAATCCAAAAGACCATGCGAGTCTGTTAATATTGATGCATTTCCATAGGTGTGAGCCTGAGTAATAAAGGTGTTCCTCAGCCTCCAAGGTGCCTCATCTCTGTCAATGCAGGTCTCTTGCCACTGTGCATGCGCCATCTCTGGCATGGTTGTCAAGGATTGTGCATATGAGTCTATATGTAGATTAGCAACCTGCATGCTGTTCTACATGTATTTGATTCTCTATTGGACATGACGTCCATGGCTGTGTATGTGTTTTGGTATGTTGGTCCCCACAACGGGTCGTCAACACCTTCTGGGGTGTGTTTCCTGTGCGCAGCTTGGCCTTTAGTTTCATGATCCAGTGTCGGTTATCTTTGGGGATTGTGCATCCTTTGTCTCTGGGTGTGCCATTGAAAACCTGTCACTCCTTCCTTGACATACACCTGTTGCAGTAGTCCTTTCTGACATCCTAGTCTTTGTGTGGAAATTGTGGCATAGTTCCCAGGACATGCCGCCTGCTGTTGCAGCCACTGCAGCAAGGGCAAACGAAGTTTCTTGATTTGGCAACACACACACATCAAAGATGCTCCTCCCTTCCCCCATCAACCCATTCATTTGGCTGTCATCAGCTTGTCTGTGCCACAGTTGCGGCCACGCCGTCCCAAAGGCTGGACCGTCTGCACATGCAACGTACAGTCTGATGTTGCAGCCACCCTCCAAGCAATGTCCATCCACACATCTGCCGCCAGCTCTCAGGCATAAACTAAGCGCACACACAACACCTTTGCATGATGAGTGTTCAACTCCGACTGCCTACACAGTGCTGCCACGCCTTCCAGGCCCTGTCACACCAACCAAGTCATGTCCTTCCTACTCCCCACCGGCTCTGTACCCCGGCAACGACATGGGAGTGGGACTCAAGGCTTCTGCATGTAGTATGCTGTCGTTGTGAGGCACATGGCACAGGTATCATCTGTCAGCGTGTCAAACTACAATGTGTCCAGGACCCCCCTCTCCACCATCACATGTGCACACAACCTCATCATCAACTCGTATGCCATTGACAGCCAGGTGCTCCTCACCCTCACCAAGGGCGCAGACATTGCCAGTTCCAATATTCTAGATTGCATGAGATCCATTGATGAATGGCAGAACAGCAGCCACCTGAGGCTGGACTTGTACAGGACTGAGGTCAACATCTGAGGATTGTCCCCTTACAGCTGGGTCAACTGCGTGTGTCCCACCCGCAGAAGCCCCGCACAAGCACCCAGTGTCCATGCACACAAGATGGTGTGCATCATGGATTGCTTGCTCACATTTGCCATGGTAATCACCAGCATCTGTGCCTCAGACTGCAACACCCTCTGCATTATGCACATGATCTCCAGATAGATCCCCTCCAAGGAAAGATGGACCATCCCCCAGGTCCACGACAACATCCGTGTCAAATACTGCCCTGCCCTCTACGGGGCAGCCACATCCAAACTCCCAGGACACTTGTCCACATCCAGGCTGCATCTGCACACCTCAGCTGCAACATCCCGCGCCCCAGCCACATCACCGTCCAGCAGAGATAGCTGCAATGGATCACTGTGTGCTGCAGGATGACCTTCAGACTCCCCACCCACACTCAGGAGCCAGGCCACAACCCCGAACCAACACCAACCTTGTACCACTGTCATCCGAGACCCCGTAGTGCCATCTCCGTGCATCCAACCTTGACCTGGCCACCATTCTTCAGATCCACCGTACTCCAGCATGCAGGACATAGTTCTCCCACCTGGGAACACATACCTGGGACTCCCTCCCCGGGAACCTCCGAATGAGGCATGACCTCTACGCCTTAATGGTACTCTTCCAAATAGGTCTGTCGGCACAGTATTGCATGCACCCCCTCAGCAGCTTGAGGCCATCACAGGTGAGTATTGTGCTCCATGTCTGCATTGAATGATACATTGTGACCCATGTGTGTCCTGTACCAGACTCCGATCCCAGGGTATAGATGTGTGGAGTTAGTTCAACACTCAGGCATAGTTTGACATTTACACACACATATGTTGGGGAATAATGCCAAATGACAGCAACATCTCATGACAAAATAAAGTATTTCTTTTTGGTGGGGTAAGTCTTTTGGTGGATGAAGTAAGATGCTCTACCGGGTGCATAGAATCCAAAGTTCACAGGGGGAGATGGCATCCTTGTCAGTTGGAGTCATCAGAGTCCAGACCACAGTGTTGGTCATCATTGGTCAGACTGTGACCAGCAAGTCCATGTGGCAGAGAATGTCATTGGGTGAGGTGGTGCTGTTGCGCCAGAGGGCCAGGTGCCAGGCCAGGTGACCTGGGAGATGTGGATGGTCCGCTGACTCTCACGGTCTTTTCCGTGGACGACCCACCTTCCTCCGGGGACCCTCAGATGCAGGCCTTGACGATGTCTGTGATGCTCCGTCGGATGAATCCTCCTCCTCCTCCTCCCTCCCTGTGGCTGGTGCTGGTCTTCGCCTGGTGTCACAGGGAGGGTTGCCCATGTTGTCGGCAATCCGACGGAGTGAACAGCTCATGTCCGTTTGCACCGCCAGGAGCTCAGCCAGTCTTGCCTCCATCCGTCCTTGGTGTTGTTGTTGACTGGCATGTTGCTCGGCCTGCAGGTTCTTCATCTCGTCGAGGGTCCCCTTCATCTCTGTGAGGCTCGACACTACCTGGCTGATGCCCCTGGTGTCACGCCGGTATGTGTCCAGGATGTGGCGTATGTGTGACATACCGGTTCCCTCAGCTGGCTGGTCAGGTTCGCGCCTCCGCCTGCCTCCACTCCCACCACCCCTGCCCACACGAGCCTGGCCTGCCGTTGTGGGCACATCGGATCTACAGGACCCCTGAGGGATGGCATTATCGGGGTTGTCTGCCTCCTCCTGGGTGCCCGGAAAACCTTGTCCCTCCTGGTCAGACTGGCTGTGTTGTTCAGTGCGAGCAGGGCTCCTGGGTGTCTCCTGGGATGTGGCAGGAATGCGGGTGGTGGTTGGCACAGATGTACCTGACGCAGGTGCTGCAGGGGCTTGGGCACCAGAGGGGGGTCATCCACGGAGTGGTGAGAGTCGTCGCTGCCGGTGGGATCATCTTCACGCTGAGCCTGGGACTGTTATTGTTCCCCCCCATTGTTGGGGGGAGGTCGATGACGTTGCCCTGTGTGTGAGAGAGAGACAATGTTAATGCTGTTTCATGCCACATCCATGTTTCATACATATTCAAGTTGTCACAGATCCTCCAGGTAGTTGGATGTTCCTAGCATTCCTCTCAATATCCACTTGGGGATGGGTATGTTGCAGGGGACAGTTTGGTATGTTCTCCTGAGTGTTTGACCAGTAGAATTTTGGCTTGGATGCTTATTTGGCGATGGATTGGTCTTGTTGTGTCACATGTCCATTGTGAGAGTGGGTAAATCCGTTGCCTGCCCCGGGGGTGTGTGCTTGTGTGAGGGGGGTGTGTGACCGGGCCTGCTGTTGGGTGTAGTGTGATTTGTCATTGTGTCTCCCAGGTGATGTGTCTGTCCCCTCATGGTGCATGCTGGCATGACAGTGAGTTTGAGTGCCTGTGCTAGATATCTGAGCTTGTGTAGTTAGGGTTTGAGTGTACAGTGGTCACAGAAGGGCCTTGTGCTGCATACAGCAGGGCCAAGTGTCAGCTACCTTGTCAGTACTTTGCCAGTCCCTGTGCATTGGGCATGGTGCATGGGTATGTACCTAGGCCATATGGGCTGAGGGCATTGGTGTCTGCTTCGGAGTTGCACAATGTGTTGTGTGAGCCCCACCCTCCCAGCATCTCGGACATCCAGTCTTGGGTTTATGGCTGGTGTGGCCTGGGACATGGCATTGCCTTTGTTTGTGAATGGGGCATGGAGACGTTAGTGGCATGAGCGTGGTTTTAGAGTGTGGTTGTGTGCGGTGAGGGCTTGGGGGAAGTTGCGTGCATTTGGTGTATTTGTGGTGTGGATGGCATTCCTCCCATGTTACGTGAGTTGTTTGTGTACTCACCAGGCTCTGCGACTCCTTCGACTCCGTGTACTCCCACCGGCGGAAGCATGGCCATCACCTTCTCCTCCCAGGGATGGTAATGTACGGGTCTGCAGGGCAGCCCGCCTCCAGTGATGTTACTCTGGGCGTATTCCTCGTTCATCTTCCTCTTGACTGCCCTGCGCAGATCGTACCACCTGGCTTGGCATTCATGCCTGGTCCTTCGGATGGGCGCAACAGCATTTACCTTATCGACGATCCTCTGCCGCAGGCTTGTTTTTTGGGCTATGCTGGTCTGTCTGACCAATGTTCCAAACAGCTGTGGCTCGACTCTGATGACTTTGTTGACGAGGAGGTCCAGCTCCGCCCTTGTGAACTTTGGATTCTTGTCTGTGGGCATGGTGTGGGGTGTGGATGGTTGTGGGTATGTGGGTGTGAAGGTGTAGGTGGGTGTGTGAATGAGACGAAAGGGGGTGTTTGTGTGAAGGTGTGTAAGTGAAGGTGTAGTTAAGGTGTAAGTAAGGTGCAGTTGTTTGTCTGTGGGGTCTGGCAGCAGTGAGTCTGTTGCAAAGGCTCATGGGTTGTGTGTGTGGGCCCTTTTTATTGGTCCATTTGTGGGTGTGGCTGGGTTTGAATTTGTGGTGGGTGTGTTATAAGAGGTGGTTGTGATTTAGGGCCTCTGTTTGCCTGTTTGGATGTGCCAGGTCAGTCATAGAGATGTATTTTGTCATGTTGACGTGTTTTGTGGTGTTGTGCGAGTCAAATTGACCCTCCTTGTGCTGTTTTACAGTGTCCTGGTTCTGTACGAGTCTTTTTCGCATAGGTAAGGTCCGTACATACGCGATGCTGAGTGAGGGTGCTGGGGTACGGTGTTGGGGTACGGTGCGTACAGGTACGGGGCTGGGGTACGAGCCTGGGGTGCGTCGCGTACAGGTAGGGGGCTGTGCTAAGGTGTTGGGGTACAGTGCATACAGGTGCGGGGCTGTGCTACGGTGTTGGGGTACGGTGCGTACAGGTACGGGGCTGGGCTACGGTGTTGGAGTACGGTGCGTACAGGTACGGGGCTGGGCTACGGTGTTGGGGTACGGTGCGTACAGGTGCGGGGCTGTGCTACGGTGTTGGGGTATGGTGCGTACAGGTGCGGGATGTGCTAGGGTGTTGGGGTACGGTGTGTACTGGTGCGGGGATGTGCTACGGTGTTGGGGTACGGTGCGTACAGGTGCGGGACTGTGCTACGGTGTTGGGGTACGGTGTGTACAGGTGCGGGGATGTGCTACGGTGTTGGGGTATGGTGCGTACAGGTGCGGGGCTGTGCTACAGTGTTGGGGTATGGTGCGTACAGGTGCGGGGATGTGCTAGGGTGTTGGGGTACGGTGCATACAGGTGCGGGGCTGGGCTACGGTGTTGGGGTACGGTGCGTACAGGTACGGGGCTGGGCTACAGTGTTGGGGTACGGTGCGTACAGGTACGGGGCTGGGAGACGGGCCTGGGGTGCGGCGCGTACAGGTGGGGGGCTGGGGTATGGTCCTGGGGTACGGGGCGTACAGGTGCGGGGCTGGGAGACGGGCCTGGGGTGCGGCACTTACAGGTGCGGGGCTGTGCTATGGTGTTGGTGTACGGTGCGGAGGGGGGGTACGGTGCTGACATACGGGGGTACGGTGCTGACATGTGCGGGGTGAGGGGGGCTGTACGACTCGTATCCGGGCACAAGTTTACCCGTGTACATGTAGGCTACAGCGTTCGCTCCATACGGGGCATTTTACATGCGGTTGTGTATTCGGACGGGCGGTACGGATCGTAATTGCGCGCTCGGACTTCTGTTTTACGATTTGCACGCAAAAATGTCCGGCTCCCTGTCGGACACTTTTCCCCGACGCTATTCGGACGTAAAAATTTACGGCTCCCTCTCGGACCATTTTCCCGACGCAATTCGTATGTATTTTTCACGTACGAATCGTACTTCGCAGTTTGTATGGTACTTGTACGATTCGTACGTAAAAAAATACGGATACGAGTCGGACGATAAATTTTTTTAACGGATCGGAATCGGCACCATAGTGTCTTTTTTCATGGACTGACACTGCAGCAAGCAATGTTTTTAAGCCAGCCGGATGCGAAACAAAATATTAAAAAAATACATAGATGCACACAAAAATACATACATACATACACAAGGGGGTATTCCTCTTAATCCATTGGGCTCTTCACCTGCCAGACACAATTTGCTTCCTGCACACCATAGCAGGTGGCAGCAGGTTACCCAATTTTAACCATTGTCTCGTTTGCACTGCGAGTAATGGCATTTTGCCTCATCAGATGTAAGCGTATGCCTGCAAAGAAGTACAATTAATTGTACGTGCTTGGCAGCCAACGCTTAATTTTGCCAAAGTTTTTTATTTACGTTCTTTTTCATGTTTTATTTTCTTTGTTCATCAGTGTGTGTTTAAGTGTTTAAACTATGTCTTAATGTTACAGAAATGCTAAGCCAATAGTACCTTTCTTCACGAATCAATTTTCCTGTGAAGACGCTGAAACAAAAAGAGGTTTCTGTACCTGCTCGAAGTCTACCTGCCTGCTAGGAAGCACCCATACTGCTCCATTGAAATTATATGCAATGCCTATTTTTTCTAATTTCCTTTTTAGAATTATATGCTTTCTATGCTAAAGCGGTGGCATGTTTTCTTTTCTTATTCGTTTTATTTCTATTTCATAGTATAAAAAATAAAAAAAATACCCATTGCATCATCTTCCCAGGGTCAGACCTACTGGCTGTGCAAATGCTTGTTGCTTAAAGTAGCGAACGATGAGAACGTTATCCTCCGTGTTATAGGTGGTCTAATTAAGAAAGGAACAACATGGACATAAACCCACTGGGGGCATTCATTCCCATCAGCATAAATCAAACACAATGAGCTTCTAATGAGCCTGCGTTGTGTTCGACCATTGAGTCCTCCTGTCTCCTCTGCAGGGATGTGAGAGACAGCACCGCCCACCTGAGCACACAGAATAGGCTTCTATCAGAAGCCAGTATTACTGCTGACAAGCCGAGCCTTGAAAAGAGCAGACCTGCATTCAAAGGGCGGATCGAGCCTTGATCCCACCCATCAAGAAAAGGTTTCCAGCGCTGTGTAATAATGTGTGGGCACTTCTCGCCTTCAGGATTGCAGATAACTCGGTGACATTTACCAACAATTGTTGCCCCATCTTCTTCCCATCATCTGCACGCCTTTCTTGCTTGACATGATATGAATATTAAAATTCTTTGTGCGGCTTCACAGATGTAAATAATTTGAAGCTGCTGCCTTATCTCTGACAGTGTCTTTTTTACTTTTGTCTGAATGTTTTTGTGGGCAGAGATAAATTCTGTGTAGCTGATGGAAATGGCGCTGCAGTTTTTGTTCGCTATGAATGTGGACTGATGTGTTCTTTTATCAAAGCCCATTTGCCTCAGTTACAAACATCAGAATGACTTGTGCTGTTTTGCATCCAGGGCGGCTGCAGAGTAGTTGTTGAATGGATTCTTTTAAACCTGTAGAGCTCTGCTGTAGGCATCACTGAGGTTCAAACTCCATCTGCTATGGAGGATAAAATAGCTAATCCTGGAGGAGGTTTGAGTGTAGTGATTGAGCCATTAGTCATTAGTGGGGCAGACCTACAGACCTGTTGCTCGAATATGAATTTACCTTGAAAAAAGATGACAGACAAGAGGTGTTTGGCAAAACAGGAACAGTTGGTTTAATTAGAGGCAGCAGTCAGGAGAGCAGGCAACAAGGTCTGAAGACTGTCTCAAAGTACATTGGTTTTGGCGGTCTTTTTATACATTTCACAAAGTGTAATAAAGCGATTTGTGCATTCTTTTTAGAACAGGAATCTGGGCCTAGTCATGGAGTCATAAATCTGGTCACTTGATAAGAAACGCAGGTGGGTCTCGACCCTGCGTGGACACAATGCGGAGCTAGTGGTTACGTTTCCAGATATCCGACATGGGGAGAGCTTGATCACTGCATGTAGTGTGCGTGCTGTGTTCTGATTGGCTAACTGCTCCTAACTTAGCGTGGCATCTGACTTTATGGTGTTTTGGGAACGCACGCCTCTCCGGCCAAATGTGTTTTATTGGGGGCCAATCTCCTGAGACCATTGTGGTGTTGCTGCCTATCTGTATGATCGATCTGGGTTTTACTGTTTGCGCATTTGTCTAAGGCAGTGGTTCCCAATCTATGCGCCGTAAAAATAGCCAGGGGCGCCGCAAACAGATGCACATCAATTTGGGGACCACTGCACTAAACCCTTCCTTTTACATCGCTTCCACTTTGCTCTACGACCTAACTTGAACCTCGTGCTGTCTGCAGTTCAGTTCCAACTGATCTTTTCCTTCCGGTGTACTGACCTCTTTAGTAGGTCACAGCGGCGCAGCAAGACAGTGAAGGGTGTGGAGGTAGGCAGTGCTGACGCTGCGATGTAGAAGTTGCACCATCAGGAGAGCCACTACCAGCATCAGCCAGAGGTAGCCCACAAAGGTCAGCTTAATGGCGTGCCCAGCGTGGATAGCAATACAGAGTCAGCTGACTTGCAAAGGTAAGAGTGCATATGCTCAAAGGTGCCTCACTGTTTTATTAGAAAGGAGCAACGTGGAAGCCCTTTACTTGCCGCGTGTTTGCTGTTACCAAGTGTGCGGAGCCTGCAGGGGGTGATTTTGTAAACACAGTGGCATCATCCCATCCTGTGTTGCTAGCATTTAAATTGAATTAGATTATTAGTGACTTTCTGAAGAGTTGTGTACACTTGCTCTGCAGTCCTAAAGCGAGGATATACCAAGTACAAGATCTGAGAGTTAGAATACAAAAAAAAACATTTTCCCCAAGAGCAAGAATTAGAGTTTCTTGCATCAGTGGACGGCTTCAACTCCGCATATAACCCGTTTGTAAACTGGCTGTAATATGTAGCCACACCTTGAAACCAACTACTTGTAGCAATCTAAATTTTGAATTCTTGTATTTGAAATGATTTTTTTCCCCAGTGGCTGTTAGGTGTAGAATGTTCGCGTTGCACAAGTGCACGTGCAGTTGTGGTCTTTCAGATTATCCTAGAGTAACACTGTGCTCCGAGATGTTAGACTTGCTCCCAGTTAGTGTCACTTGACGTATCTTCATATGCTGTTCCCTTTAGGCTTTCTTTTTTATTGGACACAATCGCATTGCCCTGCTCAGACGAAAGAGCATGCTTTGGATCTGCAATTAAGAACGAACATATTCTAAGAAGCAAATAGGTCTGACTTTTTTTGTAATGCATGTTATGTAACACAGGTGAACATGGATGATTGTGGTTTGGGATTTCTTTTTGTATGTCTGTTTGTATGCATTTTTGAGTGCATAACAGGTACATTGCTCCATGTAATATATACATAGTTGAAATTTGGACTGATAGTTATACAGTTAAGATAGGTCAGTTAAATTAAAACATGATCACTTTAGCAACAAAAAACAAGCTACAATCATAACATCTGTTAACAGAAAGTTTTGATGGAATAATAGTAGAGGGTAGAGTGACAGCGGGCCCAAGGTCAGTCCCCTCCTGCTGCGGCATTGAATAAGTGCTACTGGCACTTGAGGGGGATAGAGGTTACAAGGGCCAGCAATTCCAAGATGGCCAACTCCTTCCCTGGACAAACTGATGAGGCCTGAGGGAAGACGGGGCAGCAGGTACAAGGTCAATCCTTTTACGCCGGTGTGTAGAATGAGACTGCTGGCATACTGAGTGAGCTTCAGTGGAGAAGCGAGAGCAGGCCCAGGATGACCACTACTCCACGTGTGCACGGTGTGCGCTCTGCTGGCATACAGAGAGGAGGCCAAAAGTAAATACCTCATCTCTGAGACGCTGTAGGAGCACCACTGGCACACAATGTCCAGCAAGGGCTGGATGGAAGGGCCTTTTGCACCTGCATCTATGAATGTGCACGCTGCTGCCACTGTGTGGGCTGCAGGCAAGAGGGAAGCTGTATGATATTTTACCTTCATCAGCTTCATCCCAATTATTTTCAGGGAGAAAAGTGGAAGTCTTCCCAAGGCCAGGCTTACATCCCTCCACCCGCAAAAAAAGAGTAACATAATGGGGAGCCGCGGCCAACAGCCAATAGGTCAAAAGAGCCGTAATTTGAAAAAGTTTGGAAACCACTGGTCTAAGGGTTACGTGTCTCCCCCACTTGTGATCTGTCAATCAATTGCTTTGGGCCTATGTCACTGGGCCTGCCCGACCACGTATTTGTGACTCAGGGTTGAGGGGGAGGTCATATCAGGTGCATTCAACAACGGCAATGCAAATTCGTTATTATAAGTACATATACCATGGTGTTAATCAACATCGTATTTATCAATATTAACATTCTCTCCTCTAGTTCAATATTCAACTACATACTTTACCCCATACTTCATGACAGTCACATTACACCAGGTTTGCTGTGTTTCTGTTGTGTCTATTACTAATTCCCTAGTTACTTGCTTTCTACCTAACTTGAGGACTGTAGTTTTGCAGATGGAAACCCCCACTTGTAAGAAACCACGCAAACATAGCACAAAAAGAATAATGGGAAGCAATGACAGGCACAATCTGGCCACCCATTGGGGTTCCAGGAAAATAAGTCTATAAACCAGTCTTGTAGACGATACAGTTGGTGGATGGCAAGAGTCAGTGTTCCGTTTTCTTGGTTGTTTACAGGGCTGAAAGAACAACAGGAAACATCAATTTTAGCACACAACCGATCCTTCATTGCGGTCATCACGTCAACACGTACCGATGTTGCATCACCATGAGGCGGATGGCTCTTAGTTCTTTCTTGATAGCATTTTGCCAAGCTCAGTATTATTGATCATTATAAGTAGCTCCCACTTGGTTATGTGCAACCAGTGGGCGTTCGCCTTCATTTGGAAGGTGAAGAAGTGTATTGACCCTCCTGTGTTTACTTGTGTGTCAGTAATGTCCTTGTACTGAGCCCAGCCTAAGTAATCAGCAGTTCTTGTTTCTCGAGCCGGATGCAATAGAGTTGTTTTTTTCTGTAGAGGATGTTGGTACAATTCGGACAGATCTTCTCCCAGGATGACCAGGGTCGGGGTGTATATGGTGACGAGGATGCAGATGCCCTGTCATCCAAGGATGAACTGGGTGTGGGCGAACTCCCCACATTGGCAGTAGGAGTCCATCAACACGGAGGTGCCCTATTGCATATCTGGTACATGCAGTATTGCTTCACAATGTTCGTTGGTGCCAAGCGGTATCTTACCTAGGCGTCTGAAACACAGGGAATACAGTGTACGGTTCTGTACAATTAGGGGTTGCCCCTTTCCTTCTATCCACGTGTACCTATCTATCTCAGTGTCCCAATATTTCTGACATGAGGTATCTATGCTAGCATTCAACCCTTTCCTTCTAGACTCATTTCCCCTGGTATCATCGAGGTGAATTGCCTTGCACTGGAACTCCATGTCGGGGGTCCATTTGTTATTAAAGAATGCTGACCCAGATTTGCTACGGGTCACCCTGGGACCACAGATAGAGAAGAGAGCCGATATGTTTGTCCAGTGGTGCTGTGGTCATGCTACCTCCAAGAACCTCTTTTCTGGGAAATCTCCAAGCCAAACAGTGTCACCCCAATGGTGCCCTGCTTGCGGATCCTGTCTAGCTCAGTGTGAATGTCACTAGGCTCCGTGAAAAGGTGTAACTCTTTGTGGTTGGTTTCATACCAGGTGATGTTTACCATTACTCTTTGGGGTTCTACTCTTGACCCTAATCCTACATAGATACAGGTGGATGATACATTTTGCTTTCTCTGGGGCTATTTCTTGGGATAAGTAAAGTCTGTCTGCTCCCACGGCGAGGGGTATCAGCGAGCAGACATAACATGACTTAGCTGACGTCTGGGCACCCTCGGAGCTTATGTGTTGGTACAACGTGTTGTGTAGGAGTGTGCTGTGTAGTGCATATGGAGTACTAGCATTTGGTTCAGTATAAGTGTAAGTGAGGTGAGAGAGGTCCCTACGCAAGACCTATAGAAATGCCGAGGTAGGCTCCATGTGACTAGGCAGATCTCTTACTACGGATGGATGCGGCCACTACAACCATGCTAAGCAGATGATGTACAAAGATGCAATAATATGTAACTTTTGGAATATTGCTGGTCTTGGGACAGTTTCTGTAGGGGTCGTCGGCAGCTTTCTGACAACTGGGGGTGTCTTTGCTTGGCACAGTCCAAAGAGTCTATTTGTAAAAAAAAATGTCCGTAAAAAATAGTCCATGGTCTTTGTTGGCTTGAACCCCTGGGCATCGTTGGGACTTCTGAGGTTGCTGCTGAATAGGTTGCAGGCCCCAGTAAAGTTGGTGCACTTGCGGCTTGATTGCAGACCTGTTGGATAACAGCTGTGGATTATAGGTTAGCTTATTAGAGAGAGACAGGCATCGTTACTCAGGTTAGGAAATTCCTGTGCCTGCCCTTTTTGGGGCTTTTCTGTGCATCCATTTTGTGCAATCTATGGCGGGGTACTGAATGAGGGAACCCAGTTTAGGCAGTGTCATTTTTAGAAATCAGTGAGTTCTGTACATGGGTAGCCTGAATTTTACTTGGTGTGTCGTTTGGCCTTCCCCACCTCGCCATGATGGAGGTGAGTGTTTTAGTGGGGCGGTCTTCGTAGTTGTGGATGCCTCTTTTTACCTAACTATCGTTTTATGGGCGTTGTCAGCCCTCTAATACTCTACTTTCCCTGACGTGTGGGTGTGTGTAGCTTTATCAATGCAGATGGTACCTTTTCACCTGAACATGTGCGATGTGCCGTGAAAGGAAGGGGGGATGTGTCGCAATTTTGTGTGTTGTGTGTAATTGCAACTTGTCCTGAGGACACGCATATGCCCCTCTGGTCCCTGCACATGGCTTGTAACTTGGTTTTCCCTAACGGATTTAGGTGACTTGACCTTGCCCTGTTTCTGGAAGCTTCGGTTTTGGGCTGTTTTCGGGCTGCTTCCTGGAGGTCATTGGGCGCCTTGCTAAGATCTCATGTGATGTTGGTCGTACTGAGGCATACAAGTGGGAGTTAAGAAGCTGCTCTGCGGTTCCCGTGTGATTAGGCTTTGGCAATGACTGGGATCAGGCCCATTGCTCACTTGGATGATGTTTGAGAGGCCCTGTGTTATTTGCTTTGACAGGCTGGGTGCAGTGATGTGCGTATCCATGCTTCTGGTGTAGGGGATACGATGATCTACAGGACCCCCTTTCCCTCCCGGCGCCCCTCTCTCCCTCAGATCCTGGGACTTCTTACCCAGTGACACGCTACTCTCGCTGTTTTGGATCCCATGAGCAGACTTTGGATGTTGGAAGCCTTAGGGGAGAGGAGGAGGCAAAGTATCTTCCTTAGGACGGAAGCCAGGTGTGTGGCTGGGACTTGTCATGCTGCGAGTAACGAACTGAGATGGCTGATTACCCTAATGAATCTCCCTACTGACTTGGTGCAGGGACTACAGGGTTCTATAGTGGACACCATCATCCCATGTGCACGGAAAACCTGGAGTGTCGTGTTGTTTTGGAACTGAAAGGGGGCCTACACTAGCTGGAGGCCTAAAAATTGTTGGAGAATGGGGTCCTTTCGATCTAGGACTCGCCCTAGTGACTTGGGTGAATGGACCTGGGTGCCTGCTTTTTTGTGCTGGTCGGGGGCCATTCCACCCTGTTCACTCATCAGACTGCCCTCCCCCTGGAGTGCTGCAAACCAACCTCACCATGGGGGATTAGCAGCAGGCTGGGGCCTGGGCCCCTGGGGGGCACCCAAATCGCTGATTTTAGCACAGATTCCCTATCAGCCGAACATATGGCAGCCCTGAGCTTTTCAGTGAAGTTTAGACAAGAAAGAACCACACCAGTATTCCAAAAATGTTTCAGTATTTATTACACACGACCCTAGAACTACTTTAGTATATCTCTTACCCGGAGATATCAGTACACAACAAGGTATACTTCATAATAGGTAAGTAAAGCACATAAAACCCAAGGTCCCTATGGTGGCGCCAAAAAAATGTATTGCAAGGTGCATGCCCAAACGACACAACCACCCAAGGATCTGTGGACCAGGGGAAGCAAGAAACCACCAAAGGTATGTAGCTAGGATTCCCAAGGCGCCCAGGTGCAGATGTGTTACACTGGGTCAATGTTGATAGCATAACGAAGGGAAGTCGCACTTGAAGTTTTACGGATTCAGGACTCTTCCCAGAGAACCTCGAAGAAACCCGTTAGATCAAGGAAGGTTGGAGGACACCCCCATCCGTGGATACCCAGGGAACCAGGATACCTACACCACGGAGCCTGTGAGCTTAGGTGCAAATTGGTGTCGGAACCGCACGTTGAAGTCAATGGAGGACCTCGGCTCTCCTGCGGCTACAGAGTCTGGCAGATCATGTCGGTGGAACTCAAACGTGGATTCTGGATGAGAAGTACCTGAAAAGAGAGGGGACATTGTCTAAACCACCTGGGCTATCCTCTAGAAGGAGCATAACATTACATATGTATTTGTAAAGGGCAAACGTTTACCCCAGACAGGGTACCTTGGCGCTGAATAACAGATGTTTATTGTTACCCAACTCAATGGTACTCATTTTATCGACCTCAGATGGATGAAAGTCTGAGTGGACCCGCCGGGATTTGAACCTGTGACCATGAGGTCAAATACAGGCCCCTGCAGTGAATGCATTAGTCCACTGAGCCACCAGACCTGGTTAGCAGGTGCACAATGCCATCCCTTGTCAGAGGTACTTTGCTGTAGCATGGAGGTCGTGAAGATTCAGCTTGGGCGCCCAGGAGCACAGGAGCTGTCCACAAGCTGTGCCATGCCGGTAGAAGAATACAGGAGGGTCAGTGTCCAGTAGGACCACCAACAAGGCTCAATTGCAGACCAGCAAGTTCTGTGGACTCACCCAGCAAGGGTAAGTCAGGGCCGGCCCTCAGCAAGCAGGAGAGCCAGCAGGAATCGATGGAGACCTCAGGAGTACCCTCTGGCAGCAGGCTCAGGGATTTGCAGGGAGGCCTTGGCAGCACACAGAAGATGGAGGCCCACGTCGCAGGAGATTAAGAGAGGACGTCGCTTTTGGAGCTGTGTGATGCTTGAGGCTGGGGCTTCTTGGAGTTTGAAGTTCTTTGGGCCTATAGCGTCAACATGCCTTGGCAACAGTAGACAGATGCGGTTCACAGGGATGCAGGTCCGGTAGGCTGGAGAGGGAATACAGTCTTCTAGGTTGCAGTGAAGACTGGTCAGGCCTCCACACCACCACTTGTGTTGAAGAGCCTTGGGGTGTCTGGGGGACAACAGGATCCACAAGCCGGTCATCGTCGTCGAGAAGCTACCACACCACCACCTGTGTTGCAGAACCTTGGGGTGTCAGTGGCACAGCAGGATCCACAAGCCAGTCGAGGTGCCACCGAATGCAGGGGAGTGACTCCTTCACTCCAAGGGAGATTCCTACTTGCTCACTTGATGCATGCAGAGTCATGGGGGACACAGGAGGATGCACAGCCACGGAGGTTGCAGAACTTGGACGAGCACAAGACGAAGTTGCAGTAGAAGCCTTCCTACCAGAAGCAGTCTTTTCTTGGTTCCCAGCTTGGTCCAGCAGCAGAGTCTATTGTCCAGCAGCAGAAGAGTCTTAAAACAAATCTTCAGGCGAAGCCAGTCGGTTCTTGAAGACGAAGACCAGACTAATCTAAGGACCCACCCACCAGGGGAGCCGTTAAGTAACCCAGGAAGGGGGAGGGACGTCTTCTGCGTTGGCCCACCTTTCGAGCGAGGGGAGGCAGGGATGCTACTCTGAAGGACTGACTAGTCAGATGCTCTTAGGGACCTATGCTGATCTTGTAATCAAGATGGCTGAATCAAGTGGCCACCTGGAGAAGCTCTGGGCACCTCCCGGAGGTGGAGCTGGGCGGGGGGGCGTCACTCCCCTGTCCTTAGTGTAGTTTCATGCCAGAGCAGGTGCCAAGGGCTCCTGCACTGGTGTAAACCGGTTTATGCAAGGAGGGCACCAAATGTTCCCTTCAAAGCAGTCTGGAGGTGCTCACAAGCAACCCCACCCTACCAGATTCTAAAGGAGAGGTGGTCACACATCTCCTCGACAGGAAATCCTTTGTTCTGCCTCCCCTGCCCGAGTTAGGCTTGCCAGCAGGAGGGCAGATCAGTGTCTGGGGTCAGCAGCAGCACAGGCTTGCTCGCAGACCCTGCAAGGCTACACCAGTAGAGATGGGGGCTCCTCTAATGAACCCTCCCAGTACATTGTATCCTGCAACTAACACAGTAATAGGTGTAGTTTGATGATTCCAACATGTTTGATACCAAACATGACCAGATTCTGTGAAGCCTTGATGTAGATGGCCATCTTGAGTATGCCAATATCCACTACATACTCAGAATGGCTTCCTCGCACTTACAAAGTCCAGAGAATGGAGTCTGTGGTTTGTAGGGGTGCCTCTGCTCATGCAAGGGCACCCTCACTCATTGAACCATACACCCTGCCTGTGGCCTGAAAGACCTAACTTAGGGGTGCTTATTGGGCTTAAGTGCAGTGACTGTGATATAAGGAAAACCTTATATCTGAGGTGAAAGGTGCATGCACCATTTCACATAGGCTGCAATGGACGGCCTATAGACACAGTTTGCACGGGCTCCCATGTGTGGTATAATACATGCTGCAACCCATGGGAGACCCCTGGTGTACCAATGCCCTGGGTACTGTTGTACCATATGCTAGGGACTTACAGGGGTACACCAGTATGCCAAATGTGGGGTGTACAAAGTACTTACCAGTAAATTTAGGGGAGAGAGCACTGGCCCTGGGGACGAGTGTACAATCAAAACACACTTACACCAGGCAAAAAGTGGGGGTAACTATAGTAGACAGATCCTACTTTCCTACAACTATCATTTTGTAGAGGGCAGCCCTGCCCATTAAAAATAGAGGGGGGGATCGCCAGTAATCTGCATCTCCCCTGTATCTGTCCAGAACCCATCCTAAGTTGGATCTCTGTAACTATGTTAGTTGTTATGTTATATGTTATGTTATATCTGATTTATATAGTTCCACTGTCACCTGGACCCTCAGGTAGAAGAAACCCCCAGGATAAATGCAGAGGGCTCACCTAATCTGCGGGGTGAGCCCAGTCCACCAAGAAGGCCATGGACTTGTGCCAATTTATGCGAATCTCCAAGTATTTGCCAAAGAAATCAAGAATTTCTAGGGCCCTTAGGGATGGTACACAAGGGGTCAGCAAAAAATAGCAATATGTCATCCGCGTACAGTGAGATAATATCTTCCCACTCTTGGCCCCACTTGCGCTCAACATGCCAAGGGTTCCAAGGCCAAGGCGAACAATAGGGGAGAGTGCAGGCACCTCTGTCTCGTCCCCCGTCCCAGGGAGAATTCTTTTGAGAGGCAGCCGTTGACCCGTACACAAGCCAGTGCCTTTGTGTATAGGAGATGGATCCAGAATATAAACTCCTTGCCGGACCCCATTTTGGCTTATTCTGCAAATTGGAATTGCCATTCGACTGAGGTCTTTTTCGCGTCCAGTGACAACTGGACCATAGATTCCCTTAGGATCCATTGCCTAGTAAGGCATCTGAAAAGGTGCCACAAATTGTGGTGGCTGGAACGCATGGACATAAATCCAGATTGGGCGGGTCTGATCAATTTATCGTTCACTTGCTTAAGTTGGTTAGCCAATATTTTAGCCAGTATTTTGACTTCTGTATTTAAGAGCGTAATTGACCTGCAGGAGACGCAGTGGTCTGGTGGTTTGCCGTCTTTGTGGATACGGACTATAGTTGCCAGTCTGAGATCGTAAAGTAGACATCCCCTCCCCTTTGCTACATACATCATTTTACTATTAGATCGAGCCACATGCCAGTCTCTCGGTGCATCAGAAAAATTCTGGGGGGAATCCATTAGGCCCAGCTGCCCTCCCTCCCTTAAGCTGGTGTATTGCCTGTGTGATCTCTTCAGCACTGACTTCTCCTTCGAGCGCCATTTGGCTGTCTTGGTCACGAGCTGGGGCAGGCAATTCACACACAAAGTCCTATTAGTCGATTTCCCCCACCCCTTCAGCTACGGGGTGATATTTAAATTCGCCAAGTTTGTGGCAGAGGCCCCCGCATTATCCTCCGTGGTCTGTTCCACCGCCCCTCCCTCATCTACTAACTGACAAATCCAGCTTCTTCCTTCCTCCCGTTTCACTAACCACGCTAACAGTTTACCCACCTTATTGCCTACTGAATATAACTTGTGGTGTTTGTCCCTAAAGAGGGCCTTCGCCTTGTCTTTTACTATATTTCTATATTCATCCCTAATGAGGGATATGCGATGTAGCAGCTCAGGTTGTGGCTGTGGCGCATACTCCCCTTCCAAGTCTACTTGCTTGGTCTCCTAATCGCTTTTTTAGCTTCCCTTTCTTTTTCCCTGCGGTGTGGAATACTAAACTTCCCCTTATGACTGGATTGTACGCCTCCCAGGTCACCAGTTGCGAGGATACTGAACCCACATCCTCCTCAAAGTAGTGTTCAGTGGCAGCCGTTAATATCTGTCTGGTGGGCCAATCTCTCAACTCCCAGGAGTCTAACTTCCATCCCTCCCGACCCATGGAATGCCACCGCCCCAGTTAGGTACAGACCAATGAATGGTCTATTTCCCTGGGCAAATACCTGGTGCCACTGTACCAACTTCCTTGCACCCAGGTAACCAGTTGGTAGTCCAGTCTCAACATGGATCCCCCTGATCCCTCTGTGTAGGAGTACTGTCGCTCTCCAGGGTGGGAGCTTCTCCATAAGTCAAGCAGTCCCACAGCTGCCGAGGAGGTGTGTGAATGTGTGTCACCCCCACTGGGTGCCTGCCACAAGTGAGTCTAAGTGCCCCCTCCACGGTGAGAAATCATACCTTTTCTTTGCACCAATAAGGATAGCATTTTCCCCTAAATCTAAAAAAGGTTTCTATACCTGTTCTAAATCTAAAAAAGGTTTCTATATCTGTTTTAAGTACACCTGGCTTCTAAGAAGCACACTTAAAGTTCTACCACAATTATCATGAATGGCGAATTATTTTTGTGTTTTAAATTTAAAATATGAATGTCAAGCATATAGCTGTCATGCTTAGGAGGGGAAATTGCACGTTTGCTTTTTTTGTATTTTTTTTTGTTACATATACTTGCAATAACATTTTTTTAAAACATTGCACCGGCTTGCCATTGCCAAACATATTAGATTTTTCAATGCTTATTTCTTGTTTTTACAGAAATAATTCATAGAAGGTTTTTTTTAATTTACAAAATGTTTGTGTAATCTGACAAGGAGGCCAACAAAAGGAATATTAAAAGACATGTCATGAGAAGCACCAATCGAGTGAACGTCCCTCACACGTCTTTCTTTTAATGTTTTTTGTTGTGTCTCCAATCAGTTCTTTAAAACATTGATTTTTAAATGATTACCAACTCCACATCTTTTAATCATTCTCTAACCTTTATACTTACTTTTTTTCTTTTATTTTTTAACCTACTCTCTCTGTGGATCTTTCGTGCTGGTGTGGCAAGGAATAGCAGGCTCAAACCCCACTCATAAGGATTTAGTATAGAATTTATTGAAAGCTTCCAGAAACGTTCTTTTTGTTTGTGCAGTACACTGGAAAATAGCTTTGCAATGCCGCATTTGGCTCTGACAGTTCCCTTTTGTCACTGAAATTAGCAGCGCAGCCTTCATTTCAAGAGGCACTTCCTTAAAGAGCAGCCATTGTGCCTCGCTAGGGTGTTGCAACTAGTACGCAAGGGTTTGTGGGGCTGTGTCACGAAGCACTGGATGATTCTGTCTTTGAGTCAATGCGCACTTTTACCGAGACTATGACGTATGTGCTCCTATGACAACAGAGGTAAGAGGCAACAGAGCTTTCTAGCGGTAAGGGGACCCTGCGGCACTGCTTACGTTTCAGGAGCATCAAACGATGCTCTTCAGATAAAAGTGCTTTAATTACCTGCAGTTGGTGTTTTGCATCAATCTTCCACTTACTCGGAACCGAAATGCAAGTTTAGATCTCAGGGTGGTGACTCTGAAAGCCCTACATATTTGGGACGAAGTTGTTTGCACTTTGATTTCTGCCTTGATTTAGGCCTTCCAGACGCACGCGACCGCTGACTGGTTTTCCTCTAAACCAATTGTTCGTAAACTTGTGACGTCTGCGGACTCCCGCTTGTTCATTACTGGAATCCGGGGTCGCACCTGAATCATTATTGGGATCGGGGGCCACTCAATCATTACTGGAAGCAGGAGACCCCTGTGTAATCATTTTTGATGATTTGAACCGCAAACCAATATACAAAAATACAGAAAAAGCATTCATCAGACAAATATACAAATGATAAAATATTTTATTTAATTCACAAAGAAATATAAAAAAACACATTTTTGTTCTAATTGGAAGGTTTTCTATATTCAATTGAGGCCTCCTATCATCAGTACTATATTCTGTTTGAGGCACTTGCACTTCTCTCACAAATGAATTCAGAGGTCCCCAGACCAGAGGTAAAGAACCGCTTCTCTAAACTGTTCTACCGCTGCACCATGGGTGTCCACGTTGGTCTGTGACTCCCAAAGCACAAGCCACGTCTGAATTTCAGGAACACCCCCAAGCTAAATTTATATACATAACCATAGATCTAAACCATTTACATGTCATACAGTGTAGTACAGTAGCTTAGAGTGGATGGGCATACAGTGGAGTAGAGTGTCGGTCAGTAGAGCGGCATAAAGCGGAGAATAGTAGTTTGGCGTAGAGTGGGACATGGTTAGCTGGAAAAACTAGTGTGGCTCCAGCCTTTAAATACAATTGTAATACTACATAGTTAACCATATCTAATAGGAGTAGTAAGATAGACGAAGGTTAGATCGCCTTTACATATAGCCAGAAGGCATTCAATTCACTCTTGTTGTAGTTTACCCATGTGGCACCAAGGCTGATAACATTTACTTTTTGACTAATCCAAGGCCATTTTTAGTTGGTAACTGGTTGGTAGAAATTGTGGAAAGTGTTAGTTGTCTCAGTTTACTTTGATTTATTTTTTTGTGTTCAGCCTTCTGTCTTTTGTGTATCAAACATAGACATTTTACAACACATTTGAAATTGTTTATGTAGTAAAAACATGAAATTGATAGAAAGGAACTTGCAAGGAGAAAGGAACAAGGAAGGTGGATGAGAAGAGAAAGTAAAGAGATGTGTGTAGATGAGAAAGAGGTATTGTTTTTTCTGCTTTTGTTGTTTCTCTCAGGGGACAATAGCTGCCTCAGGTTTATCAAGTGGGCAGGTGTTCAATTCAGTAAATATTATAACCAAAAAAATTTAACAAGTGTGTCATCTAAACTTCTGTTCGACCCTTACATTACGGCAACAAAGAGAAATTTGGGGTCAATTTGGCAGTGGTTTCCTCTCTCTGTGGAGTGGTTTCATTTTCAGGTGCCGGTATGGCACCTTTAATATGTATTCATAGTTCAAAATTAAAATTAAGTTAGGTATTGTATGTTTTGCATAAATGTGAACATTGTGAAGTTGCCTCAAATATTTTTGATGGTATTTGGACAAAATATTGAAGTAAACAAATTGTGTGGACAAAATATAGTTTCAAGAATATCAAGGACAAAAACATCCATGAAGGTAAGTTTCTATGGGAAAGCAACGTTTTAGTTTGCGTAACTCTACGTATATGTACCTTGAGGTTATATATGTGTGTATATATATATTCACTTAAAAAACCATAGGTTTCACACAGGTTATAGTTAGGTGGACATTTCACTTGTAAAAAACCAATGAAATTCCCCCGTTATAGTTAGTTCAGATAACTATAACTCGCGCGCCCGCAATCCACTGCTCATGACGTCACATATTGCATCACTCATGACATGGTCAGTGGCATCACTCATGACATCACTGATGACATCATCCTTGTGATAGAGTGGCGGTCGCGCGAGTTATAGTTATCTGAACTAACTATAACGGGGGAATTTCATTGGTTTTTTACGAGTGAAATGTCCACCTAACTATAACCTGTGAGAAACCTATGGTTTTTTAAGTGAATTTGCAAGGTTTTTTAAATGCTAATTCCTAACTATAACGTGTGTGAAACCTATGGTTTTTTAAGTGAATTTGTATGGTTTTTTAAATGTTATGTATTTATTAATATTTTTTTTTTTAAGGTTTTTCACCGTGCGCGCACCGTGCGCGCTCAGTGCGCTTCGCGCACCGTTTGCGCGCTTTGGGCGCACGGTGCTCGCGTATAGATATTTATATGCTTTTAAATGCTATTTTCTCAGAAAATACTGAACAGATTGACACCAGACCTGCAAAAGGCACTTCCCTGACCTGAGGACTACCTCTCTGCCAAATTTCAAGTAATTCTGTTCAGCCGTTCGGGCTGTATCTTCGACTAAAGGTCCTATGGAAAAATGCATGGGGAAAACGCGTTTTGGGACCCCCCTTTTTTCTCGGCCCCCGCTTGACGAATCACCCCGAGACTTTCAGGGTAGGAGCTGAGCGGAGCGCCCCATTAGTTTTAAAAATTTCGTGAAGATTCGTCATCATGCGCCAAAGTTATTCAAAATAGAATTTTGAGATTTACTATGGAAACACGGTCCTAACTATAACTATCTACTGGCGACCGCCAGTAGATAGTATAGATATATATATATATATATATATATTACCTACTGGCGGTACCTTGAGGCTATATGTGTGGCAGTCGCCAGTAGGTAGTTATAGTTAGGACCTTGTTTCTATTCTAAAAGCGTTTTTTTCTTTTGCCAATATCTTTGGCCCCGTTTGACGAATCTTCATGAAAGTTTCAAAACTAATGGGCCCCTCTGGTCAGCTCCTGTCTCGAAAGTTTCGGGGTGATTCGTCAAGCGGGGGCCGTGAAAAAAGGGGGTCCCAAAACGCATTTTCTCCATGTTAATTTCCATAGGAAACTTCAGACAAGGCTACAGCCCGAACTGCTAAACGGAATTACACCAAATTTGGCGAAAAGGTAGGTTTTGGTTCAGAAAGCGATCTTTTTTCAAATGGTTTAAATCCATTCAGTAGTTCCTGAGAAATTCATATATAAAAAAATATTATTATCTGGTGACTGCAATAGATCTGCGAACCCTCCCGATCACGAGCTTGATTCTGATTGGCTGCCAACACTTCAAACCAGGTGTTGGCAGGCATCTTGTGACTCGGTTGAACCGAGTCACAAGAGAAAAGGTTAACAAACAAGAAAAGAGGGCAGGGTAGAAACACCCTCACCCCCTAGGCCTGCTCAAGCGGACCCACAGGGACCCCAAAGGTCAAAAAATGAATTTTTTTAAAATCTATTTCGGCAGGATTCGCGAATCCCACTGAAACTTTTTTTAAAATACGAAGCGCAGTCTCCCGCACTTTATTTCTTTTAAGCCCCCGGGTGGGCCAGCTCCCAGGGGCAATGCTTAATTGTTAAGCGGAATCCTGAGGGGGGCTCCTGCAATCCCGGGGACCGCCACCTCCCCGGGGCTTTGTTAATAATATGTGGGGGCACGCGGCCCCCCGCAACCCCGGGGACCGCCACCTTCCCGGGGCTTTCTTCTAAATAAAAATGTGGGGCTCTGCATTAAAAGAAATTGTGAGAGGGGGCTCGAGCATCCCACACTGCCCTGGGGACCAATCACCTCCCTGGGGCATAGATACATATTTAAGTGTGGGGACCACCACCTCCCCGGGGCTTTTAACATGAAGGGAGGGAGGGCGCGTGACTCCCCTCCAGGAGCCCTTCATGGCCCTGGGGGCCACCACGCACATGACCGGCTCCAGCAGTGTCCCGGGGTGTCCACCCCCTGCACATTGCAGTTTGCTATGGGATGGTGGGAGCAGTGCTCCCGCCATCCCATAGCAAACATGGCACTCACTATGAACAAGCGAGAGCACTTTGCTCTCGCTTGTTCAAAGCGAGTACACTTTGCTTTTTACCACCAGAGAGCTGCATGTTACCAGCTCCCTAGGGGTAAAAAGCAATGCCAGACCCAAAGGAGAAAGGAGCCGGCCGGGACTGCGGGGGCCTTCAGGCTCCCCCTGCGGTCACTTTGAAGATGGCCATGCCCTGGGGGATGAGCTCGGCCCGGGAGTGTGCCCCCCTCCTTTTAAAGAAAAAATAATTAAGAAAGGACTGACCAAGCTCTGGGGGATGGGGTGTCATGTCCGTACGTATTGGGGAGTGCGTGCTGTTCGTTGTCTGTCTAGTCTATCTAGCTCTCCAACGGGAGTGCAGTACCGCGGGTCACCACCAGAGCACTTCCGGGTGACACCACGTAAAACCCCGCTATGCTCGGCCCCTGGTGCTTCTGATTCAGACGCTAGGTGCTTCGAGCGAGAACCTGTGAATCCGTTTCCCTTTCAGGTGCCCTTAGTACGAACCCTTCCTTGCCTCGCTTTCTACGTAGGCATCTTCATTGTTTGCCAGCTGCACGCGTATGAACGCGTCGCGGTGCTTCACTCAGCCTCCTGACCCTGTCAGCGCAGGAGCGCTGCTACTGACACGGGAGAGCCCGAGGCGGGAGTACTCTCTCTCTCTTCTTGTTGCCAGCTTACCGGTGAGGGCAGGAGCGCGTTACCGCCTCTTCTATTGCCCTCTTCCCGGTGAGCGCAGGAGCGCGTCACAGCCCTTGCCATTGGCGGCACCCGGTGAGCGCAGGAGTGCTTCACCACCCCTTCCACTGCCAGCCTTCTGGTGAGCGCAGGAGTACGTCACCACCGTTTTTCTTTCTTCCTCCACACGGCGAGCGCAGGAGCGCATCGCCACTTGTTCCATTTTTCATCGCATCACGGTGAGCGCAGGTGCGTGTCACCACACTCCTTCCACATCGCGTTGAGCGCTGGAGCGCGCCACCACGCCCTTCCTTTTCTCCTTAACATGGCGAGCGCAGAAGCGCATTGTTGTTGATCCTTTTCCCCATTACGGTGAGCGCAGGAGCGCATTGCCGCTATTGCCCTGTAGTTGCAGCGCAGGAGCGCTTCGTACAGTGACTACTGTTCTTGGGAATCCTCTACCCTCCTGATACCGCGGTGTTCAGCGCAGGCACGCACTCTGTCCGTTCCAAGACCTTGGGTTGCAGGTGCATCTACCGGAGATTAGTTGCAAAGACACTTCATTTCAGGTGACTATTATGACTCTCCCTACCATCCCCCAGATGAGTGTGTGTGTGTGTGTGTGTGAATGCTGGTTAAAGCAGTAGTAAATGCTTGTTGGTTGTTTTCCCAGGCTGACGGTCAAGAAAGGCAACAACTCCACTGGGTGTCAGTCATCACCTCAGCACACCATAAGGCACACCACTCCTTGAGGATTCCTTCCCCCGGTCTTCACCAAGCCCTGATCTGGTACTATGTAAGGTAGGACAGGGAAGCAGGTGGGAGACGGTGGAGGTTATTCATATCATCCCTGCGAGACTACGCTACAGGCAGAAGGTAAGGCTTGTGGGGTCCGTGACAGAATCAGAAGCCCAAGCCGATTGTCTCGCCCGGGTGACATGAGCAACCAGGACATTACCCTGCAGGACATAGCTGCTATGTTGCCCTGCATATAAGCCGAAAACCAGAGTTTACGGCAGGATGTCACTGCCTTACACGGTCCGTTGGCCTCCAGTCAGACACCCACGGTTAGGCCCAAGCAGAAAGGTGTGTTACAACCAAACACGTTCAATCCCTGGGGGTCCTTGTCCCTGGCACAGGGCCCTATCCCTCCAATACAGGTGGTAGTTTCTCATCCAGTCCAGCTAGCAGCCCCGGAACGCTTTTATGGGGATAGTTCTAAATACAGCATATTCCTCAACCAGTGCCATCTACACTTCATGGCTTGTGCTCCAGCCTTCCCAGATGATGCATCGAAGGTCGCGTTCATCCTTTCGTATCTGGGTGGAGACGTAACGCAATGGTCAATAGCGTTGGTGGAAACGATGAATATAGGTCATCCATTGCATTTTATATAACAGCACTAAAAGTACCCTAGGCTGCCTATTACGAGGAAAAAATCCGATCCTCCTCTAACTCCTCCAGAGAAATATTTCAGATTGCAAAAAAACTCCTGAAAGTCCCTGACCCTCCTGCAGCCCCTGACCCTTCCGGACGCCGATGCAATGAATTAGCAGGATTCTTTTCTACCAAAATTCAAAGCATCCTCAGTCATCTCCCACACACTGACAATGAGCACACACCCAAGCTCTACGACTCAGAACTTCAGAATAACTTTCATCTCTTAGAATCATACACTCCACTCACCGAGGAATTACTCTCTCCCATCTTAGACTCGATCAAAAGCGGGTCTCCGCTTGACTCTGCCCCTCCTAACTTCTTGAAGTTGGTAGCACCCACGGTCGCCTCTCCCATCACCAATTTAATTAATGCCTCTTTAGCATTGGGTACAGTCCCCCACGGCTGGAAAAATGCAATGGTGAAGGCGTTATTAAAAAAACCTCATTTGGACCCCGCCGAGCTGGGCAATTACCGCCCCATTTCATTACTACCCGGAATTAGCAAGATTGCAGAAAAATATGTCAGTCACATACTTTCTGAGCACCTGGAAACTTTTAAACTGCTCCACTCTTCACACACTGGCTTTCCCCCTGGTCAGGGCACAGAGACTGCACTGATAGCAGTAGTGGAGGAGTCAGTGAAAGATTCTTGACTCCGGAGGATCTTCGGCCATTTTCCTCCTGGACCTAAGTGCAGCCTTTGACACGGTGAACCACTGCACTTTGGTCCACCGTCTCAAGTGACAGGTACGGCCTTATCATGGTTGTAATCGTTCCTGGAAGAAAGATACTTCTAGGTATTCAAAGGAAATACCCGCTCCCATCCAGTCCCGCTGCAATGTGGAGTTCCTCAGGGCTCGTCTTTTAGCCCCACACTATTTAATGTATACATGGCCCCCCTAGCAGAGATCGTAGCCCCTTTTGGAATCCACATAGTTACATACGCTGATGATACCTAGCTAATCGTGGCACTGAACCAGGCGGAACAGTCACCCACAGATCTGTGTTCCTGCCTCAAGTAAGTCACTAGTTGGATGAGCTCATCTCACCTGAAGCTCAATGGTGACAAAACGGAGCTCATGCAGCTGGGTAACCAAGCAAACTTTAACTCAAACACTATGTGGCCGATTTGCATGGGCCCAGCTCCAACGCCAAAAAAGGAGATAAAAAGTTTGGGCATCTGGCTCGACCATAATCTCACTTTTAGAGCCCAAGCAAGGGAAACTGCCGCCGCTTGCTACGGTCTGCTCAGAACTACCCGAAAAATACTCCCTCTTTTACCCTGCCACTCAAGAAAGCTTCTAATCCAGGTGCTTATCCTCTCCAGGCTGGATTACGGCAATGCGTTTTACTTGGGTGCTATCAACTCAGTCATTGCCAAACTACAAGTGGTACAAAATTCGGCAGCAAGACTTCTTACGGGCACAAAAAACCGTTGCTCAGCAAAGCCTGCCCTACGTTCTCTTCACTGGCTACCGGTACAGGAGAGAATACATTTTAAGGCCCTCTGCATTGCGCATAAGGGCTTGCAAGGCAAAGGTCCATCTATCACCAAAAACTTGGTTAAACCATACAAGGCTACTCGAAGTCTTCGCTCGGACGAGCTTCACTTGGCTGAGGTTCCTAGAATTAAGAAGGCTAGAACAGGCGGCCGCCTTTTCTCCTACAATGCTTCTAAGCTCTGGAATCCCTACCTCTCCCTATCCGCAAGGAAGCTAACCATCTGACATTTCGCAAACATCTGAAAACTTGACTATTCCCATAAACCCATCCCTCCCCCTAGCTACTGCGCTGGGATGTCTCCGGGTAGCCATGCGCTATATAAAAACCTCTTTCATTTCATTTCATCCCATGCTATATAATCTACCTGTGTTCAAAGAAACCCTGCGTAGAATGTTTGCCCGACACACGCTAGTGCAGGCAGCCGATAACGCACTCCTCAACTTCAAACAAGGCAACACAGACCTCGTACATTACATCACCACGTTCAACAGGTTGGTCATTGAAGCCAAATGGCCTGAGACCAAGATGGTGTCTGTGTTCTACTGAGGGCTACGTGAGGAACTGAAGGACCTTATATCACAAATATCGGATCTCGCAGAGGATATCGGTCCCTTCGTAGACCTGACTGTTAAAATGAACTTCAGAATACAGGAACATAGAACAGAAAAAACCAAAGGGATCGATACCAGATATCCAGTATTCCGGGAGAAACCCAGATCCGAAGGTATTGGGATACCGGACATTCCGAAGCCCATGCAAATAGGCGGCATATGTGGACCCCTGTCTAAGGCCGAAAAAGAAAAACGACGTCGCCAAAACCAGTGTCTGTGTGAGAGGAGAAGCTCTATGGGATCGACGTCAGAAAGGAGGTCTACCCCGCGTCTGGTCAAACAAGGCTTTATTGTAAGGGATACAAGGGGTTTAGGCGATGCCAATGTGAAAGGAACGATAACACTGGGGATAATATCATTTTATCCTGGGTCTTCTTATGTAGAACTACAGGATCCTCATGCTGCTGACTAATCTTCGGGTCAGGGCAGGGGTTCTTGTCCTCAGGGAGGTCAGCAAACCGCAGTCCAGAAAGGGAAAGGAACATCCAACAAAAAGAAGAAAGAAACAAAAGAAACCTTGCGTCAGGTTGGCCGTTCTCCTAAATAGTATTCCAAAGGGGAAGGTATAGTGCAGGGACACCGGTGCAGGGGGGAGTAACTCTCAGGGATTTGGCAGTGCTCGTGAACAGGCGGAGGGCAGGTAACCAGGACCGGGCAGGAACACCAAACAACTACCCTTGCCCTTTCTCTTTCCGTCCAACCCACCCCGTGACTCGGTCCCGAACCTGAAGGAGCCACGCTCCTCTGGGAACGTGGCTGGGCGGTCCATGGTAACGTTGGCCTCCTGGCTTCTGTTCCGACGTCTGCTCTGGGACTTCGGCCGGTATTCCCGTTCTTCCGCGTACGTCTTCGTCGTCTGCTTCAGCTCCGCGTCTTCAGGGTTTGCCTCCTTCCGTGTTCCTCTGGTCTCCTGATATGAGAGGTTTCTGCTGGATGACATCACAGCTGTGGGCGGGGTATTCTCCAGCCGCGGACGGCTTAAAGGACCATTGCTGTATTTCGAAGGGGTTCTCAGTCCAGAGGGTGTCAGTTTCCTCTCTCCAGTCTCCGGGTTGTAAAGTAAGGTGAGATTGCATCACCGTGGGACAGAACCACCACTCTTCAGGCATTTCCTTCTCTGTGGAAGGCTCCCAGATAGCGTGGTGCATGGGGAACTCGTGACAGCCTGTATTGCGGCAAAAGCGGCCATTTTGTCAAGAAGTGCCCTGTGAAGCCGAGTAAACTGACACCAAAGAAAACCAGCGCCCTTCCCGTATCTCGTGGTGAGTGGTCGGAAAACGACATAACCCAATAGAAGGAAATGTCGGTCTACTGGGTTGTTCACCTAATAAGACCTCTGCCTTGGCCCCACACGAACGCAACCAACATGTGGGTATCACAGTAACACTACAGTCACAAAAAGGCCAATCATGGTACGTGAAGGCTCTCATCGATTCGGGAGCTACAGGGAATTTCATCGATACCCAATACATGGAAGACCTCGGGATTCCTGCGATAACCAAGGACAGGCCAGAAATGGTGAAAGCAGTGGATGGCACAGACTTGACCTCTGGACTGATCTGGTACCAGACGGACATCATGACAATGACATGTGGGATTGAACATAAGGAGTCCATCGACTTCGATGTCATAGACGCACCCCAGTTCAAACTGATTCTGGGTCTTCCCTGGCTTGTGACCCATAATCTCCACATCAATTGGGTGACCAGACTAATGACTCTTGATTCGCCATACTGTAATCATGCCTGCTACCCAAGGCATGGGGACACAAATGCACGAGTCGTGCAAACCCACACCCTTCCTCTCACGGGAATTGGTGTTATCACACAAGGAATAGTACCAGAAGCGTACGCTGATTTGACATCAGTGTTCGATGAACAAAAAGCCAACACGCTTCCTCCCCATCGCAGTTTCGACTGCAGGATAGACCTATTGCCGGTTTCTAAGTTGCCTTGTTGTCGTGTGTATTCTCTCACTGAAAAGGAGAGCACCCATCTGCGCAACTCTCTGGACGAATACTTGAAAAACTGATTCATACGCCATTCCAAGTCACCCGTTTCTTCAGCGCTCTTCTTTGTGGCAAAGAAGGGAGGGGATCTGCGAACCTGCATCGATTATAGAGCCATAAATAACATCACTATCAAGAATCGATACCCCTTGCCTTTGATCTCTAACCTACTGGATCAAGTGAAGAACGCTACGATCTATACCGAAGTGGATCTACGTGGGGGCCTATTATCTGGTAAGAGTCCAAAAGGGGGATGAATGGAAGACAGCATTCCGGACCCAATACGGCCTCTTCGAGTACCAGGTCATGCCCTTTGGGCTCTGTAACGCTCCTGCTGCCTTCCAATACTTCACCGACTAGGTGCTGCGAGAATATATCGATCAGTATTGCGTGGTACATATCGATGAAATCTTGATCTATTCCCCGAGTGTTCCAGACCACATCCAACACATCCGTAGCATTCTCAAGAAGTTACTACAACACGGCCTGTACGTCAAGCTGAAAAAAAGCGTATTTCACACTACTGAGTTGGAATTCCTGGGACACATCTTGACCCCCGCAGGAATCCAAATGGATGCAAGAAAGGTTGAGTCTGTGTTGCAATGGCCTTCCCCGGGTTCTCTGAAACAGGTCCAACAATTCCTAGGTTTCGCCAACTATTATCGTCGCTTCATCTTGGGGTTCTCTGACATCATCACTCCCATCACACGACTGTTGCACAAGATAATCAAGTTCGCATGGAACCCTGAAGCTGAGAAGGCTTTCCTCGATAAACCAAATTCACGAGTGCACCCATCCTGATACAACCCAATCCGGAACAACCATTCGTTGTCGAAGCTGATGCCTCACAAGACGCTCTGTCATGAGCCACCTCGAGAGTAGGAGAGCTGGTCTCACGCTCCGTACGTGCCTCAGATGATGCTCCACTAGCTTTTCAGATGCTAATAAAAAAAACCACCCCTTTCCCGTGCTCCTGCACCTCGTTACTGTGTTAATAGAGTGAGGTGTTTAGATTAGTGTTTATGTTTTTGAAAGTACTTTTGCTGCCTATAAGTTACTGCATATTTGATTTGATTTCGGGAATGCTGGCGGGTGGTAGGACTTTGAATATATTGTATCGCGTTTCATGTGTTGTGCATTGTTTCGTCCTTTGTGCTGCAATTTAGGAAAAACTTGCTCTGATGCAGAATCAATGGTTAATGTGCGCTCGCTCCGTCCGTCCAAGACGTAACGGAACGGGCGAGCGCTGAGCTTGTTTACGTTCTGAACGCTTGGGTGCGGTTGACTATTTAAACCGGACCCAGCGTCCCGGAAGGCGCTTTGCCTTCTGCTTGTCTCCTGCGAAGGATCGCGTCGGAGAGCTCCCAGACTGAAGAGGCATTTCACGCTTACCTGATCTTCTGTTCATGCCGCTACAGTCTTCTTTCTTCACAGCTGGAATCCACAGTCTTCGTTCTTCAAAGCAGGATCCTAGAGAAAGACACAAGGAAGGAGATAAGTGAAACCTTAGATTATTTTACAAGGCGCCCAACGCAAGAAAGGCCACTTGAAATAATTTGACTATCTAAGACAATTTTTGGAACCTTTTTCTCTCTTGAGAAAACTCGCAACTTGGACATTGTTATAATAAGTGTTGTGGAATACAGAAAAGTCACGCTTTCATTTTAAGTTGTTAACTGTTAATTAGTAACATTTCTAAGGGCATTGTTATATGTATTAGCTATTTGGAGAATACTGATTGTTAAAGCAGACGTGAACTGGGATACTGGAAAACTATACAGCTAGCAGTGCAGTAAAATAGTGAGTACATAAAGAGAACGAATAACCAATTCACCATCTATGCATGTTACAATGAAAGGTAATTAAGGTGTTGTATTTCTTTTTGGTGCCAACAGAAAATACTATCAGGATTCTAAAGCTGGAACATCACCTAAGAAAAAGCCCCAGTCCCAACCCTGTCTGCAACTCCACAAGAAAATACTAGGACGTAGGCCTGACAAGAGTTGATCGCAGGTAGGCTAAGTAGTTGTAAGGAGTGGTATGATTTATTCTGGTGAAACTCATAGGATAATTATGCTATCGATAAGAATAGAAGTTTAACCAATAGACTTAGAAGTTCTTTACTTGTGTATTACAGGTCGTCAACCGAACACGACATCACGTCCAGTATCCGGCCCTCCTCCCCAAAAGCTATTTTATAGCTTGTAGAGTATTAGACACTTACAAGTTCTAAATTAGTATTTAGGGAAGTGGGTCCCTTGCGTCCCTGCAAAATCGTGCTGCGTCTCTGAAAACACCTCAAGGTAAGGGACTACGTAGTGCTTTGACAGAAGGCAAAGCCCACAAAGAAAATTTTGCCCGGACGCAATGGACCCAAACTCTCAAGTGTCCTTACAGGACATAGCAGCCATGTTAAATGATTTAAAGACAGAAAATGCTGCTTTACGCAGAGACATTTCAGTTTTACAAAGTGCTGTGCAGCAAAAACCTCTGCTTAAACCTGCAACATTTCAGAAAGCCTATTCTGATTCAGCCTCTCCTTCTTCTAGCACTCCAACTCAAATTCAAGTGGTCACTCCGGTTCCAATACCTCTTGCGCAACCCGAGAGATTTTATGGAGATAGTGGTAAATTTTCTATCTTCATGAATCAGTGTCATTTGCATTTCATAGCCAAATCAACGGCCTTTCCTGATGATTCCTCAAAAGTTGCCTTTGTTTTGTCCTATTTAGGAGGAGATGCTGCTCTCTGGTCTGTTCCTCTGGTTGAAAGTAATGACCCAGTGTTATATAATTTCAAACATTTTGAGCGTGCGATGAAAAAGATTTTTGCAAAACATGTTTTCGTACAATCTGCAGATAATGAACTCTTACGTTTAAAACAAGGGTCTTCAGATCTCCTTCATTATATTTCAGTCTTCAATAGATTAGTACTGGAAGCTAAGTGGCCAGAAGATAAAAGAGTCTCCCTCTTTTATAGAGGTTTAAAAGATGACTTAAAAGATATGGTTACACAAATTTTGGAACCTCCTGAAGATATTAACAAATTTATAGATCTAGTGATAAAATTAAACCATAGATTGTCTGAACGGAGAGGAGAAAGAGGGAAATCAGATCACAAGTTGATCCTTTTGAAAGACAGACCAGTGATTTCCAAGGAAATCTCTAGTAAGACAGAGGCAGCAGAACCTATGCAAATAGGCACCATCCGAGGCCCTCTTTCTAGAGAAGAAAAAGAAAATAGGAGAAGGCTGAATCAATGCCTTTGTTGTGGCAAGACTGGACATTTCGTTAAAGAATGTCCTAATCGTCCTACTGAACCTAAAACAAAGGCTTCCGAAGTAGCTCTAGCTCAGGTACAGTCGGAAAACTAGAACACTCGATAAAAGACGAGGTCACTTTGTCGAGTGATTACTCTAGTTTGGCCTCTACAGTTCCGCCTACTGGATGTCGTCATCTGTGCTTGAAAGTTAAATTAACAGCTTTATCCAATTCAGATTGTTCTTGGGTCATTGACGCGCTAATAGATTCCGGAGCCACAGGAAATTTTATAGATACTCATTTTTTGTCTAAATTAGGCTTTAAAACAGAATTCAAGAGTCATCCGGAAATAGTAAGAGCTGTAGATGGTAAAGAGCTCACGTCAGGTCCCTTTTTAAAACAGACTGAATTACTAGACATGATTTGTTCCCCCTTACACAGAGAAAGAATCACCTTTGACATAATAGACGCACCACAGTTCCAGTTAATTTTTGGAATTCCATGGTTGATTCTACACAATCCAGTAATTGATTGGGTATTGAAGACTATAACCTTTAAATCAGTTCAGTGTCATGATCGGTGTTTCTCAGAGAACTGTTCAGAAGATGTTGTACAAGGATTTGATTTTATTAATAAATCACCTAGTATTTTACTCCTAGAAGGAGTCCCATCAGACTATTCCGACCTCATTGAGGTCTTTGATAAAAGGAAGGCGAACACTCTCCCCCCTCATAGGGATTTCGATTGTAGGATAGATCTTACGCCAGGAGCTACATTACCTTGCAGTAGGATATATGCTCTTACAGAGAAGGAGAACGAACACTTAAGGCAATATTTAGATGAATATTTAGCCAATGGCTTTATTCGACATTCCAAATCCCCTGTATCTTCAGCTCTGTTTTTCATTCCGAAAAAAGGGGGAGAGTTACGCTCGTGTATCGACTATCGAGCACTGAATAACATCACAATTAAAAACAGGTATCCTTTACCTCTGATACCCACACTATTGGATCAAGTCAAACAAGCAACCATTTATACTAAATTGGACTTGCGCGGAGCTTACCATCTTGTAAGATTTCGAAAGGGCGATGAATGGAAAACTGCGTTTCGCACCAAATTTGGCCTATTTGAATATCAAGTAATGCCCTTCGGTCTCTGTAATGCTCCAGCAGCTTTCCAGTTTTTTATAAATGAAGTTTTACATGAGTTTATAGATGTATGTTGGGTCGTTTATATTGATGACATTCTCATTTATTCTAACTCAACTGAAGAACATGTAAAACAAGTTCGTGCCATTCTCCAAAAATTGCTTGCAAATTCATTGTATGTAAAATTGGAAAAAAGTCTGTTTCATGTTTCTAAGGTGGACTTTTTAGGTTATATCATTAGTCCCTCTGGTATTAAAATGGATCCAAAAAAGATTGATGCAATACATTCTTGGCCCAGTCCAACTACGGTTAAACAAGTACAAAGTTTTTTAGGCTTTGCAAATTTTTACCGTGGATTTATTCAGAATTTTTCACAAATAATCACTCCCATAACTAAACTGTTGCGGAAGGGTGTGACTTTGATTGGTCAGCTTCTGCAGAAGAAGCATTTCAAGTCTTAAAGAGTAAGTTTACCTCAGCCCCAATACTACGTCACCCAGACTCTACACAGCCTTTCATAGTTGAAGCCGATGCTTCTCAGTTCGCTCTAGGAGGTGTGTTGTCTCAGCGGGATCAAGAATCCGGACAGATGCATCCAATTGCCTACTACTCCAGAAAACTTTCGTCAGCCGAACAAAATTATGCCATAGCTGACAAGGAATTATTGGCGATAAAAGCAGTTTTTGAGGAATGGCGCCATTACTTGTTAGGTGCTCGTCATCCAATCACGATATACACAGATCACAGGAATTTACAAGCCTTAAGATCAGTGAAAGCTTTGTCCACTAGGCAATTACGATGGTCTCTCTTTTTCAATGATTATAATTTTGTAATCACATACCGACCTGGGAAAGAAAATCAAAAAGCCGATGCTTTATCTCGCATTGGTGAAAAGGAAGTAGAACACAAGATAGTTGTTCATCCTGCACTACATACAACTTGTTTTCAGGGTAGTGTTTTGGCATGTGACCTAGTTACTGATGTAAGAAAAGTATTAGAATCTAAAGATTTGAAAGAATGGAAGAAGGACTATCCCTTAGCTCAAGAACGAGATAACCTTCTGTATGTTCACGACCAGCTTTTGGTGCCTTCTTCTGATGTTCAACAATCTGTAATGCGGTTACATCACAAAACCATTTTATCAGCTCACCCAGGAGTTACTAAGACGTATGAGTTAATCAAGAGAAAATTTTGGTGGCCTTCCGGGTTCAAGGATATACAAACTTTTGTTGAAACATGTAGTGTGTGCTGTCAAAATAAGATATCTCATCAAGCCCCAAGTGGTCTATTAAGACCGTTACCCATACCACCTCAACCCTGGCATACTATTTCTTTAGATTTTGTGGTTGAACTTCCTCCAACTAAAAAGGGATATTCCACAATTTTAACTGTAGTAGACCAGTTTTCTCGTATGGCTCATTTCATCCCATTAAAGAAATTACCAACTGCTATAGAATTAGCACAAGTACTTATGTCCAATGGTATCCGACTGCATGGAATTCCTTCGGTGGTTATTTCTGATAGGGCTTCCCAATTCATCTCTCACGTTTGGCAGGAGTTGAGCGCATTCTTGAACATGGAAGTGCGATTATCCTCCAGTTATCACCCGCAAACTGATGGATTAACAGAACGCACAAATCAAACTATTCAACAACTCCTTCGCTGTACTTTAAGTTCTTTTGATGAAGACTGGTCGAATTTGTTGTGTGCTCTAGAATTCGCTTACAATAATGCGGAACACTCATCACTTAAAATGTCTCAATTTTTTTGTAATTATGGATTTCATCCCAAAAATATTCCTGATGATGTAAAGATTTCTGACACTGTACCATCTATTCATGACTATATTTCCAACTTGACCTTCATTCATTCAGAAGCTCAATTTCATTTAGCAAAAGCTAAAGAAAGTCAAAAAGAAGCAGCAGATAGACATCGAACAGTTCAACCCTTGTATTCCAAAGGAGATAAAGTATGGTTGAATACCAGAAACTTGGAAATGAAGGGAAGCAGGAAATTCAACCCAAGGTTTGTCGGTCCCTTTAGTGTGGAAAAGGTACTTAATCCAGTCTGTGTTCGTTTAACACTTCCATCCACATACCATTGTCATCCAGTTTTTCATGTATCTTTATTAAAACCATATCATCCTGATACTCAGTTCGTTCAACCTCCTCCTCCAATTTTTGTTGAAGGACATCCTGAATTTGAAGTCAAGACAATCCTAGACTTAAAGAGGGTTCGAGGAAAGCTATTTTATTTGATTGACTGGAAAGGTTACGGCCCGGAAGAACGAACTTGGGAACCATTCACTCATGTTAAAAATGCACCGAAAAAAATCAAAGCATTTCACAGAAGGTGTCCCAACAAACCTAAACCAATTGCAAAGATTTTAGGGGGACTCTTGAGAGGGGAGTACTGTCATGAGCCACCTCGAGAGTAGGAGAGCTGGTCTCACGCTCCGTGCGTGCCTCAGATGATGCTCCTCTAACTTTTCAGATGCTAATAAAAAAAAACACCCCTTTCCAGTGCTCCTGCACCTCGTTACTGTGTTAATAGAGTGAGGTGTTTAGATTAGTGTTTATGTTTTTGAAAGTACTTTTGCTGCCTATAAGATACTGCATATTTGATTTGATTTCGGGAATGCTGGCGGGTGGTAGGACTTTGAATATATTAGTATTGCGTTTCATGTGTTGTGCATTGTTTCGTCCTTTGTGCTGCAATTTAGGAAAAACTTGCTCTGATGCAGAATCAATGGTTAATGTGCGCTCGCTCCGTCCATCCAAAACGTAACAGAACGGGCGAGCGCTGAGCTTGTTTACGTTCTGAACGCTTGGGTGCGGTTTTACTATTTAAACCGCACCCAGCGTTCTGGAAGGCGCTTTGCCTTCCGCTTGTCTCCCGCGAAGGATCGCGTCGGAGAGCTCCCAGACTGAAGAGGCATTTCATGCTTACCTGATCTTCTGTTCATGCCGCTACAGTCTTCTTTCTTCACAGCTGGAATCCACAGTCTTCGTTCTTCAAAGCAGGATCCTAGAGAAAGACACAAGGAAGGAGATAAGTGAAACCTTAGATTATTTTACAAGGTGCCCAACGCAAGAAAGGCCACTTGAAATAATTTGACTATCTAAGACAATTTTTGGAACCTTTTTCTCTCTTGAGAAAACTCGCAACTTGGACATTGTTATAATAAGTGTTGTAGAATACAGAAAAGTCACGCTTTCATTTTAAGTTTTCAACTGTTAATTAGTAACATTTCTAAGGGCATTGTTATATGTATTAGCTATTTGGAGAATACTGATTGTTAAAGCAGACGTGAACTGGGATACTGGAAAACTATACAGCTAGCAGTGCAGTAAACTAGTGAGTACATAAAGAGAACGAATAACCAATTCACCATCTATGCATGTTACAATGAAAGGTAATTAAGGTGTATTTCTTTTTGGTGCCAACAGAAAATACTATCAGGATTCTAAAGCTGGAACATCACCTAAGAAAAAGCCCCAGTCCCAACCCTGTCTGCAACTCCACAAGAAAATACTAGGACGTAGGCCTGACAAGAGTTGATCGCAGGTAGGCTAAGTAGTTGTAAGGAGTGGTATGATTTATTCTGGTGAAACTCATAGGATAATTATGCTATCGATAAGAATAGAAGTTTAACCAATAGACTTAGAAGTTCTTTACTTGTGTATTACAGGTCGTCAACCGAACACAACATCACGTCCAGTATCTGGCCCTCCTCCCCAAAAGCTATTTTATAGCTTGTAGAATATTAGACACTTACAAGTTCTAAATTAGTATTTAGGGAAGTGGGTCCCTTGCGTCCCTGCAAAATCGTGCTACGTCTCTAAAAACACCTCAAGGTAAGGGACTACGTAGTGCTTTGACACGCTCTGGGAGGAGTGCTATCCCAAAGGGATACCACATCGGGTCTCCTACTTCCCGTAGCCTACTATTCCCGAAAGCTACAACCCACGGAACGTAACTACACGGCTTCCAATTGTGAACTTCTAGCCATTAAGGCAGCCTTCGAAGAAAGGCGTCATTACCTGAAGGATGCCAGACACCCCGTCACAATCTACAAGGACCATCGAAACCTTCAATTCCTCCGCTCTGCCAGGGCTCTTAGTGCCCATCAACTGCGATGGACGCTGTTCTTCAATGAATATGACTTTATGATCACATACCAACCTGGTAAAGAAAACGCCAGAAGCAGATGCCCTGTCAAGACTCGGGGAGACCTGTGAAGGAGTTGACAAACCAACACCATCTTCCATCATACCGGAACAGTGTTTTCAGGGAGTGATTCTTTCCTCCTCCTTCTTGTCCCAGTTGCAAGATGACCTCAAATCAAAGAAACCAGAAGAATGGATCAGAGATCTGACGGGAATCACTACATGTGGTGGGTTCCTCTATAAAGGCGACTACTACTTCCTACCGTTGCCGCACCATCAACAACAAGCGCTGTACATGTGTCACAACCATGTGCTGTCCTTGCGCCCTGGATACCATAAAACCCTAAACCTATTACATAGACACTTCTGGTGGCCAACCATGCAGGATGACGTTCGCACCTTTATAGCCCACTGTTCCACCTGCGCGCAAGGAAAAACCCAACCCTGACCCACTGTGGGTTTGCTACACCCTATCCCTGTACCCCCATACCCGTGGCATACGGTGTCTATGGCTTTCGTCATGGAATTGCCCCGAACCAGGACCGGATGTACCACCATACTCACCATTGTGGACCACCTGACCAAAATGGTGCATTTCGTACTGTTGCAGAAAGTGCCTTCTGCTGTGGAACTAGCAGTGATCTTCATGACCAATGTAGTCCGTCTGCACAGACTCCATTCCATACTGATCACCGACAGAGGCTCTCAGTACATATCCCGCTTCTGGGGAGCGATGTGCGACACTATAGGGACGGAAGTCCGTCTTTCCTCCGCCTACCACCCCCAAACCGACGGCCAGGCGGAGAGAACCAACCGACCCATGGAGTAATACCTTCGTTGCTTATTCATAGCGGTCGAAAAGGAGTGGTCAGACGTCCTGTGGATGGAGGAATACACCTACAATAACAATAAACACGCTTCCATAGGAATGTCGCCTTTTTACTGTCTTCGGGGTCGACATCCACGCACCACGCCCTGGGAAGAACCTCAATCCAGTCCTCTACCCACCATCCAATCCTATCCCACCCTGCTATGTGACCTGTGGCAACAGGCTTGATTAGAGCTGGCCAAAGCCAAAGAAGTCTACAAATACCATGCAGACACACACAGACAGGCCGAACCAGAGTGCAAAACGGGAGACAGGGTTTGGGTCTCCATTAAGAACCTCAACGTGCACGGCCCCAAGAAACTGTTACCACATTTCGTAGTTCTCTACAGCATAGCCAAGGTCATCAACAAGGTGTCCATGAAACTCATCTTGCCCCCTCACATGAAAATGCACCCTGTCTTCCACGAGTCTCTGCTGAAGCAGACTCATTCCGATGGCCTGGCCTCCGTGCCTCCGCCACCTGTACTCAGGGATAACCACGAGGAATACGAGGTGCGTGCTGTGCTGGATTCCCATAGGACCAGGGGGAAGCTCTACCATCTGATTGACTGGAAAGGGTATGGTCCTGAGGAGAGGTCCTGGGAGCCCCTAACCCATGTCCGTCATGCCCCTCAGCTGGTACGTGCTTTCTACGCTCGCCACCCCCTGAAACTGCGTCCTACCACCCCTGTGTAGGGAAGGGGGGTCTGTTTTTGTGGGGGGTGCTGTCATGTCCATACGTATTGGGGAATGCGTGCTGTTGGTTGTCTGTCTATTCTATCTAGCTCTCCCACAGGAGTGCAGTACCGCGGGTCACCACCAGAGCACTTCCGGGTGACACCACGTAAAACCCCGCTATGCTTTGCCCCTGGTGCTTCTGATTCAGACGCTACGTGCTTGGAGCCAGAACCTGTGGATCCATTTCCCTTTCAGGCGCCCTTGGTATGAACCCTTCCTTGCCTCGCTTTCTACGTAGGCATCTTCATTGTTTGCCAGCTGCATGCGTACGAACGCGTCGCGGCGCTTCACTCAGCCTCCTGACCCTGTCAGCGCAGGAGCGCTGCTACTGACACGGGAGAGCCCAAGGCTGGAGTACTCTCTCTCTCTTCTTGTTGCCAGCTTCCAGGTGAGCGCCTCAATGCCTCTTCTATTTCCAGCTTCCCGTGAGCGCAGGAGCGCGTCACCGCCCTTGCCATTGCCGGCGCCCCGGTGAGTCCAGTAGCGCGTCACCACCCCTTCCACTGCCAGCCTCCCGGTGAGCGCAGGAGCGCATCACCGCCCTTTTTCTTTCATCCTCCACACGGCAAGCACAGGAGAGCATCGCCACTTGTTCCATATTTCATCGCATCACGTTAAGCACAGGTGCGCGTCGCCACACTCCTTCCACATCGCGGTGAGCGCTGGAGCGCTGGAGCACGCCACCGCCCTTCCTTTTCTCCTTCACACGGCGAGCACAGGAGCGCATCGTTGTTTATCCTTTTCCCCATTACGGTGAGCGCACGAGCGCATTGCCGCTACTGCCCTGTAGTTGCAGTGCAGGAGCGCTCCGTATCGGGACTACTGTTCCTGGGAATTCTCTATCCTCCTGATACCGTGGTGTTCAGTGCAAGCGCACTCTCTGTCCGTTCCAAGACCTTGGGTTGCAGGTGCACCTACTGGAGATTCATTGCAAAGACACTTCATTTCAGGTGAGTATTATGACTCTCCCTACCATCCCCCAGTTGAGTGTGTGTGTGTGTGTGTGTGTGTGTGAATGCTGGTTAAAGCAGTAGTAACTGCTTGTTTGTTGTTTTCCCAGGCTGACAGTCAAGAAAGACAACAACTCCACTGGGTGTCAGTCATCACCTCAGCACACCATAAGGCACACCACTCCTTGAAGATTCCTTCCCCCGGTCTTCACCAAGCCCCGGTCTGGTACTATTTAAGGTAGGACAGGGAAGCAGGTGGGAGACGGTGGAGGTTATTCATATCATCCCTGCGAGACTACTCGACAGGCAGAAGGTAAGGCTTGTGGGGTCCGTGACATGGGGTCCCCAGGGCCAAAAATAGCCGGGGAGGGGGGCCAAAGGGGCCCAGGAAAATGTTTTTGCCGGGCCCTGGGGGATGGGGTACCCGGGGCCGAAATCGTCCTTGGGAAGGGCTGCGCACCCCCTCCTTTTACAATATATATATATATATATTTTTTTTTTAAAGGGCTCAGGCCCCGGGGATGGGGTCCCCGGGGCCCAAAATGTTCAAGGGAAGGGGGGCCACACAGCCCCCCTTCCTAGAAAAAAAAGTAAAAGAAAACTGCAACTTGCCAGAGGCCCCTCCCTGCACGACTCTGCAAACGCGCCTCCTTTTGCGATCGTGGTTGGGGAATAAAGTTCCCTTCACCACTGAGTGGTGTAAAAAGGGGGCATGGCCTCTGACTGCTTCTCCGCAATCAAGCTGTGTGGGGCTTACTGGCGTTAACAGATAGGCTAGTTGTCCCCAAGGGACCCTCAAGTGGTAAAGGGACTTCATCCCCAACCCAGAGGTGCATTTGCAGAGTGGTGGAGAAAGGAGGCGTGGCCTGCAACCACCTCTCAGCAATCCCACTGTGTGGGGCTTATTGGCAGTAACAAGTAGGCTAGTTGGCCCCTAAGGATCCCCATCAGCGAAGAGGACTTCAATCCCCATCCAAGAGCGCGCCAGTGAGCGTGTTTGCAGAGTAGTGGTCAAAGGAGGTGTGGCCTGCTATGAGAATCTGGCAATCCTGTTGTGTGGGACTTACTGGAGGTAATAGGAAGGGTAGTTGGCCCCCAAGGATGTCCTTGGGGGCCAACTACCCCTCCTGTTACCTCGAATAAGTCCCACACTGTCGGATTGCGAAGAGGTCTTTGGTGGCCATGCTCCCCTTTCGCCACCACTCTGCAAATTCGCTTCATGACACACTACTGGTTGGGGGATAAAGTCCACTTCACTTGTGAGAGACTTTGGGTGCCAAGAAACCCTCCTGGTTCTTAAGCGCTGTTCAGAGGCACAGCCCCCTTTCTCCAGAACTCTGTAAACGCGACTACTAGTTAATGAAGCATTTGCAATGCAATAGGTCTCGCATTTGCGAAAGTTAGAGGTATTGGCGTTGTAAATGTAAAACTTTTTTTACTAATGTTTTTTGGAGTGGAGTGGACGTACGTTGTGTGTAGTTAAATTATGTGGATAGAAAGTATGTGGTATTTAGTGCATAGGAACTATGTAGAGTGGGATTATGTGTTATGGAGAGTAATTATGTGGTATGGTAGTCTGTGTTGTGATGTGGTCTTCCTCATTTCCATAGAAGCTAAACTATAAACTCAATGAGACAAAAAAAAGGAACCATTGAGGAGCACTTTTGGACCTAGTCAAAGGTATGAGCAGGGCCACTGGAATTATGCAACTGTTCAGCTGCACCGATTTTCGCATAATTATACATTTTCCGCATTTGCCACATAATCCATCGTATGCTGCATAATCTGCAGATTTCAACAAAAAAAACCTTGTTTCTAGCTCAAACGTTACCAGAAATGCAGCAACAAGTGTTACAGCATGGTGGAAGGCCTTTTGCAAAGCTGGAATGGTCACCTGTTACTTATTGCTAAATGTGGGTGTTAAATTGGTACTAATGGTGCGCAAACCACTCTTGCTTCTTTCTGCGCCTCTCTTGCATCTTTCTGCATTTCTCTTGCTTCTTTCTGCACCTTTCTTCCTTTTTCTGCACTTCTCCAGCCTCTTTCTGCACACTTTTCCACTTTCTGCACGTCCCTTCTTTCTGCACCTCTCGCTTCTTTCTGCAACTCTCTTGTTTCTTTCTTCTTCACCTCTCTTGCCTCTTTATGCATCTCTTTTGCTTCTTTCTACACTTCTCTTACCTCTTTCTGCACCTCTCTTGCCTCTTCCTGCACTTCTCTTGCCTCTTTCTGAACTTCTCTTGCCTCTTTCTGCAGTTCTCTTGCTTCTTTCTTCACCTCTCTTGCATCTTTCTGCGCCCCTCTTCCTTCTTTCTGCACCTCTGTTGCCTGTTTCTGTACCTTTGTTGCCTCTTTCTGCACTTCTCTTGCCTCTTTCTGCATTTCTGTTGCTTCTTTCTGCACTTCTCCTGCCTCTTTCTGCACCCCTCTTGCCTCTTTCTGCACCTCTGTTGCTTCTTTCTGCACTTCTCTTGCTTCTTTCTGCACCTCTATTGCTTCTTTCTGCATCCCTCTGGCCTCTTGCTGCACCCCTTTTGCCTTTTTCTGCACCCCTCTTCCTGCACCTCTCTGGCCTCTTTCTGCACCTTGCTTCCCTCTTTCTGCACTTCTCTTTCCTCTTTCCACACCACTGTTGCTTCTTTCTGCACTTCTCTTGCCTCTCAATGCACTCCTCTTGCCTCTTTCTGCACCTCAGTTGCTTCTTTCTGCATGTCTCTTGTTTCTTTCTTCACCTCTCTCACCGGTTTCTGCAAATCTCTTGCCTCTTTCTGCAGTTCTCTTGCCTCCTTCAGCACATCTGTTCCATCTTTCTGGACTTCTCTTCCCTCTTTCTGCACCCCTGTTCCCTCTTTCTGCACCTCTCTGGCCTGTTTCTGCACCTCTCTTGCCGCTTTCTGCAGGTCTCTTGCCTCTTTCTGCACCTCTGTTGCTAATTTCTGCACCTCTGTTGATTTTTTCTGCACTTCTGTTGTTTCTTTCTGCACATCTCTTGCTTCTTTTTGTACCTCTCTTACCCCTCTTGCCTCTTTCTACACCCTACTCACCTCTCCTGCCTCTTGCTGCACTACCCTTGCCTCTTTCTGCACCTCTATTGCTTCTTTCGGAACCTCTGTTGATTTTTTCTGCACTTCTCTTGCTTCTTTCTGCACCTTTCTTGCTTCTTTCTGCACCCCAATTGCCTCTTTCTACATCCCTTGTCCTTCTTTCTGCACCTCTCCTGCCTCTTTCTGCACCTTTCTTGCCTCTTTCTGCACTTCTCTTGCCACTTTCTGCACCTCTGTTGCCTCTTTTTGCACTTCTCTTGCTTCTTTCTGCATTTCTGTTGCTTCTTTCTTCACTTTTCTAGCCTCTTTCTACATTTCTGTTGCTTGTTTCTGCACTTCTCTGGCCTCTTGCTGCACACCTCTTACCTCTTTCTGCACCTCTGTTGCTTCTTTCTGCCCTTCTCTTGCTTCTTTCTACACTTCTCTTGCTTCTTACTGCAACCTTGTTGCCTCTTTCTGTACCCTCTTCCTTCTTTCTGCACCTCTTGTGCCTCTTTTTGAACTTCTCTTGATTCTTTCTATACCTGTTTCTTCTTTCTGCACTTCTGTTGCTTCTTTCTGCACCTCTCTTGCCACTTTCTACACTTCCCTTGCCTCTTTCCACAACTCTCTTGCTTCTTTCTGCACTTCCCTTGCCTATTTCTGCACCTCTATTACTTCTTTCTGCACCTCTGTTGTTTTTTTCTGCACTTCTCTTACTTCTTTCTGCACCTTCTTGCTTCTTTTTGCACCCCTCTTGCCTCTTTCTACACCCCTTGTCCTTCTTTCTGCACCTCTCTTGCCTCTTCCTGCACTACCCTTGCCTCTTTCTGCACCTCTATTGCTTCTTTCGGCACCTCTGTTGATTTTTTCTGCACTTCTCTTGCTTCTTTCTGCACCTTTCTTGCTTCTTTCTGCACCCCAATTGCCTCTTTCTACATCCCTTGTCCTTCTTTCTGCACCTCTCCTGCCTCTTTCTGCACCTTTCTTGCCTCTTTCTGCACTTCTCTTGCCACTTTCTGCACCTCTGTTGCCTCTTTTTGCACTTCTCTTGCTTCTTTCTGCATTTCTGTTGCTTCTTTCTTCACTTTTCTAGCCTCTTTCTACATTTCTGTTGCTTGTTTCTGCACTTCTCTGGCCTCTTGCTGCACACCTCTTACCTCTTTCTGCACCTCTGTTGCTTCTTTCTGCCCTTCTATTGCTTCTTTCTACACTTCTCTTGCTTCTTACTGCAACCTTGTTGCCTCTTTCTGTACCCTCTTCCTTCTTTCTGCACCTCTTGTGCCTCTTTTTGAACTTCTCTTGATTCTTTCTATACCTGCTTCTTCTTTCTGCACTTCTGTTGCTTCTTTCTGCACCTCTCTTGCCACTTTCTACACTTCCCTCGCCTCTTTCCACAACTCTCTTGCTTCTTTCTGCACTTCTCTTGCCTCTTTCTGGGCCTCTGTTGCGTCTTTCTGCACCTCTTTTGTTTCTTTTCTGCACCTCTCTTGCTTCTTTCTGTACCCCTCTTACTGCTTTCTCCACACCTCTTCCATCCTTCTGCACCTCTCTTGCCGCTTTCTGCATCTCTGTTACTCTTCTGCACTTCTCTTGCTTCTTTCTGCACCCCTCTTGCCTATTTCTGCACCTCTGTTGCTTCATTCTGCACTCCTTTTGCTTTTTTCTACACTTCCCTTGCGTCTTTCTGCATACCTCGTGTCTCTTTCTGCACCCCTTTTCCCTCTTTCTACTCCTCTCTTGCTCGTTTCAGCACCTCTCTTGCCTCTTTCTGCACTTCTCTGGCCTCCTTCTGCACCTCACTGTCTTCTTTCTGCACATCTCTTGCCTCTTTCTGCACCTCTCTTGCCTCTTTCTGTACTTGTCTTGCATCTTTCTTTTGCTTCTTTCTGCACCTCTCTTTCCTCTTTCTGCACCTCTCTTGCCTCTTTCTGCACCTCTCGTGCCTTTTTCTGCACCTCACTTGCCTTTTTCTGCGCATCTTTTGCCTCTTTCTGCACTTTTCTTGCCTCTTTCTGTGCTTTTCCTGCTTCTTTCAGCACTTCCTTTGCCTCTTTCTGCGCTTTTCTTGCCTCTTTCAGCACTTATGTTGCTTCTTTCTGCGATACCTTTGCTTCTTTCTGCACATCTCTTGCGTCTTTCTGCACTTCTCTTGCCTCTTTCAGCACTTCTCTTGCCTCTTTCTGCACTTCTCTTGCACCTTTCTGCACTTCTCTTGCCCTTTTCTGCACTTCTCTTGCCTCTTTCTGTGCTTCTGTTGCCTCTTTATGCACCTCTGTTATTTCTTCTTGCACTTCTCTTGCCTCTTTCTGCACTTCTCTGGCCTCTTTCTGCACTTCTCTTGCTTCTTTCTGGACTTCCCTTGCCCCTTTCTGCACTTCTCTTGCCTCTTTTTGCATTGCTCTTGCCTCTTTCTGCACCTCTGTTGCTTCAACCTGCATTTCTCTTGCTTCTTCCTACACCCCTCCTGTCTCTTTCTGCGCCCTTCTTCCCTCTTTCTTTACCCCTCTAGCCTCTTTCTGCCCCCTTTCCCCTCTATCTGCACCTCTCTTGCCTCTTGCTGCACCCCTCTTTCCTCTTTCTGCACCTCTGTTGCTTCTTTCTGCACTTCTCTTGCTTCTTTCTGCACCTCTCTTGCTTCTTTCTGCACCCCTCTTACCGCACCTTTCCTCCCTTTACTGCTCCTCTCTTGCCTGTTTCTGCACATCTCTTGTCTCTTTCTGCAGTTCTCTTGTCTTTCTGCACCTCTTTTGCTTCTTTTTGCACTTCTCTTGCCTCTTTCTGCACTCCCCTTGCCTCTTTCTGCACTTCTCTCACCTCTTTCTGCACGTGTGCTACTCTTTCTGCACCTCTCTTGTTTTTTTCTGCACTTCTCTTGCCTCTTTCTGTACTTCTCTCGCCTCTTTTTGTACTCAAATAGGAAGTGCAAGCTGTCAAGTTTAAACGTCTGTGTGCCCTCGTGACTGAGGTATATGTCTACTTGTATATGTACTCTCACATGTGTTATGCATCTGAAGATGGTGGTTTAAAAAGCGGGTAGCTTCTCCTATAGGTTGTTAAATGTTCTCAGTTCTGCTCTGTCTTTCGGTTGCACAGGCAGACATGTCTTATGTATTTAGGTGTTATAGAGCCCCTCAAATATACTATTGAATACCCATGTGCCTTGTATTATGAACATAAACAAATACATACACTTTTTACAGAGTATGCTATTTGAAACACAGATATTCAAGTATTTGAATGCTTATTTTATGTAACATGTGACTAGGTAAAAGCAGAGACACACATGCATACCTTCACAAACTTAGTCAGACTTACAACAGTGATATGGTTAGGATTGCTGTTTTACATTTGGTAGGCCTAACATTCTGAGCAGTCGATGAATAGTGAACCTTCAAGAGAAAAGTGAGGTTTAAGACATCTTGGGAGAAGGATTAGTGATTATGCTACTTTGTTTGAGTCTGTGAAAAGGTACAGTCGAAATAGGCCTCTTTCTGCACCTCTGTTGCTTCTTTCAGCACTTATTTTGCTTCTTTTTACACATTTCTTACTATTTCTGGACTTCTGTTGCCTTGTTCTGCATTTTTCTTGCTTCTTTCTGCACCTTACTTCCTCTTTCTGCACCTCTCTTGCATCTTTCGGCAAATCTCTTGCTTCTTTCTGCGCCTTTCTTCCTCTTTCTGTACATGTCCTACCTATGTAGGCATAGTTAGAAATTAGCGTTTAAAAAACCTTAGAAATTCACTGAAAGAAACATGGGTTTCAGAGACGTTATAGGTAGGCAGACATACAACATGTACAAAACCAGAGAAATTCAGCCATTATAGTTAGCTGAGCTAACTATCACTCGCGCCCCCCAATGCACTGCTAATGATGTCACTCATGACATGGCCAGTGACATCACTGATGACATTAGTGGTAGCATCTCAAATGACATGTGAATCCTTTCTGGAAAGAAAACCTTGGCTATGCTCCAAGTTTGTCTACCTGTACATAATCAAGTCCTGTAAGGACCCTGCAAGTGGGCCCGTCCTCGATCCTATGTGCGGCTGCTGTTCCACTTTCGTGGCCCCCAAGGCTATCCTTCTCCACCTCCATGCAAACCACCCTCCAATACTCAACACGTCTCGAGGGCGAGCAGAAGAACGGCACCAACAAATCCTTCGTGATGAGATAGCTCGTTTATTTTTTCAATATTGAATCAGCCTCTATTAATCATGGGGCCATAACCAGCAAAGTGCAAGGGTGCATACACACAGAAAAATTACTCTCTCTCTATATATATATTGTAGGAGAGTAGGATCTGCACTTATTTTGCCCCCACTTTTTTTCTGATGTTAACACTGGTTTCTGGCTATAGTCAGGCTGGGTCCCTGCTAATCAGGGCCCCAGTCTCTCTGTTCTCTCTAAACGACTTGGAGTGCATATTAGATGCACTAGTGATTGGATATTGTGGTACCTTATGAGCCCCTAGTATATGGTACCTTAGGTACTTCACAGGCCTACCAGGGGCTGAAGTATGTATTATGCCACCCCTGGGAAGCAGACTAAATCTGACACCTCAGGCCTGCTACTGCAGCCTGGGTGAGGTAGTGTTAGCACTCCTCACAGAGGTATAGGTTCCTATATCTCACCATACACACACATATAAACCTATCAGTCACCCCTATGGCAGGCCCTATCAATTCTGAGGGCAGGGTGCTTGGTTTACAATGTGAGGGGGTGCCTCTGCCTGAGCAGGGCCCCTCTGCAGCTGGAAGGGTCTATTCCCTGTGGCTGTTTGTGGATGCGGTTAAACCATATACTCTTAAGTGCATTATAACCTCCCGGTTAATGCTAACTTTGGAATGACTGCATCAAAACATGTCGTGTTTGGTGTCAAACATCTTGGAATCATACCCCCACACCAGTAACTGGTGTGGGAGTATGATCCCACCCTTCTAGAGAGGATGACATATACCTACTGTGGTAACACGGTAGAAATCTGAAAGAGCCCTGGCATCACAAAATGGATGCCACCAGCACAGACACTGGGCTGCCCTCCTGCTGCTGACTGAAACTCGCAGTGGAGGAGGCCCAACAAAAGGCATCCTGTCACAGGGAGTAGTCACCACCTTCCAGACAGGATTTAGTGTATTGGAGCTGGGTGGGTGCACTCTTATAGTGCTTTGAAGTCCTGCACTGGGGGAGCAGTAGGCTCCTCTGTGCATATGCCAGCTCAAACCGGTTCCGGGGCTACCAACCCCTGCTCTTGCATGAAACTGGACAAAGGTAAGTGGGTGTAACCACCCACCCCCCTGACCCTCCTAGAGGAGTGGTCATAGAGCTAGTCCCTCCCTTTCTTTCACTATAAGATAGGTACACCTTGCCATTGCAAGTTAGATAACCCCTGGATGACGCTTTATAAGAAGAATATTGGTCCTTCGACGTTCCACTACCTTTGGAAGACGGAAGAATCTCCCTTGGAGTCAAGGAGTGACTCCCCTGCTTGGCAGGCACCAAAACTTGAAACAACGGTTGCAAACTTTCCAGCTCCCGCCGGAGTCCGAAGTCCCTGCAGCCCCAGAAGTAGATTTCCTGACTTCTCGTCGACCGTTTTGAGTCCCCAGCGAAGCTGTGGCATCTGGACCCAACGAGTGACGAGGAACAGCAATACCTGGGAACCGTGCACTATTGTCAAGTACAACCCCTTCACGACACTCAACGAACTTGTGCTTTGGACCATTTGTGGCCCAAGCCTCCAGCAGGTTTTGCAGTGAAAATCAGATGCCTACCACGTCCTGGGTGACCGTGGGCTCCTGTGAAGCATTTCCTCAAGAGGCGTCTTTGCGATCCCTTGCCCGTTGGCTAGTGGGTCCCCCAAAGACTTTCTTATCAACTCAAAGGACTCCCCTGGTTGCTCCAGGCCTGTTCTCACTTATGCTCGCTGGGTAAGTCCCTCAGACCTTGCTGGTCTGCACCATTGACTTTCTTCACTCTACACAAGACTTGCTTTTGCCAAGGCTTGTTGGCTCCAATCCGGTTGCCGACACCGCCATCAACTGCAAACGTTGTGGGACATTCCGAATCCAGCTGCTGATCATTGTCGATCTCTCCTGGACCTCGTGAGTGAAGAGTCAAAACACCATCGACAACCTGAAATCACCCGACATCCGTGGGCATCCATCTTCCTGGCCCCGGGTCACTGGCAAGTGACTGTGAACACTGTCCCTTCAATTTTCAGGTCTTCTACATCTTGAATCCAGCCTTGGATTCCACCGGACACTTCTTCAGTCGCCGCAAGCAGCAAATCTTCTTAGGTCTCCATAGAAAACAGCGACGCGACCAGACACCAAAAGAGACCTATGCACCCGGCTTCCCTGGGTGAGGTAACTCGTGCACTCCAGTGCCCTTGTGTGTGTTGGCCCTCAAATTACTTACCTTGTAAGTGGCTTGCTTGTAGACTTCCTCAAAGTTCCCTAAAACTTTAAAAATCTAACCGCGACTTGCTCCATTGTAATCAATAGGGAACCCGCGTCTGTGTTCTCACACTGCACGCGTCTCCCGTGGGTCTGTTACTTACCTGCTATCACTGCAGTCGTGAAGCCCCAGCGGTTCTACAGGCCCTAGGCCCTGTCATTCTGCAAGTCGACTTTCCTAAACCCCTTTTTTAGTATATGGTCTGGTACGCCCCTAGGGCCCCAGCCATATTTGTGCTTAACTTATTGTGAAACGTTGATATTTGAATGTGTTCCTGGCGTCTAATCTCATAAAGAGATTAGTAGAGTGTGTCTAGAAATAAATACATATATATTTGATATATATACCTGTGTGGTGTCCTTTCATTTGGTAATTCAAGAGATTATAAGGTAAAACAAGCTGCTTTACATTCCTCTGAGATTTAGCCTTAAGGCTGCTCTCCACAGCTACCACTAGGATAGCTTTCTTTAAAAGGTTGTCTCAAACCTATCATCCATAAGAGTCGAATTGGACTGGTGCAAGGTGGCCACTATAACTAGTGACCAGCAAATGCCAGGCCAACTTCTCACATATATATAAATATTACCTACTGGCAGTTGCCAGTAGGTAGTTATAGTTAGGACCAAAGTTTCCATATGAAAGGAGTTTTATTGTTTTGCCAATAACTTTTGCACCGCTTGACGAATCTCCAATACATTTTCACTAAACTTCCCCTTCTTAGTTCAGCTGCTGTGTTGAAAGTTTCATGGTGATCCGTCAAGGGGGGGCTGAGGAAAATGGGGGGTGTCAAAACTCGTTTTCGCCATGTTATGTCTATGGGCATTTTTTTAACACGACTACAGCCCCAAGTGCTGAACTGAATTACACCATATTTGGCAGAAAACTAGATGTTGGTCCAGAAAGCGTGCTTTTTGTGATTTGGTGTAAATCCATTCAATAGTTTTTGAGCTATCTAACTTAAAAAAATATAGATATCTGGGGATGCAAGTCCCGGTAATGTTTGTGCCCTGAGGGAGGGGGACCGAGTGGACCCCCCGTATTCGTATTGTTTACAGCACAGGGAGGTGGCGGTCCTAGGGGCTTTGCATTATCACTTCTCTCCCTCTCCTGGGCACCTTTCATCTTTTGTCAGTGTTGATTTATTTCTCAAAAAATGATAATTTTGCTAAGTGTGATTAAATAACACTTTGGCATCACTTAATTGTTTATGCATCTTTGATGTTGTTCTTGCTATTCCTTTATAAGCATTGATATTCTGGGACCTTTTCCTTACACTGCCTTACACCCAGGTCCCAGTGATTTTTGGGTTTACCCTTTGTTCTAACGGTGTGTATTAATATCGGCGGGGATGAGCAATTTATCATATTATCATCCCGGAGGAATTCATAGGGCTGTGGGGAGCTACTATGGTATTACGGAGCATTTTAGACACTATCTGTAATGCGGGCACGATTTTGTCCACCGCAATGAATTGAATACAAAATTAATGCTATATCAAATAATGTATTATTTGAGAAATGTAATCTGTCCAGGACAATTGATAATATTATCATATATACGAAGTATAAATGCAAATAGACGCGACCATAGGACTATATTGAACATTTCAAAATGGCCGCACAATTGACGTTGATATGTTATGTATTTGCAGCTTTGGTCCCTCTTCTATTATTCCTTTCACGTAGAGGTGAATTTAAACATGGTGGTTGGTGTACGATACGAGTGTGATCAAGCCGTAATGGCGAAACGCGTTGTTTTTCTACTTGCCGAATAAAACTATCTGCAAGCAACCTGGGTGTCCGAATGTTTCCTGTTCATAAAGGGGAACTGTGGAGTATATATATATATATATATATATATCCAACGAATCTCATCCTTGCGAAAGAGCAGAGACCCAGCAGGGAAGTTCAAGGAAGCATTTATTGAAACACAGATGACATGGCGAATGCATTTCGGCATAAAGCTGCCTTCCTCAGCGCCCAAGTTAACAGGTGGCTTCCATCATTGTCAGACAAATGTTCCTGCCGCCTTTATTGGTCATCTGAAAGGCTCCGCCCTCTGGAAAGAAACTCCCCCTGTTTGTAGTTCTCAAGGTGGTCGGGAACTGCAACATCCAGAATGCAGTGCTATGCTTCAGGTAAGTGATGGGTGGAGAGATTGTTGAACCAAGTGGTCGGGCGGAATGCATGGTTCCGATGCAGATGTCAGCCAAAATATCCTGCTTGTGGTGTCAATAAAACGCTCCCCTGAGTCCCCGCACCGCTTCAGCCCCAATCTTGGGAACTTCATCAACAGGGGCAGCTATGCAGATACACGCCGCCCCAAGTGCGGCAAAATCACCTCACTACTGTTCTGTAGCTCCCAGTCCTAGAGGCGGGCATGAACCAATTCACTACCGTGAAAAAGCAGAGCAGCCGAAGCAGCGCCAGTGAGGTCCGGTCCTTTGCGAAGCGGGGGTCTCTGTAATGTGTCTCTGGCTGACACAATTAAAATCCAACCAATCTCATCCTTGCGAAAGAGCAGAGACCCAGCAGGGAAGTTCAAGGAAGCATTTATTGAAACACAGATGACATGGCAAATGCATTTCGGCATAAAGCTGCCTTCCTCAGCGCCCAAGTTAACAGGTGGCTTCCATCATTGTCAGACAAATGTTCCTGCCGCCTTTATTGGTCATCTGAAAGGCTCCGCCCTCTGGAACGAAACTCCCCCTGTTTGTAGTTCTCAAGGTGGTCGGGAACTGCAACATCCAGAATGCAGTGCTCTGCTTCAGGTAAGTGATGGGTGGAGAGATTTTTGAACCAAGTGGTCGGGCGGAATGCAGGGTTCCGATGCAGATGTCAGCCAAAATATCCTGCTTGTGGTGTCAATAAAACGCTCCCCTGAGTCCCCGCACCGCTTCAGCCCCAATCTTGGGAACTTCATCAACAGGGGCAGCTATGCAGATACACGCCGCCCCAAGTGCGGCAAAATCACCTCACTACTGTTCTGTAGCTCCCAGTCCTAGAGGCGGGCATGAACCAATTCACTACCGTGAAAAAGCAGAGCAGCCGAAGCAGCGCCAGTGAGGTCCGGTCCTTTGCGAAGCGGGGGTCTCTGTAATGTGTCTCTGGCTGACACAATTAAAATCCAACCAATCTCATCCTTGCGAAAGAGCAGAGACCCAGCAGGGAAGTTCAAGGAAGCATTTATTGAAACACAGATGACATGGCGAATGCATTTCGGCATAAAGCTGCCTTCCTCAGCGCCCAAGTTAACAGGTGGCTTCCATCATTGTCAGACAAATGTTCCTGCCACCTTTATTGGTCATCTGAAAGGCTCCGCCCTCTGGAACGAAACTCCCCCTGTTTGTAGTTCTCAAGGTGGTCGGGAACTGCAACATCCAGAATGCAGTGCTCTGCTTCAGGTAAGTGATGGGTGGAGAGATTGTTGAACCAAGTGGTCGGGCGAAATGCAGGGTTCCGATGCAGATGTCAGCCAAAATATCCTGCTTGTGGTGTCAATAAAACGCTCCCCTGAGTCCCCGCACCGCTTCAGATAGATATATTCCTTCCAAGTATGGCCCGCTTTCCCGACCTTCAGGCGCTCTCCGGCGATGCAGTGAAGTACGGCAGAGCCTTGCCGTTACAATTCCAAACAACACTTCCCCGTAGGGGATCATTCTCGCACTCACAGATTCCTGTAATGATTTGGTTCACTCAATTGTGCTTTTTCATGGGGTGTTTATTTACAGCATGCCAGCAACCTCTACGCGTTTCGGTCTCAGCCGAGACCTTGCTCACGGGAACAAAACAACACAAAGTGGCGGCATTTTTCAATCTTATTTAAACAGGCTGACATCATATCCTGTATTCTGCCACTTTGCATTGTGGTATTTGCAGTGTTTTCTAAATACGTTTTGTTTGCTGTCATCATTAACCCAATTTGAAATGCTTAAAAATACTTTGTACTAACAATTTCATCTAGTCAATCCACATTTTTTTACACAATTGTGCACCCTATTTACATCTTGAAATCAGATATTCAATTTTCCATTCGATGGTCTTATATGCGATGCTACTACAATTAGTACAATTTCTAATGTGGTGATGTATCTATCCATACGCCCTCCAGTGGGCCCATTTAACAAGGACTTTTCTGCTTACTGTCTGTTTAAGCTTGCCCTCCAGTGGGCTTTAATAACATTTGGGATGTCTCTGATCGAATTAACAAAGACTCGTGTGCTTACTGTCTTTGTGAGCCTGCCCTACAATGGGCATTCCTGCCTCATTACGGTTTCCAATCACCAATCGGATAAATCTTGTCAATTTAATTTTACTGGGTCTCATTCAACTAGTTGAAAGGATACTTCGCATCACCATCGATAGTTATATTTGTATAACTAATGTTCCACAATTTCAAGACAACTCACAAATGTTTTCTTTCATTAATCTATAATTAATTAGGGAAAGATTGAGAGAAAAAAAGATGAGAAAATAAAGGAAAGACGGAAAAAAGAAGAGAAGCAAAGAAAGTGAAAGGATTTTTTTACACATGTTCGTTACATTGAGTTCCAAGTATTTTATGATAAATTCAGCATCATTAGAAGTCTGGAACAACAGGTCATTACAGATGTGAATGTAATTCCTCTTCTTGGTTCAATCCCTTGGGGGTCAGTGTACGGAAATTTAAAATATGTCGGGATTCCTTTTGTCTTAGAATCTTCTCTCTGTCACCGCCCCTTGCATGAATCCACTTGTTCCACTGCGTAGAATTTTAGCTCTTTCCAGCTGCTGCCATGTTCTTTTTCCATACGGCGTTTCTTCTATCAGTATTGATCGTTGCCCTTACATGTTCAAGGATCCGCTTTTTTAATTCACATATAGTGCTACCCACGTATTTTAATGTACATGGGCATTCAACTATATAAATCACGAATTGACTCCTACATGTGATCAGTTGGTTTATTTTCCACATTCTTTTATTAGCCATTTCGATTTCTTTGATGTTTTTGGCAATAGTGCAAACTTTGCAGTTCATACATTTAAAAAATCCAGTCGTTTTGAGCCAATTTTTCTGTGTTGTGTTTTCAAAATGGCTATGAACTAATTGATCCTTTAAATTGTTTGCTCTTCGATATGTCAGGCTTGGGGAATTGCCTACTATCCTTGCAACTGTAGGGTCTAACTGCAGTAGGTTCCAAATCTTAAGCAGTATTTTTCATTTACAAACCAAGTTTAAACTACAGAAACTTTAACATTTTTAAAGTTAGTTACAACTTTTATTTACAATGTACCCACCACATTCACAGTATTGTAGGTAATAGACCCCGTTACAAGCTCTTGCGTGGTAGAGTGGTGAGTTATAGTTAGTGTGGTCTGGTTAGGGAGCGGAAAAGTGTGTAACGAGGTCCGCTACTTATAATAATTTGAAGGTGGTGGATAAATTGTAAATGAAAGTTATAACTATAACTTTAGAATGTTTAAAGTTTGTGTGGTTTAAACTTGGTTTGTATAGGAAAAATAAGTTTTCCTAACTATAACTAAGCTTTAGCCTTTGTTTTTTTTCATTAAATTCCAATGTTTTAATTAAAATATTAAATATGTTTCAAATCTTAGAGTCCAGTGTCACAAGTGGAGAGTTATGTGAAGTATCGTACAGTACAGTAGACAACAGTTTTGTAAAGTCTATTGTCATAGACTGGAGTATTGTAGATTGCAATCTAGTGGAGTAGAGTAGAGTGTAGTAGTGTACCGTACAGTGTAGTGATGTGTTATATAGTGTAGTGCATAGTGTCTCATATAGAGGAGTCCAGTATCGTAGACTGGAGCAGTGAGCTTTACAGTGGAATGGTGTGTTGAGCAGTAGAGTAGGGTATCGTAGACTGTCATAGAGTGGAGTAAAGTGTCATAGAGTGGATTATCATCAAGTGGAGTGTCACAGAGTAAAATGGAGGAGAATGTTGTAGAGTGGAGTGCTGTGTCATATAATTGAGTGTAGTATCATAGAGAGAAGTTGAGTTGTGTGTAATTGAGTGCCATACAGTGTAATATAGTAGTGTAGAGTGGATTGGCATAGAGGGGAGAAGAGGGTCACAGAGTGCAGTACAGTGTTGTAGATTGGAGTTGCATACAGTGAAGTAGAGTGCCGGATAATGGAGCAGCATAGAGCGGAGTATAGCACAGTGACAGAATGGGATACAGTGTAGTAGAGTGGAGTACAGTACACTGGAGTGGGTTAGTGTAGAGTGGACTAAAGTGTTGGAGTGGCGTGTTGTAGACTCTAGTTTCGTGGAGTGCTGTTGAGCGGACTGGGGTAGCATACAGTAGAGTAAAGTGTCATAAATTGGAATACCGTGTTGTACAGTAGAGTGTAGTGGAGTGTCGTACAGTATTAGAAACTGATTTAGACTACAGTAGAATAGAATCGCATATAGTCTAGTTGATTTTTTTTTAAAGAGGAGTGGTGTACAGTACAGCATTGTAGAGTGTGCTACAGTGGATTGGCATAGAGTGTTATAGAGTACAATGGCGTAGAGTTGAGTGCTGTACAGTGGAGTAGAGTGGAGTACTGCATCAGAATGGAGTAAAGTGGGGTACAGTATCATACAAAGAGTTGCATACAGTGTTGTATAATGGACTACAGTGTTGTAGAGTAGAGTGTTGTACAGTGGCATACACTATAGTACAGTGTTGTATTGTGGAATGAAGGGGTATGGACAGGAGAAAAGTGTCAGAGAGCGGCATACAGTGTAAAACAGTGTTGTAGAGTGGAGCCGCTTAGAGGGGATTGTTGTAGCATGGCGTGAGGTAAAGTCCCATACAGTGGAGTAGAGTCGATGAAGTGGAGTAAGGTACAATAGAGTACAATAGAGACTATTGGTGTGCCCCAGCGTAGAGTGGCATGAAGTGAAGTATACTGGCATAGCATAGGTAGTAAACTGTTATAAGTTGTAGTGGGGTCTCATGCAGTAGAGTGGAGGGCTGTGTTGTATAGAAAAGTGTTGGATAATGGAATAGAGTGTTGTACATTGGAGTGTACGGGCATAGAGTGGAGTATAGAGTTGGGCATTGGAGTGTATGGAGATTGAGTGGAGTAGAATGCCGTAGAGTGCCATGAAGTGTGGTAGAATTTTATAGAGTGGAGTTGTATAGAGTGGAGGAGAGTGCCATACAATCGAGCGGCGTGGACTGGAGTACACTGTAGTGGCGTACACTGCACTGAGTGGATTAATGTGAAGTGGAGTAGCATACAGTGGAATACTGTACAGTGGAATGTAGAAAGTTGGAATGACAGAGTGGAGTGGTGTATAGTGGAGGGGCGTAGAGTGTAATAGGGTAGAGTGGATTAGCGTAGAGTTGGGTGGCACACATTGAAGTGGCGCAGCATGGAGTAGAGGAAACTGTTATAAATTGAAGTGATATCTTATACAGTAGAGTGGAGTGCTGTGTCGTACAGTGTTGGAAACTGTTGTATTGTAGAGTGTTGTACAATAGAGTGTATGGGCATTGAGTCAAGTGCAAATTTGGACAGTGAGAGTGGCATAGAGTGTAGTAGAGTTTTGTAGAGTGGAGTTATACAGAGTGGGAGAGAGTACACTAGAGTGGCATAAAGTGGAATAGCGTAGAGATGAGTAGCGTAGACTGGAGTGGTATACTGTGAAGTGGTGTAGATTGGAGTGGCGTACTCTGGAATAGGGTAGAATGTAATAGCGTACAGTGGAGTGGCGTCCAGTCAAATAGCGTACAATAGAGTGGGGTAGAATGGCATGTACTGGAGTGGCATAGAGTGGAATAGCATATACTGGAGTAGCATATAGCGGAGTGGCATACACTGAAGAGGCGTAGAGTGGAGTTGCATACAGCAGAATGGCGTACAGTGGAATAGTATATACTAGAGTAGCCTATCGCAGAGTGGCATACAGTGGAGTGGCGTACACTGAAGAGAGGAGTTGCATACAGTGTAATAGCATAGAGTGGAGTGGCATAGAGTAGAGTTGTGTACAGTGTTATGGCGTAGAGTGGAGTGGCGTAGAGCGGAGTGTTGTACAGTGGAGTAGCGTAGAGTGTAATAGTGTATAGAGGAGTAGTGTACAGTTGAGGGGCCTATGATGGAGTGACGTGGCGTAGATTGTAATAACATACAGTGGCGTGGTATAATTCAATCGAATATCGGTGTGGTGTAGTTCAATCGAATATCGTAGCCATAGAATTAAGTTGTGCAGAGTGGAGTGCCATACACTGGAGTGGGGTAGAGTATAGTAGCGTAGAGTGGAGTAGAATACAGTAGAATACAGTACAGTGAGATGTTATAGAGTGAAATTGCATACAGTAGAATAGAGTAGAGTGGAGTGGCGTACAACAGAATGGTGTCGAGTGCTATAGCATACAGTGGAGTAGCGTTCAGTATAATAGCGTAGAGTGGAGTCTCGTACAGTGGAGAGGCATAGAGTGGAGTGGCGTAGACTGGAATAGCGTATAATGAAGTGGCTACAGTGACGTGGCATATGAATATATGTGAAGTTTTGCAGCAGTGTAGATTATAGTGTGCAGAGTAACGCAAGACGTAGAGTGTAATAACATACAGTGGCGTGGTGTAGTTCAATCGAATAGCGTAGCCGAAGAATTAAGTTGTGCAGAGTGGAGTGCCATACAAAGGAGTGGGGTAGAGTAAAGTAGCGTAGAGTGGAGTGGAGTGGAATACAGTGGAATACAGTACAGTGAGGTGTTATAGAGTGAAATTGCATACAGTAGAATAGAGTAGAGTGGAGTGGCGTACAACAAAATGGTGTAGAATGCTATAGCATACAGTGGTTAGCGTACAGTATAATAGCGTAGAGTGGAGTCTCGTACAGTGGAGAGGCATAGAGTGGAGTGGCGTAGACTGGAATAGCGTATAATGAAGTGGCTACAGTGGCGTGGCATATGGATATATGTGAAGTTTAGCAGCAGTGTAGATTATGGTGTGCAGAGTACGCAAGACAGTGAATTGCGCTGCCTTGTGTTTCTCCAGATTTACCAGTCAACGCAGGGCTATGCATGATGGCCTTGTGTTCCTTTGTAAATCTGACTTAATTTTTAGATTGCTCATGCGACACCATGAGTGACGTAAGAGTATCGCAATCCCGTAATACATCTAGGCCTTAGTTATATTTTGGGCCATGGTATACCGTGATAACTTTGCAGTATACCATGGTACATGGCGATGACAATGTAAAGAACTAAGGCAGCTTATAATTTTACTCTAACATAATTAAATACATTGAACTGAGCCAAACAAATGACATTTATCCATACTTTTTTATTAACAAAAATATAAATGTTAAAATCAAGACAAGTTACTGATAATTCCTGTCTTTGAATTCTATTCTATGTGTAAACTGAATCATCATATTTCTTAATTTTATTATGATTGAGATTATTTATCGACAGATTACAGAAAAGAAGACATTTTCTTCAATATTTTCGCAGTGTCAAACAACAATGTACATAAACAATCTGTAGGCTTAAAAAATGTGGATAATTCTTGGTGTTATCATATCAATACATATTTCAGCAACAAAAAGCGCCTTCATCAGGAACTCCACGGATATAAGCAGGATAAACCTATACAAATAGTAGACAACGACAAATATGCTTGGCTTAAATAACTATGACAAATATAATAATAATAATGTTTACCCTCTAACCCAGACACTATTTGAAAATTGATAAGACAATCCTATAATTTATAAAAAACCAGTGCCTATATACATAATAGGTGTATATTAAACAAATAAAACGGTAATCCTACTACCAGTCCAGATATAGTACACCACTAAAAACAATGATATCAAGGATAGCCTCTATGGTACCCAGAAGTAGAACACTAAAAATGCAAATACTTACATAAAAATAGAATTTACACTTTATATATATTAAAATGCAAATAAAGGGAATGCCACTAGGGATAGCCTTTAAGATACCAAGAAGAAAGCACTGAAATGTGTATATAAAAACATAGAATAGATGACTTTTTATATAGAAAAGACCAAATCCATGCAGTGGACATGACAACGGCTAGACCCAAAGGTTCCCTATTTAACATTTGCAACTATGGTTGGTGGAAGAAATGACGTATCAACTCACAAGCAAAATAAGCTTCAAAAGCTTCATGGCTAAGCTTTATGGCTTCATAAGTATGACTTGGGGCTTTGCGTCGTGCAAACATGACACAAGGACCTCGTATGTATGCCCCTCTCTGTTGGCCGTGGAAGCCTACCTTTGCTGAGATCACAAGCAGAAACGAGGTCCTGGACTGTCTAGGAAGTGACTTTTTGCTGTGGAGCTTCTTGCCCCGTGTTTTTTTTTATTATTCTGTTCATTAATTTTCAAAAGGAAGCAAATTACAAAGCCGCCACGCAGGGTGGTATACTGTCATTGACACCAGAAAAACAACAAACCAAGTGTGATTGATACTTTGGTATATCCACCTACTGAAGATAAAATGCCCATTGTTGCTTATAAACCACAATACAAGAAATACACATTACAGAAGAATGTCATTTAGTCATCCGACATGGGGTTACTTTGTCTTTTCGCCATCAGATATTGTCGCAATGGTTCCCAGATGTCCTTGGACTTGGAGGAGGTTGGAGGTTCTTTAGCTTATAATTCAAGAGTCTCCCTACATTATACCATGTCTTACATCCAATGGTCAGCACGAGGGGCCAGGGAGCCCTCCCAGGTCAATGCAACTCACCTCTTTGCTAGTAACAAAGCAATACACAAGAATTTCCCCAGAACACCCTTAACTTGAGGTACAAAACCAAGTATACAAACTATGGGTGTACATTTCAAGATTCTCTGCCCAGTATTTCGCGACAAGATCACAGTGCCATGCCAAATGCAAGAGATCTGCATCAGGTTGGCCACACCTTTTGCAAGTGTCTCGGAGGCCTAGTTTGTGCAGTCGAGCCGGTGTGTGATAGAGCAGGTGGATATATAATGAGTTATCCTCAGATTTCCATTGGGGGTTAAGCTGCCGGTTAGTGTGCATATGTGCTCCCATTCTGATGAGGTCAATGAAGGATCCAAAGTGCTATTCCACCTGGCTAAGCTACGGTCCTCCCCTCTCACTATTTCAGCATGTACAGCCCTATACATTTTAGTTACCAGTTTTTGTTTTGAAGGTGCCACTAACAAGAGTTGCAGTGATTGTAGCGGGGGTGGCTCCAGCGGCAATATTGTGTTTTGAGTGCAAGTTTCAGGCGATGAATAGTGAATTGAAATAGCAACGTCTGGTTGGTTATGTATTGGAGATCCTCAGATGTGAGAAATCACCACCCCTCAAAGAGATCATGCATGTGCTGTATACCAACCGCTTGCAGAGAACGAAGCGCACCTGAGTCTTGTGCAACGGACAGTGAAGCATGATGTGTAATTGGCAGATCCGGGGCATAGAGCGGGAGTTTGGCCGTCAACTTACCAATGAGGTGCCAGGCGGCGACGGTAGTGTCTACTGTGTTGATTTCCGACCGGGGTGTGCCCCTACGTGTATGTGTCAGGATCTCATTCAGTGGAATGGGATGCGCGTCCCCGTCTTCTATCGCAACATGTGGTGTGAAGGCATGCGGATTGTAGCAGTAGTAGGCATACTGTGCCTGCGCACAGAGGTAGTACAAGTATAGCTCCGATGCGCAGAACCCCCGTTAAGCATAATCTAGTGTAAGTGTGTAACAGACTATCCTCGCTTGTTTGCCATTCCAGATAAGCCGAAGTAAGTGGGTGCAAATTGTGCGGAAAAGCTGTATCGGCAACCGAATTGGGATATTATTAAAAAGGTATAAAAACCGTGGTAGCACGATCATTTTAATAATGGCTATGCGGTCGGCCAGGGAGAGTGGGAGAGAGGACCATCTGTCAACTTGAAGTTCTAGGTCCACACACGCTTTGCCATAATTCTCCGTTACGACTATCTCCGGGTCACGATGTACCCACACTCCCAGATATTTCACCGGGTCCGTTGACTAGATCAAGGGATATTCCATCTGTGGAGGTGCAGTAATCGGCGTCAGGGGGACCATCACCAATTTATCCCAATTTATGAGAAGCCCGGAAAACAAGCCAAAGCGGATATATTCCCGAAGACGGGGAACAGATATTTTCGTGGTTCGCGAATGAAGAGCACCATGTCGTCCGCATAGAGGGATATGCCGACGGGGCGATGATTGAAATTTAGCGCCAATTCCCTGTGGCGTTGACGGATTACACAAGCCAACGGTTTGAGCATAAGGGCGAATAAAAATGGCAAGAGAGGACATGCCTGCCGGGTGCCCTGTTTAATGGAGAATGGTTCGGAGGTAAGACCCCCCACTCGAACTCTCGCCGACGGGTCAGTGTAAGGAAGCTGCACCCATCTTAAAAGGACGTTCGGAAACCAGAACCGCCGCAAGATGTAAAACATATAGCGTCACTCGATGGAGTCGAACGCTATAGCTGCATCTAACATGACTGCAGCAGCCGGGAGATCTGAGGTGAGAATGTGAAACATGGTAAAAAGAGTCCTTAAATTGTGCGAAGTATAAAGCGGAATTGATCAGGCAGTACCAAACAGGGCATCAGTGGTTGGAGCTTGGTGGCTAGTATTTTGGCTAGTATTTTAGTGTCAAGATTGATTAGCGACAGGGGGCGATAGGAGTCGCATTGAGATGGGAATTTATCTTTTTTGAGCAGGGTAATAATTAGAGCCTGCACAAAGACGGTGGTAATATGCCTGTATCATGAGCTTCCGCATAAACTTCTAATAAATAAGGCGCTAAAAGATCAGCGTACTCCTTATAAAATTCTGCTGTGAGTCCGTCCGGACCCGGGGCCTTTTTATTGGGCAGGGATCTGATTGCTGCCTTAACATCCGCCTCGTCGATTGGTTGGCTGAGGTACTCTCGATGCCCATCCGCCAGCCAAGCGCAAGCAACATCAGAAAGGTAATCCTCAAGAGCATCCTCATCCATGCATCCGCACGAAGTGTATACCTCTGAATAACAGGACTTGAACTGTTCCACTATTCCTTGTGGCGTGAAGTGTTCCTCTCCCTGTGAATCTATTTTAGTGATGTGGTGATACTCAGACCTAATCTTAAGCCTATTGGCTAGTTGACGACCAGGCCGCCCTCCCTCGCCATATGCACGTTCAACATGTCATCGCGATAGATAGCGAGCTTCAGTGTCTGCCATTGTGTTGTATTCCATCACCTGTGCATGAATGCGTGTTAGTGTGGCGGAGCATGGGTTCACTGCATGTTCCCGTTCTAAGTCTGCTATTGTGTCCTTTATTTTTGAGAGCTGAGCCTCGTATGTCCCTCAATATGCTTGCAGTTGTGCTTATGCAAACCCTCCGTACTGTGACTTTAAAAGCCTCCCACAAAGAGGCGGCACTCTCAATTGAACCCACATTTATTTCAAAATATTGTGCAATCGCCTGCCATATAGTATCATTGGAAATAGGGTCTAGCAGCACTTCAGCTCTGAAGCGCCATGTGAACGGCCGCAGTACTGTGGTGGGAATATTGAGACATAATTTTGCAAGGCTGTGGTCTGATAGAGTGCGTGGAAGCGGAGCAACATCTGTAACCCAACCATTGGACTCTTCATTAAGAAGCCAATAGTCCAGCCGGAACCAGCTATTGTATGCGGGTGTGATGTGCGTTCCCCTCCTAACGTCTTCATTGCGCACTCGCCAAGCATCTACCTACCCCATTTCCAACATAGCATCACGTATACATTGAGATACCTTTAAGGTGCGTGCCCCCTGTGGGTTTGACTTATCTCCTGTAGGATCCAGATGCGTATTAAAGTCACCCCCCCCATAAAATGGCAGCCTCTGGCCAGGTACGCAAGACATTAAGAATGCGGAGATAGACCTGCGGTTCGTCCTATATGGGGCCATAGATGTTAATGACAGTGACCATCGACATCCCTAGTTTTCCGTGGACCATGGCACAGTGCCCTTCATCGTCAATATATGTTTTGAGTGGTGTAAACTGTAGTCCTCTTTTAAACAGAATAAGGACCCCCCTGGCGTAGGAAGAGTATGAAGACGCCACCTTGTGACCAGACCATTTAACGGCAATACGTGCCTCCCAAGACTTAGTAGATGCGTCTCCTGTAGGAGAGCTATCTGAACCATGTGCCGGTCAAGAAAGGCCACCACTTGATTGACTTCTTGGGAGTATTAAGCCCTCTAACGTTCCATATCAGGCAGGTGTATCTATCGAATCCTAGCTAAAATAAAAATGTGAAGCTGAAACGAGCATTGAGTCAAAGCGCATAAGACAGTAACAGTAGATATGCAATGTGGCCAGTATAGATGTACAATCACAAAAAACAATACCCCACTAGGAACAATAATACCCCCCACCCCCACCCACTTCAGCAGCCCAAATTTGCCAAAGCCATAATCCCAAATTACAACAAGCCCCAACATAGAAAACAAATATAACATTTGTGGTGAGGTATACCCATTGGGGGACACTGTGGCACAACAACTCCCAGATGAACCAGGGAGGTGGCCGCCTTCTACAATATCATATCCCTTAAAGTATCCATGTGGCATCAGCAATGCCATTTCACCAAAATAACTGCATCCGAACTAGTGGTACTGCATCCGACATGCATTATTAGCAATAACAACGCACACAGGAGCATCCGGGCAATAGGTAGCGCAGCATGTGTGCATTATTAACAAGACCCACATAAGAGTAAGGTATACAAGGGTATTGAAAGAGTAATCAGCAGTAGATGAACAACATAACGTGAGCCCCCCAATCAGCCAGCGAGCACCGATGAGCCTGATGAAACGTGGATTATATAGCAGAACCCCCGCCCGACCTTAGTCCAGGTGAGACCCACAAAAAAAAAACAACATAACGGTCACCAACTTCAGTCTTCAGTATCTGATAAATCAGGAGGAACATGCTTCTGGTGACAAAGAGATTTGGCAAATTCCATGGCTCGCTTTGGGCTGTTGAAAATTCAGGCCTTGTCGTCCACGCCTATCCGGAGGCGAGCCGGGTACAGCATGGCATATTGGATGTTTTCGTTCATCAGGAGCTTTTTTACAGTTTGAAATTCTTTACGCGCTGCTTGAACGGTGGCCGTAAAGTCTAAATAAAAAGATAAGGTGATGCCATGGTAGGAGATGGAACCTTTTTGATGAGAAATGCGTAGGATTGCGTCTCGGTCCCTGTAATTTAGCAGTCGGGCAATGATCGGTCTGGGCGGGGTACGTGGAGGCGGTCGAGAAGCCACAGACCGGTGAGCCCTCTCCACTACAAGTAGACCAGACAAATTATCAGCACCACAGATTTCGCAAAACATTTATTCTACGTAGGTTTCCAATTTGCCCACGTTCGTGGATTCCGGCAGCCCTAAGATGCGCACATTATTACGCCGTGAGCACGCTTCAAGATCATCATTTTTCGCTTGGATGACTGCCAGAACTTTTTCCATGTCCGAGACCTTCGAGGTGACCTGTTGCAGCCCATCTTCAGTATTGGAGATATGTTGTTCAGCTTCACCAATACGAACGGCGTGCCTGTCTAATTTAGCGGAAATAGTGGCCATTCGACCATTTACGGCCACGATTTTGCCATCTATAGATTGCAAACTAGCCTGGATGGCTGCTAGAGTTTTTTCAATCGCAGTTGGCGGCTCACCGGCAGCATCAAGCTCCGAGTCAGAAGCTGCAGTCTGCTCCTGCCTACTAGATTTTCTTAGGTCAGTTGTAAGGCGCGGCTGATTTTTTATCTGGTTTACCCATGTTGCACGGTCGAGCCCCACCATGTACACGTGTCGGTAAAATGGAGCGCTATGCAGCGCCGAGTCCGCAGACACCAGGGATCCGGGCCAGCTTTAGAAGAGCACGTGAGTATGGGCGGTTTCCACCGCCCAGGGCCGCGTTTTCCTCAACGGTGTACCACTTCTCCAATTATGCAGCCTGGCGACAGTCCACAAAGTTCGCCTGGTCGTCGCTAGAGCACCCAACCTGCCACCAGCGTGCGCCGCGGCGAGATCAACACAGTCATCGATCAAGGCGATCCGCAACCTGGAGCGATGCAGTACGCCTCCACCAGCACTCTGCCTGGCATATAAGATATGAGAAAGGGCCCAGCGCGCGACCCAGACACGCAGTCGAGTACTTCACGGGCACACCAGGTGGATCAGCAGCTACCGGGAAACGGGTCACCCACCGAACACCGCGCACTCCCAGGGCCCGGGTACTCACAATGTCCGGATCAGATTTCAGGCAGGTCGGGGCTCACGTCTCCATCAGTAGAATGCACACGCCTAATATACCGGGTCAGTGGGTGCTCCTTCGCCATCCGGCATGCAAAGTTTTTCGGGCTCGCAGCGCGTCTTACCTCAGCAGCAATCGCACGAGCCGCAGCTTTTATCGAGGATGTCAGGTAAGCAGCCAGGCACCACTACTCTCCAGCAAAAGAGGCCCAGCCAGCCGCATCGGTTGCCAGTCTCAGAGGGGCGGGCTCAGTACTCTCCACCCGAGCGGGCCGTTGGTAGAGACAGCAAGCACCATTCAGGTCGACGCCTATTCCACCGCCCACCGCCCCCAAGGGCGACGAGAGCACCGCAGCGCACAGTCCGCTCTCACCACTGCAGATGTGTGAAGTCAGGCATTGTGTCTGCTCTGGGTAGAACAGTGTTTAAGGCACTCTCCAGCTCACCGTCACCGGCGCCGCCACTCACATCGCTGCCATGTTGTCGCGGGGCCCACGCTCCGATACCATCTCGGAGGCCAGCAGAGAGATCCGGAGCCCTCCAGAGTCAGCAGCCAGCACCAAGTCGTTGTGCAAGGATGTTAGTCGTGCAGCCGTGCAAAATGGGGCTCGGATGGCAATCAGGGATCAGGATAATTTCAGGATTATGAAGACGGCCGGCGGAGCTGCACTACAGTGCGGCCATCTTGCCGTGCGCCCTCTAGCGCCCCCCTTCTTGCCCCGTGGTTGTGTGATTTGTGGGAGGTTGATGACGTAGAGCGAGTTGCCTCCTTTGGTTGAGACAGGACCTTCGGATGTCCATGAAAATGGCCCTGAAGAGCTGAGGACATCTGGCGCGCCATAAAAGAAGCTGTAGACTTTCCCAACAAGTTTTAAAGGCCTGGCTGGGCCTTTGCTTTCATAAGACTTTTAAAACCAGGACAGTTGCTGCCTCAAGCAGATGAAACTGTATTTTTGAACGAAAGCATTTACCTAAAAAAAAACTGTTTGTTTTCAAACCATTTTGTGGGAGGCATTGCTATGTTTTAGTACCCATAAATGAATGTCTTGCTGCCTTCCTTGTGGCCGTTTTTGAAATAGGAAACCAGGTTTTGGATGGTTACATTTTTTATTCTAAAATCTCCCACTTCATAAAAAAAACACGCACACCACAATTTGATTTTTTTTTTTTTTTAACTAACTTCTGATATCTCTATATGAGACTTACAACATGAAGGTATCATAGGTTTCTATGCATTTTACCATCATTGAATGTATGATGGTAAATAACTAGGACTACAAGAACCAGAACGCAAAGAAAAAACGTGGGATGGATGAATTACCCACGCATGGAATTGGGCATTTTGAGTTTTCTGAAATGAAGACTTCTTTTTTTGCGTTAACTTTGGCACCATCATTTGAGCAGTGCACATTTAACAGCAGTATCCATTCCTGACAGATTTGTTTTTGCACATGTGCTGTAAAAGGAGGGTTCTTTGCTGCATGTTACCAAGTGCTGTTCATGTTTGACTGAATGCCGGTCCTGCTCCACTCAGGCGAGGAGTCCACGTCATTGTTTAGTCAGAGCCGTCAGACGAGGAGTGCCACAGTACTTGCTGGCTGCTGAGTAATAGCTGAGAACAAGCCGCCTGTTGATGAGGACTCTGTCTGTCGAGCCCCCCTCTCCCAGTGGGCACAACGCACGAGAACACATCCGGATTTTCTTCAGGTAACGGTAGGTCGCTGTGCGTTTTATTCAATAACGTCCTCATTATTGCTGCAATCCTGTTTAAACGCGCAAGTCTGTGTTTTTTTCTGGCAAACATAGTTTCCTTTTCGTTCTATTTTCAGTGCGCACATTCACCTTTACCGGCAGCTTCGGAAAATTCATGATCAATTTTGTATTTTTTCTGGTGAATTAGAACTCCGTGCGCGCTCTCCCTGAAAAGGAAACTTCTTTTTATAACTTGTTTTCGGCAAATTTTGTTGTGGTTGCCCAGAAGGTGACGTTCATTTTATTTTCGGCGAATAGCCCCGTGTTTCTCGGCAGGTCTTTGTTGACATTGTGGTGTTTGGTGAAGTTAACTGCTTACCTCATAACAAAAGTCCTGGCAGCTATTTTCATTTGTCTGTAGCTGCACAGGGCGAGAAGACCCTCAGCTTCCTTGCAACCAAAGCCTGGAACAAACTACCCAAATCCCTCAGACAACAAACCCAGGAAAAACCGTTTCGAAAACTGCTAAAGACCTGGATCTTTAATCTCCCGGACGATCACTCCAAAGCTTCCATCTAATCCTCTTGCACTGGCTCACTTAGGTTCCCTAGCGCCAAGATGCTCCCTCCGGAGCGAACGTCGCGCTCTATAAATACCCCACAAATATACAAATATACACAGTGTCAAAAAGAAGAATGCTGACAAATATTGACGAAGTAATGATTAAATACACATATTTAATCGCGCTACTGTCTGTGAACTTGCATTGAAATATATTGCTGTTTGTAAACTCGACTCGCAACTGGTAGTGTGTGTTAGATAAAGGAGCAAACGTACGCTTTGGGACTGAACTGTTTTCTTGTCTTGATGGGGCTTCAGCAGTTGCCTGCGATGAGCCACATTTAAGTCAATGTTTGTTAGCTGAGAATTGATTTGGGGAGAAAAGGTGTCGATCGTTGTCTCGTAGTTACACAGATGTCTAAAAATACATGGTTTCAAAATATATTAGCTTTCTCGATGTGGCAACCACAACAACTAACCAAATTATATTTAAAAAACAAAAAAAAAGATGTATGTGCACAAATTATATTATATAAATTGGGGGTAAAAGGCTTTGGTACACGATTGATCTTGGGACATACATAATCTTTTTGCATAGACAGTAAAACCATAGCCCCTACTGTAATTTTTTCTTCTTCTCAATAAGGTGCTAACAGAAAAGCTCTTGCAGGTAAATTTGGACAGCCTGTCCCCTTTCTGTCTGGCATGTCTTATATTTGTATATACGAGGCCTTTAGTGGTCCACGACGGACTTCTTACAAGTATTACGTAATCAGTTTGACGTGACTGGCTGTGGTTAATAAAGTGATGAAGCAGTGCGTTCAGGTAACGGTTGCATGCTGAAGAATAAAGACGTGCAAACGAGTGCAACGTGTGTGGCGTGGTCTGATACCTGCTCCCGTGCTGGGGAGGACGCTACAAATGGCAATAAGATAAGGGATATGTAACTGCAAGGATGCAAGACTACTCTCCCTGAGAGTTTGCCTTGGTCCAGCAAACTGCTCGTGCGTGGCACGTGGGCCCCAAGAAATGGTCTACAGTTGGCGTATTTGGAGTCAAAACTCACCTCCAGCTTTAGAGAGGCCCTCGAAGAAGGTGAAAGCCCTATGAAGAAGCACAGTAAGCAAGCCCAAAAGAAGTCGACTGGTAAGGTCGAAAGAAAAGATATTGCGCCACAACATAACGGAGCCAGCATCGATGCAAAGCAGAAGCGCTAAGAGCAGCAACAGCCAGGTATAATGTATACAGTTGAGAATGGTGAAGAGCGCATGCAAGAAAGGAAACCATTATTCACCATAAAGAAGAAAGATAGCTCCCACCAACCTCAACTTGGGCGCGATGACCCGAGTACCAATGAGCATGCTGATGTTTCCAGAGGTAGCACCGAGCTGAAGGACACCGAAGGACAAACGCTGTCTGAACAGCATACACTGGAACAAATGAAGGACGGGAAAACTGTCAAATACAGTGCAGCCGGGGGGAGGAGCCAAGCGCGCAACCAAGATGGCCGCGTAGGTGCGAGGCTCCCGAGGACCTCCGCAACCTCCTACGTTTATCCTGTCTTCATCCTGAATTGGTTGAGGGGGCTGTGTCGGTGAACCTGAGCCGAGGTGGTACCCATTTTCCGTTTTTGAATCGGACCCCGGGTGCCGGGATGAGCATTGACTGAAGTTTGAGGCCTACTTCTCTCCTGACCCCGGACTCGGGTTTGGGGGTGATCCAGTGGAGAAGTGAATAACAACGGCGGGACGAGCCTGGTGAGTCGCGTACCCCACACTTTCACTTTCGCTTTTGAGTCCCCTTGCCGTCATCGCGAGTGGGATTACGGCGCTTCTTTGTGTGGTGGTGGCCTCGCTGGGGGACCCTGCCTGCCTGCCTGCGGGGACCTGCTCCGCCTTCCTGAGGTGACCTCCGGGGTTCTTGGCCTCGATTGCTTGCTCTCCACTGCATGACTAGTGAGGGTGCAAGATACACGACGATGGCCACGAAGCAGGATGGAGATCGGCTGAAGGCCAAATCGACCCGGCGTGGCACCGCACTTCAAGTCAACATTATGGATCGCTACACCCTCCCGAAGGGGTCTCCCGGCGGGTCGCATAAGTCTTCCGAGTGCCCCCCGGATGCCCCGGATTTGCCTACGGATCTGACTTTGCAGGACGTCATGGGCGCCATTGCTGAGATGAAGACCTCGGTGGGCCAACAATTCGACACCTTGGCGCACAAACTCGATGCGGTCCTCATCGATGTCAACCTTGTTAGAGCAGATCTATCTAAGACAAATGACCGGGTTGACTCTTTGGCCCATACCGCGTCGGGCCTCACGACTGAGGTAGCGGCCCTCCAGACAGAGGTGCGCCGGCTCCGGCAGGCAAGTGCGCTCACGGATCGGCGCCTGGAGGACTCCGAGAGCAGGGCCCGGAGGAATAATGTTCGCATTATCGGAGTGCCTGAGGGACTGGAGGATTCGGCGGCGGATCTCTTTGTGGAGGACCTGATTTCTACCCATCTCCAGCCTCGAGGACTGAGTAAATTCTTTGCGGTGGAGAGGGCCCATAGAGTTCCTGGCGGCAGACCGAAGGTCGGAGCCTCCCCGCGGCCTCTTATTGCCCGTATCTTCAACTTTCGGGACAGGGATGCGATTTTACAAGCTTCCAGACTGCGAGGGCCGCTTAAGCTGGAGAACATGGCGGTGAACTTTTATCCTGATTTCACGCAGGCGGTCCTGAAGCAGAGACTGAGTTTTATGGGCGTCAAGCGGCGGCTTCGAGACATGAACTTAAAATACGCAATGCTTTTCCCGGCCAGGCTGCGTGTGGAGGCTGATGGTCGCACTCACTTTTTTGACCGTCCTGAGACGGCCGGGGACTGGTTGGACACTTTGTCTGGGGGACATGATCGGGATGGGATGGGGGCAGCGGGAGGAGAGTGCCCACCGGACCGGGTATGAGGTATTGACACTGGGGCTCATTCCTGATGATGCCACCTTTCGGCCAAGCTTAGGGTCTCTTGACTGTTGTGTCTTGTTCCCCCCTCCATTGGAGGTTGTGCTGTGTCTCGAGGGGGTTCTCTTTCCTCCTCTAGGGGGTCTTTGTAGTTTAGTTTACACAGGGGCGACAGGCACACTGCAAGTTGGGGGGGCTGTCTGGGCTCATGCAGGGGTGCAGGGAGGGGGGAGTTTTGTTTGGGATGTTGGGTTGGGGTTGGGAATTGTTTATTTGTACCACAAGGCAGAAGTATTGTTGTGCTATCTCTAAAGTGCTCTCTGGGGGGAGACTGATCGGTTTTGGCTATGATGGGGGGTAGGGGACTGAGGCTTTTGTCCTGGAATGTTAATGGACTGGGGGACAGGATAAAACGGGGGGTGGTCCTGCAGTTCTTAAAACGGATCTCACCCGATATAGTATTTCTGCAGGAAACACACCTCATTGGAAATTCCTTTCGTGCCATGAATAGACGGGGCTATCGCCTTGTAGCTCACTCGGGCTTCACATCTGGTTCGAGGGGTGTGGGCATTATGGTTAAAACCTCGCTCCCGTTGGAGGTTGATGAGGTGCTCCATGGTGATAGGGGACGGTATACGGCTCTGGTGGGTAGACTGGAGGGTAAAGTGATTGTTTTGGTTTCTGTTTATGTCCCACCAGGGTTGCAGACGACTACTTTCGCTGATTTGGGGCGCCTTCTTCTTGGCCTGCCGGAGGGGATTCTAGTGGTTGGGGGGGACTTTAACGCTGTAATTTCCGGAACTGAGGATCGTCACCCACCCAGGGATCTCCCCCGCGCCCAAGCTTGGTTATCTGGCCTCTTGGATACCCTGGGGCTGGTGGATTGTTGGCGGCTGAAACACCCTACGCAGATACAATACACCTTTCATTCCGGGGCTCATGGCAGTCTTTCGAGGCTTGACTATGTTCTGATGCCAGCAGCACAGGCGGGGAGGGTTGGGGAGGTGCGACATCTGGCTCGGGGTATTTCAGACCACTCCCCGCTCCTGTTGCACTTCGACATTGTCCCGAGGGGGGAGGGGAGGGTGGTCCCGATCAACCCCTGGTACCTCCGTGACCCCACAATTCGCGCAGATTTGGTTAAATCTCTTGAGCGATATTTTGAAGACAATGTGGGGTCTGTGTCGTCTGCTGTTTCTTTGTGGGAGGTGTTCAAGACGGTACTTCGGGGGGAGGCCCTATCCCTCATTTCCCATTCCCGGAGGCGCGAGCGGGAGGAGGTGATCCGTATCGAATCTGAGATAACTGAGTTGGAGGGTGATCTGGAGTGTGGGGTCACGGAGGATAAACTACATGCTCTCAGACTCAAGCAGGCGGACTACAAGGCCCTAGTCACGGAGGCAGCCATGGGCCTGAGTAGAGAGCAACAGGGGCGACTGTATGATGTGGGTGATAAGGCTGGTAAACTGATTGCGTGGCTGGATAAAAAGGAGAGAGCGAGTCGAGTGGTCCCATCGATCGAGAGACTGGATGGTGTGTGTGTCACTGAGCCGGAGGAAATTGTTGATTGTTTCGCTGAGTATTTCCGTGGGGTGTATTCCCCGGTATCTTCCCGCTCGGAAGAGGATTCCCACGACCTGCTTAAAGACATTGCGCTGCCTTCCCTTTCGGAGGAGGATAAATTGTTGTTGGACGCGGCTCCGACATCTGAGGAGATTGCCCTCGCCATACGTTCGGTCGCCTCTGGCAAGGCCATGGGTCCTAATGGCCTTCCCATCGAATTGTACAAATTACGACCTGATACACTGGCTCCGCATCTCCGTGATATGTTCCTCGCGGCCCGGTTGGCGGGTTCCCTCCCGCTGGACCAGCGTCTTGCCACTATTGTGGTTATTCATAAGGAGGGGAGGCCGCGGGATCGGGTCACGTCTTACAGGCCCATTTCGCTGTTGAATGCGGAGCCGAAAATTCTCGCCAAGGTGCTGGCTAATCGGCTGGTTGGCGTGGTGTGCGATCTGATCCATCAGGACCAGTCCGGCTTTATCCCTCATCGCAACACCGCGCTCAACCTGCGGCGTCTGCATGGGGTGCTCGCGAGGGTCCCATTCATACGAGAGCCAGCCATTTTGGCGTCCTTGGACGCCACTATGGCGTTCGACACGCTTGAATGGCCATATATTTGGGCGACGCTGGCTAAGTTTGGGTTTGGCCCGGGATTCATTGGCTGGGTGAAATTGTTGTATTCCGGACCGCTGGCGCAGGTGGTGGTGAATGGTAGAGTATCGGCTCCTTTTGAATTGGGCAGGGGCACGCGGCAGGGCTGCCCGCTGTCGCCGCTCCTCTTTGCGCTTGCCTTGGAGCCCCTGGCGGAGTGGCTGCGGTGGCACCCTTCGATTCATGGTCTCCGATGGACCCCCGAGTATGAGGATCGCGTCTCCCTTTACGCGGACGATATTCTTTTGTACCTTGCTTCCCCGCGTGAATCACTGATTGTGTTAGTGGATGTATTGTGTTCATTTGGCCGCAACTCCGGCTTAGTCATCAACTAGGCTAAATCCTGTGTGTATGTCCTCTCGGGGGAGGCTCCTATCCTTCCGCGGGGTTGTCCTATCCAGGTTGCTCCGCAGGGATTTAAGTACCTGGGTATCTTTATTACCCTGGACGCTGCGGCCCGATATAAACAGAACTTACTCCCCCCCCCCCCCTCAGCGCCTGAAGGAGGATGTGGCGCGTTGGAGGCGCTTGCCGCTCTCGCCGCTCGGCCGTGCGGCACTGTTTAAGATGATGTCGTTGCCACGTTTCTTATACGCTCTACAAAACACGATGGACGTCGTCCCGGCGCGCTACTTTCGGGAGGTGGAGGGTCTGCAGCGCCACCTGTTTTGGGATGGGAGGCCGCGTATCGCCCTCGCGAAGCTGACGCTCCCGTGGTATGACGGGGGGGTTGCCCTCCCAGACATCAAACGGTACTACTGGGCCTCCCAGCTGGCTGCGATAAACCACGGCCTTTACGGGCCCGCCCTTAACCCGGCTTTTGAAATGGACAAATTGTTGCTGCCGGGTGGCGACTATAATCGTGCGCTCTACTCTAGATCGCTCGACGCACGTCTGACGGGTCCTACGCGGGTCACGGTACGGGTGTGGCACGCGGCAAATTTGGCGATGGGGTGGAAGGATCGGTTGACCCGGGCGACGCCACTGTATGCATCTGAGCGATTGGGCTGCTTGTGGACCTCGAAAGGCTTTGAGAAGTGGGACACGATAGGCATCAGCAGGGTGGGCGATCTCTGGACGAGGGGGGGATTCAAAACGTTTGATGTGCTGCAGACGGAATTCCAGTTGCAGGACAGGGAGTACTTCCGGTATGTACAGGTTCGTCACGCGCTGTGTTCTGTATTCCCGGATGTGGCGACCATCCCGGAGTGCTCCCCTCTGGAAGATAGAGTGCTAGATGGGCATGTACCGGATTGCACTATCTCATTGATTTATAAAAAGCTCATCAACGATCGCTCGGGACTGCTGACTGGCCTTCGTGAGGCATGGGTTGCCGATGGATTGGAGCTGGATGACGAGGACTGGGTATCTGCGGTGGCCTTCCCGAAAGAGGTGGCCATACCGGCCCGCCTTCGTTTCGTCCAGCTCAAAATACTCCACAGGGTCTACGTTACGGGGCCGGGTCTGATGCGTATGGGATATGCCGTGGATGGGATGTGTAAGCGTGGGTGTGGTTTGTCGGGGACCTTCTTCCATACTTTGTGGGAATGCCCGGAGGTGGCGCGCTTCTGGCGTGGTGTACATGCGGTGTTGCAAGCGGTCACGCATGTGACGCTGTTTCCCGAGGCTAGGAGATGTCTGCTAAATGTGTGGGAGCCGACTGATTACACGGTGCCGCAGACGTGGTGGGTGACACTGGGATATATGGTGGCCAAGCGTGACATAGCACAATTGTGGGGCTCCCAGAGGTCACCAACGGTCTCGGTGTGGAAGGACAACATGGATTGGTGTATGTTTCGGGAGAAGGTAGTGTATGTGGCGAGAGGTAAGCCTGGGAAATGGGTGAAAGTGTGGGGCCCCTGGAACTCCTATCGTGGCGGGATTTGTACCCCGCCGCTGACGCCTGATTTGGCAGTGGCCCAGTCTCCCTAGTCTGCTTGTTACCTTGGTTCTGTGTATCGTGTTCACTTTGTTTCTGTCCCGACCCGTCCCCCCCCCCCTATTCCTGTGGATCGGTAGGGTCCTCCCCAGGGGAGCTCATAATGCTGCTTTGACTTTTGCTGCCTTGTGGATTTGTTTGTAGTTTCTCATAAAAAATGGAACCGCCATTTGGGGGGTCCGGACGGTTTGGCCGCTAACGCTTTCTTCGACTTCTAGGACCTTCATCACTTGCCGCTTGTGTTTCATAACTGTGTTTTTATGCTCCCACTGCTTGCTAGCGGCCGGCCTGACGGTTGTAGGCCCATCTTTGTATATCTTTTGCATTCTGTAATAAAGGTTTAAAAAAAAAAAAAATACAGTGCAGCCATGTTTCTGAAACCACCATCTCCATTCTATACCATAAAATAGCAGAATATTGGCGCCAGATGGACTGCCTGGATCAAAACGTTTGATGACTTTATAGATGAAGCTGATGACAAAAAGATCATCAGATACTTAAAGAACCTGGCAAATGATGGAGTAAAAGAAGGTATAAAGAAAATAACACAAGCTGATGAAGTATCGTACCGTCAAATCAAGAAGATGTTGGAAGCCAAGTTCAATTCAATGCCGAATGTCGACTATGAGAGTTACACCTTTTAACCCAGCAAGATAGCAGCATGGTGAGATGAATGGTTGAGTTTGTTGAAAGACCTAATACGCTCATAAAGCACTGCAAGCTTAGTGAATTCAATGATGAAGAAACCATGCGTTTTAAAGTCATCGGTGGTTGCCTCTCTGACTCGTTCCGATGCTGCAGGAAACACTCAGTTTGGAGGAAGTGCTAAAGGCTGCAAGAGCAGAGGAATGTGCAGATCGACAGTCTGCTGATATGGAAGCTGGAACAACCCAAAGTGAATCAGTATTGGGTATGAAAAGTAAGCAGAAACACATTCACAGGCCCACAGAGTGATGTTTCCAAAGAAAATTAAAGTATTTCCGTTGTGGATACTCCTTTCCACATGAAGATAAATGTCCTGCCATCAGACAGATATGCAAAGGCTGAGGGAAAGAAAATGATTTCATAATGGTTTGTAAAGCAAAAGAGAAACTAAGTGCATCACGGAGAGATGAGAAGATGGACGCCCGAAAGTTCCAGAAGCACTCTAGCCAATTCCACAAGGTCAAATAGAACCATCAACTGAGGCAAATGGCAACGAAACTTAGTTGATCGTTCTCAAATTAATCTTCCAAAGGTTGATTAACGTAATTAACGAGTGACAGTGAGGAAGATGGATGTGTGATAATGTTGGCAGTCATAGACCGACATACACATGCAGGATTGGCCACTTGCAAAGAAGAACACAAATATAAAAAGAATCACCACACGAATCAACAAAGGTTATTTGGACATTGTCCTAAAATCATGCTCAAGGTGAATGGTTGCCCTATGACTTTTATTATATACAATGGTGCGTCGATAAACATAATGTCGGCAGAAAAATTCAGCATACTATCTCTGGTACCACGTCTCACACCATCGAGAACCAAGGTGTACACCTAGGCAGCCTCCATGCCTATGCAGAGTCAAGGATACTTTGTAACAACCGTGGGGCACAAGAAAACGACAGTGCAAGTACCAAATCATGTCCTTTAAGGTAAGTCATCAAGTCAATGCTTGTGAAGGTTCGATACAGCTGTTGACATGGGACTGGTCTCTATTAGCTACAACTTGAAAGCTCATTCTGAAATAGTGTGTCCATTCCTGACATTGTTTCATAGACTTGCGAAACTTAAGATAATGAAGGTGCAACTTCACAGTGATGAAGACATTGGCCTTGTTGCCCAGCACTACGTTGAATTGCTTTTCACCGACAGGAAGCAGTTGAGAAAGAACTAGAGACACTGTTAAAGCATGACATAACCGAGCGCTCTGCTGGTCCGACGCCATGAGTTTCACCCATTGTGGTGGTGCCAAAGAAGGACAATGGAAGTTCAGTGCACATTTGTGTTGATCTGCGACAGGCCAACAAAGCAGTCGAATGAGAAAGACATCCAGGTCCCCACATTACGGGCATGGATGCCAACGTTTTCTGCCACCTTGATTTGAACTAAGGCTACCGTCAATTTGAACTGGAACACAACTGTAGGCAGATCTACCAACTCACAAAGAGCCACTGTGTGACACACAATATCGGCTCCCATCACACGGTCGTCCGGTGAGGAGCTGATGTCACATGGTGGCAGGGAAAACAAGCTGAATACTACTGTAACCAGTAGATTGCAGCTAGTTTTCGGAGGCTTTGAACTGCCAATACACTAGCATCAGTAAGCTTTTTTTTTTTTTTTTTTGGGAGGAGGATGTGGGGGCTTGGAGACATGGTAGGGGAAAAGTGCCTCTTAGGTTTCTTGCACGAGGCCTCGCCCCCTCCAAGGCTCTATTCCCCTCCTCACATTGTGAGATTTTTATTGAAGTTGGCAGGTCTGTGTAGGTACATTACTACTGTTTCAGCTCATGATGGCTTGTTCGGATATAAAAGAACATGCCGAAGTAAGAAGTGTGAGTTTCACAAAAACATACTTAAATTCTTTGGACATATTTTCTTTGAAAAGGGAATGACTCCTGACCCACTTGGGCTTCCGGCTGGTGAGCGGGCTAGTGTTCAGGCACAGAGAGCCTACTTATTCCATGACCGGCGCCATAGCACAGTCGGATGCGGTTGACACTGCAGACTACGCGCTATCGCTTTTAGCATTGTAACTTTGTTTTTAAAAAAAGTGGGAATCAAGGAGTGGAGGTGAGAAATTTCTAAGTAAACTGCAAATTTACCTGTAAGCCTCGCCCAGCACCCCGGTCCGTCGCGGCAAGTGCCGATTGCACGGAGGGTGACTACTGGGACTCAGAATTCCTCACTTCCGGTTCACTTGGGCTTCCGGCTGGTGAGCGGGCTAGTGTTCAGGCACAGAGAGAGTACTTATTCCATGACTGGCGCCATAGCACAGTCGGATGCGGTTGACACTGCAGACTACGCGCTATCTTTTAACAAGTAATTTTATTTCACTGCACTATCGCTTTTAGCATTGTAACTTTGTTTTTAAAAAAGTGGGAATCAAGGAGTGGAGGTGGGAAATTTCTACGTAAACTGCAACTTTACCTGTAAGCCTCGCCCAGCACCCCGGTCCGTCGCGGCAAGTGCCGATTGCACGGAGGGTGACTACTGGGACTCAGAATTCCTCACTTCCGGTTCACTTGGGCTTCCGGCTGGTGAGCGGGCTAGTGTTCAGGCACAGAGAGCCTACTTATTCCATGACCGGCGCCATAGCACAGTCGGATACGGTTGACACTGCAGACTACGCGCTATCTTTTAACAAGTAATTTTATTTCACTGCACTATCGCTTTTAGCATTGTAACTTTGTTTTTAAAAAAGTGGGAATCAAGGAGTTGAGGTGGGAAATTTCTAAGTAAACTGGAAATTTACCTGTAAGCTTCGCCCAGTACCCCGGTCCGTCGCGGCAAGTGCCGATTGCAAGGAGGGTGACTACTGGGACTCAGAATTCCTCACTTCCGGTTCACTTGGGCTTCCGGCTGGTGAGCGGGCTAGTGTTCAGGCACAGTGAGCCTATTTAACAATATGCTGAGGTGAACGCGCAGCGCACGCACGCAGCGGGCGCGCCGGCGGCATGCCGAAGGCGCGCCAAAGGCAAGCCCGTCTGCGCCCGTCCGCGCCTGTACCGAGCCTAGGGCCAGAACCCCTGGAACTGATAATAGAAAAAATGGAAGAATTTTATATACATACAAAGAGCTACAAGAGCTGGGAAACATAGCAGATAACCACCACTGCAGACGTCTAGATCCTATGGACGAAGTCAAGCATTGTGATTGCTGTAAAATTCCCTTTCATTTCACCAGAATAGGCAAATTTGAGCCACAGATCTACACTGCTATCAATAATACGAGGGTCGCGGTTCTCAGGGCAGTACTAATAAATGCAAGATCCTTAATAAAACACAATACAGAGATTGCTGAATTGTTGGATACACATCACCTGGATGTGGCCTTTATTACGGAAACATGGGCTGATGGAGCATCTGACCCAGATATTGCTTTAGCATTACCACCTGGCTATACTGCCACCAGAGCTGATAGAATAGGGAGAAGGGGGGGGGGGGGGGGGGAGGAAGGCTTGCCATCTTATGTAGAGAGGAGCTGCATGTCCACAGCTCGATTGTGGGTAACTCCTCAGATTGTGAAATGCTTCTATTTCAAATAACACTCACAAAGAACTACACATTCAGAGGCCTTTTACTGTACAGACCTCCCAAGGCGAGGGCCCCTCTGCTATCAATCTTAAGCCCAATTCTAGAATCAGGTCTGCAAGGATCAGACTTCACAATCCTAGGGGACTTTAATTATCATCTTGAAAAAGTAACGGACATCAATACTGCCGAATTGCTCGATGCAATGTCTGGACTCTCCCTGGACCAGATCGTTAATCAAGGTACTCATGTGGCAGGACACACACTGGATGAGATTTTCTCCTCCAACCCTAACCTTAAAATTACAGAGCTATTACCCGTTACATGGTCAGACCATAAAGCCATCATATTTTCTATTACTGTTAGTCAGGTACAGCTTGGCTTATCCAAAGGCCAGAGGTCAGTTATATACCAAGACTGGGCAAAAATCAACACACAGCTGCTACAGGAGACACTCATTTCTGTGCCTGAGACCTGTATCTGTGCCCAACAGTAATCAGCTAGCCGACAGGATCTCCTCTTGGATAAAGACAGCGGTAAAAATGGCAGTCCCTACTAAATGCTTTATTCCAAAACGGAAAAAGCCATCAGAACCTTGGTTCTCTGGAAAACTCAGGGCACAGAAACAAACATGTAGGAGGGCCGAGAGAAAATGGAGAGCTAACTACGATCTAAACTTAAAAAATGACTATGTTCAAACACTAACTGAGTACAAAAAACTTGTGATCAGGGAAAAGTGTAATTATTTTACAAGCAAAATCAAAGAGACGATGAACTCCAGTAAGGAACTCTTTGCGACAATTAAAAAATTAGCAGGTCCCTCACCCAGGAATCAACTGGAAGGCAGCGCTGATTTCTGCAATAACTTAGGAAAGTTCTTTGTGGACAAAGTTGCCAAAGTATTTGAACTATTCAAAACAAACCACTCCATTTCAAGTTCAGATAACTGCCCTAACCCAGAACTAGACACATCAAATCCCAAAATAGACTTCAGTTTCACGGTCCCTACAGTAGAACAGATACACCAGGTGGTAAAAACCATCAAATCCGGCAACCCAACGGATCCTTGCCCGCCAAAAATAATGCACTTATTTCCAGACATACTTAGTGAGCAGCTACACGGCCTGTTCTTGGAGATAAACCATTCAGGAGTGTTTCCGGAGGCCTGGAAAATCGCAGCAGTAAATCCTTTACTAAAAAAAAGTACCCTGGACCCTAAAGACCTCAGCAGCTATAGGCCAATCTCCAGAATACCTTTCCCAGCTAAGGTACTGGAGAAGCTGATTAACTAACAACTAAAGGATCTCGTAGTCTCCAGGAATTACCTGGATAACTCACAATATGGTTTCAGAGAACAGCACGGTACCGAGACAGCATTGGTGATGGCAGCGGAAGGTCTCAGGAATGCCTTAGACACAGGAGGGAAGGCCGCCTTGATTTTGTTAGATCTATCGGCGGCTTTCGACACCGTGAACCACGACATCCTCCTGGCACGCCTGGACGAACTAGGGATTCAAGACTCTGCTCGCCAGCTGATGGCGTCCTTTCTGAGAGATAGATCTTTCACAATCACCTTGGTAGAACACGCTTCTAACCCTTTCATGACGCCATGTGGGGTACCTCAGGGCTCGGCGCTAAGCCCTACTCTCTTTAACATTTACGTTGCTCCTTTAGCCTCAGTCATCAGAAACTTCGGTTTCACACCAGTCTCTTATGCCGATGACACTCAAATAGTGGTATCAGTATCTGGCAATATAGAGGAATCAGTAGATCGCTTTAGGAACTGCATGACTTAAGTCAATCATTGGATGCGATGCAACTGCTTAAAGTTAAACGGTGAAAAAACCGAGATCATGCTGCTAGGTACTATGGCCGATCTCTGGTCTCCCGACTGGTGGCCTGACACTCTGGGCGACTGCCCTCTCCCAGTGAGGAAAGTCAAAAATCTCGGATTCATTTTCGACGATAAACTGACTTTTAATGCCCAGACAAATAAGGTGTCATCCTCCATTTGGCATACTTTGAAATTGATCAGAAGAATATTTCCATTTATTCCTCTGGACTCACGGAAAACAGTGGTCACAGCGCTTGCCTTGTCTACACTGGACTATGGCAATGCCTTATACACAGGCATCCAAACTCAATACCTTACCAAACTGCAACGCCTCCAGAACGCGGCAGCAAGATTGGTATTGGACATCCCTAGACTCGAATCAGTCTCTAATAAGCTAAAGGACTTACATTGGCTTCCCGTGGACAAGAGGATACAATTTAAATCCTTGTGCTTGGCTTATAAGGCACTCCACGGCTCAGGATCACATTTCCTGGGAACTCAATTCCAATGGAATGTCCCAGGTAGAAGTCTCGGATCCTCCAACACTAAACTCGTCCTAGTACCCAAATACAGGCAGAACAGATGGGGAGGAAGAAGTTTTCTGCTGAGGACAACCAAGCTATGGAACCTCCTACCCATTAACATAAAAAACAGCCCTACACTCTTCGCCTTTAGAAAGGCCATCAAGACATGGCTATACCCCTGCTAATCATCCTCACAGAATCTCCTTGCATCCAACTTTAGCGCCAAGACGCTTTTGGGCATTCTTGCGCTCTACAAATGTAAAAATCAAATCAAATCAAAAGGTACAAGCATTGTCTTCTACTTGCCCTTCAGAAGATATGACCATGCTGCGATCTTTCTTAGGCATGGCCAGCTACTGATCCAGGTACATTTGTGATTTTCCTATTGTGAGTCCACCTCTAAGAGAACTAACAAACTGAGATGTTCTGTTTGAATGTTCAATTGATTGTGAACAAAGTTTCAAGCAAATAAATCTTGCAATTGAAAATGCAACTGAAATGGCTTACTTTGATCCTAAATTGCATACAGAAATTGTGGTAGATGCGAGTTTGGTGGGGCTGGGTGCGATTCTTTCCCAACACAATGGACCGGTTGATGCTCAGAGACACATTGTGGCCTATGCTAGCTGGAGTGAATCTCAGGCCGAACATGCTTAATTCTCAACCTGAGAAAAAAAGCTTAGCTGTAGTATGGGTGTGTGAATACTTCCATGTGGTTCATTATGGAAAGCATTTCATCCTTGTCACCGATCTTCAGACCTTACTCACCATTTTCGGAAATCCGAAAGCCAGAGAGGTGGCTTGTGTCTGCAGGAATATGAGGACACTATTTTGCACAAGCCGCGCAAGGATCAAAACGCTTCAGACAACTTTTCACAAGTGCCGCCACTGCGTCATAGTACAATGTCCAAAGATCCTGAGGCCTACATTAATTTAATAGTGAGCCTGCAGCTCTTTCTATTGAACAGATTCTGGCAGCTTCTAGTACTGACAGATACATGCTCAACCTTAAAGAAATCATTATGACGGAGTCATGGAAGAAACTGACTCGACCTCTTACCAATAACGTTGAGGGCCAGAAATTCAAGAATGTTCGGGAAGAACTTTCTGTTCCACATGATGGTGTCATTCTGAGAGGGGCAAGAATAGTTATTCCTGAAACCCTGAGGCAACAAGTTATTTACCTGGCACACAAAGAACATCGTGGCATTGCGGCCACTAAAAAAACACTCAAGGATCGAGTGTGGTTCCCTTGCCTTGATGAACAGAGTTGAAAGGGAATTGAAAGCTTGGCATCAGTGCAACCGTCTGTCTCCCAAAATGACTCGGCACCCACTGAGTTTGTCCGCTCTTCCTGAACAGGCCTGGGAGCGAATTGTGGTTGACTTTTTCAGAACCCTCATTAATGGACATCATCTTATGATAGTTGTTGATGAGTACTGACGTTTTCCTCTAGTGGAAGACTTGTCATCAACCAATCATGACAAAGTCATCGAGAGGCTGGATGACATTTTCGCGGCCTATGGTGTTACTTCCATTCTCAAATCTGACAGCAGTCCACCTTTCAATAGCAGAGAGTTCAAGGACTTTCATAATCGTTTGAGCATCAAACATTAGAAAAGTATACCTCTCTGGCCACAGGCAAAGGGTGTTGTTGAATAATTCATGAGTACATTGAAAAGGGTGGTTCAGTATGCTGAGCTGGAAGGAATCCACCTCAAGTCAGCTTTACTCCCAGCCCTCTGTGCCTACCGTTCCACTTCTCATTCCACAACAGGAGAAAGTCCTGCTACCTTGCGGTTTGTAAGAGCTCCTGGAACTAAGACCACCAGTTGGTCAATAGACTCTGACGAGATTTGTGTGACTGACACCTCTCACAAATGCAAAATGAAGGCGTACGCCGAGGCACTCGAGATATGATCTTCAAGGAAGGAGAACAACTTCTTGTCAAGCAAAAGCAGATGTGCAAGACTGACACTCTGTTTAAAGCTGAACTGCTAAGATTTGTGGCGAGCAAAGGACAAATGGTAACTGCTCAATGACCTGGAAAGTCCATAACTAGAGACTCGTCGCACTTCAAGCATTTGCCTCAATGTTCAACAGCTCTTGACCTCATGAGTAAGGCAAGTCCACCTGAGGGCCCAAATCAAGCATCCCTCTTCTCCAGAGATGCCTGATGAAGGCGCCCTTCCTCTACCTTGTACAGCTAGATCTGGAAAACTGGTGAGATAACCTCAACGACTCATCAAGGAGTTCTGATGTGTATTTTTGTATATATGTGTTCGTGCTTTTTATCTAACAAAGGGGAAAATGTTGTGTCTTATGTTTGTATATAAGGCCTCCTTGACGGACTCCTTTCATTCATTATGTAATCGGTTTGGCGGGTCCGGGTGTGATTAATAAAGTTGGTGATGCAGTGCGTTCAGTTAACAGTTGCATGCTGAAAAATAAAGACGTGCAAACTAGAGCTCTGTGTGTGGCTTGGTCTGTTACCATGCTCCCGGGCTGGTGCAGACGCTACACTATCTACATGGGCCATATTGCCTCATGACATAATGACACAATGTGTACACTCATGGCTTGACCTTTTACAAATGATTATCAGATCTGTTACTTTAATTGATTCAATTAAAGCAAAGAATGACTTTTAGTCCCAGAATACACTTATTTGTGAAATGAAATCCCAGAACTGTCCATGGTTCCCGAGTGATGTGAAAATGGCGATCTTAGTTTACCATTTGCAGACTATATTTTGGGCCAGAGCACATTGGGCCACAATTATTAGGCGCAAAATGCGTACCTACTAACTTGCTATTGCGTTAACTTAGCGATTGGAATGGGGAGCAGTGTGGCAGTAATATGTTATTCATCATTCCTTAGTGCATAGGCAGCTGACTTTTACCTGGGTTCTATCGCAATTTGAATCCAGATTGTTACCATGTTCCAGGCACAAGTGGTATTACTTGGCCCAACGTGAATGTGGCTTTTTCTCCACATTAATGGTGGACATTTTAGCACTGCCAGAGGCTCCTTCTTTCTCACACTTCCAATCAGGATTTTCTTTGGTCTCACACTCACCAATGCCTACAGGTCAAGTTGAAACATGGGCATTGGGCGGCAAAGTGTTAGGCCCTCTTCCTGTCTCCAAATGTGGAGAATTGCTATTCACCCAAGGAATCACAGGGTCCTTACCCAGCACTGCAAACGGCATGGCACCCTACAAATAAAAGAGTGAGGCTACAGATGGGAAGCGTGCCACCTGCCCCAAAAACAGGCTTTATGGTTTTTTTCCTAATTAGCTCGGGGACAAAGACCATCTTCAAAAATCTCTACAATAACTAGGGTCACAGGAAGAAATGTGATTGTGTGACCAGGGCGTTTTCTGCATTAAAATTTAAATTGGCCACATTCGCCCCATAACCCATAATTTGCTGTATGGCTTGCAGATTTTAACAAGTAAATTGTTTCTAGATTAAACAGAGCAAACTTTATCAAAATTGCAGCACATTGGCTGCGATGACATGCCAGAAGCTTTACTAAAGTGAACTGGTCACCTTCAGCTGTGGATTGCTGACATTGGCCATTTAAAGATGCAACTGTATTTTCAATTCATGCGAACATCCCCCATTTGACGTACAGAAGCCGCCTTCATTCTGACTGGTAAACACGTTGCGACAGAGCACAACTCAAGGACTTTGGGGACTGGGACAGCTCCGGAATTTCTACTCTGGGTGATGTGTGGGATGAAAAGCACATCAAAGCTCCACCTCGCTGCAAGGGGAGTTCCAGTTCCACAAATCACAATTTTGCAGATATCTGTGAATTAGGCATGTCCTTGAAGTAAATCGCCTGGCCCTGAAACACTCCCTGAATACTGTCCTTTGGAAGCAAGAGCCACATTATAAAGTCTTAGTAAGGCAGCCATCTCTGACTCATACAGAATACTAATATACAATTCACCTCGCCCGTTAGTAAACTTGAAGAGTGAACCCGATCAGGCAGGCGGGAAGGAGGCGGCAGGTGCCCCAGGAGCACTGACTATTTTGTCGAGACTGTTTGATTCATAGTAACTACCTGCATCGGACCAATGACACCTCTGCCCAACTCAAGTACATGTGGAAGACCCACCTGGATGTTTGTTGCAGATGCCACCAAAATAGGGGTGACTTTTTTTAATGTGACTTAGACCTGTCCTGCTGTTAAGGTATATTGAGATTAGGTCACCAGAACACTCTCAAAAGTACTGAGTAGGCCAGTTGACATCCAACCCAAGCAGGAGCTACTAAAATTTGGCGTTACAAGAGGAGAGTGAGTGTTGATTGGGATGGGGGCTCTGCTGGCCAAAAGGGACATGTCCAAATACTGGAGATGAGAACAAGGGTCACCTAAAAAAGAATGGCTGAAAGGCATAGACGTGCTCACGCACAGAGGAACCAATCTACAAGGCCCGGTGGTGACCCCACAAACACTATGAATCTCTATGGCGGTAATAATTCTAGTCTTAACCAATCAGAATGCGAATTAGATCATGATGCTTTTAACTGGAGGGAAAGTTCAGCCCTTAAATACGTTGATTGTTGCAGGTGTTGAGATTTAAGCTAAGGCTAGAGTTATTAATGAATTCTTCTGGGAACATAGTGTTGCGTGAATTCGTTAATTTTTGCATCATACATTAAAATAAAAAAATGTTCAAAAAGAAATAAAAATCTTAAATTGAAATGTATGCAGGATTGATAGAACGATCCATTCTTTGCTTACTTTCTTTTTACTTTATTATGAACATAAAATGAATGTACACCTGACAGACACTGTTCTCAAAGATTCCGGTATTTCAACAGGACACTCAAATTTTAAAAGAACTGCAAATATGTTGTAAAGTCTCATGCCTTTAATTCTAATGTATCTGCTGGTGAGGCATATACATAAGATCATATATGGGATGAAGTAACCTTGCTGTATATTGCAAGTCACTAAGGAGGTCCATGAACAAATAGAGGAACGAGTCTGAAGGCCGAGTTTCTTTCCTCTGAGGTGGCTTGCAATATCCTTATCATGTATGGCATGGAGTACTTTATTCCTTATTAGATATGTTCACACCAACACCTTTCTCAGAAGCCACTTACATATTTGGTGCATAGTTCTTTCGTATTAAAGAGAGAGCATGTTTATATACATGAAGAATAAAAATAGGATCTCTAGTGTAAAATTAAGCACCTCAAAAAAGTGGTTAGCTATGTGTAGCAAACTGATATTAGAATCAGTATAAGACAAGGTCAGTTTATAAGAAAAACAGGTGCAGTCGCTCGGAATCTGTTGAAACATGCAGAGAGATTCTACATTATCTATAATTGCTTAAAGAGTGTAAAAAATAAACATGCTGCCATAAATACCTCCTTTCCACTTGTCATTGTACAGCTAGAAAAACAGAGCAGAAGAAAGAAAAACAATGTTTTGTTTTCTTGCTTTAAACAGCTGCATTAATGATGCTCCTTGGTCTAGGTGAGGTCACGGAGCATAATTAAAGCAGCCGTGCTGGTTCTGGCAGCAGGTATTTTGACGTCAGAACTCGACTCTAAGAAATTATTACAGTTGAATGGCTACGCTATTCCTTAATAATCGCAAATCGCCAATTATAAAAAAATTGGAGACTGGTTTTAAACACAAGGATTGCAGAATCCCATGCATTATGAAATGTATAATGCTGGTCTAGAGAGCTGTATTGTATTTGAAAGAGATGCTGGAAAAAATGACACACAACTCTCTTCCTTGCTGCATAATTTAGTCAAACCTGTAGCAGAATTTGGACTTCCTCCGCTGCATAATTTCAGTAGCTGTAATACAATAATACAGCTCTTTAAACAAAGGAGTTGACTTCACTTGCATTTGCCATACGCCCACCCAATGACAAGATCTGGCTGGGCACGAGTTTACTGGGGGGCAAAACTGTCTTTGTGGCTGTGAATGAGGAGGCCCTTCGACTTTCCCCTCCTCCGCTGCCTTTCCCAAGCTTGGATTCCCTGACAGAATAGAACAGAGGCACACGAAAGAAACATACATTTTTAGGTCAAACCTGGGCAGCGCATGCTCTGCAAGCCATGCTGTATTGAGTTAGGGATTTGAAGCCCCGTCCACTCTCCGCCCATATTTTTTATTGACTTGTGTCGTCCTTTGTAAGTACTGGTTTCTGATTCCTTAATCACTTTGTTAGTCCCTTCTTAGTACCACGTTGTTTTCATTTGAAACCTCCCATGGCGACTGGCTCTTTTGCTTCTGTTGCGACACGGTATGTTTTAATTCATCTGTAAGCAATGTTTTCTTTAATGGGTTTTGCCCTACTGCAGGCACCACGTGCTTTTCTTACATTCAGCACACCATGGGTGCTTTCACTTTCGTAGGAGCGGCTACAATGGCGGGTGCTTGTTTCAAATGCCATAGGTCTCGCATTTACAAGAGTTTGAGCTATTGATATTGTAACTGCCATTAGCTTAAAACTCTTGCAAATGCGAGACCTATAACATTGCAAAAACTGCAGCATGGGGGCTTTTACAAAAAAAAAGCAATTGTTTGACGAACAGATGCTTTTTTTTTTTTGTAAATGCCCCATGCAGCAGTTTTACTTTAATAGCAACCACAAATCTTTCCTTAGACACTTTAATAGCAGCCGCACACCTTTTGTTAGACACGGTTTCTTTAAAGAAAGTGGCGCGGCCTTCTTTTTGTTAGACACGCTTCTTTAAAGAAAGGCGCGGCCTTCATGCACGTGAAAGTGCGGCATGGGGGCATTAACAACAACAACAAAATTTGCAATGCCATAGGCCTCATATCTGCGAGAGTTTAATTTACAATGCCAATAGCTCAAACTCTACTAAATGCGAGACCTATTGCATTGCAAATGCTTGTTATTTTTTCCATCTAAACCATTTTGCTTGTAGCTTGGACTCTTTCAAAGGCTGATTTCAAAACAAATGACATGGCGATAGCTTGGGTTAATAGTTACATCTGTAGGATAAATAGTTTACTTATTGCATGAGCTTTCGAAAATGTCCTAAAATGTTGCATAGTGACACACTGGTATGCAGTATGTAGACCATGGTCTTCTGCAGACAATATGACGTGCTTTGGCTCTTTGTCCCCCATCACCGTTTCTTTTTTTAAACAACTTTATTTTCATTTTAGAATAACAACACAGACAGAAATACATGAGCATAGATAGCATCTCTACACAATGGCAGTACTTTGGATGGGCGTTGGGCATTACATTAACCAGTAGGTTCAATCTTCAACCCACTCTCCAGTGGCGCAGCATGGGGTTCTAAAAACAATTATTTTAACCTCGGGCTACTATTGTGGGTTCCCACCAATCAAAGAGGCAATAGTCATGGTGATTGTTTACCTTCCCTTAATTGGGGCGATGATAAATCACTGATGTGGGAACATCTACTTCTGACATGATCGATGGGTACCCTACAAGGACCTGAGTTCATTGCATGTATTTGATAGAGGGGAGCCATGCCCTTTCGAACTTGCAGATCGTATCGTGGACCATGGCAGGCAGTCTTTCCATCACGCAAATTGTCCAGACCTTGCTCCACCATTGAATGGTACAGGGTACGAGCGGCTGTTTCCATAACTGGGCGATTGATAAGCATGCCGCCAGAAGCAAATGGGAAATGAGTTTGCCTATGGGGGTGGTGAGGAGAAGAATACTGTCTACACCTGGATTGTCTAACAGGAGCACCAGGTGCTGTAGGGGTAGAGCTGCGCCTGTGATGGACTTAATGTGGGATAGGACGTGAGACCAGACTGTTTTAATAGAAGCACATCCCCACCAGGCATGGATGAGTGTACCCCTCTCCCCACAATTCATCCAGCACAAATCAGAGCCCCCAAACATAGCTTTTAGGCAGACAGGGGAAGGTACGAAGGAGTCATTAGTTTGTAAGCATTATCTTTGTTGTGTACACAGATCACCGTTTTAATCGTTCAGTGCTAGATCGATGCACATGTGTCCTCTGTATCTGCTGTTCCAATTCCCCCTGTACATATTTGTGTTTAGGTTGGGAGTGGAACTGTTGCAGAGTTCTCTAAAGCCAGGACTTACCCTCATGACGTAATCTATTTAGCTAGATGTTTTCTGTTGGAGTGAGGGGTCCTAAGGATGTTCTCTTTCTTGTCTCTGTCAAATATCCGGTGTTGAAGTTGTGTTAATCTGTAGCTATCTGTGGAAGAGAGTTTAAAGTGTCAGCATATTTCGTTTGAGGACATTAGTTTTCTGTCCTCAAAGAATTCCTCTGCCTGGACGGGTTCCCATGGTTTCCGGTGCAAAATGTAGGGTCTGTCTACACTGGTGCGAAGGTGGGGATGAGTATTCTAGGCATCATAGGTGAAGGATGTGTTATGGAGACCTTATAGCAGAAAACTTGCTGCCAGTGTAGTAAGATGGATGTGGGGAGCAGATGCAAAGCCTCTCTCGTGTGTGACCTCTATGGAAGCTGTGGCACCAAGGAGAGGGGAATGAGGGAAACTCTTTACACTATCTGGATCCAAGTTTTGTTATCTGGATTATAGTTATAAACCAAGGGCGGGCCAATCTGGGCCGCCTTGATGTAGGAGCGTATGTCAGGGAATCAAAGGACTCCGTCAGCCCTGAGTGAACTGAGAAGTCGCTTTAGGGACTCTGGACTTCTTCCCTTTTCATCCAAAGTCAACCATTTTATTTTGTATCTGGGTGAGAATTGGGGTTACAAACTGCAAAGGTAGAGACTACACTACATAGAGCAGGCAGGGGAGTAGATTAATCTTCAAACTTGCGATCCACCCCAAGATTCCCCTAGTGATAGAGATCTTTAAAGAGTCTTAAGTAGTGGGGGATGTTGCTGCTTTGGAGGTGTCTTATCCTAGGAGGAGGGTAAATGCCCATATATTTTATCGGATTCCTTGTCCAGGTGAAGCCCACTGCTGTGACCCTTTTTTTAGCTCACTGCTTAGGATCCGCCACTCCCATTCCCCAGGAGTTTTGGTAGTTGATCTGTAAGTCACACGAGTTTTAAGACTTGAATCGTGGATGTATGGTGTATGATGAAGCGGAGGCTGTCGCAAGCGTATAATGGCAATTTGTTTTCAGCTACTCCTACTTGGACTCCATGACTGTCCGGATGTTGCTGTATGCCCTGTTCAAATGGTTTCAAGAAAAGCGCAAACATGAGGGCCAAAGGGTGCAGCCGTGACATGTGCATCAGAAATAGGAATAGAGTCCGATAGCTCCCCATTGATCTTGATTTTTGTGGAGTTTTGTAGATAGAGGGCCTGGATGAGTGATTTCATTTTTCCCCCCAAAGCTATGTGGTCGAGGACCTTGTGTAAGCGCTCCCAGTCTATGCGATCAAAGGCCTTTTTTGTGTTCAGCGAAAGAAGGACCGTAGGTTGTTTTTGTAATTCCACTATATTTCAGTGATGTTACAAGCTAACCTTGTATTTTATTTCAGCTTGGTGGCTTCTCAAGAAACTCAGCAGTTGCGGGGAGATTATGACAGGCTAAACAAGGTGGAGTTGGGTGACTAAAATTGAAGCAAAGAGCTTCACATCATAATTTAAGCATGTGATAGGGCTATAAGAACCACGTCACTTTGGTCCTTTAGCAAGAGCGTGAGATGCAATAACATCATCAACTCTGAGACTGCTCTTGTTGTTAATAAGTTTAATAACCTGCGTACCGATTTGGCACACGCTTTATAGAAAAAAGTTATGAGGCTGAAGGGCCCTGGGTCCTTCTGGCTGGTCAGTTGTACAGCCCTCAACGCCGTCAGGATTCACAATTCTCTCAATCTGGTTTCTGGTTGTAAATTGCTTTAATTGGTAGGCCGACAGCTTATCGGCGTCTCGCCTTTTTCATAGTTGTGTTGTTGGATGTACAAAAGCTTCTGGGTCGTCTCCTTCATTAGAATATGTTGGAGCATGCCCAAAGCCTCAGTACCTCACATCTCACTTGGATTGACCCCCGTTGTTTTAACTTTAATTCAGCTTGCCGTAGCAAGGCTTATAGGTATGTTTTTTTCAATTTTTTCACCCTCTTAAACGAAGTGGAGTGGGAGATTAATTCACCATGGATCAATGCTTTTGCAGCGATGCATAGGGTTTCTTCCGTGACCTCAATGTTTTAATTTATTTCAAAGTATTGTTCAATAATATCCTTAATAGTTTCTCATAATGCCAAGTCATGACATGTGATTTCATTATGCATCTAGGGTTGCAGGGCTGGACAGAGGGGCAAGATTGTAGAGACGTGGAACAAAATTGGAGTATGGGCTGACAAAGCACAAATATCAATGTCTAAATCTATTACTCAGGATTGGGATTTGCTGGAGACCAAAAATAGGTCTATTCTTAAGTGACTTTTTTGTACGTTCAAATAGAAAGTATAGATCCGGTCAGCCGGTGTTGACCTCTCCAAATGTTCACAAGGCTAAAATCTTCAAGGGCTTGAATAAGGGTGGAGAAGTAGGTGGAGTCGCTGGACCTGCCTGAGATCTGTCTAGTGTCAGGAAAATGACTGTGTTGAAATCACTCCCAAAATTATAAATGAAAGTAATGTTGAGTGAGCCAGGGACCCCTTTATTTCAAGTGTCCTCCCCCCACCATCAGGGAGTGTTGCCCTTGGTGTGAAATCTATGCACCTTCGAAGGACTATAGCAACATTTGCACCTTTTGTAGTAAGGGAAGAGTCAATCAATCAATCAATCGGGATTTATAAAGCGTGGCTAATCACTGATACGGTATCCAGGCGCTTGCAGGCCCCAGGTCTTGAGGGCCATTCGGAATTCCGGAAGTGAGGTGATGATCTGGAGTGGAACTGGGAGAAGTACCAGTAGGATTTGAGGCACTTAGTATCCTCTCTCATTAAGTGGGTCTCCTGGAGAAGGGCAACATCTACTTCCTTGCAGTGAAGCTACTGGACAAGGGTACCTCTTAATGGAGAATTAATTCGCTGGACATTTAAAAAGATGATGGTCAAGGAGGGCTGTCATGGCGTTGTCAGGACTTAAATTTCAAACTGAATGGGTGTCAAGGGCCAGAACCAAAAACCACAGGAGTCGACGATGGTCCCAGTGCCCCACCACCTCTACAGTCATCCGCTATATACCACGGGTAATGGCAGAAGCAGGGGGGAAAGGGAAAATGGAAGAAAAAGAGAGACAGCCTTTGCGTTGAGGATCCGAAGTCCTCTCTAGTTGTTGGGTCAGGGCGCTTAGAATGTCTTCTTGGAACCGCACCTGCAAGGGGAGATAGAATTTATAGTTGTACAATGTTATGCTCTAATTCCCTGTCTAACCCTAGATAACTTCTCAATATTTACCCCTTTTATCTAAGGCTTAGCCTCTCTCTTGCTCGCTGAATATTAAGATAACAGCTACTCTTGCGTCTGTATGGGGAAAACAGGAAGATATCAACAACAACCCTTCCTATAACTCAGCGCTAAATATTTTATCTAACTCGACATTTACCCATATTCATTTTGGACTCATATCTTAAAACGTGGCTGGTTCAATTTTTATGTATTATCAAAACTTGATTGGCAAAGTCTTTCTCATTGGCTGACTTTTTCCATAGCAACAGGATTCGTCTTAGAATATATGTATACACTTGGATTCTCAATGTCTTTTTGCCGATATCAAAAAGGAAGAGTTGTACCTTGTATCCACTAGAGCTTCTGTGAAGAACGGCTTACCGCTTTGCTGGCGCCTGGAGCTTCTTCTGGGAAAATTGAAAACCGAAAAATATACCTTGCGTAAGCACATGTAAACGTCACTCAATAGTTCAGTCAGAATTTCCTGCAAAGACGTTTTCCCTCGTTGCGCATGCGATATTGTTCTTCAATTTTCTATACAGAAAGATTGCTGCAGTTGTCACTCAAAAAATAGATGCAAACGCGTCCTGTCAAAGGGTTTATTTATCAAAAACAGAGACGCGCGGTGAGGAGACACTAGTCTTCTCACAATTACAGTTGAAGTACGCAGTTCCTTCTCGGAACGTGCGCATTCAACGCTCGGCATGTCGCAAGCCTCGGATCACTAGACTGCTGACTGAAGTCGGTTAGTTACTAATGGCGGCAGCTTCCGCCATGTTGGAATTTTTTAGAATCTTTATACATTGTCTGAGCAGGAGTTTCGAAGCTAACTGCTTCCTTCTCCACTGATGACTTTTTGTTGCAAAACGTAATAGACTGCTCTTTCTTCTCAATGCCTTACGTGAACAAATACTCACCAGGATGGTCTTGACAATAGGTGACCATGTGTGCAGCTCTGTAGTTATACTCAGTAGGGGGGTCTTCCACTGGCGCCGGATCTATCGCCTTCAATATCCAAAGCCAGTTTGCTAGATATCTGGATCTGTGCTATAAAACAACAAAAAACTGAAAACCTGAATAGTAATTGGTAACGTGAGCTTGGTCCCCCTACATGAGTAGCCCACGTGCCTCGAGTGGCCATGAGTACTTGTGAAAATCCTCTTTCAAGAGGAATGTGAGTGGAGTCAGCACCACATAGGAAAAGTGGGTCGCCGCCTTCCCTATGGATCACTTTGTCCCGTGTTCAGCCAGAGCTGAAAGGTATTTTGTCAAAAAACCAAAATGGAGGCAGTGGTGTCCATTGCCTAGAGTGTCCTTAATGGCGTCAGTCTATGTTCACCTGAGAATTCTGTGTAAATCTCTTTGTCTCTGTGGTGGGGTCCACTGTGAAGTTGAAACACACAAAAGGTGATGGGAGGAATGCTTGCAATTTGTATAACTATTGGCAGTCGCCCAGGGTAGCATCCCAACCCATCGTTCCTATGCTCGCCACTTCAGTTTGGACCCAGCCATTTGCAAATCAGTCTTTACCCTGCACCTCATGAGAACAGTCCATCCCGAGCTGGCAGGCCAGGCCCTCATTGAACCGAAACACAAGCAACCTAGGACCGGTTTCACCCTAGTTATGGGCTCATCAGCCCAGTGCAGCTTGGTTCCAGTGACACAGTGAGCATGGGACCTACGTTGGGGCATATCCTTGACACTTAGGGCGGTAGATGAAACACACAAAAGGTGATGTGTAGGTGTGTATAAATGTGACCTCACCTAATAAGTTTCGGAGCACTACTGTATCAAAAAGCAATCAAAGGTATTCTTTCCACCAAAAATATTACAATAGGGCAAGTATGTATAAGATGGTAAATTGTGAGTTGGCAACACCGCCATGCGTGTTTATTTCTGGTGTGCTGTAGCTACTCATCAAACCAGGAGCTGGTTTTCCAAAGAGGATGTGGTCACCTCAGTTTGATTATGATATAAACCAGAATTACCTTCAGGCCCAGCAATCAACCTTTTTAATGGTTTGGCTTGACAGTGTAGCTGTTGCCAGAAAATTATGTGAACATTAGTAGAGAGGGACTTTGACTCTGGGCACATGTTCGGAGCCAGGAGTACATGCAGTGATTGGGAAGAAGTGGCATCTCTGTGTACCAGCAAGCATGCTGGTACACAGAGGATCTCAGAGACTCTAAGTGCTATTGCAAGCAGCTGGAAAGAAGATGGTGGACCAGCCAAGACAACACCTCCACAGACACCTACAAATCTGCTCTCAGTGGGTTCCATGCACAGATCAAAGAAGCCAGGAAAGTAGCCCTCGTGATCAGACTATAATCCTGCTCCAACACTGACAAAGGACTCTTCAGCATTATTAAGGAATTCACCAACCCGATAGTCGCCACCAACACCATCATCCCCACGCAGATCCTCTGCGTCAACCTTTTAGACTTCTTTCACAACGAAAACCTCATGATCTACTACAACTTTGCACCCCAACCCACCATAGTGAACATCATCACGCAACCTCCAACCATCACCAGGAGTACCCACCTCCGAACAAACTGGAGCACTTCTCCACAGACACACCACCAGAATCATGCAGACCATCCACCCAGGATCCCCCTCAGACCGCTGCCCTCACCACATGTACAACCTAGGAAGCACATGGATGAGCACAAACCTCACCATCATCAACTTCTCCATCCTAAGCGGATACATCCCGGACAGCTGGAAACATTCAGAGGTCATTTCTTTGCTAAAGAAACCCCTGTCCAATCCTAAGCATCTCAGCAACTACAGACTGATCTCGTTCCTACCCTTCCTAGCCTAAGTCCTGGTGAAAGAGATCAACAAGCTGCTCTCCGCCCATCTTTAGCAGCACCACCTCCTGGACTCCCGCCAATCTACTACAACTTTGCACCCCAACCCACCATAGTGAACATCATCACGCAACCTCCAACCATCACCAGGAGTACCCACCTCCGAACAAACTGGAGCACTTCTCCACAGACACACCACCAGAATCATGCAGACCATCCACCCAGGATCCCCCTCAGACCGCTGCCCTCACCACATGTACAACCTAGGAAGCACATGGATGAGCACAAACCTCACCATCACCATCATCAACTTCTCCATCCTAAGCGGATACATCCCGGACAGCTGGAAACATTCAGAGGTCATTTCTTTGCTAAAGAAACCCCTGTCCAATCCTAAGCATCTCAGCAACTACAGACTGATCTCGTTCCTACCCTTCCTAGCCTAAGTCCTGGTGAAAGAGATCAACAAGCTGCTCTCCGCCCATCTTTAGCAGCACCACCTCCTGGACTCCCGCCAATCTGGATTTCACAGCAACCACAGCACGGAAATCGCCTTCGTGGCAGCAATAGACGGCATCCGCTCAATCATGGACAGAGGAGAGACCACTTTCCTTATTCTGCTTGACCTCTTGGCAGCGTTCAACACCGTCTACCATGGCACCCTCATTGCTATACTTCAGGAATCGGTAGTCCAAAGACTCGCCCTAAGTTGGTTTGCCTCCTTCCTCTCCAACAGGATACAACAGGTCAGACTCTCCACTTTCACCTCCGAACTCAAGAAGCTCGTCTGTGGAGTACCCCAGAGCTCCTCCCTCAGTCCGACCCTGTTCACCGTTTACATGGCACCTCTCGCCCTCATCATTAGAACCCACAACATCACCATCAAAACTGAATGTGAGAGAACTGTCTCAAACTCAACACAGATAAAATGGAGATCCTGATCTTTAGAAATAAGAACTCTCCCTTCGACTCTTCCATGGTGGCCACCTGACCTGGGTCCTATGCCCATCCCCGGAGACCACGCCAGAAACCTGCAACTTCTTTAATGACAAGCTCTCGATGAACAAACAAGACAACACTGTGATCGCATCCTGCTGCCACATCCTTAGAATCCTTTGCAAAATCTTCAAATAGCTACACGTGCTCACTAGAAGCACAATCACCCAGGCCCTCATCACCAGCAGATTCGACTACGGCAATGCACTGTACGTCAGCATCTCCAGCCAACTCACGTCAAGACTCAAAACCATCCAGAACACTGCCGCCAGACTAATCCTAGACTTCCCCAGAAGCGCACATCACGCCTTACCTTGTGGAACTGCGCTGGCTTCTCATCCAGAAACACTGCAAATTCAAGTTTCTACACCATTTGCGTTTGCCTTTCTCTAGCAGCAGCACAGATGGAAGGAGGGACAGCCATTAACCTACATGGATGTTTAGGTCTGGCTTGACAGTGCAACTGTCACGTATTTTTTTTTTTAACCTACACCAATATTCTTCTACAGTTATTTGTTTCCACACAAATACATATTCCGTCCCAAGCTCATTTCCATGCTATTTACGTCTAATGCTGCACATTCCCATACAAGACTCTTTTAATGCCAGACCAATTGGCATTGCCTATGCTTGTTGGTAGTATTGGCTAAGCTGATGTACTTTCTCTTAGAAGAGTGAATGGCAGTGGCGGCCGACACAGGTAGACTCAGTAGCGCGGGGCGGAGAGGGGGGGAGTCGACAGACGACGGCATAGGTATAATTAAATAAATAAATAACATCTATTCTGTCGTCTGTTGGCTTCCCTCCCTGCCGGGCCCTACCCCGTCTCACCGCACTTACCTGAGCCAGCCGCCGCTGGTGAATGGTTAAAAGACACGTGCAGTACGGAAGTAATACTATGAAATTATTATCTTCAGACCGTGTACTTTTTTTAATAACAGCATGTGCTCTTCAAGCCCATCTCCCTTATCTTATCCAAAGAGCATAGAGGCAGGAGAAACGAAGCAAATGTCCAAATTTCAAATGAGATGAGAACTTGGTCCAAACGGTAGTGTGTAATCAACAGGTAAAATTAGATGCAAACCACGGTTACATGAGGAGACTTGCTTCGAATTTACATTGACTTGCTGCTCTAACAAAACCAGATATCTGAATAAATGATAGGAGATTACTGGTCCTAGAAGCTTAAGGCGTTGCATAACGAACGTAGAGATGCGTGTGGCCAACAAGTTATTCTTGAAGTTCAGAATGCAAGAAGGCTGAAAAGAGTAAAACAATAGTGAATAAATACAAAAGTTCTGAACATCAGCTCCAGTACCCGATGCGATGGACTTGATGGAATCACGGTTCACAATTCAGTAAATGCAGTTGGACCAGGCAGTCAGTCGTTTGCCATGTGTCAAGAACATTTTGCAGCCAGTCGAAAGGTTTGAAGCCAAGTGTAGGTACAGTACGATGAAAGCTTGAAACAATTACACAGGTATTTAAACAGCTAAGTAATGGTAGTACGCGGTCTCCAAAACTCTGTGATCGGAGGTCGGCCAACTACAGGGAGTAAGAGCCTGCCCAAAGATACCACACGCAGCCCTGCCTGGGGAGCAAAGTTGGATCCGGCTGAAATGCTAATCTGCGACTCTCAGGCTTCTGGTAAGGGTGCATTTCGGCCTCACCACGACACTGCTGCTTTCTTATTCCTTGGCTCCAGTCAGTGGACTGGTGCCACAATTGCCAGAATATTTTCTTTTAATTACCATTACATGGCCATAAAGTTTCATAAAGTGCACACAGTGTTGGAAACTGTGGAGTGAAGAAGTGAAAGTTTGAGCGTGCGCTCCTGCGCAAGTTATTCAGATGTTTTGGAATGGGATGCGGTGTAGTGTAGGTTTAAAACATCCCATGCACAGAAAAAATGGGATTGCTGGATTAAGTTGGTCGAAACCACTAAAATGTTCCCTTGACAGCATTCTATTTTTTGTTTTGATAAACAATGGTATTGATTTTTGAACAGACAAGTAGCAACATGACACATTTGATCACTGTTTCATGACATCACAGATTACATTTCCATTGATCAGGTACAGGTAAGCGCTTCGGTCTACAACCACAGCATATAAACATTACATTTGTGGATATAGGCAGGGTTCAATTTTAGTCAGTCTAACTGATTCGTCCATTTGCCCCATACCCTTTGGTATTTAGTAGGATCCCCGGGCCTCAAATAAGCGTTTTTCCGGTGTGGCACACCAATCCACTCCCTGGCACCACCTGGTTATACTTGGGGGCTTGGGCTGTGCCCATGTTGCGGCAATATCACGTTTAGCTACCGCCTTGGCTGTCCCCAGGAATTCCTTCTCAGTTCGGGACCCGTCTAGGCCGTCCATTACTCCTAGAATGAGTCGTATGGGATTGTGGGGAACCTGCCAGCCCAGGATGTGTGTGAGCTCGGACTCTATTGCAGCCCAGCATGAGGCAAGGCGTGGGCAGGTCCAGGTCATGTGGTAAACGTCTGCCGGTTCGTGGCCACAACGTGTGTAGCTCGGAGAGGGGCATAGGCCCGCTATGTAAAGGCGCTCTGGGGTGGGATAAGCGGTGTGTAAGTAATATAGTTGAATTAAACAGAGCCTGGCTGAAGTTGTAATGGTTTTGGGGGTCATAAGGGCATCGTGCCAGTCCTCTTCCTCCAGGGGGTCCAGCCATCCCTGCCTCCGGGTCCTAAGTGAGGCGAGCGCTGTCAGGCTGTTATTAATCAGGGTACAGTATATCCGGGATACCCCACCCTTCCCCAGGTTTCCAATCAGACCTGAGCCTCTAGTGGGCTAAATTCGGGGAGTGTTATGCCTGTTGAGAAGTGCGCGCAGAAAGCATGACGTAGCTGCAGGTACTTGTAAAATTGTGAGGTATGAAGAGTGTAGTGTTCCTGCAGGTCTTGGAACGTTCTAATGTGGTCTCCAACCCAGACATCACCTAGTAGCGATATGCCAATGTAATCCCACCGTTTGAACCCAGCGAGCGCCGTCACCTCTCCCAGCTACCTACCCTGCCGGAGAGGTGTCTGTTTGCTTAGTTTTTTGTCCCAGCATGTGTGTCTCAGGACCGTACACCAGGCTATCAGGAGTGCCCTAGTGACCGACGGCATTGCTGTGGGTATTGGGCTTCCATATAGGAATGCCTTAATCTGGGGAAGCTCTGTCCTGTAGGCCGGGTCTGATCAGCTCCCAGTGAACCAGTTGTGGAGGACTAGAGGCCGGGTAGCTATGTAGTATAGATGAAGATCAGTCATACCCATGCTGCTATCAAGGGGCAGGATCCGACACCGGGCAAGGGCGATGCGTGAGCACCTCTTCCCCCCCCCCCCCCCCCCGCAACCCCCCCCCTCCAGGAATATTATGGACATACCGTTCAGGGGACAGCATTCGATTTAATCATGGTTCTAACTAGTTTGTGCCCTTTGGCATATAGTTGGTCCCATTCTGTTAAGGCAAAAAGATGAAAAACTGTGGAATGGATTCTTACCACTAAGAAATCCCAGTAATTGAAAATGATTTAAGTATTTCCATCCATTCCATTATGTTACTTTCTTGAAGACAGCCTCCAAGTCTTATTACAGATTGATTTACTTCGGCAATCTGCACATGCGATCAACAAGGATTTAGGAATAGGGCCGTATTACACAAAACTGCATGCATTGGCACATTAAACCCAGGCCTGTTGGTTTTGCCAGTGCTCTTGAACTAAACTGTGTAAAAACCGCAAACTGACTCTATTGCATATATTGTATTACTGGAAACACATAATACCAGCTTAACCCCTAACCACTACTTGTGTTGTTAATTAACCTTCAAAGGAGCATCAGTGCGAACAAGAGATAAGCATATTTACTAGGTCTGGGCTTGGCTCCAGCTCTGAGTTGAAGGATGAGTGTTAAACTTCAAGTCCAAGCTAGCCTAAAGCAGTTTATGGAGAATTTACTGGTGCATAGCATTGATAGTATCAGAAAGTGCTCTGTTAAAACCCACAAGGAATTATTCCATTGCATGCTGCCAAAAAAAAGGTTTTATTTGTTAAGGAACTCCTACGGAGTTCCACAAAATGCATCAATACAGTAAAAAAGACAGTTTTAAATACAATACAAAGAATATTTTCCTTTTTTTCCTAAAATACAGCAATAGATTAAAAAGTGCGGCAGAAGGATGAATATGCTTTTTATACAGTAATGGCAACTAATAGCAAGATTTTAAATAAACCCTAATAAATAGCCAAAAAAGTTTTACAAAATTGGAATATCCTATAACAGACCATTTCATTTGGTGGGGATAAAACAAATGTTCTGGCCTCCTGGGCTGAATAAATATTAAATTTAATAAATGATGGTCTTTAAAACAAACGCCTTGCCCTTTGTAATTCCGGACACACAAATAAAACATGATTAAGATCCTGCAAATTCTCTCCTCTTTCGGGATTTTATCCCATATGCCAGTAACATCTCTTAAGGGCAACAGATTAATTCTCAAAAGAAGCATCAGTCTTCTAATCCTATGTGGATGATTCCAAATTAAATAAGGTTGTGGCCTTTTCCCCAAGGCACTACCACTAACCAACTCATTTTGGGACTTAGATTTACTTAGAGCAATATTTCTTGCCATGCTAATAGAGCTTGCAGACTTCTTTATGGATAGCTTCAATGCAGACTTTGGCATAGGTGAATTACTATTTAAACTGAGCCCAAATAAGTCATTTGCATAAGCAAATGATCTAAGAAATGCTGAATGATCCTTTAGCTTGTCAAAGATTTCCACTCTTCTCCTTCGCCATTATCTTTATTAAAGACCACTGATCCCTGGTCCAGGTTCCCTTGGTTCAATGCGGGTAAATTAAAGGCAATTGTCAAACCCAATACACGGTGGTCACTCCATATTGACGGAGATACCACTAAATTTTCACAGGCCCCAAACATTTGGTAGGAGACAACCACGTAGTCCAATAAGCTTTGTGTATGATGGGAGTTGAAAGTAAAATCTGCTGTTTTATCAAGTCCATGCTTCTGATACTATAAAGCAAAAGTAGACCCAGTTTATCCGTTTTTATTTTATGAGGTAGGAGAGAATCTGGAATATGCCAAATCTCCTCTTTATCTGGATTGGCATAAATCTCCAGCGCAGAATTCGAAATTTTCGCATTCAGATCTCCCACTAAAACAACCAAGTGGCATTCTTCCAGGGTAGCTATCTCATGAATATATGAGAAAAGTGTACTTAACACATGGTCAAAATTTCTCCCTGGAGGGATATATAGATTTGCCGCCAGAAGAAAATAAGGCTGCCGGATTCTCCCAAACATGACATCTTGAGGCAGATACACAAGTTTGTTGGATGGCGGAAGACTTACTGATTCCAGTTTATCGTATTGTTAAGCAAGATGGATACCCCCCCCCCCCCCCCACCCGCTAGCGTGACCCCTTTCGGAGTGCTTGGCATAACAACAAAAAACAAAAAAAGCCATCACAATCGAAATCTTTACACGCCCATGTTTCCTGTAAGCATATAATTGAGGGATTCAAGGATTTTAGAAAAATCAGTTTCTCATCTTTATGACCTGAGCCGGCCATATTCCAGGACAGAAGTGCCCCCCCCCTTCCCCCCGGCTACCTCAATGAACCACTTCTTTCTACCACCGGGCAGTTGGTATTCAAGGATTTTGCGACCCAACTCCCCTGAGCCAAATCGCCATCTATGTCTGTGTCCTGACACCAAGTTTATTGAACGACCCCTTTTATCTAATGACACCTTAATATTTATACTGTTACCCGATGGTAACTCTGAGTCGGGCCCAAAGCGTCTAACACCACAGGATTACAGGGCCTCTGTACTTTCGGGTACTGAAGTGTAGGGCACAAAGTGTGATATGCCTTAAAATCTAATACAGGCATTAAATCCAGCCCTCGTTTTAAAAAAAATTCACACTTTTGCAGGACCAAATTTTCCACAATCAGAGAGCTAAAAACGACCCTGGAATAAAAGAGGCTCTCATGCAAGTTAATCTTCACGAACAAGATATTCCTACTTTCCACCAGCTTTAGTGCCTCTATCTCAGAAAAGAGCTTGAGAATGAATCCTCTATTTACCGAGCAGGATTCACCGTCGAATAGCCAGATAAAATCCACAATGGAAGAGGAGACCTTCTGTACCCCATTATCTTTCTTTACAACGCCCTTTGGAGGGTTCCATAGAAGCACTCTATCGCCGAAACTGACAGCTTGTGCCTCCTCATTAAACTGAGTAGTTAGAAGCGATACTGTAGTGGTGATTGGGGTATCTGACTTTCTGTTATGCGATGTTGACCCTGAGAAAGTTTTAATAGATCCCATCTGTGAGTTACCCAGTACATGAGAATCCACCATTAAGCTTGCATCCACTCTGGTCCCCAATGCTCTAGGTCGTGTCCCTTTACAAAACCCCGAGGCGAGGAAGCTGGCAACTCACTGGTCTGGAGGGGATAGGGTACTTGTGGAGACTGCAACACTGGGCTTGATGGAATATCTGCCATTCCTGTCACCCCCATACCCCCTTCTAAGGTAAAGTGTACTATAGTCGGGTCTCTGGGAACACCCTCCTCAACTGGCAATTTAGGACCTCCCTCCTCCATTGTAATTTGGGGTTCACTCTGACAATCGGGAATCTGTGGGAAATGTAATTTTGCCGTTTCACTTTTATGGAATCGTCTTGTCTTTTTATGTTTCTTTTTCATATTATACCCTTCAGGAGTTATTGTGCGACCTCCCTTCTTCCTAGCTTTTAACCCCCCTTTCCCTGATAAAGTAGAGGGTTGACCTTGAGAGGTGGAAGGGGTTGGGGCCTCCCCTGCCATCTCTCCCCTACCTTTTTGCCCCACATAGCTCCTGGTTTTCTCATCTTTCTTGTTATCCATACTGCCCACTTTTTTCCCTTGATAAATAAGGGATAAGGGTTTAGTGTGACATTTCCCAGAGGAGGGCCCACTAAGGACACCTCGAAGAGTGAGTTTAAACAAAGCTCTTCCTTGTCAAGATTACACGAAGGTTTAATGGGGGGTAATAGAAAAAGAGGTATTCCTGCTTGGACAGATGCATCACTCCGCTCTCTCCGGGGAGCAGGAGTAAGAGGCCTAGCATCTGTCTGTTCCCCCAGTTTGCATACATATCTTAGGCAAATGGTTAATGATGTCAGTTTTTGTTACCTTTTGCACTTCGAACAACATTACAGAGATCATTTCAAGCATATGGTCTGAACCCAAAACAGATTCCTCCAGTAAAAATGGAATGGAACCTAGTATTCTTTCAATGCAGCCCAAATATTCAGAGGGCACATCATGCTTCTCGTTTTCATTTCCCAGCTTCACTTGAGAACAAGGCAAGAAAACATAATGTACATCAAGTGCATCACAATCAGACTCCAAGGAAGTACCAGTCAGATGACTTGAGCTACAATATAAGAAAGGCAATGAGTCGTCTGGGGGAAGAACCTACTATTGGGGTGGTATTCTCCCTGAATCTACACTTAGAATAGCCATCTTTGTCAACTTGGTCATAAGGGACTTCCCAACCCCTTGATTGTAGTTCTATATCAATATCTGGGAGTGTAAAGTCTTCCCTTTGATCGAGTTTTCTGCAGGCAGTTGCCTTCTCATCCGTAACCAGAACAACCCCACCTAAGACCTCCCGGGGGCCTCCGGTATGCCCAAGTGAACAGTCGTTTGATCTCTTGTCAGCGCCACCCTGTTCCGAAGAGACAACAGATGCAGCCACAGTCATACTATTAGGGTTTTCTCTATTTACAGTAATGTTTTGATTACTCTGCTGGGTAAAGAGATGTTCGGGGTCCAGTTTTGCATAAATGCAGTGATTGAACCAGCAGTAAGATGCTCAAAGTTTTATTGGTTTAAAGAGATGTGCTGTTTACTCTGCTGGCTCTGTTGAGTTGAGTGGCGGACGCGTGAACCGGGGCCCATATTTGTACTTAGAGGTGGATCCGATAGCTGCCCACTTGAGTCGTCCTCCAGTCCTAAATTTGTCTGAGTCGTCTGGGAGGTGGCCCCTTCGCAGTGCCTTGTTTAACCCCCGTGAGGCCACAAGGAATCCTCTGTGGTTCCCCCGAGGATAAATGAGGTGATGTTATTAGGATGGACTTAAGGAGCAAGCCTTCTTGATCCAGTATTGCCTCCACAGGAGCAGACCGGGAAGTTTTGCAGAAGTAGCCAGTGATGGCTGGTTGAGCTTTATAACAGAGATGCTGTAAATGTCTGGACCCAGTGTACGATCTCCTTAATCTACTTGTATGCCTTGGAGACGAGGAAAGAACACGGCCTGAGTGTAAGTTTTTTTGCAGACATCTCACACCGGCGTACTTAAATGACAAAAGGGAGCAGACTCCCGCCTCCACTCAGATTGCTTGCTGGAAAATGAACCCCAGCGGTGACTTCCTCTCTCCAATCAGCCTGCTAAGGATGGAGGCAGCAGCTGGATGGGGGTGAAACGGAACAAACAGAACAAAAAGAGAGAGCCCAGAAACTTCAGGTGTAACAGGATTGTGGGGCTTACAGTCAAAGCTTCTTACCGTACGAGTGGCGGTAAGGACCCAAAGATGAGAGCACCAGACAGGCACAGCGAGGAGGCGAGTTCCAGATGCTGCTGACCGATTCCGGAGCCGATTCCAGAGCCTCCAGCCTCCAGGCCGCTTCTGTAGGGCGGCGGGCTCAAACACGCAGGTTAAACAGACTAAGAGCAGCTGCTCCAAATATCCCGGAAGCCCCAGCTCCCTACTGTTGGCATACACAGGCATGCGAGGCAAATAGAATTGAGGCTGCCTTCAATCAGACCAGGGCCACACCACGCGCTTGATCTGAGGCAGGTAGAGTCCGGTAACGGGGGCGGGAAGGAAAGAATCCCGTGAGTCCCGTAAGTTTGCGCCGCCCTGCAGCGCTTCGTTAATCCAGGAAGAACAGTCCCGCAGGTCAGAGGTCCGCAACCTGTACCCGCGCTGCGATGCCGCTTTTGCTTCGAGAGGGTGCTGGAAATACCGGTCCGGATCCTCAAGATTGTCTGGACTCTCTCGCCCAGATGGACTGCACATGAATCAGAACGAATCCAAGCCGATGTACACCGGTACACCGGAAATCGATAATCAGGAAACGAGAGTCAGGGCTAACTGTCAGGTGGTTGGTCGGATGGGGAGATCAATATTGGTGCAGTGCAGTTGGGGGGGAGAGGAACGGCACCCCCTCACCTTGTGCGTACAGCTCCCGGCTCCCAGCTCCATCCGGCTCCTATCCTCTTCTGCTCCTGAGCACCTGGCACCTGGGACCATTGCATGCTGCCAATTGTGCAGCAGTGTTCTAATGGTCTGCAGCAGAAACATGGTACCCATTGTTGTCATTACTTCCCTGTATCCTGCAGTATTTACAATTGAGTCAGCCTAGCCTGAACGTGTGAAACTCAGGCACAGCAGTACGCTCGACCACAAATATTAAAAAGGTGTGTTAAATCGTCTTTACGTCATTCAGTCATTCATGCTTCTGGGTAGCTTAGTTTAGGACACAAACTTTCACCTTATAGAATGTTATCTTACTGTCAACTGTCACACCAATGAATTCATGCATTCCCAGAATGTAGTCTATGATATAAATATTGAAGGGGAACAGTTAGGAAATTGTCACTCTTTGGTGGTGTTAGCTTCTGGTGTAGCAGGGTTACAAAAAGGAGTTGGCTGGTAGTAAAAAGGGCTCATGTAGGACACATTCAGATTAAAGAAAAGCCATTCCAAGATGACTGCCCATGTGTGCACTGTGACACATGCATGCATATGAACGGATTGCAAGATTGCTGTCGATGTAACGTGATGCACCGATGGCCTTTTTGGCATTTTTCCAATATCCTTCAGAATGACTGACGGCCATTCACATTGGTAAATTAAAGGTAAAAAAAAAGAGTGCAAAAGAGCTCAACATGTAGTGAACTGCTTGGTAGCAATTTGTAGATGTCGGATCCTTTTTTTTAAAAAAAGGAAAAAGGAACATTTTGAAATGGGGAGTGAGACCTGGGAGCAACGGTTGAGTGAGAAACGTGGAGGGTGGGATATTGAAAGAGTGCAAGGCGGCAGAAGAGCTGGATAATGAAAAGAACATGGGAGCAGACAGTTGTGAGGTGCTTAGAAAGCAGAAAGAGAGAGCGGTGGAGCAGGAATGTCAGAAAGAGCAAGCTGATTGAGAAAGACCAAGGAAAAACATGCTCTCCTGTTGGGACGGAAAAGTCCTCCCCATGGTAAAGACACATACCCCTGCCCTGAGTGCCCAACTCTACAGTTGTCTGGATCCTTAATGATGATATTTTCCCATAGACAAATACATCATGCATGTGCGCCACGACATAGGCCTGAATCACGGATTGAGGTCTAGTTGGACCAGGAGGTGCTCCCAAAGCACTACCCTCATAGCTACCACCTTGACCAGGAGTTAAGCAGCACAAGCCCAGGGGTGGCAGCGTACCGTGTAGGGATCAGTAGTAGTGAACAGGACCTTTTTACCCTATGTCACTGGAGCGAGCTCTACAGGTTCACTCACCTTTTAAAAGTATGTTGCTGTGTACTTAACTTTCCCTTGGCCTACATCAGGTAGATGTGGAGTAGTGACTCTACGCTGGTTGTATGTGTGCCTGGGAAGGGTACAGTACAGGGATAGAGCAGTACTTCGCAGTGCATATGTGGTTAGTGGATGTACTGGATGTGTGTAGGCCTGTGAGGAATACATTACATGAAAGATGAAGTGTGTGTACAGTGAGAGCACATGCTGGGTGTATGTGTACTTACGTGAAGTACAATGTATGAAGGATGAACTGTTGTACATTGCATATGGTGTGTATGTGTGCTGACAGTGTGAGTGTTTGTAAATAACTCACCCTGGTTAAAGATAGAAGAGCGTCTGTGCTGAACAGTGTGCACAGACGGAGTGTATGAACTGAATGCATGTGTACATGTAAGGGTACGATACATAGAGGTAACAGTGCTGAACCAAAAGTGTGCTGTAATTGTGCACTGAATAAGGGTCCCTGCATTGATTCATTACATGGAAGACCCGGGGTTCCGTTTTTGGGAGCCCATGCCTGCCTGGTAAAGACATGAGGAGGAGAGGAATCCCCCCAGACATACTTGTGTATTGCTGCATTCCTGTTGGCTGAGTGGGACACATGCTGGAGTGAAAAGTAAGATGTTCCCTTTACACTTCAAAAGCCTGCTCTACTGATTCAGTAATAGATCACAAGGAAGGGATCTGGACACATCTCAGGAAGAGAGATTGGGTTGATAAGGATATCCTAAAGAGTTGGGCTGGGTCGTCTTTGCAAACTGTGATCTGCTCTGACAACTGAGAGACCTCCAGCAGCGCTACTCAGGAGAGCGAGCCTGCGCCACCGGGTGCTGCCATGTGGAACACAAGCAGCCTGACTTCTCCAAACAGGGCAGGACTCGTGGGTGTGCATTGAAGGCACCCGCTACACCGCTCAACTCTTCCGTATTGCGAGAGAGGATAAGACTAAAACTGGTCCAGTTGGGCCCCCGGGGACTCGCTGCTAATGGTGCTGCAGCACAATAGACACTTTGACTAAAATCATGAACAGCCAAATGGGTACTCTAGACTATGGCCTAATAGGAAGCATTCCCTGAATGCGGCCACCAGTGAAGGGGGAATAACAGGTTACACGAAGGAGGGTGAGACAGGGATTTGCCTGACAGATACTAGAGGCTGGACCTCAAGGGGATTGTGTTATTGGTTGTGATTGTCGTTTAAATTTGCATGTGTAGAGTTAGAAATAAAATACAATTTTTTCTTATAAAAGCAAGTATTTGGCTGGACACTGATTTATTTTTCTTACTGTGTGCACTTTGAGTTATGAGTCGTTTTCACTCCCCTGCATTTATCACCTGTACCCCTCCTGCCCACCTCCCCCCCACACATCCGTAGGAGGTTGGGCCCTGGGAATTCAGGAGTAAGAGGCCTCATCCACCACGGGTGGGCCCAGTAACACCTGCATACCCCATGGCCCTCTGGAAGGGGTTCTGGTAAAAAAAGAGTTCAGTGGTAGATGGCTATAAATGAACCAATTAGAACACCATCAACCAACATGCTTCTGAGCTGGATAAAGACAAAAAGAGTGGCAAGCCACTGAATCAAGAGAAGAGACCCTCAATAGATCATAAAGCCATCCAGTCATCAGTAAGGAGCTGAACTGAAGCCCACTCTGTATGAAGTATAATGAAAATAGTATGTCTGTGACGGGCAACTAAAGCTACCTGTAGCGAGACCTTAAGAATGGAAAAAAGCATTTGCACGTTTAAGTATTGGTCCTTCGCACCTGGCACTCAGTTGAACTTCTTTTTAGGGGGATGTGCACATGCGATCAAGAAAAGTGCTGTCACAGTAGAAGAGACCTAGTGGCTGAAGTGGGCTGCTCGATGGCCCATGCTGTGTACCGTAGCGAGTGGAAGTAAAATGTTTATGACCGTTGCACTAATCCATGGATAAACCCCCTATATTTATGTCTATAAGTATGTTTTTTTTTATTTTTCGTTTTTATTTTCTTTACACAAGATTGGCAAGACAGCTAAAGCTGCTTGTAGGCCAAACCTAAAAAAGAGGTGTGATTTCCATGGAGGAAGTTAAACATATACTGGACAAAAGCAGGAACGCTATGGACATTCACTGTTTGTGACATATTATAATAGATGCATTTGCACACGACAAATAGTACAAGTTCCCTATACACTGTATTCTATTGTAATTGCAATTATATTGTGCTTACTTCCCCTGTAGAGGTGTTGAAGCGCTTTATGATGGGCAGCTTGCAGCTCCGTAATCCAAGGTTAGTGGTCAATACATTGGTTATTTTTGGTTATTGGGATTAGTCTAGTGCTCCTAAGGGAGTATGTGAGTTCATGCAGATGGGTGGGGAGCATAATAGATGACCTAGAGGAGATTAGATATTACTAGGCTGCGGGGTATGACTTTCAAAGAAAGACAGACTGTGATCTTTGAGATAAGGTGTGAGCAAATTGCAGAAATATAATAATAGAGACTAGATATTAAGACCAATGTACACATAACTTAGAGTAGGGTGTGCTCAGAGAAAGAAGGTATGCAGAGGATGAAAAGTAAGGAGAGTTTTCATGCAGGGTTTCAGGAACAAGGCAGTGCTTAATTTGAGCTGGTGGTTTCCAGTGCTCAGCCCTGGCACTTAATTGCCGGCACCGGTCCTTAATTGCCAGAACCTGCAATTATGACAGCTGCCATGTCGTCACGCTGTTCTGAAATTTAAAGATGAGCAGAAAAACAGTTCTTTGTTTATTCAATATACATTAAAAACAACTAATACTTGCCACCCAAGCCGTTCTTAAAGCTTTGGTGGCCTTGAACAGTCTGAATTGTCACACTTGTAGCAGTGTGATGGTTAGTAGTTGTGTAAGTATAGTGGCAATGTGTGGTGCAAACTGCGGTGGCCTCCTGACGAGGGCCCTAGCACTTATTTTATTTTTACAAATTAAGCACTGGAACAAGGAGTAGACTTCTGTGATAGCATGCACTCTGAGGATGCAAAACTGTAGAAAGAAATAACATGTGAGATGGTGTTATAATAGGTACTTTTGATAGGCCCTAGATTTAGCCGAGCAGCATGATCCCTGCTTGACTACTTCTAGACCTCTGCTTAAGCAAGCAGAACTGATCAACTCTTGGTTTGGAAACATAAAATCATGACTGGATGCATATATACAGAATTAGTGAGATTTTAAGGCTGTGCACGAATGAAGCATTAGCCTAATTGTTTTATTTTTTTATTTATGGTTTAAATCTTTTATTAGTTTTCACACATCAACCATGAAAGGGAAGAAATCAGATCTCGACTCCTGAGTACAATGTAGAACAGACACAAGTGCCGCTACTAATCACATTACCAAGGTAAGAAGCATGGAGCGAGGTTACTAAAGAGAGCATAGTAAGAAACAGAATATTGGAAGGAATGAAAAGATAACTTTTCAAAAACATAAACCAAAAAGTTCCCCAAACGTGTCCACCCTCCGCCCCACCTCTCCCCCCCCCCCCTTTCGTCCATCAACTATAAACCCACGGAAAAGGAAAGGAGAGCCCGAGACCACAGCGGATCATCTCAGTCTAGTAGATCTGCGTGGGAGGGCCTTCTGCGGAATCTGTGTATCTTCTAGACGCAGCAATCTAAGGTAGCGGGGGCATGTTAGTTCCCTGAATTCAATTCTGAGGAGAGTGAGGAAGGGACGCCAGAGCTCTGGGAACTCAGAGCCTCTGCCTGCCAGAGTGAGAGTAAGCTTCTCCATCCCCAGTACGATCTACAGTCTATGCAACCATCCTGAGCAGGGCGGGGGCGAGGGGGAGCGCCAGTGCGCCAGTATGTTCTGTGTGGCCGCCCCCAAGGCTATGGCGATCAGGCGCCCCCGTCGGGATTTAAGGGGATACATCAATGGATTTGGTAAGCCCAGCAGTATGTAGGCAGGGAAGCGTGGCAGCTGCGTGTGCAGATGAGCATCTATGTTGTTGTAGGAGAGTAGGGTCTGCTATCCTATGGTCACCCCAAATTTTTGCTTTTGCTTCACTGGTTTTTGACATATTGAGGCTGTGGGCCTGCCAATCAGACCCCCAGCCTGCTGTTCTCTCTACTAAATTAACACTATGCACTCTAGGTGCATAACCAATTGGAACTAGATCACCCTGTGAGCCCCTTGTACCAGTGTACACTAGGTACCCAGGGCATTGGTGTATCTAAGGCCTACCAGGGGCTGAAGCATGTATTATGCCACCCCAGGCTTGGCCTAACAAATTTGACACAACTGGCTGATCACTCAGCTGGGGTAAGTTGGTGTAACCACCTCTTACTTAGGTGTAGTATACCTATACCTAACCTTAAATGGGACACATGTTAACCTATAAGTCACTCCTATGGCAGGCCTTAACAATCCTGAAGGCAGAGTGCTTGGTTCCATGTGAGATGGTGCTCTGGCATGAGCTGAGCCGGTCTGCAGTGGTCGGAACCACTTCCTTCTACTGTTTCCAGATATCGTCATACCATATACTCTTAAGTGCATTATGAACCTCGCGGTTAAATGCTAACTTTGGTTTGGCTTTATCAAAACATGTCGAGTAAGGTGTCATACGAATTGGAATACTAACCAATTCTGGCGACGGGGTTAGCATTCCACCCTTCTAGAGGGACACGACATGTACAGTACCTGAAACCCGGGTAAAATCAGACATAGCCTCAGCTCCACAAAATGGATGCTGCCACCACAGACACAAGTCTGCCCTCCTGCTGCTGGGAGTCCTTCCAGCTTGGGAGGTGTGGACAAAGGGTTTCCTGCCAGGGGAGGTGCGTGCACCACCCCAGACAGGATTTTGTGTATTGGTCAGGTAGGGCTTGAAAGGAACCAGACATGCCTGAGGCTCACAAGGAGCCTCGGTGCATATGCCAGTTCAAACCGGTCCCGGGGCACACCAGCCCTGGACCTGGGGCGAGCTGGACAAAGGATTGGGGGTGTAACCACCCCCCTTCCTGGTCCAACCCTTAGGGAGGGACCTAGCAGGTAGTCCGGCCCCTAGAATCCGGTAGGAGCTGTGTCCTAAGACTTTAGACATCCTGGAATCAACTTAACTACAAGAAGAAGACGGGAACTTCGACGCTCTGCCACACAGAGGACTGAAGCCAATCTCCCCTGTGGTCAGGGAGTGACCACCTTGCTAACGCAAGCACCATCCAGCGAATCAACGTCTGCTTTGCCGCCGCCTCCCGCCGGAGCCCAAGCCCAGAGACTGACAAGACCTGGACCTCCAGACCTCTCACCGCCCGATCCACAGTCCCTGAAAAGAAGAGACCCGTGGAGGCACCGAGACACGTGGAGCCAGCCATCTTGAAACGACAACGACAAGCTGCAAGCGCAGCAACCGAGGCTCCCTCCAAGTTGTGCTTTGGGATCTGAGAAGCCCAACCCTCGAGCAGCATCTGCACCAAAGGTGAGCCCTCCAGCATCTCCACGATCTGCGTGGGGCCCTTCTGCATTTTGCCACTCGACGCGCCTAACCGGTTGCTGGCCCGCTGGCTGGTGGCCATCTTGGCGACGAACTTCAAGAACTACACCGCTGGTCTGGTTGCTCCAGACTGGCCCTTGCTCCCCTCCAAAGGAGCAGTCCCTCTGACCTTGCTGGTCAGAACCATCAGCTTATTTCGTTTTCCACAACAATTACTTTTGCCAAGGCTTGTTTGCTTCAATCAAGTCGCCGGCAGCGAGAGCCTGCGTGGGACAGCTCGTGAACTGACTCCTGGACGTCGTCGACCTTCAGGGACCACGTGGCTGCAGAGACAAGCTACACCTTCCTTCCTGTTTGCACCCGACATCGCCTGGTACCCACCTGGTGCCACTCTGGTCACTGGCTAGTGACTGTGAACATTGTCCCCTCTGCTTACAGGTCTTCTACAACTCCGATCCACTCTTGGATCCCCCGCATCTCTTCTGGACCGACCGCCTGCAGCACCTTTGTCTTCAGGCTCCACTGAACAGATAGAAGAAACCCGACGCACTTCGACACCTATGCACCCGCTTCCTGTGGGTGAGGTAAAGCTGGCACTCCGGTGCCCAAGTGTAGAGTAACATCTCTAGTGTCTGTGTTTCCAATCTTGAGTTCATAGTCCATCCGGAAGATCCTCTTTGCAGTAACTTTGTAACTTTTACGCACCCATTGAAAACCTATGGGAGCTCGCGTGTGACTATTTGCTCTGCACACGCAACCCGTGGACCTCCTGGTCACTAACTAAAGTTAGCTCCTTGTAGGCCCAGCGATTCTAGAGGCCCTAGGCCTTTTCCCTTTTCTGTTCGTGGTACTTATACCACTATTTTAGTATATGGTTTGAGCGGCCACCAGGGCCTATCCATATAAAGTGCAACTTCTGTGTATTCTAACATATTCTTGTTTAACGATTTGTGCTCGTGTGCTCATAAAGAGTCTAGGGGATACTTTGAGAAATAAATACATATATATTTTCAATATATATCTGTGTGGTGTCCTTTCATTGGTATAAAGGGGGGTTACATTTGGTAAAACAGCTTGCTTAACACGTTTCACGAGTTTAGCCTCAAAGACTGCTTAGCCTACGCTACCACTAGGGCAGCTAGTCCGAAAAGGTTGACTTACAACCACACCATAAGGGTTGCTTGGCATGGTACAAGGTGGTCAATTTAACTAGTGAACATCATATACCAGGCCAACTTCTCACATTGGTGAGCAGCGGTTGGATTTGAGCTTGCTGTGTTTTACCATTGTAATCTCTTGGTTACCAATTGAAAGATCATATAGGTACCTGTAGGTACATATAAAACAAGATTAGATATACTTAAGTTCTACTGAACTTAGTGTTGTAGAGCAAAGGGAGTAGCACACCCTGACTACAACTACTAGATAGGTTTAGTAGGTAAACCCAAGTGTAGGTAGATTGCAACACATCCACCCACACTTAAGAGCAATGGCTGGGGCAGAGGGGTCCACTGTACCCATCTCTGTTGAGAGTGACCCCCAGAGGGCACCATCCATCTTTGCTACCCTTAATCAAAATGAGCTCAGGCAGTTGGCAAATATCAGGGGCCTTAAACAGCCCAAGAATCCTACTTCTGCTGAACTCAGAGAGCTTTTACAGGCTGATGAAGATCAGAAAGCTCTCAGGAAAGCCTCCCAGTTAGGCCCCTTAGGGACAGGAACAGGAGGCCCCCCTTCTGAAGATGCTACTGAAGTACCCCTTTCCAATAGTCATCCCTTAGATGAGAATCATACTACAGAGGAGGAAAGTGATGAGGATACAGGAGGTAGTGAGGATGAAGGGAGAACTAGCCCAGTGCCAAGTGTTATACGTGGCCCAGCTAACTTAAGGCTACTGGGGACTGACAATGGGATCACCCCATTGGATCTCCCTAGTGGACTTAACCAGGGGCTTGGGAGGCAAAGGAATCACTCAGGTGAATCCAATGCTTCTCATGCCTCTAGAGGCTCTCAAGGTCACTCCAGGAGAAGGATGACCACCCCTCAGAGGAGGGAACATGAGGCCAGAATGCAGGAAGCTCAGCTGAGAATCAGGAAACAGGAGCTAGAAGTAGCTCTGATGGAAGAGAAACTGAGTAAGGCTAGGCGACCAAAAGAGAGTGGGTCTATACCCACTGGTGGCAGCATTGTCCCTAAGGACAAAGATAGGGTCTTTGATAATAGGAACCTGTCTAAGGTTGTGCCCCCCTACAAAAGTGGGGATGACATCCACAAATGGATGACTGCTCTTGAGAGAGCTTGCAAAGTGCAGCAGGTTCCTGAAGACCAGTGGGCAGCAATCCTCTGGCTCTCCTTTGAAGGAAGAGGCAGAGACAGACTCCTCACTGTTAGGGAGGAGGATGTCAGAAACTACAGAGTCCTGAAGAGTGTCCTAGTTGATGGGTTAGGCTTAACCACTGAACAGTACAGGTTAATGTTCAGAGACACCCAGAAGACACAGACTCAGGACTGGTCTGAATACATTGAATGTGCCACTAAGGCTTTGGAGGGTTGGTTGCTGGGAAGTAAGGTATCTGATTATACAGGATTGTACAATTTGATGATGAGAGAACAGATTTTAAATAACTGTCAAAACCAGCAACTGCATCAACACTTGGTTGACTCTGATCTGACCTCTCCCCAAGAATTGGGAAAGAAGGCAGACAAATGGGTCAGAACCAGGGTTAAGCAAAAGAACCAGAACCAGGGCCAAGGGGGTGATCAGAAGAAAACAGACCAAAAGGGTGGAGATCAGAAATCTAAAGACCAGAAGTCTTCAACAGGGCCCCAAACTACTGCTAAGGAGGGTGGGTCCCAACAACAATCTAAGGGAAAGAAGAAAGAAGGTCAAAAGAAACCCTGGTGCAATCATTGCAAGAATACAACTCACTGGACTAGTGATTGTAAGAAGGGTGGAGCCCCCAACACTGTTGCCCCTAAGGCACCTGCTCCCAGTACTACTGTTAGCAGTGTTGGTCCCCAGACAAAGGGTGTAGTGGGAATCACTATGGGAACTGAAGGAGATTCTGACTTAGACAGAACCCTGACACAGGCAGTCTTGATCTGTGATGGGGACATTGATTTGTCCCTGACTGTGAGCCCCAGTAACCTGGGCAAGTACAGACAGACTGCTTTAATTAATGAAAAAGTGGCTCAAGCCTACAGGGACACATGTGCCAGTGTCACTATGGTGACACCAGGCTTTGTGGACCCTGGACAGTACATACCAGGTGAGAATTACCTGGTAACCAATGCCAGCAATGCCACTACTTCACATAGTGTGGCAGTTGTTAACTTCTCATGGGGAGGGGTAACTGGCCTCAAAAGGGTTGTGGTTAGTGCAGACCTCCCAGTAGAATGTTTGTTGGGCAATGACCTAGAGAGTTCTCTATGGTCTGAAGTGGAGTACAGGACACATGCAGAGATGTTAGGTATATCACCACATGTCCTTGCTGTGACCAGGTCACAGGCCAAAAAGTGCCTTACTGAACCTCAGGTCTTGGATCCTGGAACAATGGACCAAGCACCTACCAAGAAGAAGAACAGGAGGGTCAAGGCTGTGCCTTCCCCCCTGCCTCAGAGTGATGATCAACCTTCCCAGGAAGCTGATCTAGAGAACCCTGAAGGAACTGTCCCTGAAGAGCTTGAACCTGATCAGGTTGAGTTTCTGGGGACAGGGGGACCTTCAAGGGCTGACTTGAGGCAGGCTCAGTTATCCTGTCCCTCTCTTGAACCCCTCAGACAGCTGGCTGCTGCTGAGGCTGCTGGGAATGCTCAAGGTACCCATAAAGTGTATTGGGATGAAGGGCTCCTTTATTCAGAGGCTAGAGACCCCGAGCCTGGTGCAACCAGGAGGTTGGTTATACCTCTGCAATTTAGGGGCTTCCTTCTTACCTTGGCCCATGATATTCCTTTAGCAGGACACTTAGCCCAGAACAAGACTTGGGACAGGCTTGTCCCTCACTTTCACTGGCCTCACATGAATGAAGATACCAAGGAGTTTTGTTGCTCCTGTGTGACCTGCCAAGCCAGTGGCAAATCAGGTGGCACAACAAAGGCCCCCCTAATACCACTACCTGTGGTGGGGGTCCCCTTTGAAAGAGTGGGAATAGATATAGTGGGTCCCATGGATCCTCCCACTGCATCTGGGCACAGATTTATACTGGTGGTAGTGGATCATGCCACCAGGTATCCAGAGGCAATTCCCCTTAGGACCACTACAGCTCCTGTTGTGGCCAGGGCCCTGCTGGGAGTATTCTCCAGAGTGGGGTTTCCTAAGGAGGTGGTTTCTGACAGAGGTACCAACTTCATGTCAGGATACTTGACAGCTATGTGGAAGGAATGTGGTGTCAACTACAAGTTCACCACCCCTTATCACCCACAATGCAATAGGCTTGTTGAGAGATTCAACAAGACCCTAAAGGGTATGATCAAAGGATTACCTGAAAAGCTCAGGCGAAGATGGGACATCCTTCTACCCTGCCTTCTGTTTGCTTACAGAGAGGTCCCACAAAAGGGGGTTGGCTACAGCCCCTCTGAATTGTTGTTTGGGCACCCTGTAAGAGGCCCACTGTGTTTGGTGAAGGAAGGATGGGAGTTACCTCTCAAAAAGCCTAAGCAAGACATAGTGGACTATGTACTTGGTCTCCGCTCCAGGATGGCTGAGTATATGGAGAAGGCATCCAAAAACCTTGAGGCAAGCCAGGCCTTACAGAAAGCTTGGCATGACCAAAAGGCTGTCTTGGTTGAGTTTCAGCCAGGACAGAAAGTATGGGTGTTGGAGCCAGTGGCCCCAGCAGCACTCCAAGACAAATGGTCTGGACCCCATACAATCCTGGAAAAGAAGGGAGAGGTCACCTACTTGGTGGACCTAGGAACTCCCAGGAGTCCCCACAGGGTACTCCATGTTAACAGGTTAAAAGCATATGTTGACAGGGCAGACATGGGCTTGCTCATGGCTACAGATGACGGACAGGAGGAAGAGAGTGACCCTCTCCCAGACCTGTTGTCTCAGAACCCTGAGGATGGTTCAGTTGAAGGAGTGACCCTTGGACGCAACCTCACTGATCATCAGCAGACTGAATGTAGACAAGTTCTACAATCATTTCAACACATGTTTTCCTTGATACCTAGCCAAACTGACTGGTGTACCCATGTGGTGGACACTGGTGACAGTCTGCCTGTAAAGAACAAGCTTTACAGACAACCTGACCACGTCAGGGACTGTATAAAGGCTGAGGTACACAAAATGCTGGAATTGGGTGTCATTGAACCCTCAGAGAGCCCCTGGGCTAGCCCAGTGGTTCTGGTCCCCAAACCTCACACCAAAGATGGCAAGAGAGAGATGAGGTTCTGTGTGGATTACAGAGGACTCAATGCTGTCACTAGGACAGATGCACATCCTATTCCAAGGGCAGATGAGCGCATAGATAAACTGGCTTCTGCTAAGTTTTTGAGCACATTTGACTTGACAGCTGGCTATTGGCAAATCAGATTAGCTGAGGAGTCCAAGGCCAAAACAGCATTCTCAACCCCAGGTGGGCACTACCAATTTGTGGTGATGCCCTTTGGTCTGAAGAATGCACCTGCCACCTTCCAAAGGTTGGTGAATCAAGTCCTTACTGGGTTGGATGACTTTTGTGCAGCATATCTTGATGAAATTGCTGTCTTTAGCTCCACCTGGGAGGATCACCTGATCCACCTGAAGAAGGCTCTTGAGGCCCTGCAAAGGGCAGGCCTCACTATCAAGGCTACTAAGTGCCAGATAGGGCAGAGTAAGGTTGTGTATTTGGGCCACCTTGTAGGTGGAGGCCAAGTTCAACCACTGGAGAGTAAGATACAATCCATCAAGGACTGGTCTCCTCCAACCACCCAGACTCAAGTTCGAGCGTTCTTGGGCTTGACTGGGTACTACAGGAAGTTTGTTAAGAACTATGGGTCCATTGTGACCCCTCTTAATGATCTGACATCCAAGAAGATGCCCAAAAAGGTTCAGTGGACAGTAAGCTGTCAAAAGGCATTTGATGACCTGAAGGAGGCCATGTGCTCTGCACCTATCCTGAAATGTCCTGACTACTCCAAAGAGTTTATTGTCCAAACAGATGCTTCTGAGTTGGGTGTGGGAGCTGTGCTGTCACAACTTAATGTAGATGGTCAAGACCAACCCATTGCTTTTATTAGCAGAAGGTTGACCCCCAGAGAGAAGAATTGGTCAGCTATTGAGAGGGAGGCCTTTGCTGTGGTGTGGGCCCTGAAGAAGCCGAGGCCATACTTGTTTGGCACTCACTTCAAGATTCAGACCGACCATAAGCCCCTCTTGTGGCTAAATCAGATGAAGGGTGAAAACCCCAAACTGCTTAGGTGGTCCATTTCCCTACAGGGTATGGACTTTACAGTGGAGCACCGGCCAGGTACAGACCATGGGAATGCAGATGGTCTCTCCAGGTACTTCCACTTAGGACATGAAGACGAGACTGGTCAAGGCTAGTTTAATGTCCCTGCGTTTGGGGGGGTTGTGTAGGAGAGTAGGGTCTGCTATCCTATGGTCACCCCAAATTTTTGCTTTTGCTTCACTGGTTTTTGACATATTGAGGCTGTGGGCCTGCCAATCAGACCCCCAGCCTGCTGTTCTCTCTACTAAATTAACACTATGCACTCTAGGTGCATAACCAATTGGAACTAGATCACCCTGTGAGCCCCTTGTACCAGTGTACACTAGGTACCCAGGGCATTGGTGTATCTAAGGCCTACCAGGGGCTGAAGCATGTATTATGCCACCCCAGGCTTGGCCTAACAAATTTGACACAACTGGCTGATCCCTCAGCTGGGGTAAGTTGGTGTAACCACCTCATACTTAGGTGTAGTATACCTATACCTAACCTTAAATGGGACACATGTTAACCTATAAGTCACTCCTATGGCAGGCCTTAACAATCCTGAAGGCAGAGTGCTTGGTTCCATGTGAGATGGTGCTCTGGCATGAGCTGAGCCTGTCTGCAGTGGTCGGAACCACTTCCTTCTACTGTTTCCAGATATCGTCATACCATATACTCTTAAGTGCATTATGAACCTCGCGGTTAAATGCTAACTTTGGTTTGGCTTTATCAAAACATGTCGAGTAAGGTGTCATACGAATTGGAATACTAACCCCTCGCCAATTCTGGCGACGGGGTTAGCATTCCACCCTTCTAAAGGGACACGACATGTACAGTACCTGAAACCCGGGTAAAATCAGACATAGCCTCAGCTCCACAAAATGGATGCTGCCACCACAGACACAAGTCTGCCCTCCTGCTGCTGGGAGTCCTTCCAGCTTGGGAGGTGTGGACAAAGGGTTTCCTGCCAGGGGAGGTGCGTGCACCACCCCAGACAGGATTTTGTGTATTGGCCAGGTAGGGCTTGAAAGGAACCAGACATGCCTGAGGCTCACAAGGAGCCTCGGTGCATATGCCAGTTCAAACCGGTCCCGGGGCACACCAGCCCTGGACCTGGGGCGAGCTGGACAAAGGATTGGGGGTGTAACCACCCCCCTTCCTGGTCCCACCCTTAGGGAGGGACCTAGCAGGTAGTCCGGCCCCTAGAATCCGAATAAAGGTAGGAGCTGTGTCCTAAGACTTTAGACATCCTGGAATCAACTTAACTACAAGAAGAAGACGGGAACTTCGACGCTCTGCCACACAGAGGACTGAAGCCAATCTCCCCTGTGGTCAGGGAGTGACCACCTTGCTAACGCAAGCACCATCCAGCTTATCAACGTCTGCTTTGCCGCCGCCTCCCGCCGGAGCCCGAGCCCAGAGACTGACAAGACCTGGACCTCCAGACCTCTCACCGCCCGATCCACAGTCCCTGAAAAGAAGAGACCCGTGGAGGCACCGAGACACGTGGAGCCAGCCATCTTGAAACGACCACGACAAGCTGCAAGCGCAACAACCGAGGCTCCCTCCAAGTTGTGCTTTGGGATCTGAGAAGCCCAACCCTCGAGCAGCATCTTCACCAAAGGTGAGCCCTCCAGCATCTCCACGATCTGCGTGGGGCCCTTCTGCATTTTGCCACTCGACGCGCCTAACCGGTTGCTGGCCCGCTGGCTAGTGGCCATCTTGGCGATGAACTTCAAGAACTACACTTCTGGTCTGGTTGCTCCAGACTGGCCCTTGCTCCCCTCCAAAGGAGCAGTCCCTCTGACCTTGCTGGTCAGAACCATCAGCTTATTTCGTTTTCCACAACAATTGCTTTTGCCAAGGATTGTTTGCTTCAATCAAGTCACCAAAACCGCCGACAGCGAGAGCCTGCGTGGGACAGCTCGTGAACCGACTCCTGGACGTCGTCGACCTTCAGGGACCACGTGGCTGCAGAGACAAGCTACACCTTCCTTCCTGTTTGCACCCGACATCGCCTGGTATCCACCTGGTGCCACGCTGGTCACTGGCTAGTGACTGTGAACATTGTCCCCTCTGCTTACAGGTCTTCTACAACTCCGATCCACTCTTGGATCCCCCGCATCTCTTCTGGACCGACCGCCTGCAGCACCTTTGTCTTCAGGCTCCACTGAACAGATAGAAGAAACCCGACGCACTTCGACACCTATGCACCCGCTTCCTGTGGGTGAGGTAAAGCTGGCACTCCGGTGCCCAAGTGTAGAGTAACATCTCTAGTGTCTGTGTTTCCAATCTTGAGTTCATAGTCCATCCGGAAGATCCTCTTTGCAGTAACTTTGCAACTTTTACGCACCCATTGAAAACCTATGGGAGCTCGCGTGTGACTATTTGCTCTGCACACGCAACCCGTGGACCTCCTGGTCACTAACTAAAGTTAGCTCCTTGTAGGCCCAGCGATTCTAGAGGCCCTAGGCCTTTTCCCTTTTCTGTTCGTGGTACTTATACCACTATTTTAGTATATGGTTTGAGCGGCCACCAGGGCCTATCCATATAAAGTGCAACTTCTGTGTATTCTAACATATTCTTGTTTAACGATTTGTGCTCCTGTGCTCATAAAGAGTCTAGGGGATACTTTGAGAAATAAATACATATATATTTTCAATATATATCTGTGTGGTGTCCTTTCATTGGTATAAAGGGGGGGTTACATTTGGTAAAACAGCTTGCTTAACACGTTTCACGAGTTTAGCCTCAAAGACTGCTTAGCCTACGCTACCACTAGGGCAGCTAGTCCGAAAAGGTTGACTTACAACCACACCATAAGGGTTGCTTGGCATGGTACAAGGTGGTCACTTTAACTAGTGAACATCATATACCAGGCCAACTTCTCACAGTTGTCCAGTATTTGGGCCCAGTACGGCCGAATGTGCTTACAACTCCACAATAAATGTTCTAAAGTGCCCACCTCTCCACAACCCCTCCAACAGAGAGCCCTCTGGCGGGGGTAAAAACGGTGGAGGCGCTCTGGTGTGTAGTAACAGTAAGTAACTACCTTGGTCATTGTCTCGGTAAGGCCTGAGTGATGTGCTGAATGTCGGGCCCTGTGGTATATGTCATCCCATTCCTTGTGAGTAAGAGATCTGCCAATCTCGCGTTCCCAGCGTGTCCGGCCCGCATTTTATTTTTTATTTAAAAAAAAAAAATCGCCGCCATCGTCAGACAGCAAGGGCTCATCATTGTATCATACGCCGACAACACCCAGCTCATCCTCTCCCTCACGCAGAACCCCAAAGACACTAGACTCTGCTTCCAGGAAGGAATGAAGGACGTCACAGCCTGGATGAACAACAGCTGCCTGAAGCTCAACTCAGAGAAGACAGAGGTTCTTATACTCGGATCCTCCGCCACTGCCTGGGACAACTCCTGGTGGCCCTCCGGAAGCATTAGCCTCATGATCAAAGGATTGTGAGATAATAAACAGGGTAAATAATGCAAACATCGATAATATGATTCTGCAAATGCTGGAGCAAATGTCTTATGTTTACTCTGATTTAGCCTCACAATAATAATTACCAAAGCAAAGCGGGATTTGTTTGGATGCGCTTCATTTAGCATGGCACAGGATGGGGTGAGGGCCACTTTGAACGCAGTGGAAGTATACTGCCTGCATTCCTGTAGCTGCAGGGGGGAGACCCAGACACTTGAGTAAAGAGGAAGAGGCTGGACGACCTTTCGAACTGCTGTGAGCTTTTCTTTTACAAGGAGGTGCAGATTAGACGCCCTGAGCACTACCATTTGGTGGATGGAAGGGGTGAGAGCTGTGACTGCAGTTTTTGTTTTTCAAGCTGAAGAATTTTTTTAGGCCAGGCTTAATTATTTTCGTTTCCTGTCACTGCTTCAGGAAGAATGACACAGAAAGGTGCTGAGATATCACTCTTCATGGTGCCCATGCTGTGGGGGCACCGGCCTGGGGCCAGTTTTAGTGTTTAATGCTTTGAGAAATGTAATTTTACACAAAAGCTGTCTGTCAATGGCGGTCTGAGAAAGAGACTTGAAATAAAAACCACTGCACCCCAATTTCGCTTTGTAAACATAAAATATAAATGTAATCTCACAGAAGAAGTGAAAAGAATCATTTTTTTGGGGGGGAGGGGGGTTCCATTGTATGCGCTCCACAAATCACCATTGTGTGTTGTGATATAATAAGATTAACAACAAAACTGTTCAAGTCATTCCAGGGAAGTGATAGAAAGTGATGTTATTCCTGCATGCCTCCCATACGGTTGAATACTTCCCTTCTCTGTAGGATTTTGAAACTTGGATCTAAACAGGTATGCTCACACCCAAGCTCGATAATGTAATGATGGGATAGGGAGACGCGTGTGTCACGTGTTAAGACCCTCTTCGCTTGAGGTGGAATGAAACGTTAGACTGTACAAGAATAGCCGCATTCAGGGGCATCTGTCGACTGTAGGCTAACCTACAAAGCAATATGATCGGCTACAAAAAAAGGCTACTGTGAGCCGTAGCTAGACCTAATCGATGCCACTCTTTAGTACAGACAACAAAAAAATGGCAGTTTAGGAGGGGTTTGAGTTTCAGGATAGTCCTACTATGAGACCACTTTGCGGTTTAAGATAGCCGTGTGCTCACTTTTCGAGATATCTTGCTGGGTACAACTCATGGACCCAATCAGAGGCGCATCCATGCTGGACATGTCGAAAGCCAGCGGATTCGACAACCGCAGAGAGTTTTTGGGCTGTGTGCTGTCTGCATCGCACGTGCTAACTTGCACAGCTACTAAGTGCGTTCCTTAAGCAAGAAGTTCAGGCTTCAATTTAGAAATAGTTCATGGTTTGCCCCAAGAGTGAACAGCAGTTTTGCGACATTGGCACAATTCTTTGCAGATACAGACCTACATAATCTAAATCATGCCTGAGAGGTGTGGCCTACGTAATTAAGGGTGTGGCTTGAAATATGTAAAATAAAATCCTAAACCTAACCTGGCATGCCCCCAAACTAGTATTTGGATGCCGCTCTGTGAGCTTTCTTTTACTGCATCAAGACATCACAGCATTCGACACATGCAAGTTGAACACACCCAACCTGTTGACTTTGCCGATGCTTGTTAGTGGTATCAGATAAATGATTAACAACATTGAGTTTGTTCTATATGATTAGAATTGAAAGCGCTCTAATTTTGAAACCACAAGACTGAGTTAAACATTACTAAGGTCTTTGGAAGGGGTCGTGAATGCCCTTTGCGGTGTCTCAGACACTCCCGTTCTCCCCTTAACACCACTTTCCTGTTCAATGCCTCTCTCTATGTTAAACACTTGCATCCTTTTTCTGAAATCCTCTATCTGCATATCTCACACTTTTCCACTATTACAAATGGCACATATGCGACCATCGCCCTCTGCAGAGAGGCTAAGGGTTGGATGGTTTGTAGTCCGCTCACAATCATGGCCTTCTGATAGGTACTGTGCTAAACCTGCCGTGCCTGTAGCCTCCACTTCAGAGCCCTCACGTGTGCAGCGGCAGCTCCTCTGCTAAGGCGGAGGAGCGTCGCCCCACTATTCAATGGGAAAAATAACATGATAACGTAGGGTTGTTATCATTTTATTTTCCCTACTGTAGTGGCTCAGTTTCATGAGGGGCGGGGCAGGCCAGAGCAGGGGAGAGGGGGAGGCGTGTCGGCACTCTCTAAGTGCGCATGACGGTTTGGCTGGCCATCTTGGGCCGGCCAAACAGTCATGCGCACTATGCATGTTCCCCACCAGGCTGTACTGCACAGCCTGGTGGAGAACATACACAGCCTCCCAGTCCCCGGGTTCGGCGCTCAGATCAATTGTGATGCTACTGTCTTGGTGACGTTGTGATTGGCTTAGGGGAGCCTGGGAGCCCAGGTGCTTCCTGCAGGACAGGAGAGGAAGAAGTTGAAGAGGATGGAGGAGAGGCGGCGGGCGGCCGTAACCAGGCTAGTACTTTTTTTGTTTATTTGTTTTTCATACCCCAAGCCCTCCCCCGCCCCATCAACCAAGTCCGGTAGCACCGCTACTGCACTTGTGCTCTGTTGTGCCCATTACCAACCTAATCTAGAGGCGACTCAGGTCACAGTAGGCACTGTACAAAAGTTGTATGTTGCATGCATAAAAACTATAGAAACACATTCCTGTGCGCAATTGACGGCATTGCTATGTACATGTTTCGCTATTTTGTTATACAATAAATAGAAATTGAGTTAAAAAAAATATAGAAACTGAACATCTTGAAAAATGAGAATGCAAGATGATGTAAACATGACATTGAATACCTCAAGTCCTATATAAGAAAACAATCAGTTTTTATGCCCGTAATGTTAAGGATGTGAATAAACCACCTTTTCAAAGTCGGTTTGAACTCCTGCCGGGTCAACCCCAATTGAACTCCTGCCTATATAAACCCTGGTCGCGAACCGGAAGCTTGGAGTAAATGAAAGCACCTTAGAATTGACCAAACACATTGGGTTGTCATTTCAAATATGTTGAGTTGTGCCGTTATTATGGAAACGATTGTAGAAGTAACTTAAATTCTGTTTTATTGTAAAGTGCTGGTAAATGTGCAGAACCAGTTTTTAAACCCCATCGTAACCCTTGTGCAAGTAGAGAGCTTGATGCTAGTGATATGAGTCAACTTGCGAAGTGCAACATAGAACTGATATGTAGCAAAAGGTAGTGATTGTAACCAAGTCAGTAATTTTGAATGAATGCATTAATACTGAATTTAATTGTGTAATAGTTTATTTAACGTAATACTATACTTGTATGGAGTTGTTGGTGGTTTATGGTGGTTTTGGTTTTCACTTTAAAAAAAAAAACCTTGCTAAGTTCATGGGTGGCTGCAAGCTAAATGCTAAGCAGACTAAAAGATCAAATCTAACACCATTTACAGGTCAATTCCACGAGGGCCCCCACCCACAAGTACTGAGCTGCCTTTCTGCTGAGCCGCGCCTGCCGCATTTAAACGCGGTGCTTGTATCGGTGGAACCCAGGCCTTTCGAGTTGATTGAGCAAAGCTCATGCTGGGTGAGTACAGTATTTGTTTACATTATTTTATGAATGCGTGAGTGTGAGAATATGTAAACTGCAGAAGAAGGAACTGCTTTTGTCTCATGTTCACCCCAGACTTGGTACTGGGGGTATCAGTGATATAACAGGGTGTTTGAGGGCCTTGTGAATTTGGCCTTTGATGTGTGTCTGTGTTTCAGAACTGTGCCTGGAAGCATGTTCTGCTTCAGTTGGCCATGGGATGTCTAGCTGCACCTGCGCATAACAGCATTTTCAAGCCTAGCTGTACGCAAGAGCGGTGTGAGCTCTGGTTCTGAGGTTGTACACACGATGAGCAGCTAGACTGTGGAATGTATTACGATGATGGATGGGTTTAGCAGGCAGCACAGAGTAGTTGACGTTGGGTTCGTCTAATTTAGAGGTGATGAGGGATTGCGTACTCGAGCTATTTACCTATCAGGGTGGCGGGGGTAGAAAGTGGTGGCGAGGCGTTAGTGCGAGGGATGGAGGAGAGCTTCTGGATCTTGGATCATGTTCTGGAGGCAATGAATCTACTTCAGATTTCATGAAAGAGCAGTGTTTTGCCCTGGCTTAATAGGAGCCATGTCGGTGTCATCTAGACTTTTTCATTGTTCAGCCTTTTGTTTGGACCCATTCATTAGCCATTCAAGAGGAAATGCCCTGAATCATTGTGTGCAACATGGTTCTGGCCGATGGAGAAGGAGGAGTGGAGTGGGCTTGGCCAAATAATGTGATGCCTGCTATCGCTAAGCTCCCACAATAGCCTTTCAGATTTGATCCCTCCAAAGACGCCTTCATTTATCTTTGCCTCATCCTCTGGTAAGATACGCCAAGATCAACCTATGCTGTAGAAGGCGGGTGAAGGGACTACTTAGGGGTCAATAATCAACAATCCAAACATACAGTGTTAAACAAATGCAGAAATCAAGGTTGGAAAAAAGTCTGTAATTGGTACCCTTTCTCATTAGCTATCACTAATAATTTTAAGAAAATACATGAAGGGAAACCGGAGATAAAGGGCTCTAACCATCTCAGTGGACATCAGTGAAGTGATAGCATGCACGTCTTTAAAAACAGTCTTTGTATTTTGTATATTAGGATAAATACATTTTTATTATTCATCAGCGTTTTCCAGTTAGAAATGTTGTAAATAGTAACAACGTGGTGCTTTTGTCATAGGCAAAATAGTTGTATTGTGGTGAAGATGGTTGTTGATACTTGGGACAATACAATGACAGTCCACTAGATATAATTTAATAACACAAGTTGACATGGTTTTGTAATTTACATTACACATTTAGTTTCCTGAAAATTAAAGGATTTACTGGTCAAGTCCAATTCCGCAATTAGATCCATATCGTCGGCTTCTGAAGTCAGCAACTTATCTGCTAGTCCACAAATTATCAAACATATCTTGTTGGGGAACATTTACAAATTTAGAAAAATTGTGTCTTTTTAGTGGGACCCAGCCAAAATATGTCCAGCTTGCTTATGCATGTGGCTGGGTAAGGCTTGAAATTTGGGATGGGAGAGCAAAATTACCCCAGAACGTGGTCGTTTTTATGGAGCTAATACTTCATCGGCAGAGGGAGTCTCAAAACTTAGGGCGACGGAATACCCTCTCACAAAGGTGATGGAGTACCCTCCTCGCCACAGCGAAGTTCCGCCATCATCATTTGGACTTGGATGGAACTTCAGTATGGCGGAGACTACTCCGTCTCCGCTGCCTACATACATACACCTCTGATGGTATGATGGAGTAAGGGCTGTCAGAGGTTTGACCGTGTGTCCTTCCGCCCTACTAAGTGTGGGTGAACAGATGGCCAGTTTTTGCTTTCATACAAAACATGGCAGTATGTGAAAGCAAAAACTTTTAAATGATCCCCATGCCAAGGGAGAGAACTCAGATGGCTAGGGAGTCATTGTTTTTTTTTTTTATTTAAAAAAACATAATCCTGCTTTTGGATTTTATTATTGAAAATAAAAAATATATATGTTTAAAGCTTGACATACAGCTCCGTCATGTAGACCAGGCAGACAGCTCTGTTATGATACTAGAGCCGTCGGTCAAACTTTCAGGGCATTTACAGGAAGCGTCGCAACGGAGGTCGTTGGTTCGGTGGACATCTCTAAATTTAGTGAGCGGTGGACCCTTGCCACTGTGTGAGTAAAGTACTCAGCCATGGCGATGGTGCATTCTCCGTCCGCTAGACTCTAAATGGAGCCCTAAACCCACCATGATGATGACACTGAACTGCTCAACCTAGTGAGATATGGTGAAAGACTAAAAACCTCAAGGCAGAACAAGTTGCCCCGATATGCGATATGCTGATCAATGGGCACGCTTTGGTGGAAGTTTGAAAGCTTTTAACTTGCTTCAAGCTGTGGCACAACAGGGCTGCAGTAGGTCTGATTGGGTGTGCCTAAGCTTATGATGAGGAGCTGTGAGAAGACTGGAAAAAAAATTGAACTATATGACATCCGTACGATGATTGCATATTTCCTTGATCAATTCAGGCATTGAAAGATCCACTGGCCTTCTGTTGAGTCTTAGAGTTGTATATTTTTGACTGATAATGTTTTATCACTGGCAGAGTGGATTACCAAGAATTGAAAATCTACATTTCATATTTTTCAGACTTTGATTACCCCAGTTCAGGCAGGAGCCTTAGTGCTAAAGTTCCTTTCACTCATCTTCAAAGCTAGTGACTGGCCTTAGGTCAGGCAGGCTCCCAGCTACGTGACGTTACACTGAATATCTCTATGGTCCTCTGTTCTCACTGGACTCTTCAGATCCTAGGTCAGTCAAGATTCTTACCACCTGGGGCTACAATAGGAGTCCAGCAGGACATTGAAGCAGGCAAAACACGCCCATGGGCCCTGGGAGGAGGTCTGGTGGTCGAGCTCAGTCTAGGAGTGACGTGAGTGCAAAGGAGACTAGCTCTTTTCAACTTGCTGATCTGTGAGCTCCGGTATTCAAGGATTTTGGGCCATTTTAGTAAAGGAATCCCAAATTGTAATGATGTAGATTTCCAACTTTGGTGCACCACTCCCAAGCAGTACTTAAGCTGCCCTTGGACTCCCCATTTCTTTATACTTACGGTTATCTTTGAGTTGGAGCAAAAAAGATATGCGCCTCTGTTTTATGCTATGCTATTCCACAGAAAATTCCAGATAACAGCCTTTTTGCAAAATGACCCTATACCCCGTCTTTTAGGTGAGGTAGGGCTGATCAAATATTTGACATTGAAGCCTTTTAAAACTATTTTAAGTGCCAAGATGCACTCCAGTTGATTTGTGGCTTTATTCATTTTGAGAGATTTTATGCAGATGATGAGGGAAAGGGCATCTCTTCCACATGAGAAGGGACAATAACCCAAACCCTCTGTTTGAAACCTATGGTTTTCAGTAAATACATGCAAAGTGTAAACCTTGATTCCTATCAATTTTTTCTGCTTAATGTAATTCTTTGTTCCTAATTTAAAGCTAACTGTTACTATTCCTACATTGTCAAACAGCAGGATACAAAGTCCCAAAAAAGACAAAACAAGACAGTACGCTTTTTCCATCTATGCTCTCAGTATGAGGAACAACATCCTGTATCCCAAAGGACCGCCCGGGCGCTGCTCCAATTTAGGAAAGTGTTGAAGACTCACTTCTTTAACGAACACTACATCACAATTCTTTAACAGTCCACAAACCAGGAGGAGCCAAGATGGCGACCGGGACGGCAGCGTAGACCCCCGGCTCCGTGAGCCTCCGCATCCCGCACGGATATCCTGCCTGAGATCCTCAACTAGTGCTACGTGGTCGTGTTTCTGAAGGAGAGGGGCTCCCGACTGTGTGACTCCGAGGTTTCTAGCCGTGCTATCGCCGGAGAAAACTGCATCTGAACTTTGCGGCCTGTGCGGCCCTGGAGCCGGGACATCGAGTGGACGCCGTGGCCGGGTGGCAGTGCGACAACAGCGGCCGGTGGTGACTGGGTGGAGTCGGTCCACCGGAGCGGTGCCAAACTCGGCCTACATTTCGGCGTGGTCACTTCTACTGCCCAGTGTAGCTGACCGAGTGCATGACCGGGGGTGCAAATCTTAGATCCTCCGGTGGCTGCCCCTGCCTCGCTGGTGAGCTGCCCGGCCGCCGTCCGTATCCTGCCCCGATCATTGCGGGCCGCCCCCGGATTTCTACGGGAGCTGGTCCGTGGTGGGGACGACTGTTGCCCGTGACCACGGATAGTTTTTTGCCTGCCCCCGGAACCCGGTCACCCGCGACGTGGACATCGCGGCGCCTGTCCTGGGGTCCCGGCCCCGGTGAGGGTCGGGCATACTTGGCGGCCATCTTGGGTCGATGAAGCCTACCATCCTGTCCGCTGGGCCGCAGCGGGCTTGTGAGCGTACGATTTTTGGGAGTGTGGCGGCGAGATCACAGAGAGCTGAGCTGGGGTACGGCGACCTCCTCGAGGCTCTTGGTACTCTTCACTCCTCCTTGGTTCATGGTTTCGTGATCTTGGGGAGTAAGCTCGATGGTGTGGCGTCGGAGTTGGGGCAGTGGCGGCCCGCCTGTCCGCACGAACACAGAGTCTACCCACACTGCGCGCAGGAGGACGCTGTGGCGGCCCCCCCTGAGGTTAGTACACGACTGGACGCCCCGGCCAGTATGCTACAGTGTGTTCGACCTTCTGAGGGCCTGATCTGTCCCGGAGGCATTGGACCTGAGTGGGATGTGGTGGCCCCATCCCGTGCATGCCCTCCTGCGACCCAGAGACAACTCCAGCAACTAATGTCTCTTTTGGCTGCTTCTGCCTTCCTGAACCTTGCGTGCAGTGCAGATCCTAGGGCAGCACTTGGAAGCCTGTTTCCTCACGCGGCGGACTGTGTTGATGCCCAGAGACTTCCACCCCACCTGTGTGCGTCGCTTCTCTGTCGTTGTTGGACATTCCTCTGCCTAGGAACATTGGGTATGGTGCTGGGTCGAGGGGTTGGCATGGGCAGAATTCCACTGAGTGGTCAGGGATGAGGCTGGCCCCTCGGGGGTGGTCGCCTAGTGGACGGGCGGGCTTGGGGTGGTGTGCTCTCCTGACATGGCTACTGGCACAATAGACGCATAATGCTCCCCATCGTGGTTTGAGAAGATTGTTTCTGTGCTGTTCCTTGTTCACTTTAGGGGAACCTTACCGTGCGGGAGGGAGAAGCCGGGGGTCTGTTATGAAGGCCCTCCTCCAGTTTATAAATACTTTCTCTACCCCCCCGTCAGGTGGGGGTTCTTTCCTACTTCTTTTTCCCTATTCTCCTACATTTCGGGTCTGGTTCCAGGGCGACAGGCACACTGCTGGGGGGGGGGGCCGTACTCATCTGCAGAGGTGCAGGGTGGGGGGTTGGGGGAGGGGACTCTGTATTCCTTCATCTTTTTTCCATGGCCTCCTTTTTCTTCTCTGATTCTTTTTGTCTTTCTTTTTCTGGGATCAGCGTGATACACCTCCTTTTGCTATGCCTCGTTGCCGTTCCATGTGTTCACAACTTCCGGGGTGTTCTTGGGGAGTTCTGGCGGGGGACTGCGGGCGCAGCTGTAGACTATGTTTTTCTCCATCCTGATGTTCTTGTGTTTGCGCCATTGACCGAATAGATTGCTGTAAATCGCTAACGTTCATTACTCTGCATATCCGTGATCGTTGTTTTAAAATTGCTTGTCACCTGATCCTTCTGCCTTGTTTCATCATAAAATGAAAACCTTTTCCTCCTGGTGCCCTACTTACGCTGTTCACAGTATTAGCAGTACGATTTTGCTCCCTGAAGTGCTGCCTGTGTTTATACTTGTCGTTCTTGCTCTGATTGCTTAGCGGCCGGCCCCGGGGGGTTGTAGGCCCATACTTGTTCTTATTCGAACTGTCAATAAAGGTTTTCAAAAAAAAAAAAAAAAAAAAAAACAGTCCACAAACCAGCTACTTCTCCTATCACTATCACTTGTTGAGTTTTGCTCTGGACATTGACCGTGTACAGCACTCCCATGCCTTTTGGCAAAGACACGCTATAGAAATATCACATAAATACATCATGCGTACTATTTCAGTTAATGCAATGTAACATCATTTTGATGTTGTGTCAATTTGTAGTCTGCGTTTATTGTAGAGATGCTTTCACTACCAAAGTATCATTAAAAAATATATTTGGAAACACAGACTTTCATGATTTTCAAGAGCTTGTTTTCTGATTGCTGATTGACAGCCATCGTGTTCAAATTTCCAAAAGTCTCTTTCAAGCCTACCAAGCTTGTATGGAATGTTAGAGTCATCTACGTTTGCTACTCCAGGGCGCTGTCAGCCACTACCAGAAAAGCCCGCCCATCAAATGAAGAGCTCAATGAGAGTAACTCAGGGCGCTCCTCTCATACTATTTGCGGAACGTATGCCGTTGCACCCACTCACATAACATAAGACGAAAGAGGTAACGATGTTCCAAACCAAAATCGGGTTTAGAGGGTTAGTAGTGAACTGTGGTTCCATGAATTTGGAGGTAGAGACACCAGCCAGGACAGCTGCTCCAAAAGGCCAAATTGGCAGAAGAGTGTGGTGTTAAAAATTAATAGGTTTATAATTAAGGCTTCCAGTACTCCGCCTTTACTGATGTTTACAGATAAATACACACAGAAAACAATATGTTTCGTGTCTGTATTTATTTTTCAAGGTTGAAAAATACTGAAAATTGTGCTTCTTATGAATGACATTCCATGCTGTCTTTCATGAATTCCAAGACAGCAGCTAGGCAGACACATAGCATGGGGAGTTAAAAATCAGGTTGAGATTTCCCTAAATACAGGCATATGTTAACAGATATTTGCAACAAAGCTGATATTTACCTGTGGGTTTATTTTTTTTATATATTTGGCTGCTTAATTTGCTAAAACCCAACAGGCATCAAAGTACAGCGCATGTTTATCAGTTGAATAAATGTGAAAATAAACCATTTTATGGCTCCGCTTATTCTCAAAACAAAAAATCTGTATGGCTAATTACCAAGAAGATTGCCAAAAAATGAATATAGATAAATACAGATGGAAATGTTCAACATAATTACCATAAAACCGGGAGCCCTATTTATAATACATGGATCGCGGCACTCGCAGTATAAAGGCCCATCTCTGATCTCGAGTTGTGACGTCTCTGTCACCTGTAATAGCGAAATGACATAGCTGCTCATCTTTAATAAGTTTTTATAGTTGAGTTGGGATCTTTTCTGATCTGCTTTTAAAGTAATAGAATAAAGAAAAATTTAATTGAGGTGGGATGTTAGAATGCCTGATGCCAGAGCCAGGAGCGAAGGTGAAAGGCAGGTAACATAACAAAATTAAAGCTGCAGTTTAAATTACGAAAATGAAAACTAGCTTTTCCGTCTTGGGATCTGTTTTTCTATAGTGAAGACTGATGAGCAGAAGGGGGATTTATATGGCAACCTTTTTTTTCCATTATGTAATCATTCTCTACATGTTTCTACATATGCTGAGCTACAGCAGTTTTAATCAAACTTACATTAAACTGGCTGTAATAGATTTTTTCAACAAATTACTTACTGTGTGTTTAATTTTGCAATACGATTCTACTTTTATTCTTTTTATCGGCAAACATACTATCTCTATCCTATGGAAGAGCAAGACACCAAGGATTTAAGCATTTTATCAGAAGGGTGATGGTGTGACCATGCATTGTAAGGAATAAAATACCCACCACAGGATTCTGCGACCTTATAAAAGAACTTGGCCTTTGCCTTTGTTCTTCTATAAGGTCACAAACTCACTGGTGACTTACAATATCCTTTTAATGTACACTAGTGGTATTTTATCCCGATTATAATGTATCTATACCTTCTTTTTTTCAAACGGTTGTTATCAATGATTTCATTTAAGGTTTTATCTTTTATGAACATACATAAAAAATACTTTAGGCGCATTATGGAATTGGGAGCTCGGGTATAATTCTTCTTTGCTAGTTTGCCTCTCTTTCTTCTCACACAAAAATGTATTTCAGTTTCTATACCTCACTGTGACATCTCTAGATTTTTACTTCTTAACCAAAGTCTTTCTACTGCCTCTAACTCTTTATGCCTAATAAAAAATTGCCTACTTCTTTTAAAAGAGCTCTGCAGACAGCAAAGAGGATTTGGTATAGAAACTATGGTTAAAGCCTTGGTGTCGTATTGTGTTAGTCCTATGTTGGTCTGCAAAATGCCCAAATTATCTAAATGCAACCAGATCTAGCAAATTGTTATTTTTTTCTATTGTAACTTCATATATGTGGCACCCAAAAGAGCATATCTCCAAACGTCCTTCCAGATAATATAATCAATTATCCTTTTGGGCTTTTTCTCATCAGAACGCCCTCAGGATAACCACCACAGTCTTTAGAATCAGAAACTCTAGAGCCACTTCACATTTGCTGAAGGAGTCCGTGTGTTGTGCAAAAGCATATCTAGTGTTATTTTACTGAATCGTGCAAAAAAGATGTAGAATGATATGAATTTTAAATACCAAAGTGTACCACCTCAAACTGAGGCCCTCTTGCCTATGGTACGTCTGTTGTACAATAGCCACAGAATATCCAAGGTTAACATTTGAATTGAAACAGACACATTTTCAGCTTGTAACAAAACTCAAAAAATGGATGGCTTGCTAAATTTAATATTAAAGGGAATTCCACATCCTACCACAATACCTCTGGTATGTAACATTGGCACCTTGGGGAAGCCAATTTACTCTTCTAAAAAGTGCGCTATAATTTGGAAGTATAACAAAATACCTTGTGCACCAAGAAGTTCTGCTTGACGTAAATTGTGCCATGCATTATAACACATTGCAACCATGCACTTGATTTGAGAATCCACCTGCAAGCAATGCAGAGGTTCAGGAAGGCACTACATGGTCAGCCTCACTGTTTCTACAAAGCAAGTGAATTGCAGGATTCAAGTCTGAGATAAAGAGTTTCACCACCATCAGAGCTGGACCACACTATCCTAGTCAAACCAGAGTTTTGACCATCCTGTGCCATACAGAATAATCCTACATAGTATGCTAAGAAAGAGAAAATAGAGACCACAGCCTTCTTTAAACCTTTAAGTGTGGTTATCGGCCTATGGCCAACCCCCACACTACCTCCCCAGTGCATGTGTCATCCATTGGCCGACAGTGGGGAGGTAAATACGGGACTCTCTGGTGCTCTGCACTAGGGGGGGATTCCTTTATTTCATTTTAAGCTCTGGCTGCTTGGGAAGAGCTTCCAGAGCAGCCTGATTGTTTTTTTTTATTCTTTACTATAATGACAATCAGCGGCCAGGGCGGGCTGACTTTATTACAGTAAAGTGAAACTAAAACAAGCTGATGGGCTTATTTTACTTTCTCTGCATCAGTGCTCAGTGGCATATCTCCGCACTGATTGGAGTGGGAGAGGTATCATTGGAAAGGGGAGAATCTCCAGTGATACCTCTTCCCGGTGGATCCCTGCTTCGGGATCAACACAGGAAAGCGATCTCCAAACATGGATCCACCCACTAAGCATCAGGGATAAGGCCCCGTAGGCAAGGACTTGTGCTCCCCCCTGTATATTTAAATATATCAGTCTTTCTGCTCCCCCGGGGGGACGTTGGGGGTACTTATCCCCGATCTGCCACTCCGGGGGACAGGAAGCCCACTAGACACCAGTGGTAGGATTTTTTTAAAATATAAGCGTGAGGACTACCCAAAATGGCATGCATTCGTCTTTCGGTAATTACCCAAATCCACCCCCCACCTGAGGAAAGGGGGGTCAGAAAGCCAGGGAAATGAGTTTAAAAAACAAATATAGGATGGAGTAAGTACCCCATATCTTCTACCCGGGGGGTTTGGCGGAGGGGTGGACACACAACCCACTAGAAGGTAAGGAATTAATTTCCTTTTACATAATGGGGTGGGATCTGCCCACCATGGGCATGGCCATGCCCCCACTCCAACTAAACGGGGCATCAGTCTTTCTGCTCCCCCGGGGGGCAGATGGCGGTAATTACCCCTTATCTCTCCCCCGGGGGGCAGAAGGCCCACTAGAAACCAGGGATTTAAAAAAGAAATATAGGGGTTCTGCTCCCCTGGGGGCGTATGGGGGAATTGCTCCCAGTCTGCCCCCCGGGCGACAGAATGGCCACTAGAAACTAGGGACTGCATTAATGTGATTTTTTGGGGGTTGAGGGGGGAGGGCTACAGCCCCGCCCCCACTTCCCCAGGCCAAGGGCCCGTTCTCCTCCAACTCTGGAGCCCAATAGACTTCCTGCCCCTCCTGGGGGGGGGGGGGGGGTGGATAGAGTATTCTACCTACCAGACTCTGACCGTTCTGAAAACTAGACAACCAGGAAAGTCCATGGTGGTGTGCTAAGACTGGATTCCATACCATTTACTAACCCACAATGCCGTGCCCTGCAACCATCAAACTTTGACTAAAAACACAAACGATCCTCACATTTCTGTGAGGTAAACTTCTGGAAGCTGCTGGAGCCAAATATTTCCTACCACAGAGCATTCCCCCAAGACTCTTGATAAAAATGGTACCTCACTAGTGTGGGTGGGCTAAGAGACCTTGGCACAGAAGGCCCTAAAGCGCTACGTGGAGAGATCAGCAATAGAGATAGCTGCAGGATTTGGGGCTGTGCTCTTCTGCCACTACATTTTTTTAAGTCTTTTTATTGAACATAAACAAGCTGCAGTACATTGTCGGTTCATAACAGCAGATTTCAAGAGACATGCAATTCAGGATTCACAGTGCAAGACGTCCTCCCCCCCCCCCCCCCCCCCCCCCCCCTTCGTAGGCGCCCACTGTGCAACAATATCCTTCCCTTGACAGAGTTCATGGCATCCATTTTCCCACTGAGAACAATAGAGGGGGGGACAAGAGGGGCTTTTACTGCTCACTCAGGAGCAGGAGGTCCAGCATAAAAGAATGCCCACACAGATGTTTAATCAAAAAGAGATTATGCTGTTCCTTATAGGTCAGAGATTAAAGAGTCACAGGAGACAAGGATCCCATAAATCAGAAGATATGGAAAAATATTGGGAATCCAAAATTATGGATAATAATGCCCTCACACACCCTTGCAGGTGTCATGCTTCATCATCTGGGCTGCTCCTCGTCGGGTCGGCGGTGCAATACTCGACGGGCTCCCTAAAGTTAGGGGCTCTTTGGCGGAGATCTTCTTATCCAAATGCCGTATGGTGAAGTGCAGGTATGGGGCCAGTATTGTGTAGATGGAGTGAGTTAAAATAGAGTTGGGAGTACCGAAGTAAACACATTTTTTATTCTGGGGGTCTCCTACCCTAATTAAAAATAAAGAGCAAGGCACTAGTCTGAGTGTAATGTCTCATATAGTGTGTTCCCTTGTTCTATCAAGTGTGGGTCGACATGTTTCTAGCTAGTGGATAAATATCCGGGCGATTCTTCAGTACCATAGAATAGATAACTATCTGCACATAAGTAGCGTGGTTGGTCGACCTTCCCTGTACACCGGTCCCGGACCCGGTGTACAGGGAAGGTCGACCAACCAGCATAACAAGAAACACCTCCTCAATATTATAGCAGTCTTGCATTATGCTTACACCACCGGGTACTGAGGAAGCCTGGGGATTTTACTGAATAGGGTAGATCCAGACACATTAACCTTTAAGCACTTTCACTGTGAGTAGTAAAATTACCACGCTACATATGTGTAGATAGTTATCTATTCTATGGTCCTGAAGAATCGCCCGGATATTTATCCACTAGCGAGAAACATGTCGACCCACACTTGATAGAACAAGGGAACACACTATATGAGACATTACACTCAGACTAGTGCCTTGCTCTTTATTTTTAATTAGGGTAGGAGACCCCCAGAATAAAAAATGTGTTTACTTCGGTACTCCCAACTCTATTTTAACTCACTCCATCTACACAATACTGGCCCCATACCCGCACTTCACCATACGGCATTTGGATAAGAAGATCTCCGCCAAAGAGCCCCTAACTTTAGGGAGCCCGTCGGGTATTGCACCGTCGACCCGACGAGGAGCAGCCCAGATGATGAAGCATGACACCTGCAAGGGTGTGTGAGGGCATTATTATCCATAATTTTGGATTCCCAATATTTTTCCATATCATTGGATTTATGGGATCCTTGTCTCCTGTGACTCTTTAATCTCTGACCTATAAGGAACAGCATAATCTTTTTGATTAAACATCCATTTTCCCACGTCAGTGCACCCTGCTCCCTCCGGCCTTCAGCTATAACCTCTGTACTTGGTCCAGGCACCCCATATCTTTGCACCTTTCCGTGGGCATCCCCGCCTCTGGTAGATCACCGGTAGCACCAGTCGAGATCTTGCTTCCAGGCTGCGAGTGTGGGGGGTGACCCTGCTCCCCATGCTTGGGCGATGTTCATCTTGGCCACCCCTCCCGCCAGAGCTAGCCAGGTCTTGGCCCATTGCTGCCACGTCGTTTCGCCAGTCACACCCAAAATTAGCCACCTTGGCTCAAGCGGGACGTCCTCACCCACCACGTTCATCATTACTCGAGTTATACTTTTCCAGTATGTTTGGATTGCAACTACATTTTTTAATACTAGACAACCAGGAGATTCCAGGGTTGTGTGCCTTGCATGGATCCCATGATGTTTTCTTACCCACAATGCCCTGAAAACCTCAAACTTTGTCTGAAATCATGCATTTTCCTTATCTTTCAGGGATAGAAACTTCAGGAATCCACAAAAGTTCTACCATCCAGCATTGCCCCACTTGTAGATAAAAACGCAGCGCCATTTGTGTGGTTGAGTTTAGTGCCCACAAAAGGAACGGATCAAACAGAGGTGAGTGGGAATCTTCTCGCACGGGCTCCCATAGACCTTGGTTTGACCCGTTCCTGTTGCTGCCACTAGGCCAAGTGGCACAGCGTTTTTATCAGCACATGTAGGGTAACGTTGGGTAGTAGGAATTTTGTGGATTCCTGCTGATTACGGAAGTTTCCATCACAAAAATGTAAGGGAGATGTTTGATTTCATGCAGAGATTGAGGTTTGTAGAGCATTGTGGGTAAGAAAATCTCATGGGATCCATGCAAGGCACATCACTCTGGAATCCCCTGGTTGTCTAGTTTTCTAAAATGTCTGGTTCGTAGGTTTGCATGGGTGGCAACACAGCACGGCCTCAAATACCACAGCTTCTTTATGGTTCTCTATCAACATATCGCTATAGGGCCTTTTGTGTCATGGTTTCTTGGCCCACACACAAAAGTGGGGTACCATTTTTATCGGGGGACATGTAGGAACTCTGTGCTGGCTTGCGCAGATTTAGGAACTTTTGGTCACAGAAATGTGGGGAAATGTGTGTCTTTTTTACCAAAGCTTGGCATGTGCAAAAGGGCTTCTGGGAAAAATTACCTTGTGAGAGCCACGTAGGTCATGCACCTCTGGACTCCCCCAGTTTTTTAAAATGTGCAAGTTTGCTAGGTTTCCCTAGGTGTGGAATGAGCCAGGTCCAACATCCACAACTACCCAGCCTGCAGGAAAAGGGTTAGTTTTGAGTGGAAAAATGTGATGTATCCGTATTGCGTTTTGGGCTCTTTTCTGTCAAGGGCACTATTCCTACCCTCATAAGTGACAGACCATTTTATCATGATAGGTAGGGGAGTGCTAGGTGGAAGGATGATTATGGCTACCAGCAGATTCCAGAACTTTCATCACAGAAACATGAGGAAAATGTGTTTTAGTCAAAGTTTGAGGTTTACAAGGGATTCTGGATAAAGAAATACCTGGTGAGAGTCACACAAGCCAATCCACCCTAAATTCCTCCAGATGTCTAGTTTTCAAAAATGTGCTAGTTAGCTAGGTTTCCCTAGGTGCCAGCTGAGCCAGGGCCCAAATTTCACAGCTATCCTCCTTGCAAAGAAAGGGTCAGTTTTGAGTGGAAAATGTGATGTATCCATGTTGCATTTTAGGCCATTTTCTGTTGCAGGCACTAGGACTGCCAACACAACTGAGGTACCATTTTTCTTTTGAGACTTAGGGGAATGCTGGGTGGAAGGAAGTTTGTGGCTCCCAGTAAATTCCAGAACTTCCCATCACAGAAATGTGAGCAAAATGTGTTTTTTTTTTTAATTCAAAGTTTGAGGTTTACAAGGGATTCTGGGTAACAAAACCTGGTGAGAGCCATGCAAGTCACCCCACACTGGATTCCTCCACAAGTCTAGTTTTAAGAAATGTGCAAGTTTGCCAGGTTTCTCTAGGTGCCGGTTGAGTCAGGGCCAAAAATCCATAGCTACCCACTTTGTGAAAAAGGGTCCGTTTTGAGTGAAAAAATTTGATGTATCCATGTTGCATTTGGGCTCTTTCCTGTCGTGGGAACTAAACCTACCCACATAACTGAGAACGGCAGATTGCAGGACTTTCCATCACAGAAAGGTAAGGTAAACGTGTTTTTTTAGTCAAAGTTTGAGCTTTACACAGGATTCTGGGTGAAAAGACCTGATGAGAGCTATGCAAGCACCCCACCCTGGATTTCTGCAGTAGCCTAGTTTTCAAAATGGGCAAGTTTGATAGGTTACTCTAAGTACCAACTGATTTAAGGCCCAAAATCCACAGCTACCCACTTTGCAAAGCAAGGGTCAGTTTTGAGTGGAAAAATGTGATGTATCCATGTTGCGTTTTGAGCTATTGCCTGTTGCGGGCACTATGACTACCCACCTAAGTGAAGGATTATTTTTATAAGGAAACTTTGGGTAATGCTGGGTGGAAGGAAGTTTGTAGCTCACCGCAGATTCTAGCACTTTCCATCACTGAAATGTGAGGCATATGTGTTTTTAAGTCAAGGTTTGAGGTTTGCAATGGATTCTGAGTAAAAAAGACCCATTGAGTGCCACGCAAGTCATCCCACCTTTGATTGTCCTAGTTGTCTAATATTAGAAAATGTGCAAATTTGCCAGGTTTCCCTAGGTGCCAGCTGAGCTAGTGCCCAAAGTCCACAGCTACTCACATTGGAAAAAGTAATGCCTTTATGTTGTGTTTTGGCTCATTTCCTGTTGCGGGCACTAGGCCTACCCACACAAGTGAGGTATCATTTTTATCGGAGGCGATGTGGGAGCATAAAATAGTAGAACATTTGTTATTACCAATTGCTGCAATTGTGCCTTCCAAATGTAGGCAACTGTGTAAGAAGGAAGACATTTAGAAAAATTCCCTTTAAATCATATCCGTACATGTACCCACAAATTCAGTGATGTACAAATAACCACTGCTCTTAAACTCCTTGTCTTGTGCCATTTCAGAAATACGTAGGTTTACTTGATACCCATGTTTCACCACTCAATTGATCTATACTTGGTACACAATGTAAAACCATTGTATGGTGCAACTCAGCTGTTGGCTCCGGGTACCTTGTATTCTTGGAGAATCTACAAACTTTATATGTCCCCGCAACCATATGTTGGAAAAAAGGACGCAAATTTGGCGTGGATACCTTACTTGAAAAAAGGTTACAAAGTCCCGTTGGAACTAGCACTTTCTGGTTGGCTGAATAGATGCCCCAAAACAGGCAGAACCTACCGCTCCTGTCAAGGGTGAGTGATTACACTCGCTGTATAACCTGTGCACACCTTTGGGAAGCTTGGCACTGAGCAGTCAGGCTTTCAACAGAGGCAGTGTGTAAAGCCAAGGCACAGCAGTCACTCGCGATAAATACACTGAGTGTCACAAAAAGGACTTCACACAGGATTTGTGTAAATAACATTTATATTCAATACACATATTCAATCATTATAACATGAACATCATATTTTTGGGCAAAAAACCCATTTGGAAATATTACTAGCAGTACAAGGCCCACTCGCATTGTTATGATATCAATAAAATGCACACTGTGGACAATTCCTAATTTAAACCCTCCCTCCCCCACACCAATAGAGAGAGAGCACTCTTATGCGGTGCGACATGTTGTTCACCCCAGACCAACTCTAGCAATTCTGACAATAGAATCCTACCCAGTTAAAGGGTACACCCTGGGTCACAACGATATCAAAGATATGTACATACACGAAACAAGAACAATTTTTAGCAGCACCGCAGGCTGGAGCTACACGGGTAAACCCAATGTCAAATGTATTGTGCTTTTGGCATGAAATCAACGTATAACGCGGCACCGCCGGCCAGTGTCCTGAACCACAGGTGGTCTGCAGACTATCACTCCCACACACTCACTCTGCACCACTACTCGGTGATACAGGTATCAGCCCAGTCCGTATGGAATGCTCTTGTACACACATGTACTCAGCACCCCAATATGGTACTACTGGTACCAGGAGGTCAATGGATAACACTCTGTAAACTCCATGACCCAGTGTCACTCAACCCTCGAGGTCACCCTGATTGTCTTATACCCCCAGATGGAAGATAACCAGCCCGCCTCCCAGATGCTAGGCCGCAAGCAGCCGAAGTCACACTTAGTCTGTGTCCGCAGGAAGCAGATATGTAACAAGTTTTAATTAAGAGGTAGCCGTAAGCAAGGGAGGTTTAGCAGCCAATCTAGAAGTTCACCCACAGGTCTCAAAACACAATGGAGTCAAGCAGTCTCTTGACTCGCTTCCAAACTATCTCGGAAGCGTCCCTTCAACCCAGTCAGTCTCTCTCGTGACTACCTGGCGCCAAGATGTCCTCCAGAGGGGCCAGGTATGGAGAGGGCAGTTGGTCCGCCAGTATGAGGGTCAAAAGGGGAACAGCCAATGAATGGGGAGTAATACAGGGGAGCCTCTTGGTAGGAGGAGGCACCCTGAGCGGTACACGATGATCAGGGGCGTGCCCAGGCAATCCGAGCACAGCGTCTGGTGTGCGTTGGTATGAGTCACACCAGACACTTCAGACCTTAAACACGAAGAGTTGCAAATTCCATACCTCCCTGGAAATGAGGCTCAATGACCGGTGTACGTTGAGATGGGTTGCACCAGGCAATTCTGGTCACACACAATGAAGAGTCGCAAATTCTGTACCACTCAGGAAAGGAGGCACAATATCTGGTGCATGGTGATACCAGTTGCACCAGACCAGTCCGGTCACATACACTCAGGCGCAAGGTCAGCAGAGCCATATGAGGTGGAATGAGGCACTACTACGGGTACACCACCACCTCCGAAAGTTGCACTCTGTGAATCGGACAAAGCATGCATTCGGCGTGTCGCTCGATTGACAAAAGCGGCCATGTGGAGTCCCGCAACCGGTGAATCCGCTCACCACCAACTAGACGCGTATGCGTGTCAGGGCCCTTGCAGTACAGGAACCACACGCCTTAGATGTAGGCAAGATTTCTGGTGGGACTCCGCACTAGACAATCCGGTCTCTAGACACAAGTCTTAGTTCCATGTTCACATCGCGCTACCAGTTGGAATTCAGTAGCCAATGTGGGCACTGGAGGAGGCACCGCTCTCCAGATGTCACAGGTAGATGGTGTAGGACCCTCGCAGGAGATCTTTCATGTCCTTGAGATCTCCCTGAGAACAGGAAGTCTGCCAACGGGCCCTTGGAGAGGTCTTAATCCTAATCTTTAGTGGGGCCATGATCTGGTCCCTAGATACTAAGTGTCAAAAACTCTCTCTCCAGTCTATCCCACTCGGCCCTAAAATGTCAGAGGTCTGCCGTTCTTGTGGAATGCCCATGGTTTATGGCTTTCGCTTGGGGAATGCACAGATGCGCTTCCCTGACCCCTGGTGTCCACTGGTGCTAGGCACCACGAAACACAAAACTCTTAGCATAGAAATGTCCATACTCTATAAGTGGCATTTCATGGCGAATCCATGAATAGGAAACATCATGAGGTAGCTCCACTGCAATCCGCTATTGCAGCCCCAAGTAATGTCAATCTCTTCCCCATGTTAACCTATGGGAAGAACAAGCCTCACAGGTAGTGAAAACACACACAGGACAATCTGGTCTTCAGACGCAAGTCTTGGTTCCAGTTCCACGCTCACATCGTGCTACCAGTTGGAATTCACTAGCTGATGTGGGCACCTTAGAGGGCACCGCTCTCCAGATATCACAGGTAGAAGGTGTAAGTCCCTCGCTGGAGATTTTAATGTCCCTGAGATCTCGGGGAAAACAGGAGGCCTGCCGATGGGCCCTTGGAAAGCACACTTCAGCTGGTCTTCAGCCAAGACCAGCTACTACTCCGAAAGGGCATTTGGTCCCCTTCATGGGCAGTTATCATCTATGTGTACACAGAGTCCTCTGGCAATGTGCACCCACAGTCCGGGTTCTCTGGTCCCACGTTCTCGGAGGCGTTTCTCACCCTTTGCTGAAGGGTGGCACCAGTAGTTCTACTGATAAAACTATGTGTATTGCACACTCCAGTTTTTTTATTTTAGAAAATTAACGTCCCTGTACTAGTAGTTATCAATAACTTTTGTAACAATTACCGTGCTGTTCAAGGTAGTGTGACTGCTGACACACTGCAACTAATAATCGTCTGTATATCAAGTAACTCTCGTCACCTGCAGCCTGAGCGCACAGCTCTGAGATGCTATCAATAGGTATGTTTCAACGCTTTAATCATTTGAATTCAATTTTTAATGAAGCAATTCATGTACAATATACCCCTTTTAAATTTACAATTATGTTGAGACAACATGCAGGCTCTGCTTAATTGTGTTTTTACAATATACCACTGTTTCAACATTCAAGATGCTTGTACATTAACAGTGGTATATTTTAAACCCACAATTAAGCAGTGCCAGCATGTTGTCTGCATTCCGTTTGGTGCAGCAAACAGCATGCAACAAAAAGGAGTTTCTTATTTTTACCTCCATCTGGGCACAAGCAAAGGCCTGATATATAAGGCCATCATCCCTTCTTTTGTTAAAGTATCAACCTGTCTGGGATCTATCTGGAGCCTTACACCTAGATGCCAATGCAATAGAAGTAAACAGAGGCACATAGCTTATCGTACTTTAGAGAAACTATGACTTGAGGCAAGTTTTTTGAGTTTGTTCAACCCTCCTGCGTGCACTGTAAGAATGCAAGATATATCTGTGTGATTGAGTAATAACACTAATAATGATTTAAATCATGGGTACTCACAAACTTCCTCTCGGGGGCCAAATTTACAGTGTGGTTTGTGGCCGAGGGCTGCACCAGTGGGGGCGGGGTCAGTGGGAGAGGGAGAGTACTAGAGCAAATAAAAAAACTGTGATCATGAGGTTGAACACAGGCCCCCTGCAGCGGACGCATTCGTCCACTGAGCCACCAGACCTGGCATACACACATCTGTCTCTCTCTCTCTCTGTCTCTCTCCATCTCTCTCTCCCCCCCTCTCTCTGTCTCTCTCTCTGTCTCCCTCCCTCTCTCCATATCTCTCCCTCTCCCTCCCTCTCTCCATATCTCTCCCTCTGTCTCCCTCCCTCTATCTCTCTCCCTCCCTCTGTCTGTCTCCCTCTCTCTCCCTCTCTCTCTCTCTCTTTCTGTCTCCCTCCCTCCCTCTCTGTCTCCCTCCCTCCCCTCTCTCTCTGTCTCCCTCCCTCTGTCTGTCTCCCTCCCTCTGCCCCCTTCCCCTGTCTCCCTCCTCCCTCCTCCCCCTCTCTCTGTCTCCCTCTGTCTGTAAACCTCGTCCCTCTCTCTCCCTTTTCCCTCTCTCTCCCTCCTCTCGCTGTCTTCCTCCTCTCGCTGTCTCCCTCCTCTCGCTGTCTCCCTCCTCTCGCTGTCTCCCTCCTCTCGCTGTCTCCCTCCTCTCGCTGTCTCCCTCCTCCCTCTGTCTCCCTCCCTGCCTCTCTGTCCCTCCCTGCCTCTCTGTCCCTCCCTGCCTCTCTGTCCCTCCCTGCCTCTCTGTCCCTCCCTCTCTCTCCCCCTCCCTCTCTCTCCCCCTCTCTCTCTCCCCCCCCCTCTCTCTCTCTCTCTCTCTCTCTCCCCCTTCCTCCCTCTATCTTCCTACCTCCCTCTCTCTCTCTGTCTGTCTCTCTGTCCCTGTCTCTACCTCTGTCTGTCCCTGTCTGTCTCTATCTCTGTCTCTATCTCTGTCTATCTCTATCTCTGTTTGTCTCTGCCTCTATCTGTCTTTGCCTCTGTCTCTCTCTGTCTGCCTCTGTCTCTGCTTGTCTCTGGCTCTATCTGTCTCTGCCCCTGCCTCTAACCTCTATCTGTCTCTGCCTCTAACCTCTATCTGTCTCTGCCTCTAACCTCTATCTGTCTCTGCCTCTAACCTCTATCTGTCTCTGCCTCCATCTGTCTCCATCTGTCTCCATCTGTCTCTGCCTGTCCCTGTCTCTCCCTGTCTCTATCTGTCTCTATCTGTCACTGTCTCTATCTCTGTCTGTCTCTGTGTCTCTATCTGTCTCTGTGTCTCTATCTGTCTCTGTGTCTCTATCTGTCTCTGTGTCTCTATCTGTCTCTGTGTTTCTATCTGTCTCTGTCTCTATCTGTCTCTCTGCAACTATCTGTCTCTCTGCCTTTATTATCTGTCTCTCTGCCTCTATCTGTCTCTCTGCCTTTATTATCTGTCTCTCTGCCTCTATCTGTCTCTCTGCCTTTATTATCTGTCTCTCTGCCTCTATCTGTCTCTCTGCCTTTATTATCTGTCTCTCTGCCTCTATCTGTCTCTGTCCAAACAGGAAGCTTCCCAAAACGCCCTTTTAAAAGTCAGCTGTGAAAGCGCTTACAGCTGACTTCTAAAGGGCCTTTTGGGAAGCTGTCCGAAGGTGCTCTGATGTCACGGAGGCCGGCAGTAAACACCGAAGATGGCTGCAAGCGCATACGTAGTGAATACTATTTAATACGTATTCACTACTTATGCTCCTGGGGTCATCTTCTGTGTTTACTGCCGCCGTGGAAACTGCAAGGCAATGTCCGTGGGCCACAACAAAAAGTAAGGGGAAGTCAAGGAAGGGCTTTTATGATCAGGTCCAGCATACAAGCCCAGAAGACTATATTCAAACACTGAGTATGAAGTTCCTATCGTGAAACGAAAAGAGGAAAGAAATGCTAACTGTGTGGTTGAAACCGATGGAAATTCGGAGAGTGATCTCCTTATTGGAATAAGACCCTCACACACCTGACAAGTAGGTGTCTTGCTTCATCATCGGGTCTGCTCCTACTCGGGCCGGCGCTGCAATGCCCGATCAGGCACCCATTGAGGGGCCTACTTCTCGGAGATCTTTTTTCCAGAGCCGATGGGTGAAGTGCAAGTGAGGATCCTAGTGTCAGTGTACGTGAAGGTGTTGTGTGCGTTAAAATAGGGAAAAATAATCCAATTCAAAAGAATTTTTAATGAGTATGGTTACTCCCCTAATTAAAATGAGAATAGCGCGTATCGTCACTACAATGTTGTGTTGTGATACGCTAAAAAGAGGTCGACATGTTTCTTGCCTATTTATCAAAGTTGATGGCAATTCCTCAGGACCAAATGTTATACTACCTCCACATTTTTTGGTGGTGGTCACCCAGAGCGAATAGTGAAGGAGCGGCCACCATTACAGCACCCTAAAAAATGTGTAGGGGTGGTTGGTACCTTGGTGTCAACCGGGGTAAGCAATGCTTAACCTGAAATAAAAACACAGTTAGAATAATCAAAAACAATCCATTAAAATGCTATTACAATGAAAGTCACTCAACCCAATACTGTAGTTTGTGGTAGTGTAAAAACACATGCATTGGGACTGAGTGCAGTGACGTGCTAAAGTGCAATAAACAGTGATCAATCAATGGAAGGACACTGCACTACAGTGGTGAAGCAAACAACAGAAGTACGAAGGAAGACAGAAAATAAACATCGTACTTGGAACATAAAGATATAAGGATATAATCTCATCAAAATGAGTCTCACCCTCGTTCAATCCGTGCCGGGCCATATTGGTACCGGTCTCCGCCAGCACTGCTGTCTAATGTCATGATATATGGTAAAAGCATGTTAAAGTCAAACCCATAATGGGGTGTAAACCACAGCGAATTTATTATTAGGACCCAGGTGAAGATGGTAACTTCTGTAAGGGTCATACGAGCTCCATGGTAACGTTGATTGTGAAATTCGAACCAACAGAGGCAGCCGTGGAGCGGTAACACACATCATTAAGTAAATTTCAAATACATTATGAAACGATACTTGGCCGACTGTACTGACATCTGTGCCCAAAAGATCAGAGAAAGCCATGGTACCATAAACACATTGCCGAGCAGTTTACGTATTGTAATGGTGCTCGATTGGAATTTGGGTCGATTAGTATGAACCCGTGACAAGCGGATACCGCGTGTCTCTTAGTAGTAAAATCTGGTTAAGAAACCCCAGACCACGAAGGGGGTTTAAAAGGAATGGTATTACTCACGGTTTTGCAGTTGGATTATATCGTTAACCCTACCCCTGCAGAACGGCCGGTCCAAGTAGTCCGGTGACCGTGGAATCACTAATGGTGCTTAAAAAGGGAAGTAGGACACTGGGTGCATGATCCATACTTACGGGTCGGGTCAAGCAAGGACTAGAGCGCTACACATTCTGGAGCGCCATATTGGGGAAGTGTGGACGGGGCCGGGCAACAAACGGTAAACGAGGAAAGACAATGGCTATGCATGTGATCTCGAAGGGTCATGCATTCAATCCTACGAATGCTTATAAAAGTATTAACCAATTCTGGTGGTTTACCAATCATAATGAATGCTTTATGCCAAGACAGTGCCCACATATTAATGGAGATAAATGACGAACGGTAAAGGAGGAAAGACAATGGCTATGCATGTGATCTCGAAGGGTCATGCATTCAATCCTACGAATGCTTATAAAAGTATTTACCAATTCTGGTGGTTTACCAATCATAATGAATGCTTTATGCCAAGACAGTGCCCACATATTAATGGAGATAAATGACGTGTAGCCCTTGGACCATGTGAACGTTCGGTGGGTTTAGTTAATTCAAGAAATGTATATAAATGGTCAGATGTTTAATGGAGGCGGGAATTGTACTCCAGGTAGTCAGCCATTAATACAATTACTATTTGCATTAACTGAGTCTGTGATATAAATTTAATTTTAACATGCTGAGAGTGACAACTAAGAGTATCCCTTAGTTTCTGGGGGTCAGCATGCTCCATGGAATCTCCTCGTTAAGTCCTGTTCTGTCAGAAGACAGTCTCAGGACCCAACGTTGTTCCAAACGGAACAAGGCATCCTTCGTCATGCCTGTGTGTGCTTCAAGGATGCACCACTCAAAGGAGTCAGGAGGATGTTGACTTTCTTTGTAATGGGTGGTCATTCTAGTGTTAGTCTTAGCACACCTGAAAGTGCTTCTATGTTCCATCATGCGGAGCTTAACCTGTCTTGTCGTCATCCCTATGTAAATAAGGTTGCAAGGGCAGCGCATCAAATAAACACAGTTGGTTGTGTTACAGTTCGTGTGTTTTTTCAAATGCCACAGAAAGTTGTTAGGAAGGTTCAGTTGTTTTGTGACCTTGGTTTGGGGACAAACAGAACATGAACCGCAAGGAAAATGTCCCTGTACTGGTGGTAAATGCCATAGGGTGTTCTGTGTTGTGTCACGGCGTTGTTTAGGTCTGGTGTGTATCAACATGTCTTTTATGTTGTTGGTCCTCTTAAAAGCAAACCTAGGGTTCGCAAGGTTCAGTGAACCGGTGTTCAAAATACCCCAGTGTTTGCGAATAATGTTCCTCAGTCGACTCGAGTCTGGTGTGTAGGTGGTGACACAGGTGATGGTAGTGTCGGGTTCTCTTGTCCTAACCTCCAACAATCCTTCTCGATTATTATTACGTGCTCTTTTAAAAGCATCATTGATCACCTGTTTAGGGTATTGACGTTGGAGGAGATCTTGTCTCAACGTATTTGCTTCCTTTTTGTATTCAGCGAGGGTGCTGCAATTCCTTCTGATGCGAAGAAACTGGCCTATAGGCAGATTATGTCTCAATGCCCTGGGGTGATGACTGCTGAAAAGAAGCAGACTATTTCTGTCTGTAGGTTTTCGATATAGGGTAGTAGAGATTGTCCCTGCTTCCAATTTAATCATGAGATCAAGAAAAGGAATCTCCTTATTAGAGATCGTATTGGTGTATCTCAAGTGGGGATTCAAGGTATTGATCCACATACAAAAATTGTTGCATTCAATCAACTCGCCCTTCCAGAAGATAAGGATGTCGTCGATAAACCGTTTCCACAATAAGATGTTAGAACCATATGGATTATTGATATCAAAAATCTTGCGTTGCTCAAACGCGGACATGTACAAACATGCCAGGCTTGGAGCAAAGGTACTCCCCATTGAAGTACCCTGGGTCTGATGAAAAAGTTGGGTACCAAACTGAAAATAGTTTTCTGTGAGCGCTAAAGTGGCGCATTCCATAATGAATGAAACTGGAGTAGGTGAACTCCACTCAGCAGTGGTTAGAATATCTTCGAGAACCTCCAAAGTGGCTCTTTGAGGGATATTCGTGTATAGGGCCTCAACATCCAATGTCACCAGAAGGTTCACCTCATTGGGATGTTGAAACCCCTCTAGGAGACGTAACACGTCAGTCGTGTCCCTCACATAGGAAGGTGTTTCCTTGACAAAAGGTTGTATGAAGTGGTCCACAAACTTAAAGAGGGGCTCTAGTATGGACCCTATACCTGACACGATGGGGCGTCCTGGTACTGGTGTCGTCCCTTTATGTATTTTAGGGAGACAATAGAAGTAGGGCACGACTGGATCGTTGGTTATTAGGAACCCTGCTTCTTTTTTCGAGATCCATCCTTCCGATTCTGCAGAGAAGGTCATAGCAGTGATGGTATTATGTAATCTCTGTGTGGGATTCTCTCTTATTGGAGTGTAGTATCTTCTATCACTCAGTTGTCTCTCACATTCGATGTTGTAATCTACTGTGTTCATAATAACAGTGGCCCCACCTTTGTCAGCTTGTTTGATTGTAATAGTCTCGTCAAGTGCCAGTGTTTTAATGGCTGTCGTCTCCGCCGTGGAGAGATTATGAAAGGATGTTGAATTAGTATTGGAATTGAAATCCTTCAAAACAGCTTGTTCAAATGTGAGGACCTCGTTGGGGACCATGCTGCTAGTGGGAGTGAAGGTTGACGGTTTGTGGAGTCCAGAATCAGTAGCAATATGTGCTGGTTGATCCTGAAAGAAGGCTTGTAGACGGATTTTGCGAAAGAAGGTTTGAATCTCGCACCGATCCCTGAAAGTGTCTATTCTGGGAGTGGGAACAAAACCTAACCCCTTCTGTAGAACCTGTTCCTCAATGTGTGACATGGTTCTGGAGGATAGATTCACAATCAGTTTCTTTTCCCCTTGGTTTGACTCCTGGTCTCCACCGATCCTGTCGGTTGGTCCTGCCACTGAACTCTTTTTTGGCCTCTTCTGCGCCCTCTTCCTCTGCCGCAACCTCTGTCTAAAAAAGGAGGTGCAGGTCCGGTCTGGTAGAAGTGTGGTGGGCCTTGTGGATAAATAGGGGACTGCCAGAAGGGGGGTCCCGAATAGGGCGGGGCGTTAAAGGTTGGAAAGTTGGATGGTTGATAGGTACGTGTCTTCCTATTGTTCCAGCTCCCAGTGTTGGAGTCATTACTGGAGGAAGAGCCCCTCCGTGAAGTATTAGAACTATCATCTGAGGAGTATCCAGTTGCTGAGCTTGTATAGTCTGCTTTGAGATAGGGGTAGACTTTCTCAGTTGAGAATTTCTGAATATCTTTTTGTAACTTGGTGATTTTTTGTTTCATAAGATATTCCCGGTTCTCTGCAAGTTCCGCATTTATCTCTGCTAGTTTATTCTTGTAAACTGCCGTCTGAATTGTCACCTTGATGGCTCCCTCGGCTGTTTGGATTCTAATTAAAAGGGCGTCTGCAATCCTTTTAGCTGTATTTATAATTAAAATCAGCCAGTCCCTAGTGCATTTCCAAGCAACTAGGGACCATTCTTTCTTGAAAAGAGCATCTTCTAAGAAGAGACGCGGAAAATTATTAACAATGAGACCGTTAGGAGCTATATTGGCTCTCAAATATTCGGTCATCATAGCCCCGTGTAGGGTGACTTTCAGCCACTCATGTTTTATGTTGGAAAGAGAGGACCAGTCCTCAGATTGACTGACCGAGGCAGAACTGCCATCCGATCCCAGTAAGGATGGTGCTCGTAAGATCTCTGCTGCTGCTTCATCACCAAAACTTAATCCTTGATAATCCTCCATAATAGGAAGATAAATCAGAATCAGTTAGAAGTGCTAAAAATAGAAAAATTAATCTTGGTGGGCCAAAGGAGTCAAGTAACCACCGTTTGGTAACCTTAAATTTATTCCCCACAGGAAAAACCTGTGCATATCACTACAACAAAAAGTAAGGGGAAGTCAAGGAAGGGCTTTTATGATCAGGTCCAGCATACATGCCCAGAAGACTATATTCAAACACTGAGTATGAAGTTCCTATCGTGAAACGAAAAGAGGAAAGAAATGCTAACTGTGTGGTTGAAACCGATGGAAATTCGGAGAGTGATCTCCTTATTGGAATAAGACCCTCACACACCTGACAAGTAGGTGTCTTGCTTCATCATCGGGTCTGCTCCTACTCGGCCCGGCGCTGCAATGCCCGATCAGGCACCCATTGAGGGGCCTACTTCTCGGAGATCTTTTTTCCAGAGCCGATGGGTGAAGTGCAAGTGAGGATCCTAGTGTCAGTGTACGTGAAGGTGTTGTGTGCGTTAAAATAGGGAAAAATAATCCAATTCAAAAGAATTTTTAATGAGTATGGTTACTCCCCTAATTAAAATGAGAATAGCGCGTATCGTCACTACAATGTTGTGTTGTGATACGCTAAAAAGAGGTCGACATGTTTCTTGCCTATTTATCAAAGTTGATGGCAATTCCTCAGGACCAAATGTTATACTACCTCCACATTTTTTGGTGGTGGTCACCCAGAGCGAATAGTGAAGGAGCGGCCACCATTACAGCACCCTAAAAAATGTGTAGGGGTGGTTGGTACCTTGGTGTCAACCGGGGTAAGCAATGCTTAACCTGAAATAAAAACACAGTTAGAATAATCAAAAACAATCCATTAAAATGCTATTACAATGAAAGTCACTCAACCCAATACTGTAGTTTGTGGTAGTGTAAAAACACATGCATTGGGACTGAGTGCAGTGACGTGCTAAAGTGCAATAAACAGTGATCAATCAATGGAAGGACACTGCACTACAGTGGTGAAGCAAACAACAGAAGTACGAAGGAAGACAGAAAATAAACATCGTACTTGGAACATAAAGATATAAGGATATAATCTCATCAAAATGAGTCTCACCCTCGTTCAATCCGTGCCGGGCCATATTGGTACCGGTCTCCGCCAGCACTGCTGTCTAATGTCTTGATATATGGTAAAAGCATGTTAAAGTCAAACCCATAATGGGGTGTAAACCACAGCGAATTCATTATTAGGACCCAGGTGAAGATGGTAACTTCTGTAAGGGTCATACGAGCTCCATGGTAACGTTGATTGTGAAATTCGAACCAACAGAGGCAGCCGTGGAGCGGTAACACACATCATTAAGTAAATTTCAAATACATTATGAAACGATACTTGGCCGACTGTACTGACATCTGTGCCCAAAAGATCAGAGAAAGCCATGGTACCATAAACACATTGCCGAGCAGTTTACGTATTGTAATGGTGCTCGATTGGAATTTGGGTCGATTAGTATGAACCCGTGACAAGCGGATACCGCGTGTCTCTTAGTAGTAAAATCTGGTTAAGAAACCCCAGACCACGAAGGGGGTTTAAAAGGAATGGTATTACTCACGGTTTTGCAGTTGGATTATATCGTTAACCCTACCCCTGCGGAACGGCCGGTCCAAGTACACGTACACTGACACTAGGATCCTCACTTGCACTTCACCCATCGGCTCTGGAAAAAAGATCTCCGAGAAGTAGGCCCCTCAATGGGTGCCTGATCGGGCATTGCAGCGCCGGCCCGAGTAGGAGCAGACCCGATGATGAAGCAAGACACCTACTTGTCAGGTGTGTGAGGGTCTTATTCCAATAAGGAGATCACTCTCCGAATTTCCATCGGTTTCAACCACACAGTTAGCATTTCTTTCCTCTTTTCGTTTCACGATAGGAACTTCATACTCAGTGTTTGAATAATGTCCGTGGGCCGCCAATGAAGGCCTGCCGGGCCACTGGCGGCCTGCGGGCCGTACTATGAGTACCACAGATTTAAATGATAGCTACTAATTTATTTATTATTTAGTTCTTTTAGAGTACTACTCATCCCAGTGTAGAGCGTTGTAGTGAGGCCCTCTTGGACTGACTTTGGTTCTTCTTTTACCTTTATATTTTACATGTTTTTAGCTGACTTTGTTTTAGAAAGAGTTTCTTGCTACATTGTCTGTACATTTTGTTCAAGGCTAAGAACAGAAAAAGATATCCTAGTGTTTGCATGCCTGTTTGGAAATAGCGTCTAACATATAGACACCTCATTGCATCAGAATTGTACCTCTAACACAGTAGTTTTAATAGATGAATGTGCACTGTCCCTTTACGGGTCAGAGGGGCACTCCAGCTATGACGGATCTGGAATCAATGCTGTGTCTGACATCCAGCTCTGCTAACGCTCATCTTCCATCCTGATCCTGCAGAGAGGGATTACCAATCCAACTCCAGACCAAGTCATCCAGGTATGGGGTCTCAGGCTAACCTAAGGGAGAGATTGGGCAAAGGGTACACCCGCAATGCTCTCAAAGTAGGGGTAGTAATAGGTAGGGATATATGGAGTGGTAAAAGGCTTTTGTCATTTTATAGCTCGGCATGGACAGCACTGTCCTAGTCCTATGCTTGAAAACTTTGCTGTAGAAATGGCAAAACACGTTGTCCCTTTTTATCTCGGCATGGATGGCACTGTGCTAATCCTACGCTTAAAGAATTTGATAGAAAAGCAGACATTTGAGGTTAGCAAATTTACAGTATCGCTGGTGTTGAGAGTGCTCTATATAGGAGCTGCTTTCCACCTAAACTTGAGAACTACCCAGAGATCTCTGCTTAATTTTTTGCATGTATATATATATATATATCTCCACCACCAAGCTTACACGATCAAGTAAGCACGAGCCACACCGATCCAAGGTTTTTAAAGATGAAATGTATTCCAGGCACAAACAAATATATAAAGATAATCACTGAAAAAACCACAGGTTTCAGGGACGTTCTAGGTAGTTGGACATTTCACTCGTATAAAAGCAGAGAAATTCTGCCATTATAGTTAGTAGAGCTAACTATAACTTGCGCCCCCGCAATGCACTGCTGATGACGTCACATATTACATCACTCATGACATAGTCAGTGAATTTCTAAGGTTTTTTAAATGCTAATTTCTAACTATAACGTCCCTGAAACCTATGGTTTTTTCTATGAATTGCTAAGGTTTTTAGATGCAAATTTCTAACTATAACGTAGTAGTCGCGTTAGCAGAGTGGTGCAGAAAGGGGCCTGGGCTTCCAACCAGCGGTCAGCAATTCCTCTGTGTAGGACTTACAGGAGGTACCAGGAGGGCTACTTGGCCCCCAAAGTCCCTCAGGAGTAAAGTGGACTTCATCCCCCAACCAGTACTGTGCCAGGAGGCGCGTTTGCATATTGACCGTGGCCTCCGAAGACCTATTAGCAATCCCACTGTGTGGGACTTACTGCAGGTAACAGGAGGGGTAGTTGGCCCCCAAAGACAACATTGTGGGCCAGCTACCCCTCCTATTACCTCCAGTAAGTCCTGCACAGCAGGATTGGTAGTTCTCATAGCAGGCCACGCCCCCTTTGCCCACCACTCTGCAAACACACTCCCTGGCGCGCTGTTGGATGGGGATAAAAGTCCCCTTCACTGCTGGAGGTCCCTAGGGACCATTTAGCCTACCTGATACCTCCAGTATGCCCCAGATAGTGGGATTGCTGACAGGTGGAAACAGGACATGCTCCCTTTCTCCACCAGTCTGCAAACGTGCCTCCTGGCACGCTCTTAGTTGGGGGATGAAGTTCCCTTGCCTACTGAGGGTCCCTGGGGGCCAACTAGCCCTCCTGTTATCTGTAGTAAGCCCCACACAGCTGAATTGCAGAGAGTGGTCCAAGGCCACGCCCCCTTTTTACACCACTCTACAAACGCGCCTCCTGGCACACTGCTGCTTGGGGGATGAAGTCCACTTTAGTCCTGAGGTCCTCAGGACACGAGGACGTGATCGCCCCACCAGCAGTGCGCCAAGAGGCGCGTTTGCAGAGTGGTGTAAAAAGGGGCATGGCCTCGGACCACCTCTCAGCAATCCCACTGTGTGGGTCTTACTGGAGGACCTGGTGGGCTAGTTGGCCAGCAGGGACCCTCAGGATTCAAGGGGACTTAATCCCCCAATCCAGAACGCGCCAGGAGGCGCGTTTGCACAGTGGTGCAGAGAGGGGGCAGGGCCTCTGGCGAGATGCTGTCTTCTGCTTTTTTTATTATTGTTAGAAGGGGGGCTGTGTGGTCCCCCTTCTCTTAATTTTTGTGGGCCCTGGGGACCTTATCCCCCAGGGCCTGGCCTTGTTTATTTTTTAATATTTATACGGGAGGGGGGGCTGCGTGGCCCCCCTTCCCTGGGCCAGTTTTGGCCCCGGGACCCCATCTCCTGGGGCAGGCCTCGTTTTAAAAACCTTTTTTTATATTACTACGGGAGGGGGGCCGCGTGGACCCCCTACCCTGGTCCGCTTTTGACCCAGAAGACCACATCCCCCGGGGCCTGGCCACAACATTGGGGACCACAGGTGGAGCCTCAATGCCCCCGTGGTCCCAGCCTCCTGCGGGAGCCGGCATTGCTTTTGGTCAAGGGCCGCCCTGTCATTGCAAATTTAATGTCCCGGGTCATTGCTGGTCAATGTGGGGTGGCGGTCCCCAGGGCTATGGAGGGCTCAAGGAGGGGGGGGGTCACGCGGCGTCCCTCTCAACATGTATGTAGTCCTCAACAGACCCCCGCATTAGTATAATTAGTGCCCCGGGGAAGTGGTGGTCCATGGGGCAGTTTGAGGGGGGGGGCAGGAGCCCCCCCCACACTTCTATATATGTTTTGGAGCCCCGGGGAGGTGGCAGTCCCCGGGGCTCCCCCCGCCCTTAATTTCAGTGTGTCCCGGGGTGGAGGTGGTCCCTGGGGCAGTGTGGGGGGCAGGAACCCCCCACACTTCCTTTAAATTGAAGCCCCGGGAGGTGGTGGTCCCCAGGGCTTGGGGGGACCCGCGAGCCCCCTCACGCATTTTTTAATGAAAAGCCCCGGGAAGGTGGCGGTCGGGGGGGTCCCCCGCATGATAATTTTGCATTGCCCCTGGGACCTGGCCCACCCGGGGGCTTATAGAAAACTAAGCCTGCGCTTCCTTTTTTTATTTTATTTTTTATTTTAAATTCGGCCGGATTCGCGAGCCCAGCGCGAATTTGCCAATTTTCTTTCTTTCTTTTTTTAATGCTTTTTTGGACTGAGCACGCCTAGGGGGTCAGGATGTTTCTACCCTGCCCCTTTTATTCATTTTTAACCTTTTTTCTTGTGACAAGATGGCTGCCAACACTTCCTGGTTTGAAGTGTTGTCAGCCAATTAGAAGTCAGCTTGTGCTCGGGAGGGTTCAGGGATCCACCGTGGTGTGTGTGTGTGTGTGTGTGTATGTATGTGTGTGTATATATATATATATATATATATATGTGTGTGTGTATATATATATATATATATATATATATATATAAAAAAAATATACTATGGATGACATATCATTTTTTATAAAATGATATTTATCTATAAATTATATATGAGAGAACAATGGTAGCATCAACTAATCCAGCTGCTTCCCTGCAGCATCGTTGTTTTTTATTTTTTATCTTATTTTTCAATTGAGTATTTATACAACAAATATTAGTTTCACACTTTTGGGGAAAAAAAAAATACTTTTTTTTCTTTCTTTATATTCATGTCAATTGCACTCTAAGGTGATTTAGACATGTTCACATAAGATATGGTCCAGTCATTTCATATTCAATATTTTCTATGTTGGGGTCAATATTCAAAATAGGATTTCTCATTTTTGGAAGCAAAAATAGGATTTAGAAGCATTCATGCTGCTTATTTAATACCAATTGTTTTGAGAGACTATATTTGACATTGTTGAAAGCCTAATTCATTGTTTGCGTCATTTGCACATATACCTTGTAAATTGTTTACATAAAGTGTACTTGATTGATTATAGCGATATTTGCACACAGCGTAATTTGCACACATTGTAATATGCTCTATTTTGCACATATCTATTTGCAATATTTGCACATGAATTTGCATTAGTTTTGCCCATTTGTTAAAAATTAATGAATGGCTTTCGCATTACTTATATTATCAAGCTAGTAGCTTAGAAAACAATTTGCATTTATGCCTATTAATTGTCTGTAATATATCTTTTTTGCTGACAGTCATGTGCTCTTTATTGTTAGATTCCAGCACAATGATTTTACGATATAATCTGTCATCCAAATAGAAAAAAGACTGAACCATAATGTCAACAATATATTCAGGTACATAGTATTTTTTCTATGTCTACTATCCCACGTGGTGAACACAAAGCATATTTAAAAAAATGGCGGAATATGTACTGACGATCTGTGAGCAAGGGCAACCGACCGAAACGCGTCAGATTTTTGCAACTCTTCAAATAAATACCATCTTTGCCTTATTTCTGGGATTCGTGGTGTCTCTGTTCGCCGAGGAGGAGGTGCAGGGACATCGTGGTTGATTTATTTATTTATTTATTTATTTATATATATATATTCCAGTGTAGAGACTGAGAGCCACACCGATCCAGTTCTTCAAGAATATCCTTTATTTACGGGCACAAAAGACGCGTTTCGAGCTATCCAGCTCTTGGTCACATGACCATAGTTCCGATACACAGGATTAAATGTTTTTTTTTAGGATAACAAAAGTAAAGAAAAGACTCTGGATTTCACCACCATCCAGAGGCTGGGTGAGTAACATAGTACATAGTTATATACTATTTCAATAATAGTAAAAATAATAAGAATGGGCTTGCTCAAATTACAATTTGTAGCTAGTCATTGTAAATACTGAATTTAGGTATAGTCCCTTAGTCTATGATATAGTATATAGTGTTGATATAACGATGTATACTGGGAACGAAAAGGTGCACCATATATCTTTTTAAAGGTCAAAACAACTCTTAATGCCTAACTGTGTATATAGTTAAAAGACTGTTATCTCAGGTCTAGTACCTTAAAAGAAATATATATACATATTATGTTTTGTATTAAACACTAAGTGGCTACAAAATCCTACTATCTGGTGCCTCAGTTAGTAATCTATTGGAGGAGAGTGTGTTTGTAAGTACAAACACCTGATCTCCGTGCACGTAACTTTAACGGTAGTCGGTGACACACTCACTCCATCAGGTCCAATCTATATGGGGGCAAACGGAGAAGGGAAATCTGATTAGTTCAAAGTTTCACACTTGGTAATCTATAGACCCATAACATGGACAAATTCATCGTACACATTTCATCCCATATCATAATTATCACATAGTACATTTATATCCAGAAAAATAAAGAAAAATACGAGAACCTAAGCAAGTCCAAATGGGAAAGTGAAAAAAAAAATACAAAAATGTTAAAACATTACGGAAAAAGAATTCCTATAGGGTGTCAGGAGGTTTCCATACAGACAGGTTAGAGATGCGCATGCATTTTTTCATCAATGTTCAACCCAATAGGGGTGATACTGCCAGCTTGAAGGATGAACTTGGATTCTGATCTGCGTAAGGCCAAAACTCTATTGCCCCTCTAGGGTTTTTTGGAATGGTATCCAATGCAAAGTATTTGGCCTTTGTCCAGTCTCCATCATGATGTTGGTTAAAGTGTCTCGCAGTACTGTAAGTAAAGTAATGGCTCGCCAATGTTAGAGTATCCTCTTCTTTACAGGGAAGGTAGTTGAGCCTATGTACTACTTGTCACATGGACAAGTGATGACATAGACCACAAATTATGTATTACATTGTATGTTTTTTCGTATGCACCATTTTCTGTTGGTTCTTTGTAATGTCACCTCCCTTACATTATCACTGTGACTACAAGCTTAACATTTTCCACACTTGTGGAATCCATCCTTCTTTGCCAGCCAAGTCAGTTGCTTATTTTCCATATGGCTTCTTACTATTTGGTCTTTTATGGATTTACCTTTCCTATATGTTATTGCTGGATGCGGACCTAGTTTTTCTTTAAGTATTTTATCTTGGAGTAATATATCCCATCTTTTCCTGACTATTTGGCTGAACAGATTGGATTGTGAATTGTAGGTGGTGATCAGTCTGATGATGGAATCAGATTTGGTTGTGTTAGTCTTAGGTGCTTTATAGAGTGCTTCCTCCCTCTTTATCGCATCCGCTTTTCTCCCTCCTATCCTTAGCATGTTATTAGGATATCCATTGAATATAAAGATGTTTTCCACGAGACATAGTTAAATCATCTGTAGCAGCATTTTGGTGTGAGCCACTAGGTGTATGCTTCTAGTTTTTAGAAAGTGTTTGCATGCTTTCAATCCATCATTGTGTCTGATGCTGGTATATAAGCTTTCAACATCTAAACATACCAGCCAGAAGTGTTCTTCCCAGTGTATATTCTCAATTTTTTGGAGAACGTCTTTGGTGTCTCTAATATATATATATATATATATATATTACCTACTGGCGGTCGCCAGTAGGTAGTTATAGTTAGGACCACGTTTCCATAGGAAATCCACAACATTCTATTTTGAATAACTTTGGTGCCGGTCGACGAATCCTCGCGAATTTTTCAAAATAGGTGGGGCGCTACGCTCCGCTCCTACCCTGAAAGTCTCGGGGGGATTCGTCAAGCGGGGGCTGAGATAAAAGGGGGGTCCCAAAACGCGTTTTTCCCATGCATTTTTCCATAGGACCTTTAGAAAGGGCTACAGCCCGAACGGCTGAACAGAATTTAATGAAATTTGGCAGAGAGGTAGTCCCCAGGTCAAGGAAGTGCCTTTTGTAGGTTTGGTGTAAATCTGTTCAGTAGATTCTGAGAAAATAGCCTTTAAATCAATATATATATCTGTGGCAGCTTACGGTGCGCTTACCGTGCGCTTACCGTAAGCTTACCGTACGCGTATGGTGGCGTGCGCGATTCTGATTGGCTCTTAGATCTTAGTAAACATTCGAATCGGTCGAAACCAGGAAGCGGCGGCCGCCATTTTCTCTCTCGCTTCCTGAGTTGGGCAGCAAAAACGAACCCCAAAAATGTGTAAAGAGGCAGTTTCATGAGATCCTAACCACCCAGCATTGATACAGGGGTCCCCAAACCACCCCCAAGCCCAAAAAAAAAAAAAATTCGGAAAATCGCCGATTACGCTTACCGTACGCGTACGGTAAAAAATTGTAAAAAAAAAAAAATTATCCACATTCTCCCCACCCCGTGTGCAAATGGTGCCCGAAGGGCACCATTTGTGTATGGCATAAAACATGTAAGAAGTTAACAAAGAATACATTTCACAAAGATGCGCAAAATATGTCCCCCATGTGCGCACGGTGCGCGAAGCGCATCGTGCGTACATGCGCGCACCGCGTGACCACTGTGCGTGCACGGCACTAACTGCGTAAAGTGGGCGCGCGGTGCGCGAAGCGCACGGAACGAACTGCGTTAACTGGGCGCACGCCACGAATGGCGTAAAGTAACTTAGCATTTAAAAAACCTTGCAAATTCACTGAAAAAACCATAGGTTTCACACATGTTATAGTTAGCTGGACATTTTACTGATAAAAAACCAATGAAATTCCCCCGTTATAGTTACTGCAGGCAACTATAACTCACGCGACCGCAATCTTCTGCTGATGACATATGTGTCTTTATGAAAAAAAAATATTTGTAATATATGTAAAGCTAAAATTTAATGGAAGAAGACATGGGCAAATAAGTGTCTAAATACAGTATTAGCATCAGCAGAGGATTGCGGTCGCGTGAGTTATAGTTGCCTGCAGTAACTATAACGGGGGAATTTCATTGGTTTTTTATCAGTAAAATGTCCAGCTAACTATAACATGTGTGAAACCTATGGTTTTTTCAGTGAATATATATATATATATATATATATATATATATATATTTTTTTTTTATTCTCAGGAACTACTGGACTGATTTACACCATGTAAAGCAAAGAGTGCACTCTGGACCAAGAGCTACCTCTCTGCCATATTTGGTGTAATTCTGTTCAGCAGTTCGGGCTGCAGCCGCGATAAATATTTCCTATGGAAATTAACATGGAGAAAGCACCTTTTGGGACACCCCTTTTTTCTTGGCCCCCGCTTGACTAATCACCCTGAAACTTTCAAGACCGGAGCTGACTGGAGCGCCCCATCAGTTTTGAAAATTTAGCAAACATTTGTCAAATGGCACCAAAGATATTGGCAAATCAAAAAACGCATTTCCTATGGAAACTAGGTCATAATTATAACTACCTACTGGCAACCCCCAGTAGGTAAGATATATTTCTGACTGTAATCGTTGGACTATTTATTCTATACACATAATGCTGGTTACATTGCTTTGTTTTAACTTCCTAATAATCGCAGCTCATTCTTTCTATGCAAGGTTACGATCGTTTCAATGAATGTATAGAAAACTTCCTTTATATCTTTCCTTTGTTTACCAAGGGCATGCATGAGTAAACAACGAAAGGGGTAAGAACTGTTTCCGCAATTCCCTTCTGAATCAGAATCTTATGGCCAAGGGTGCCAAAATCACCTGTCACCCCAGATGGGTTCGGGTGAGGCTCTGTAGTAACAAGACTTTATTAATTCCCAGAGGAGCCCTTCTTTGGAATCTTTGACAGGTTGTGAAAGAAACAATAAGGATCTAAACCCATGATCACTATGCTATATTAGAAGGATTGCATCTTATGAACTGTAAGTAACAAAATGATCAGTGTCAAAAACAGTAGCCCACTTACCTATCTTCATAAAATACAAATCTGTTACACGATGTGCTTGGCAGCGGGCATATTAATCCTCTGGGGGTACTTTGTGAGTCAAAACTGTGAATGGACAAAACCCACAACTCTCCCAGAATAGCATTAACCACCAGTTATGCTACCCCTATTATAATTTCCTCAGTATTGCTGGGCATGCGAAGATATCTGCAGCAGGTGTATCGACCCTGCAAGATTCTTAAACATGCAGGCACTTTGTGGCCAGGTCAGTAAGCTAGAACAGATGTGTGGTCACATTTGTCCTTGGGGCCAATTTCTTTGCAGCAAATTAAAAAAATAAAGTGTATAAGTTAACAGTCAGGACTCTGCTTTTCAACCTCTCTTGACTCCACCGCCATTCCTCTGCTCAATTCAATTCAATTCAATTTCAGCTTTATTCGGTACAAATTAATGACCATAAAAGCATACACAATCACAAAATCAAAATATACAAAATATGAATGGCTTGTAGCAGACATAATAATACATTTAAAACACTATGATTAATTAAAACAATAATCTCATTTACACACTAAAATTACATTTCAACAGCTAAAAACACATATGCTTTTCCTAGAATTGATGCATTTGTTTAAAAAAGTGGCGGTATAAAAACAAACATCCGCAGATTGTAAATTAAAAATCAATTTCATTGCGTGCTCAACCGTACGTGTTCCGTATTTAACAAACATGGGTTTAAGCAAGACAATACGAAAATTAGAGTACAGCTTACAAAATAGTAAAAAGTGCATTGTGCTCTGCTTGGAAATCCCGTCACATCTACAAGGCCCTAATGGATGATTTTTCATTATTGGATGGGCCACCAAGTGGTGTACTATTCCAAATCTGAGTCTGGTTAGCACAAATCGGCCTGGTGACAAGGGTTAAGTAGACAGGAAATCCATCCATAGATAAATATCTGTTATAAAACATAACAGTGGACAGAGTACCAGCAATAACAGTTCTCTTCCTCTCAGCATAAGCTAGGAAGACCCTTTTTAGCTCAACCTTGGGGATCAATAAAACAGCGTTTGGATCAGTTACAATATTCAGGTTAAAGATATCTGAGAAACACACAATAATGTATTTAATCCAGGGTATTGCTATGGCTTTGTCTAATCGCAAACAGTCCTGGATAATAGACCTAGTAAAGGACTTCTCCTCATTCAACCAAATAGACCGCCAAATCATCAGAGGTCTAAGTGACAAAAGGTCAAGTAGATAATTCACAGATAGTTCCTGATGGCTCAGAGCATTAGAGGCCGATGTGGGTAAACATAAAAGTTTTTTAAGGAAAGAATTCTCTTCCAGTTGCAATTTATATGCGCAGCAATAACCCCAAATTCCTGCCCCATACAATGCAAATGATACACATCTCGCCTGATAAATTTTTATCATATCTCTGGTCCTACGATCCCCAATTTTCTGAGCAAATCTAAAAATTCTGTGTCCATTTCTAGCCATTTTATTGCGTATATTATTAAATTCATGTGTCCACTTTTTGTCACTAGAAAAAGTTATACCTAGATAACAGAATTTGTCCACTTGCTGTACTTTTGCGTTGTCAATAAAAAAACCTTTCGTTGTATGTTTAGATTTCTTTAGGCCACAGATCATAGTGTACGTTTTGCTTTTGTTAATAACTAATTTTTTGTCGACAATAAAGGATGCAAAACTATCCATCAGTCGTTGCAACCCTATCGGTGTTCTTGACAACAACACAGCATCATCGGCGTATAATAACACCGGTACTGAAACACCATTGATCATGGGAGCATCTGCATGAACTTCCTTTAAAATAGCATCAATTCCATTAATAAATAAAATAAATAAAAGAGGAGCTAAAATACAACCCTGCCTTATACCTCGTTTTACGCTAAAGTTCGGGGTACATTCTCCCTTCCTACCAAAACGTACACATGTTTTTAATCTCTCATACATCCTGGCAAGAAAATAAATTATGCCCTCTGGCGCACCCAGTTTCAACAGGGTTGACCACAAAATTGAGTGGTCAACCATGTCGAAAGCGCTGCTTAAATCAGCAAAGCACAAATATATAAGGCCAGGTTTAGCTTCACTATACTTCCCGATCAATAATTCTAAATTAATACATTGATCGAGCGTACCCCTGCCTTTCCTAAAACCATATTGGCTGTCTGCCAAAATACCATCCTGTTCTGCCCATTCTTCCAATCTTACCAGCATAATCCTGCTCATAACTTTTACGGAAGAATCCAGTAATGAAACTGGTCGATAGTTTTTAGCATCAGACCTGGATCCTTTTTTGTATATTGGTACAATAATAGACTCCTCCCAGGTCGGCGGGGGTTCTGTACACACCGCGGCATTGAAAACAGCAGCCAACAAGGGGCCCCACACTTCCGGTGCTTCCTTGTACACATCACTTGGAACCCCATCCGGGCCTTGGGCCTTTCCTCCCTTGCTTGCCCTAATCCCCCTTTCAACTTCTTCCACAGAAATTTCCAGTGGTAATATAGGCCATCTATATGAGCCAACATTAGTATTTTTACCTGAATCAAAGATAGTTGAAAAATGGGTAATCCAACCTTCACAGGAGACATTTGCTGTTAACTCAGGTGTATTTGTCTCCTTAAGGAATGGAGAGTTGACTGTTGCCCAAAATAACGTGCCATTAGAAAGTTCCGCCGCTTGGTTAAGAGAATCCCAGGCCTGATGCTGAAGAACCATCTTCCTATTTTTAATGGCATTTTTATACTCTAACCTCAGTATTATTACTAGTTTTTTATCCCTAGGCCTTATTGCTAGGGCCTGCTTAAGGTTAGTCAGAGCAGCAGAACAGGTTTGGTCAAACCAAACAAATCCAGGTTTTGTACCACCCCTGTTACCACCTGTGAACTTTGCGTTAATGGCATTGTTGATTCCTATAAAACTAGATAAGACCCGCTCATGATCCAATCTATTTTCCAAAATAAAAACAATGTCTGCTAAATTCATCATTATGATGGATGCAGTCAATTCGGATGCTTTTGCGCCTATCCACCTAAGCCTTACCCCATTAGCCCGGTGGGCTTCTATATTTTCAACTGTGGTCCCTGCCTCTCTATCATTCTCCTCCCACAGAGTCATGGTCACAATAATACAGTTGTCGTCACTAGTATCCATTATTTCCATTTCCAGTGGAGCAAAACAGTCGACAATACTAGAAGATACCAACACATGGTCAATCACAGAATTAGAGCGCCAATTCCTGAATGTGGGTACAGGTAAACCATTACTGTCCCTACAGCAATCCAAAATTTCCAAGTCAAGGCACCCCATTAATGTATTCACATTTTCCCCATACATATCATGACCAAAGTGTGGAACCTCCCATCCAGCATTGTTAGTAACCCCACAGGCCTTTGTAGATAATAATTCGCATAATGAGGTATTAAAATCCCCACACCAAATGATATCGAATACAACATTGGAATCCAAACTCAGGGTATCAATAGCATTGGCCAAATCGGTTATTATTCTGCCCCTGGTGCTATCAAAGATATTGTTATAATAATTAATCAGAAGGATATTACGGCTTTTGCCTTCACGGATCCAGAGCATCTGGACTAGATCACCCACCGGTAAATATTTTATCACCAGTATTTGTCGGTGGACCGATACAAGGGTGAGTAAGCCCCCCTTAGCTCTTCCCAGGCCCTCTCCATATGCTGGTAAATTATATGAAACAAATCCTTCGTAGTCAATATTACTTTTGCACCAGGTTTCCTGGAAACATAAAATATCGTACCTGTTAATAAAAGTTTCCCATCCAGGGTCTCTGCTCTTAGATTTCAGACCAGCTACATTCCAGCACACCAGTCTGGAACATGTACCTATTCTGGCGTTAATCCCAATGGCAGAACCTCGGACATTTCCCTCAGCGTTGCCAACCCCACTTGTTTGGCCCATATTGCATATATTCCCAAATCCCTCGTGAATATTCTCTGCCTCATTCTGATTAGGCGCATATCCTGAGTCCCTAGATATTATTTCAGGTGCACAGTCATGCATATGTTCATACCCATCGGGTCCCTCCTCCCTTACTGAGCATATCTCCGTCTCTTGTATGCGTCAATCATTAGAGTCCAGGGAACTAAGTGCATGAAATCTGTTCTGTGTGGGAATATCAAAATAAGGTTTAGAGGTGGGCGGGTAAGTAGAGATTCTAGTATTGTTCCTTCGGTTGGCATTAAGATGATTATAAAAGTAACCTAGTGCTCGGGCACATACATTGCCATCGGAAATTGGGAGAGATGCAGCTCTAAGGAGGACTGTAGTAACATGCTGTGGATGTTTAAAATGTATAATTACACAGTCCCCCTTTGAGCTTTTCCTAGCACTCCCTATCCAATTAACTCTCCTGGTAGTCAAAACATTATCAGAGAAATTCAGTGGGAAACCACACTGTCTATTTAGCCAAGATAGACATTTATTTTTTAAGGAATCGTGTGTTTCTTGATAACCCCTATTATCAAGCGGCGGTACATTTGTTAGTACCACCACATAGGGAGCACACACAGGTGGGAGATTAACAGCATGCTTTTTGTTAGTTTCTTCCCATCCATTTATATTTCCTATGGCTGGGATAGCCTGACTGCCTAAGTGCATGCTCCCCTGAGGTATTATCGGGTTAACACTACCATTCCCTTTATTTTCTATGGCCTCCTTAGAAGGGTCTCCCTGTACATAATGCTTACATTGATTGCTAGTTGTGTCAGTTGCAGCAGTTGTGACAGTGGTTACCTCTCCTGGATTGTCTAAGGCCTTGCTAAGTAATCCACCCAATCTTGCAACCTCTTTTGTTAATTCCTCGATGTTTGATACCAGCGGGTCTATAATGCCTCTAATCTTTAAGTCAATAATCTCCTCTAGGTTAGTTACTATATCATCATCTACACCAACCTTGTTAGATTTACTTGTTACATTTGCTTCAAGAACTTTAACTGGTGAGGCTGCTCGTTTCCGCACACTACGCAATCCCCCCTTCTTAATAGGAAATTTCCTACATGTTCTAACTGCCCGAGGTACGGGGGTCGGTAAACATTGTTCTACCATTCCTCTGCTCATGTTAACTCCCAGTGTATGGGCTCCCTAAGTATACCTTTTTCAATTGTAGCACAGCCCAAAACCCCAACATTCACCCCTGCCCTCCATTCTGCGGCCTTGACCGGTCACTCTACTTCTGGCCTTTCCCTGTGTTAAGCAATTTTACAAATTGTGCTGAGGTCTGAAATGCACATCAACAGGGAAGTGAATTGCAATTTGATGAAGGCAGACCTTCGCCTCTCTATACCTCCGCGGTGCAGTAAATACACTAATCTGACCATGTTACCAGGGGACAATCTCAGATAAACATTCAATCAGGGAACTGTCTTCGCCAGCATGCCCCTTGCCAGCAGGCGAGAAGCATCTGTGCAAATATCTGATTGTGCGCGTTCACTGACAGCTGCGACACTTAGATTTGTGGGATTTATTCCCTCTCACAGCTCATGCCCAGCTCGAACTGCTGCCTTTCCACTATAATTGTTAGAATCTTTAGGTAAGACCGTAATAATTTGGTCAATATTGTTCATAAACAGGTGGTCTACTGAGGGGAAAAAACGGAATTTCTACTGCACGAAGATAAGAACAGTAAAATCCGTGGGGGGTCTGAGGAATAAGTGAAGACCCTGATTCGCTGGCGGGTGGTTGTTCAGACGGAAATATCTTGGGACTGTAGACGGGACTCCAGGCACACGAAGGGTCTTTAGAGTCCTACCTTGATTCAAAAGCAGGGAATGTCTTCTCTCTTAGAACTGACCTGGAATCAGGGGTCCTGGGCGTCCTAGCGGCACCCACCCACCCACGTGAACAGTTCAACCCTTCCCAACAATAGCTCGAACGGGTGACGTAGGAGCATCTGATTAACTAGACCAATCATCGGCTACCTTTAAGTCAGAAATGCAGGTGTAGAACTTAATACTTGTTTTTAATAATCAGAGACAAACCAAATGATATATCTTTTCAATCCTAGAGCTATATGTTGACGTCTCTTAAGAGTTAACATGATCTGATGTCACATGTGTTTGGAGAAGGTCATCCTGGGATTATTCATAGGTTTTTGTTCCTGGTTTGAGGTGGTCAGGGTTTGCTAGTCTTTTGGACTTTACGCTGCTTTCTTTGGCAAATGTTTCCATGCGAGGGAAAACATAGCAAGCTTATTGGGAGTAAGGGGGCAACGCTTGCCTTAGAAATGAAGAGGGTCATTGTGCCAGACGCGGTGCAGTCTCAAAAGTTAACTGTACTTTCTCAGCACAAGCAGTAGCATATTAAGCATGCCATGGGCACTGAGAGCTATGCCCCCCCCCCTATCCACCCCCTCCTACACACACCTCCTACATTGATAGTAAAATAGCGCCAGAGCCAGGGTGCAGTAGTATTTTGAGACACTTGAGCCCTGGTGCCAACACACTGCCTGCACCTAGGGTTGCCACCTGGCAGGGTTTCTACTGGCATGAGCAATATTTTAATGTTCCTTACAGTACAAAATTTAGGAAAATCATCTAAAGCTGGTATTTAGACCCCTTATCAGTACATCATTTAAACAGTAAAAATAAGGAAAAAACACTTTAAAATGTGCTCCAGCGCTGCCTTAATTTAAGTAAACAAAGACAGGGAGGTCATGTTAATAGTGAATACAGATGATGTAATATTAATTTCTATTTATATATCCTGCCCGGCCCTTCGCAGCATCTTAAAACGTGAACAAATAGCTGGTATGTTTTTAGTGGTAAGGGTGGCGGCCCTACCTGTACGATTGATGGATGCCCACTGACCCGAAGCTCAGTAGAATAGAACGCTGGAGGACTCGGCGCTCCATTGAAGACAATGGGCGGCTCGTGGCCAGCAAAGGCCATACTGGTTCTAAATGCACTGTTCCGCGTCATAGGCCTTTGCCTATGGCTTCTGGCCTGTCAGGGCCTTAAACAAGTGATATTCCCTAAGCAGCGGCTGTGACGTGTTTGCAGACTCCCACGAATCTGACGCGCTTAATGTTTGAGTGACTCACACAGGTTGAGTGCAGTAAAAAGCACAGCCGTTGAGGTTACATATCTTATTTAAACTTCCCATCAGTCGTCATTTGTTCTTCGTCATGGCAACGAAGTGAATATTTTCGACAGCTACTCGGGCTTCATTGAAACAATGACGTCTGGCGCGTGCATGGCGGTGGGGGAGGAGGGAGCACAATGTAAATTGCGTAATGGCTTCAACAAGCAGTGGATTAGAGAAACGCTGCCGGGCTGCGTGCACCTGGCTCGTCGCTGCAAACGATGTCAGACGTTCAAAATACACCGGTGGACTTTCAGAGCAGAATTTGTTCCATCCGAAAAGCGTGTGTCTTGGTGCAAGGAAGCGACGCAGTTTGACCTTTCGTGCTATCGGTTGACTTGTTAATTATTGTAAGAGCGCTAGAAATGTGGTCGTTGTGTCAGCTTCAGCCATTTTATCTGCGTTTTCACACATTTTTTCTTTTACAAACCTGTGAAAACAAATTGCGTAAACACTGATAAAATAAGTAAGCTTCATATATGTGAATTTCTTTACTCTCCGTCTGAATTACACGTTTCTTATGAAGTAAACTAAATGCAGATAAGTACTACAGTGGCTTCCAGTATTTTGGTTGACCCAAATTCCAGGCAGCGTGATAGACTGTTTTTTCCAACAATGTGATATCATATTTATTTATCAGATATGCACGCGGAAGGTCTCTTGAACCACAACAATGGCCTCATTGCATAAAGGTCGATAAAGGCACTGGCAGGCGTTACTTCTAGCGGTATTAACCTCAGTGTCTGTCTGTCTGATATAATACGCTCAATAGAAAAACATGATTTAAGGTTTAAATGATAAAATGGAGTCTGAGAATTTGAGTGACATATATATAGAACTGAAACACTGCTTATTGGAAGGGAAAAAATGTAGCTAATCTCCTCAGAGTACATCGGAGCATATCAACAACAACCGGCGATAATTATCGCTGAGCGCACTTAGCGCCAGGATAATTATCGCCGGCTAGCGCCGATTTTTATCGCTGAGATAGCATGCTATTAGCAACGCTTATCTCATCAGCGATAAAAATCCTGGCGCTAACTGGCTAACGTGAGATTATCTCTGGAAACCCAGCGATAATCTCACGTTAGCTTGTTGATAGGGACAGACAAACTTAGCCATGATATCCTCCTTCCATAGGATATCATGGCTAAGTCAGAAAATTACCAGACGTAAAAAAGCAGCGTTAACCGCGGTTAGCGCTGCTTTTTTTGTCTCTAACAGGGTTAGTGATATTCTTGATAATAGGAGAAATGTCGCTCCTATTATTTTACTCTGGAACGCCGCCTTTGCATCTCATTAGAGATGCAAGGGGAAGCGTAGAGTAAAAGGGTGCTAACATGCAAATTTGCATGTTTGCACCCTGTTGTTGATAGGGTGCTAGTTTTACCTCTGCTTTTTTGGCTTTTAAAGCCAAAAAAGCAGAGATAAAGCCCTTTTTGATATGCCCATCGTTTTTAAAATCATGCTGTGCTTGTTTCTCTATAACGTGATTGAACTTCAATAACTTCCATTATTCTCCTACATTCAGGTTGGTAGTGCCTTTTACTCGGGGTCACTGAACTATGCTACTTTTAGCCGTGGCTTTTTCCGCATAATTATGGATTTACCGTATAATTGATCAGCTGCAGATTTTATCCAAAAATATAGTTTCTAACTCAAACTGATCAAAAGTTATTAAGACTGGAGCAAGTTGTGTTGCTGCGGAGTGGAATGCACCTTCACAATGGTTGACTGGTCATCTTTCTGTTGCTTAGTGCTGCATTTAGGTGTCAGGCGGAACTAATAAGGTGAATGAATCCTTTGCTCAGATAGTGTTCACATGTGGAAAATGACAAAATAATAAGTTTATGCCATCACAAAATCGGTTGCATTGTGCCACATAATTTGGCTTTTCTTGCCGCACAGTTTAGTAAACTATGTTGCAATATTTGGTCCTCCCCGCCACCTAATTCCGTGGCCCTACCTTTACAGACTTAAAGTACTTTGGGTTCCCCGGCAGACTCGTGAAAGCTAGGGGTGGGCGGAATTTGCGTAGTCTCGCTACGCAAAGGTCCGCGAAACGGTTAAAAAATCTCAGCGAGGCTGCAGAAATTCCACAAACACATGGAATTGTTTGTTCGCGAAGCTTTTTTCCTGTTCGCGAACGCTGTTTGTGTGCTCGGGGGGAAATATCTCGCGAACACGCATTTTAAGAACATGAAAAAGCAAAAAATTCCGCGAAGCCGCGTAACGCAGAATTTTGAGCAATTCCGCGTTCTCCGCGGAACGCGAAATTACCCAAATTCTGCAAATTCCGAGAGCGGAACGGAATTTTCCGCCCAGGCCTAGTGAAAGCTCAAAGCGTTGAATGCTGAATAAAAGGAAGTGCGTAGTTGCCAAGCGGGCCCTTCCCACCATGGATGCACCTATCTCAGGGACCTGCCTTTAGCTTCCTCTGCTTTTGGGCACCTAGCTGTCCTAAAGAAGAACCTGTTTCTGTTCATCCTTAATTTAATTCCCAAGCAGTGGTCGTTTTATTTTCTTCAGTTCAGAAGGTGAAAGGCACCGCATAGAACCCTGCCTTTTTATAACTCACTTGGACGGGAATGAATACTTTCTGTGTGCATTAAGTTGTGCTGCCGTACACTTCAAAGTACTTGTTCTTGTGCCCGGTACTTCGAATGGTTAACTTGTTTATTTGGAAACATCGTGCAACTGTTGCACCGAAGCCAAAATGCTACCGTCAATCTGGTCAGACAGTTGCCATGCAACCGGCCAGCTTTTTGTTTCCCGAAGCACTGTACATTGCACCTGTCTCTACTGATAGTAACTAACTCCCTCTTGCTTTGTGACTGATGGCGTCCCCGATGCTTCGTGTTTCGAAACTGCCATAAAAGTTTCTGCGTGGTGTTTAACTTGTTATCAAATTTTCCATCCGAAACACTTTCATTATTGTGCATTTTCACTCTGAGGAGTTGTCAAGTTGTTTTAAAATGAAAAGTAACAATCATAATAAATCGAACTTGTTTTTTTTTTTTTTGCATAGCTTTTCAACTTTGGGGCATGAAATAGCAAATGTTACTATTAGCCACCTCATCATATCCGCCTTGTCGGCTTCAGGATAAGAAAGGTGGAGTTGGTACTACTAGCAGTAGGACGTCTTCGAATATTATTGTACACATGGTAGCAAAGGACAGTGCCAGTGTAGAGCCCATTATATACAAGCAGTTACACAGCATTCCCACTGTGGTTGTATATCGTCCAGCCGCGGTCGGTAGTAGGAGTAACTGCAGGGTGGTGACGTGGGGAGGAGGAGGGGCAGGGTAAACTATGGATTACGGAGGTTTACAGGTAAATTAACATAAATTAATAAAACGAATTTCGTTGCGTGCACTGCATCCCCAAATGCGATGCAGTGCGCGCAACAAAATTCGTTTTATTAATTTATATGTTAATTTACCTGTAAACCTCTCTAATCCATAGTTTACTACCCCCCACCCTGGCCCTCGCCCTCCCTACGTCACTGCCCTGCAGTTACTCCTACTACCGACCGCGGCTGTTATCGTCCTGATCCTAACAACCCTCCGACAAGGTTCTGTAGGGGCCAGGTTATGGCTAACCTCCTTTTTAAAGGGTCTTAATTTTCTGGGCAGCTCAGCGGCTAAGCCCGTTAAAAGGCTTCAGTTTACAAATGGAAAAGTCCTGCTCATTGCTCTCATGAAAAAACAACAAGGTGTTGCAAGAAATGCTTAAATTAATCTCAGCCACTGTCGATCTCTTGAGACGCATTCTAGACCATCATTTTTCTCCCACTGTATCAATTTAGATAGAGACTCATCTGATGCAAATCAGTCTTGGCCGTGCTCCAATGGGAACAGTCCAGCCTGAACTAACAGTTGGGGCAGCGGTGGCCGGCACAGGTGAACATGATAGGGGGAGGGGTGGGGAGTGGGGGAAGTCGACAGACGATCGAATAGGCATAAATTAATCAATATTACCTATTCCGTCATCTGTCGACTCAACCTCCCCCCTCCCCTCCCCGCCCTGCCCCGCCCCACCGCCCTTACCTGTGCCGGCCTCTGCTGAGTCGGGGTGCCCTCCAGCCAGTAACACAAGCAACCTCAGACCAGTTTTGACCTGATTTTTACATTTTTTTGTATTTTTAATTTTTTAGTTCTCATATCGTCTGAGATGGGGAACCTTCTTACTCAATCTCATTTCCACTGTAAATTTCTGGATCAGGCTCCTCGTCACTCAGCTTCCTCTGCATGCTCCAGGCCTCATAAGGAAACAACATCAATTGTAGAGGTATAAAGCCATAAATACATATAAGAGTCACTCTACCTACTCAGTAGTAACATTTGCTATGCGATATATGGCTATAGAATGAAAATGAGACACCTACTTATTGGTATCACGCAAATCAGGGATCTGGCATGGGGTGCATTGCATGGCTATCTCGTCCAGGAGGGACAATTACATTGCATCCACTACTTCACAGATAAGCCCACTGGAGACCGTTTGTAAACATGTTACGCTGGGAGTCGGCACTTTGCAAGAATCATGTTGCTGGTAAGTACTGTGCATTCACATAAAACTACTGGAGAGAGATAATTGGGACACTTAAACAGGCTATTGGGTGGGAATTAGCGGGTAATCCCCGGGAGACGCTGTTGGGCCTACTCCCGGACCAAGCCAAAAAGAAACGTAGTCGTAAATTTCTGAATTTAGGATTAGTGCTGGCTAATCGTCGCATTGCCATCAAATGGCTAAACACATGAGGAATGGTTGTGGGATATGATGGAATGGGCTACGGCAGAACAAATTAGAATGAAACCAGATAGAAGAGATTAAAAGCTAGAAGACCTGAGAGAATGGAGGGAGATGATGTTAAAGCTCAGTAACAAGGAAAACACACTTGTCCGAGAGAGTACACCTGACTAAAAGATCTGACACACACACCTCCACGCTGGAGGACTTTGGAGATGCTAGAGTATGATTGGGGGTTCTTGAAGAAGTATGACTTGTTGCTGGTCTACAATTTATTTGGGAATTGCTCTGTCATATGTTTACCTAGGCCTCTAAACTACACCAATACGCTTCTGTCTTTTCTTAATCATCAAACTTCCACCTGGGAGAAAGGGAGGAGGGTGTGATAAGGGAAATGTTTTGTTTAAGATTTAACCACAGGTGTCAGCATATTGATGTTAGCTACATGATAAGTCTGATTTCTGATGCTATGAATTCAATAAAAATGGTTTAAAATTATTTTTTGCTAGTAAGTAAATGTATGAAGAATGAATATTTTACCCTACAAAGAATGCACTTGCCATTAAACCAGTGATTATGTGCAATTTTATTATGCCATTCCAATAAGCATGATGATTAGCATATTTCAGCCTGTTCAACAGGCCTTTCTCCTGAACGGAGGTAAACAAGAAAGACGTCAACATTGCTTCCCACATGTATCTTCTAAAAATAAAAGAAAGACTAACCTCATCAACACTCACTGGTGTACAATGAATAAAAGAGACAGTCTAAAATATACATAAAAGCTCTTCGAAGATTTTAGCTTAAGGGTGAACATTTATAATTCTAATTCACTTCATGTTAAGCACAATCCCTCCAATTCCAATGTAGTTAATTTTACATATCCTAAATGCTTGTGTTAAATGCAGCTATCTCATCCAGTCGCTCAGAGATGTGTACTGTCAGAAAAACACGTGAAACCCCAGTGGGTCATTTGTCAATGGAATATCAATATATGCTTCCACAATTGTGATACATAATGGAAAGTGTCTTGCTACAAGGTTGATAACAATGATAAGGGGGTTCTTTATTTTCAAATCTTATGTTCAATCAGTGATATGAAAGGCTCAGCCAACGCGTTTCATTCCCTCTTGGGGAACTTCATCAGGGCTTCAAACAATAATACGATTCATATAAATATTTTTCAGTTGCAATAGTCATCTCTGCATTCAGCATTGACAGCGGTCCAAGTTCCAGATAGAAAAAGGCAATATTCACGTCCAGTAACGTACTGGATTATTTCGGGATTTTATACAGGTATGTCAAGTCCTGTTTATATGTCCATTAAACGTACTCCGCTGGTCGTATTCCCGTGTTTGAAGCCCTGATGAAGTTACCCAAGAGGGAATGAAACGCGTTGGCTGAGCCTTTCGTATCACTGATTGAACATAAGATTTGAAAAAAAAGAATTTGTTTGACATTATTAGTTGTTTTCTGGACTTCATTACCTGGCGCACCCCCTCATCATTGTTATCAACTGTGGATCTGGAGCACAGTGGCGTCGTGCAGTGGCTGGCGCTGGGGTTAGTAGCGCAGGAAACCTACACATTGGAACTAGCGGAAGGTGCGGAACTTGTACTACTTTTGACACTGTCTTGCTACAAGGTGTTTGCCGAAAAACATCGGTGAGAAAAATTGTCTAAAATATAGTAGTCCATTTCACCTCCTCTCTCTCAACCGAGCTGCCCCTACAATCACTCGTTGACAGTATTTTTGCATTTCAGTCCAGTACAGTAATCCACTGCCTTTTGGCTAGTTGTGTGGTATACACATACCATATACACACACACAATATGATATTAGTGTCAGAGAAAACATGTCGAGAGGGCTTTGTAGGATGCCCAATTTCTAGTTAGTCTGAAAAGTTTCTCAGTCTCAGTAGTCTAAGCGCAAATTATAGGTCTGTTTGCAAACTCCATTATAATCTGAAATAGATGGCATAATTTCCAGTTTCAGAAACATGTTCACTTTCTAAAGCGCATCAAATACCATCCAGTGTTAGAAATTGTACAATCTTCCCAAGTCCTGGCATGCAATTCTGTAGTCTAAATGGCACAAGGCCCCCACCACGTGACTTACTGTTCAGATTGTAAAATTTCAGACTGTCCCAGGCGAGTTACTAATTGTTCGGTTTTAAAAACTGCAGAACTACTTTATTATCCTGCATTCCATATGTGCCCAGTTACTGTCTGGTCCTAGGCAAATTATTTAAATTCTCAGATGCCAAAAGGTTGCTTTTCAAGATAGGTTGACCAATTGTTGAGCCCTACGTGTAAAATAATACAGGACAACTATGTTCTACCTGAAGGTGCCCTTCTTTTGCTGCATTCTTATTTTGGTGACTAGTGAAGGTATGTAGAGGACAGTCATGCTCCAGTGGAGGTGACATTACATGAGTAATCCATTCCCGGGTTGGTAGGTGGGGAAAACGGGTTAGTGACCTATTATCCTACCTATCTCTTTTTCAAACTCTTTACTGTCGGGCGGAAATGTGCCATAACAATATACATCTTTAATGTACATTTATTTAAAAATAAAAGAACACAACAAAAGATCAAAATACAAATTAATTTGATTCTATAAAATAACAAAAAAAAGTTTAAAATGTGAAGACAGGAGTACTTTGCAACTCCCGATTGCCTCCCTGTGCAGTTTTTGAAATCAGCCTTCTATCTTTGTATTTACACCCTGCTCCCTTCTATGACAATCCCCAGTATCACAAACTGACATGTTTCATTGCAATGTTGGGATCAGTAATAGCACATTAGAACAACCCCAATGCAACCGCTTTTTGTTCACGATTGAAATATTGGACAACCATTCTTTTTTATACACTGCATGAAACCCTGTGGCACTACCACACTTATGATTGTCTCTGTGTGATGTGTATGTGATGTAAAGTGCTCTCACACTGGTATGAGAGGCTTTATACAACAAAAGGAATGCATTAGAGAGAGATTGGTTATGGAGACTTGAGAGCCATTGTTGGAGGGTGGTAGTGAGGGAATCCATGGATAAGGAGGTCATTGGGGGCACCAACAAACATTGTCGTACCAGGTGCCACAAGCACTAAAGCCAGCCCTGGCCAGAGGTGTCATAAAAGTGTTGAAGAGGATGGGGCTGAGTGAGGATCCTTGGAGTACACCACAGATTATTTCCTTGTTTTTGAAGGTGAAGGGGAAAGGTTGACTTTTTGCATTCTTCCGGTGAAATAGGCGATCCATATGAAGCATCTCCTTTGATGCCTATGTAGTGCAGCCTTACTGGCGAGTGTGTGGTGGGAGACTGAATTGAAGGCTGCCAAGAGGTCTAGGAGGATCAGAGCTGCAGTCTCCCCTCGGTTGAGTGAGGCTTGGATTTCATCGATAGCTGCGACGAGGGCTGTCTCAGTGCTGTGGTTCCTGCTGAATCCGGATTGGGAGGAGTTGAATAGGAGGTTCCATTTCAGATATGAGGAAAGTTGTTGGCTGATGGCTTTTTCTAATATTTGGCCGGTAATGGGAGTAGGGAGATCGGTTTGTTGTTGTTGAATTTGCTGGGGTCTACTGATGGTTTCTTTAGTAGGGTGTTGACTTCTAAGTGTTTCAAGTCCTCGGGGAAGGTGGCAATGGCAATTGAGGTGTTTCACAAGGTGGTGAGTACGCGGCTGATCCTGGCTTCGCCTAGGTTGAAGATGTGGTGAGGGCATGGGTCAGTTGGGGGCCCATAAGTGGACCGAATTCATGATGGAGGCAGTGTCCTGTGGGGCGAGCTGGCTCCATTTTGTTAGTCAGATGTCTGTGGTAGTAGTGGGGTCATTGTGTTGCTTGTAGACGTCGGTGGCTTTTGGCGGGGGTTTGAAGTTTCTGTAGATGTTGGCGATCTTGTCGTTGAAGGAGTTTGCAAGGTTGTTGCAGAGTTCCTGTGAGAGGATAATGTTGTGTGTTGCAGCTGAGGGTTGGAGAATTCTTTTACGAAGTTGAAGAGTTCTTTGCTGTTATTGGAGCTTGATACGATGTGTAAGGCTAAGGCCTTTATCAAGTTTTATCAAATTGCCTGCTTCATATCAACCATTCCAACCATCATCTATCTTCCTTTTTTCATCTTCCAGCAGCACAGTCCTATTTATGCTTATTCTATAGATCTTGTACATTGACATTTCAAGACCTCAAAATTTTCTTTTTGGTTTTGTATGCTGTGCGTCAGTATCCAGGATCTCTGAGATCTTGTCTCTCATTGAGTCCAAAAAAGAGACCAAACATCCTTGTTAGGGGCAGTTCCCCATTGTAGGCAGCTGACTCTGTATATACTATACCAAAGTAAGGTATAGTGTGCACTGAGTCCAGGATGTCCCCAAAGGTATAGCAGAGGCTAAATTAGGTAAGTACTAACAGCTCTTTTTGTGGTAGTGTCGGCGAGAAGTTAGACTTATAACAGAACATAACATGCATATTTGTATAGCGCACATTCACCCAAGGGTATCTTGGCGCTGAATAACAGATGTTTATTGTTACCCAACTCAATGTTACTCATTTTATCGACCTCAAAAGGATGACCGGCTTAGTGGGCACGCCAGGATTTGAACCTGTGACCATGAGATCGAACACAGGCCCTTACAGTGGGCAGATTAGTAAACTGAGCCACCAGACCCGGTTATGCAGAGGGTGTGTTGAGCATTTATTGTATTCACTCAATCAAGGACTGATGCACACACCCAGAGACAGAATCCAGACCAATTAGGTAAGTTTAAAACAAGTATACTAATGTTTTATTTTAGAACCAAGCAGGACTTGGCAAGGGTGAGTAAAATATACTTTTAAATGCAAGACTGTTTAAGGAAATGCAGTTGAGCTTGAAATTACAATTCTTACAAGTGCGTATCACAGTTAAATGCTGTTCGTATCATAGAGTAAAAACTTTTAGATTACTTTTGAATTACTTTAGATTACTTTGAGTATTGGGGTGGTATGCCTAGATACCACACCCTAACATTTTTACATATAAGGTAAGCACTACTTTTATACTCCGCAATTGAATTCACTTTTCTCTATACATTAGCAGTTCCACACTTAAAACAATTTTGGGCCCAAAATCTTATAACATGGGTTCCTATGGTAGAAAAATGGTTATCAGTTTTAGAGGTAAGTACCGACTCATGAGGGTGAGTTTTGGGGGTTAGGCTTAAGGTTCCCCAAGGTCTAGGAGGGCACTCAAGTGGCACCACCATGCAGTTGACCGGCCGGGTGCAGCGGCCCAACGTTAGCCAATGGGGCTAAGGAGGGCTTTGGTTAGGGTCTGCTGAAGAGCAGGCCACCTGAGTGAGGGAGCCAAGTTCCTAGAGTTAAGGTCAGCACTGCTGGGGCCAACGACCAGCACAAAATTTGCACCACCAGCGGCACTCGGGAGGCCAGGTGCCGGATGCCAAATGGACATTGGGGTCCCTGTGCTTTCCAATTGAGACCTTCAGATTTGGAAAGATGCTGCAGGCTCGGGCAGGGGGAATTCCTGAAGGAGGACACCGACAGGAGAGGTAAGTTGGGATCTTGGGGAATGCCTGGATACCGTTGTTTGGGCCACCCAAGGCCGTGGGGCGTCGGGTAAGGGGTGTCTTCTGGTGTCTGTTTTTTCATACTAGCTCTAGTCGTGGTCGGGGGCACCCTTCAGGTTGAGGCTGTAGGCATCGTCGGGAGTCTTGAGGGAGGTCATGGATCACCAGATCAGGATCAATGGGGAGACCTCCTTGGGGTGTTGGGCCACTCGATCTTGGGCCATGGGCATTGGGTACAAAGTGGTGCAGAATCACAGAGCAGACGGGATTCGGATTCTGGAGGTGAGACTTTGGTTGAGAAAATCCGGTGCTCCTGGGAGACAGAGTCTGTGGGAAGGACCTCCGGGTTCTAGGGTTGCTGGCTGCTGGACTCGCCGCGGTTCTCCCTGTAGGCAGGTCGGAAACGGGTCAGGCCGGTAGGGTTGGGGCCAAGGCAGTTGGTGTCCTCTTCTTCCTGGGTCAGCATGGCTCTTCGGTCCTTCTGCTTTCTTCTTTAAATCTCAGGTCATACTACATTTAGGGCCTTTAAAGGGATGTGCAGGTTGCGACCAGTGGGTCCCTTCCTTGGGGTGGGTACACCCCCTGTTATGCTACCCTCCAGTGGGAGGGGCCATGAGCCTCTTCCTAGTTGGCTGAGTCCACTCATGATGAAGAGGACTGAGATGTGCGCTTCACCTCGCCTCCCCCCACCTTAAGGGTGAGGTTGGCAAAGGTGGGCACACCTCTCTTCCTAGCTTGGGTTTCTTGGCAATACTCCTGCCCAAAGTGGGAGCCAGAACCGGAGGGAGTCCGTTGATGGGTGCTGCAAAAGACAGGGACAGCGTCCAAAGGCAGCAGGCCTTTGAAGCTTTCCCTTTCATGGACACGGCCCATCCTGGGGGAGGAGTCATGGCACCTCTGCCCAGGATAGGCTTTGTTTCTGGAACCAGAGAGAAGAGGCTCTCTACCTAGGGGTCAAGAAATCTGTCTAGTGGCAATGACGCAGGCAGCTATTCAGGAACCACACCGGGGCTGGCCGATTTTCAACGGGCATCTCTAAGATGCCCTTTGAGTGCTTCTTACATTAAACCCCACACTGGCATAAGTGTGGGTTTAATGTGCTGAGAAGTTTGCTACCACACTTCCCAGTTTCTAGTAAAGCCATTATTGAGCTGTGGAGTTAGTAATGACCAACTCCCAGACCATATACTCTTTATGGCTTTACTACATTTACATTGTCTAAGAATGAACTTAGACACTGTAGGGGTACAGGGCTCATGCCTCTGTACTCTCACATTAGGGCTAGTGCACCCTGCTACAGGGGTGACTTAGCTAGGCCTTAGGCAGGAGATTACAGGCATGGCACACAGGGATGTGTGCCATGTCGACTCTTCACTTCTCTTTGCACCAAAACACGCAGCCTGCAGTGGCAGTGTGCGTTAAGGTGCAGGGCCTCTAAGGGTGCCACAATAGGTGCTGCAGCCCTTAGAGGCCTTTTATAATCACAGTGCCCTTGGTAACCATGGTATCTTTTACAAGGGGCTTACCTGTTGCCAGGGATGTGCCATTTGTAGATACAAAGGTACAGTCTTGGTAAAGGACATAGACCCTGGGAACCTTGTTGGCAGAGGCCCAGGGCACATTGTCAGGTTGCATAAGATGTCAGGCAAAAAGTGGAGGGTAACAATGCAAAAAGGGGCACTTTCCTACACCAATGTTATTGCATCTAACATAGGTCACTTAATTTTAATTCTATTTTAACAACCTGATTTTCCAGCTAATTGAGTGAGGTGCTGGTAATTTCTACCTTAAAATTGTTATCCAATTTTTGATTTAATTGTATATATGTTCTCCCTCAGATTGTTTTATAGCAGTTGATAAATTGCTGATCATCTTTTTGCTAGAAGGAATGCAATACTAATATGTTTCACCCGTTGTTTATCCTATTTCTCATGTGGTACTCTTCCTAGTGTAAATTTTAGGTCTGGCGTTAGCCAAAACATTTTGATTGTACTCAAACTAAATGACATGCTTACATTTGGGGTTTTCAGCCAGTTGTGTTTATACATAGATCTGTTGTGTCATTCACATCACTACGGTACACAGTACAGGGCAGTGGGTCAGCCCACTTCAGTCATCAGCTGACTTTTCTGTGAGTGATGGCATTCTGCTCTTTCACAAGAATCACATCCAAACAAAATTTAATCCAAACAAAATGTAATTCCCTTAGGTGCCAGAGACTACATTGACAGTGTGTACTTTTTTCAGATTAACCAATATTTTGCTTTTAGCTAATGTTTTTAATTTTGCATTGACAATGGCCCTGCCAACCATAACAAAACGAGCATTGACAAAGACAAAAGTCAGGCCTCCAAATTATTGGTTTTGCCAATGCTTTTCTTTAAAAAAAATCTAATGTCACTTCCATCAACTATTAAATTTCATCACCCTTTAATTTGTTGCTTCCCAAAAGGGGTGTAGCTCAGGGCATTCCCCTGCAGTATACATTGAAGATAAAACAGTGGCTTTACATTGTGGGCTTTGTGGGGTCTCATAACCCAGGGTCCATATTTCATACCAGCTGGAGTATTATAATATCTTTGTGAATATTTGAGCTATCAAAGATAGCATTCCAAGAGACTTGTATTAGGTGTGATACCACAATATGACTTTTCAGTATTGACCTTCAACATTATTGATTGCAAGTTATCGTCATGCACAATATCGTCAAGGTAAGTAGATGTAGAGTTAGAATAGTTAAACAACACTTTTAAACACTTTGAAAATACTGTGACATTGACAACTTGCAGTCTAGATTATTGAAGGTTGATATTTTTGTATTCAGTATTTTGAGATACAATAGTTACTTTACATTCTCAGAGCTCCACTTGCGTTTCTGTAGTCCAGCTCTCTCATCCTGTTGACCTTTGCCTGCGAACTGTAGGCCCATCGGCTTCAACAGGGTTACATTAAATAAAGAGTGTGGGTGCCTCAGGCTTTATAAAAGAGACCAGTTGCTGGCATATAAGTCAAAACCTTACTGTAAAAAGCATTGACTAAACCAATAGGTCTCGTCTATGACAGAGCTATTGTCTTTGTCACTTTCTTTGTGCCATGTTGTATAGCAGAGTGGCTGCTGTGTAGCATGGTTAAAAGATAGGAATAAAAGCGCTATGACATGGCAAGTGCAGGGAACAGTCGAAACACCGCTGTCTTAACCACGGGTGTTCGGACTACGCAAGCGCAACCATGCTTGGCTTTACCACGCATATACTTAAACCCTGCATATGCATGGTTAAGGCAGTGCACGGACTAGCTGCTAGGTAGATGGAAGAAGGTGAACACGTAAGCAGGAAGACGTGAGGTGAGTGGGGCTGGGGGGGTCTGGTAGGTTTCAGGGCAGTGAAAAGGGTTTGGGTAGTTTAAGGGAAGGCACGGGCTGGGTTTTAGGCCTTAGGGCAGTGGGAGGGGAATGGGTAGTTGGGGTAGTTTTTAGGGCTGGTGGGATCGGGGTAGGTTTCAGGGCAATGGAAACGGTTGGGGTAGTTTAAGGGACAGCGTAGGGTGGGGGGTAGTGTAAGTAAAGTGGCAGGGTTTTAGGCATTAGGGCAGTGGGAGGGGAATGGGTAGTCAGGGCAGTTTGTAGGGCTGGGGGTCGAGTAGGTTTCAGGCCAGTGAACCGGTTTGGGGTATTTTAAGGGACATCGCGGAGGTAGTGTAAGTAAATATGCAGGGTTTTAGGCCTTAGGGCAGTGGTAGGAGAATGGGTAGTCGGGTAGTTTTTAGGGCTGGGGGTCTGGGTAGATTTCAGGGATGTGGAAGGGGTTGGGGTAGTTTAAGGGACAGCGCAGGGGTGGTGGGGTAGTGTCAGTAAAGGGGCAGGGTTTTAGGCCTTAGGGAGGAGAATGGGTAGAGTCAATGCGGAGGGTGGGGGTTCAGAGTACGGTTAGTAAAGTTGAAGGGTTTCAGGACCAGCACCAGGGTGGGGGTGTAGTCAGGGGTTGATGGGGGGTCGGGTAGTTTCGAGCTTAGCCACACATACCCCTTTACCATTCATGCCTATAGCACGAAATTGAGTGGTAAAGGCATGCATGGTAAAGGAATGCGTGGTTAAGACGCATTTGTGGTATGGGCTGCGTGGTAAAGGCCTGTGTGGTTTAACCATGCGTGCTTCTATCATACCCCAGAACCAGTCCCAGGATGCTTGTTAGGTGTTACCACAAAACCGGTCCCAGGATGCTTGTTAGGTGTTACCCCGAAACCGGTCCCAGGATGCTTGTTGGTGTTACCCTGAAACCGGTCCCAGAAGCCTTGTTTCTGGTCCAGGGAAGACCTGGCTTGGCAGTTTGGTCTAGACTGTTCCCATGAGGCACAGGGTCAAGACTGATTTGCTTATAGCTGAGTCTGACCTGAGGTGGGGCGAAGTGAGCTAAAGAACGATAATTTATTCAACCTAGATCTGTGACTGAGGGTGAATGACAGAAACGTTTAGACGCTCCGTCCATAGTCTCCTTGTGTTTGCTTTGTTCACCCTAAGTTGGCAGGGTATGCCCAGATGTGGGTCCCTTGCTCACTTTCCCACTGGATTCAAGCTAGCCTGGCCGATGAAGGGTGTTACCCCAAAAACCGGTCCCACGATGCTTGTTTCCGGTCCAGTGAAGACCTGGTTTGGCAGTTCTCTCTGGACTGTTCCCATGAGGCACAGGGGCAAGACTGATTTGCATATGGCTGGGTCAGACCTGGGGTGGCGAAGTGAGCTAAAGAACGATGATGGATTCAACCCAGATCTGTGACTGGGGTGAGTGACTGAAAAGTTTCAGCGCCCCGTCCATCGTCTCCTTGTGTTTGCTCGATCATACAACTGGCCAGTGCTGACCATCTTCTTAGTAAGGAATTATTCTCCGCTTTAACAGAAACATGTTTAATCATCTTATGTCTGTGCTCAAGTTTGCCGTGTTGGCCCGTCATGAAGACAGCACTAAAAAGGCCATGCCTCGTCTGCATCTTTGTAGCATCTTGAAACCTGTTGGCGTGACTGTTGGGCACTTTCTTTTTTGACGTGATGGGATGGGGCAAGCAATGAAGGAGGAGCGGTTTGAAGGGTGAATAAAGATTCTTTTGATTTTTTTTAATAAAGAAAGCAACAGTGGGGAGGGGTGGGGGGGACAGGACAAGCAACAATGCAGGTGGAAGGTCGGGGGCCAGGGCAAGCAACAAAGCAGGAAGGGAGGAAGGGGGTATAGGTAAAATGGAAAGAAACTACCTTTGAAAGTGGTCCCACGCCCCAATGGACGCACCGCGCCTGGTTTCAACTCTGATGATTTCAAGTTGTCTTGCAAGCAAAAGCAAGTGTTGAGTAAGTGTGGCAGATCCATAATTAAGTAGGAAGGGTTAGAGCTGTAGAACCTCATAATTTCAATGGGCCTCCCAATAGATAGATGTTAAAAACGTTTCCTCCTCCGCTGCTGCTTTACTTAGGACATGTACCTTAAGACGGGACTTTGAGGCAGCCTTTGCTGATGTCTGAAGTAGGCTCAGGAGACACCAAGTGGTTTTCTGATAGCTGTGTGCAAACATTGACCACTGTCTTCAGATAATTGGCCCCGAACACGATGCGGCCTTCTTCACCAAAGAATGCATGTAGAGCCAGCTTTTAGTTGTATTCATCTGTTTCTGTGGATTATTTTAAGGCCTGTTTATATTCTCTTAGTGAAAGGGTGCCCTTCAGCGCTCAGATTATTTTTCCGCTAATGGATTTCCGCGTCTTGAAAAGAACATTTTCAAGAGCCCCCAGTGTTGCTAAGGCCCTTATTTCATAATATCTCATTAGGTTGCCAGGAAATGAGTTTATATTTCGGTGCTTCATACTTTTAGGACTTAATGAGAATTGCACGCACGACTCATTGGGCACTTCTTGCGCACTGCGTTCATTAATATAGAAGGCTTTCTATTGGAGACCCTGACCGCTGACCGCCCGTCCACCCTACCAACACAATAAAAATTGCAGACACCCCTGTGATTATATTTCTAATTTTAAATTAATTTTTTGTATACGAAAACACAACCATAAACATAAAATAAGGTCTGTCGAAAAGAAAGTCTCATTATGCATTGTATTTAGATTCATTTTATAGTAACCCTGCTGGACCTGTCAGCCTTAGGGTGGTCTTCTCCCAAACTGTTTGCTTTTACCCTCCTAATTTTCTAAATTCGTTTTTGCTAGCATTAGGACTCTGTGCACCTTACCACTGCTAACTTGCTTGTGCTCATTCACTAAAATGTGGTTAAATTGGCTTACAACCTATTGGCATATTTCATTTACTTAAGTCCCTTCTAGACTGGTTTACCATATACCTTGGGCCTGTAAATTAAATGCTACTATTCTGCGTACAGCACTTATTGTGCCACCCACTTAAATAGCCCATTAAAACATGCCCCAGATCTGCCATTGCAGCGTGAACACAATTTTAAACTGCCAATTCGACTTGGCAATATAACCCCCTTGCGAATCCTTAAACTCCCTTTTATTGCATATAAGTCACTCCTAAAGTAGGCCATAGGTAGCCCACAGGGCAGGGTGCATTGTAATTAAAAGGTTGGACATGTACGTTTAAGTTTTACGTGTCCTGCTTGGGGAAAAACTGCTAAATTCGTTTTTTACAGCTGAGAGGCCTACCTCTCCCATTAGATAACATTGGGTTGTCTTTAATCTGAAAGTTGAATTTTAAGGTACATTTTTAAAATGCCACTTTTAGAAGGTTTGGGCTACAAAGAGCCCTATTGCACTCAGCTAGAATGGGCTGATAAATACTGAAAACACAAAAAATCTAGCTGACTGCTTTTAGTGCTGTTATTTATTTAAACAGACTACGACCAAACTCTAAATTGTCTTGGTCTGCATAATTTAATATGTGTAATATTATATTTTGAAGACCAAGACTTTTTAGAGTTTGGCCGTAGTCTGTTTAAATAAATAACAGCACTAAAAACGGTCAGCTAGATTTTTTGTGTTTTCAGTACTTTTAGAAACTCAGACCCACTCTTCAGTTCCCTTTGGACCTAAGGAAGGACGCTCATGGAACCGCTTGCTGCTGTGGCCAGCTGTGTACTTCTGAAGACTGCTTTACTACCTCGAGCCTGCCTTGAACCTCAGAGAGATGCCCTACTGCTTGAGACCTATTCCACTTATTGAACCCTGGCCTCCTGATCAGAGCCTCAGGTACAGAAAAGGTTCCAACCATCTTGAACCCGCACTTGGACCCAGCCTGAGTAAAATCTAACCCCTATAATGGTGCCCCTCCAGTCCTCGACTCTTGGTGTGGTGTTAAAAGTACCCAGGTAGCGAAAATCTAAAACGTGGAACTTCAAAATGTTTTGGCTGAAAACTGCTCTAAGAACTGAGAGGAGACTGGGACCAACCTGCTTGTCTGTCCGCCCACTGTACATCGTCGGTTGGCCTGACTATGCTGCAGCTCCAGCTACGTTCTTGTCTACAGCAGCAAATCCTGTTCAGCGGTCCTTCACCGAAGTAGTATCCGGCCTTGTGTAACTCTCGTCAGATACACCCTTCAGCTTCATCCCACTGGAGATATTCGACATCCAAAAAAAGAGACTAAGTTAGAGCGTCGAAATCTTCACCGCAACTTTGTCCAGTGGCTCAATGATGACGACATCTCCTCCTCAGACACTGCCTGCAGCCTTGCCCTGCTGAGCTTCTACCTTCACAGAGACTTTTTCTTCAAATTTCTTCTAAGTCTGCAGGTAAGCAACGACCAGCCCCAATCCACTTTTTGTATCTGACTGGCATCCCATCGCGGTTGGCCATATTTTTTTTTACATTGACCACTTTCGGGTAACTAGATTTCTGTGGTTGGCACTTTGATCTTTTAGGCACTCATTTTTACCGTAAACTTGAAAACTTCATAACTCTAGTTTTACTGATTGGATTTTTGTAGTTTTGGTATTAAATAATTTATTAAAATGTACTCTATTTTCAAAATTGGTGTGGGATTATTCTTCTGTTGTATTTTCCCTTAGTTACTGTTTGTGTGATGCATAAATACTTTACATATTGCCTCTAAGTTAAGTTTTACTGCATTTGTGCCAAGCTACCAAAGGAATAAGAACAGGTTAATTTAGTGACTTTAGTGGTTCACCCTGACTGGAATTCTGGCTGTTGCTTGAGGAGGGTTGACACCCCATTCAACCAGCAACACAATTTGTAACAAAGCCTACATAACGTTCTCCATTTTGCGAAGACTAATTTCCCTATAGCTGCTACTCCCGATGGACTCAGGTTGGTGTGGAAGTTGGATGACCCTCGCGTCTCTTCAAAACGTCTTATCTGCGCTCTTTTTGAACTATTCATTCCATGTTTGTCTAACCAATAAATGGGTATGATTTGATTAGGTCTTTTCTAGATATTTGCGCTTAAATCAAATTATCCTTACTTATGCCAGTCTGTAATTGTCCCCATTCAGAATTTAAGTTGTTTGATACTCATGTTCTGTGGTTAGGAGGCAACTGTGGAAAGTCCTGAAGACTAGACCGAAAAACAATGCAGCAATTGTAGTATGTTGCAGCTATTAAAGAAAGGAAAAATACCTTAGCAAACAGAATTGGAATTCCATTGTGCTTGCATGCGAGACTAAGAATGTTAAATTGTTTTGGAGTGCGGTTAGAGACAGTATGGATTCCGTGATGGTCTAGGTACAATCTCCCTCTGATTGCAGGTAAATATGTTACTGCAAAGCGCTGCCCAGTGTACCTAGCCTTCATGGATTTATTCTGTGCATTCAACTCTGTAAATTTAGTCTAAGCTTTGGCAAATTCTTTTCAAGGCAGGGCCACAATTAATCTTTGATGTGCTTCCTCGCTGATTAAAATTTTGATGTGAAGGGTAGGGTGCGTTTTGGCTCACAATGGTGTGCTTTCTGTCCCTTTTAAGTTAGGGCATAGAGTGAGAAAAGGCTGTGTTTTAGCACCTATTTTGTTTTTCCTTTATAATAATAATTTGAATAAGCACCTAGTGAATTTGGGACTGGATGTGCCCCTAAATAAACACTTAGCAGTACCAGCTCTATTGTACGCGGATGACGCAGTATTACTGGCCAGCACACTGAAAAGCCTGGAGCTTTTGTTCAGAGGTTTTGTAAATTTTATGTCGGAATTAGATTTGGAGACAAACTTTAATAAGTCGAAAATATTGGTCTGTGAGACCCAAAGGCAAACTTTAAGGTCCGTGTCTACTAATGGCAGCATTTTATCAAATGTTTCTCAGTTTCCATAGTTGTGGGTTATTTTCAACCACTCCAATTCATTGAGCTATAATCTGTATGCTTGGAGTCAGAAACTGCAACAGTCGGTGTGCACCTTGTTCGCCTTATATACTGCTTTAGGTAGCAAACCGCTGGTCCCGCTGATGCAAATCTATAACAGACAATGTGTCCTGGGAGCTCTGTATGGTGCAGGAGATTGGGGATACTCAAATGTGTGGCCTGTACAGCTTGAAGGGAATTGCTGTTTATGCTGACTTTTGGGTGTTCCCCCTCCTGCTCCACTTTTATTTGTCATGAGGAACTTGACCTCCTGTATATAAAAGACCTTACTAAAGTAGCTCTATTATTACTTTGGTTTTCACTTTGGTAAACCTTCTTGCCATTTCTAACCAATCTGTTATGATGGATTCTGAATTGTAAAGAAGGTCTTAAAATCCCCTTGTTGTCTTATGTTAAGGAACCTCTCAAGATCGTGGGGAGATCTGATCTGTTTACGAACCCAGCCACTATTCGTAAGCCAGCCAGACATAGCGTAGAGGTAATGTTTCTCTACTAAAGATGAATGGAAAGGGAGGATGTTAAATTGCCCAGGTACTCCGTTGGGATTTAAGTTAAAATTCAGACATGTCTGGAAACCGAACCTTATTTATTGAAGGTGGGTGGGCGTTGGGATCGGTCATTACTAAGGCCTTTTTGGACCGGGTTTATTTGTTCTCAAAACTTTTTCCCATTGGGTCAATATGATTATTCCAAATGTGTGTTTGTCCCTGTGATGGGCTCTCTGACCAGACCCTTTTGCACTTTTATTCTTTTGTAAATTTTATTGTACATATTCGTTTTTTTAAAAATCCTTTACCGAAAAGATGTAGTTTTACTCAGTGTAGACCAGCTCTGTGTTTTTTTACTGATTGTAAATAGGGATGATATTTGCTGTGCAATGATCCCCTTTTTAAGATCTGTCATGAAATGCAGCTAGACGTTGCCTTTCTAAACATTAACTTTTGATTTTTTTTATTCCATTTTCTTTTTAACATCTTATTTAGCATGTATGTGTACGTATGTTCACTTTTATAATTGTACCTTTTAATTGAATAAAGTATTGTTGACTGACTGACTTACTGACATAGTATACTACTTTGAAATATTGAATAAACTTTGAGAATATCAGGACAGTCACGGAATAGGACTGTTAAGAAAATGAACAAAGGAGGAATGAGAGGGAGAGGTAAATGATTAATCAGTCAATTATATCAAACTGAAAGCAATGTGGTCAAACTACTATGAACATTAAAATCTGGAATAAATATATGAAAATCATCAAGGAGGTTTAGCAACTTTATCAATTCAATTTTTTCACATCATGTCGGATTTCATGGACCGATCCTTTTCTGGTCTACAGACATGGACTACTCTTGCCTAACAGCCAGAGGGCAATATTCAGACCTAGGTATATGCTCTTTCATGTTTTTTGTGGACTTATGTAAGGGGCATATGTGACAGAGGGTGTGTGTCAGTGATGCGGTGGGGGATGTGTGACTCAATCAGATATTAGGCAGTGTTATACGACTGTACTCTGTCTTCGTTCTTTCGAGCCAGAGCACTTGGTACCTATCCCAGGTTATTGATGCGGGCGTATCCCATGACGAATTGCCCGATTGTTTTCAGATCCCTTCATCCTCTGCTACGCCCCTTTCAGTAGTTACTTCACCCTTGTTTCTGCCCTGGTGTCACTGTTTATTTCAAGGATATGCCTATATGTTGTTTTGAAAAGAGCATCACAATGTCTGTAAATCTATTCTCTAATTTAGCCTTCTGCGGCCTTGCCGTTCATCCCACCAGGCAAGTTTTTTGTGGTGTTTACGTTAGTACTAGCAACTATCTCAGAAATCAGATTTGTGACAGTCTTCCAGTATTTAGATCTAGGCAGGTCTAAAACATATGTATGAAATCTGTAGCCCCTCTATCACAGTGAGGGCAAGTGCTAGTTATTGCAGTGTTAATGTTATGCAAATGCTGCATTGGCATTTGTGATGTTTGCTTGAGGGCTGTACCAAGTGCCCTATAACTTAGGTGGGAATTATTGTGCCTTTTGACTCTAATCCTAGCCTTTGGAATATGTTTTTGCCTGGAGCAGTTAGAGTGGCTGTACCCATCTTTTTTTTTCTCTAGTCATCCTAGTGTAAGTTCAAGGAGGTCCAAAGTTGTTCCAAGATGGCCATATGCATGCTACCTTTTAAAGCTAACTACTGACTATGTAAATGAGAGATTAGTTTATCTTGTATGGCTGTCTGGAAAACCTAGATTGGATAGAGTCATTAACTTATAATGGACATCAATATGGGAAAGACTAGTTTAATTATCACACCTCAGCTATGTGGTGTTTGGCTGCTGGCAAAGGCACAAGTGCTTGACTTTTCAGAGAGGTATTTTGTACTGCAAAGGATTCTACGCTAATGCGGGCATGGATTGCTTGTCTTAACTGAATTATACAATTGGTATGGGATGGCCAGTTTTAGTCAACACCGTTGTTGCAAAGTGTTAGGATCCCAGTCGATTCTTGCAGCAGATACACTCAACACAAAACTGCAGTGTTATAATTAGCTTACGCATCATACCACCCGGAGAGTGGTCTTAGAACTGCTGTTCAAACACTGGTACTCTCACATCTGGCTGGTGACAAGGCCCTGCACCACCACCTGTTTCTTCATACACACCGCTCTTTAAGGGCATCCTACAAGCTCCAGCACATCTCATTGAAGGCCTGAAGAAATAGGACCATATCGCCCCCATCCTGATGGAAGTCCATTGGTTCCTCTTTCCAGTCCACATAATCTCAAAAGCAGTTGTATCACCCACAAAGCCATCGCGACCTGCACCATTGTCTCTATGGCCAGTAAGATCACCATCTCTGATTGCTCTCCGCAGTCAAGACACCATCGGATTGGCGACAAACTGCAAAAAAGAGAAAATAAAACAACAGGCCTTCACCATCTATGTAGCCGGGATCTGGAATGTCATCCATGTATCCATCAGACTACCTCAACCTTTTTCCAATTTAGGACAGAGTTCAAGACACCTCGTTAACGAAATTCACATTGTGGTGCTGTAAAGGGCAGCTCTTTTTCTTAGAAACCAGCTAATTTTCCAATCACATATGACTGTAACTTTGCTTTTGACTGTACAGCGCTCAGCTGCCTTTAGGCTACGTTTGCGGTATACAAATCCCACATACATACACTCCATACTTTTTTTTGAATAGCACTTTGCAAATATTAACGTACAAATGCGCATTATATGTTATGTTATGTTATGTTATGTTACTGAGACTTCTAAAGCGCTCTGTTACCCTAGGGTGTCCTGGCGCTGAGCACTGCCTACCTGGAAAAGATAACAATGGATAACAATATGCTAAAATGTATTTCATAAGTTCTCATATTTCAAAAGGACAGCAAAAGCCCACATGGCAAATTATATAAATGTGATCGAACAAAACTAATCGGGAGCATTTGGTGGTCTTAAGGAACACACCCGGTATATGACAAAGGAAACACATAAATTAGGCTCATGTGGAATATGGTCTCATGGCCTGAAATATGGAAAAGAGCGCTTCCACTCAAATGGAGCAAAGAGCTGGTCCCCAACATTCTTGAGAGGCTGAATGAAGATGGGTTATACCAAGGAGGCGGGCCTTACTTTCTACACTGCAGCGTCAGTACTGTCACCACTGCACCCCGACCTCCCATGACAATCAGACTGGCCGGCGTGCAGCATACACCGAATCTGGGAGTGTGGTGAACAGTCCTTCTTTTATTTCCATGGGATTTGTGGATACGTAAAAGCTACCAGTAAACTAAATGGCTAAGTGGCATAAATTAGGTATTACCAAGTGCCCATTGCACAGAGGTCAAAGCAGCACAAACATTGCTTCTTGGTAACTACAAAACATACATCTGAGCAGTATATTCACACAAGACTGAGGCTACATAAAACGAATTATTACATTGTCAAGCTATTTCATAGATCCTTCAGAGCAATGGCATACATGTATGACGTGGCAGCATTCAGAGGAGTTCAGGGTGGACTGTTACTCTTGGAGAAGAACCAAAGCTGGGTTGGTCCTGTGCTTCAGTGGCACAGTCAAGCTAATGAGATATGGCGTGGAAGGCCTCGAGAGCATTTACCAGTGTCTCCAATTATTTAAATCAATTCTGCCCATCTTGTATTTGTTGTTTATATCCGTGCAGTAGCAGTGGTAAAGAATTAACACTGAAGGACATTCATGTAATCCACCAACACTGTGGTGTTTCACACGTGTATGGATCAGTTTCACCACACGTATTTCTTCCAGGGGCAAGGGAGCGAACAATGCAATGTCCGGAATAGAATGAATACTTCCTCAAATATATTTCTACAATAGGAGATGGGAATTTCACCCAGTGAAAAAGAAGAGAACTATTTTTTTCATGGTTTAGGATGAAAGATTTATGGACGAATATAACGAAGGTTAGACCCACAGAACGTGTTTGTGTGCTTGTCAGTTTAGTGAAAGATATTGGGGCTGATTTAAATGTTGGCGGAAAGGGAACTTCGTCGCAGTGGTGACAGAGTACCCTTTCTGCCATCCTGAAGTTCCGCCCGCCTCATTTGGACACGGGTGTACTTCGGTGTATATGCAGTGTGAATACCCCACCTCTGCCGTCTATACACACATCCGATGGCCCTACGGAGTAAGGGCCGTCAGCGATTTGGCTGCGTGTCCATCCGCTGTATTTAGATTGAGCGGACACATGGCCAGTTTTCATTCTGTCACCCCCATGAAAAACGTAGCGGTAAGGGGCAGTGAAAACTTTAAATATTTAATTGTTCTTTTGAAAAAAATTGTTGTAAGATTGACACATAGCTCTGTCATGTTGACGGAGCCGTCTATCAAACTTACAACGAAGGGGCAGCAGACCTCTTTAAATACGGCCGGCGGAGTACCCTCACTGTGGCGGGAGTAAAGTACTCCGCCAATGCAACAGAAACTACTCCGTCTGCCAATAATTAAATCAACCCCATGGTTATTTATTATCCAACAAATGTTTCCATTGTCATTGACATGTAGAAAAAGAATGCCAGTAAAACTGAATGTATAGATTGTTATGTTTCAGCTTTGAATTGTCCATACATTTTTGATTTGGTAATGTGCCCAACAAACTCATTTGTGATCAAATGATCATGTATTCTAACAATACCAGTATTCAAGACAGGCTGTGCATTAATGAGGACGCGCCATTAGAGGCGTTAATGTATGTTGTGTGGAAGCTGGAGATATCGAGCTGGTGTGTCAAGGCAGTATTGGATAACTTTATTAATATTGAAAAATAATTAGATGGTAAAGTTGACTATTATGAAAATTAAATGGTTAAGGAAGGTAAAAGAAGTGTCTCATTAGGATGATGGTTCTAGCACAATTTCTCTATTTGTTCAACAATATTCCCAACCCACTGAGCAAATCTTTCTTTACAAGCCTTCATCACTAAGTCAACTCATATCGGGCGTAAGAACCCCAGGCGGAGGTGGGAGGCCCTCGCGCTTCCTTATGATGGAGGTGGTTTTGTTGTTCCAGACATGGAACAGTACTATCATGCCATGCAATCTCATTACACAGTCTACTGGTTTGACCCCAAATGTAGACTGCTGCACATACCGTTGGAGAGGGATCAAATAGATGCAGGAATATTACAAACCCTCTTACTCGTCCCACACAGCTGATACAAACTGTGCACTGCGCTAATTGGTCACTATGGACTATGCCAAAGTGCCATGGCCTCACTCAGATATAGTCTCCAAAGTTGTTTATTGATTATCCTGCCTTCCCCCCCAACACCGGACAAAGAGGTGAAGGCCCAACTTCAGGGAGATGGTTTCTTTGGATGGGCCAGCTATATGACGCAGGCCTCGAAACATCAGAAAATTTACCAGACCTTTAGGTCTAGTGACTTGAATAATCCACTCGACCTAACTGTAATGCTCTTGACCCACAAACTCGTCTCAAGTTGTGTAATCCTAGGCAAATATTTTATTTCACAGTGTCACCTTTTTCTTCATTATCATTTATGAGAGCACCTTTAAATATGCAAGTTCAGCATGTCTGCTGTACGAAAACCGTTTTTTAAATTTGATAGACTAAACTTTTGCCCATTTATAATAAAAATGTAGCTGGCATGTAGGGTGCACATTACACCTGGCTTGTCTCTTAGTTCACATAGCATTGTCGTCAGGGCTGGGGCAAGTTGTTTCTCAGGTCATGTTTATAAACTCTTTTTTAATAAATATATATGACTGCAGCATGATATGGTAGCGCCATTTACAGACATTTTTCATTGTAATGGCCATAAACTTTCCTACAGATCTGCATTTTTCCTGATAAAACTATATAGTGTACAAACAATAATGTGTGGTATTCGGCTTTCAGAAAATATTTAGCATTTGCACATCACCAAGTAAAGTATTCAGATTTGTTTTGATTCTATTAAAATCTTTGTTTCCTAGCATCTCCGACACGCTCAATTAATTGTCTCCTAGATATATGTACGTCATATGGACGGGTGTCCGGATATACCATCAACTGGGCGAAGTCACACCTCTATATACTCCAGGGGTCCCCACCACGGCTTCCAAGGGGGTGTGTAATACAGATAGCGGAGAGTGGTTTCAAATATTTAGGGATATATGTAACAGCTGACAGAACACAATTCATCGCTGAAAATTTTACACCACCCCTAACACGGTTTCGGCGTGACGTCAAACATTGGCGCTCCCTACCACTGACGCTGCTGGGAAGAGCGGCCCTCTTCAAAATGATGGCACTCCCTAGATTCCTATACATATTGCAGAACACGCCCTTCCCAGTCTCCCCCACATACTTTACCGCAATAAACGCAGAAGTGAGCAGTTTGTTATGGGATGGGAAAACATCACGGATAGCACTCCATAAATTAACAAGAAGCTGGTATGACGGTGGTATCGCCCTCCCCAACATCAAAATATACTATTGGGGCTCACAGCTCATGGTTATAAACCAATGGCTACACATACCCTGTGACGACCCAGCATATCGTATGGATAGACATCTGCTGGGTGCTGTAGGGGTTATGGGGGCGTTGTATAACAAGATCAGGAAACATAACCTCAGGTGCCCGACGGCACATACTATACAAGTGTGGTTTGAGGCACAACGAGCGCTAGGATGGGAGGGAAAGATGACGCAGGCCATGCCACTATGGGACACAAAAAGACTGGGTATGATGCGCAATACTAAGGGGTTTCGACAATGGGATCTGATAGGAATCTCGCGAGTCGGAGGTCTCTGGAAGAAAGGGGAAATAGTCATGTTTGCTCAATTACAGACTACATATGGTCTGGCAAGCACCGAAAAATTTCGCTACCTACAAATCAGACACGCACTCATGGCCGCGATCACACTGGGTACGCAGCTGGCGGAATCCGCCCTGTTGGAAGATAGACTCCTCACAGAACATCTTACTAAAAAAGCCATATCCCAAACGTATCGGAAAATAATAAATAACCAGCCAGACCCCCTAAAAGCCCTTAAATCTAAATGGGAAACAGAAATAGCACAATTCGACGAAACAGAATGGCAGGAAGCACTTTCGTCCCCCAAGGAGGTAGCAATACCATCAAAACTCAAATTGATACAATTACAAATTCTACATCGCACTTACTATACCTGAACACTCCTACATAAACTTAATCAGACAGATTCATCGCTTTGTCTTAGACACTGTGGCGAAGAAGGGACTCTCTTTCACACCCTCTGGCAATGTCCTGTAATTGTCCGGTATTGGAAGGCGATAATGCGCACGCTCTCTCAGGTTACAAATATCACAACTCTCCCGGAACCAAGGAGATGCCTCCTTAACATATGGGAACCCACAGATCTTAACCGTACGGCACAAACCTGGGTAACATTGGGCATGATGCTGGCAAAGCGAAACATAGCACAGCACTGGGTATCCCGACAGCCTCCTACCCTTCCCCAATGGTGTAGGGACATGGATACCACAATGATCGTTGAAAAGGCAGTGTATATGCACAGAGGTTGCCCCAAAAAATGGACTTGGATATGGGGAGGGTGGAACACCTATCGAGGGAATATATGCGACCCCCCGAAGGAAAATTCAGAGTTAGAAGTAAGTGACTGAAGGAATCAAGGGGACGGATCGTGAAATGCTAAACAATCTGATTGTCCACAATAGGGCACCAGCGCAGAGAGGTACTCCATGTTTATTGTCATATCAATGTATTATTCTCTCAGATGTTGAATGACTGTACACATGTTGATGGAATGATTCTCATCATATTCAATGCCGATGATTGTTCCTATGTTTTGGAAATGTCAATAAAAAGTGTTTTAAAAAAAATAACAATCTTTGTTTCCATCTCACTTCAGAATTTTGAAAAGTGCTTTCTTGACTACTGAAATATATTTTTAAATGTTGTGTTCCCATCACAATTGTCAGACAGTTAACTTTATAAAATCCTCTAATTTTGCTGTCAGAGAAGGAAAAGTAAATTAATATAAACAAAGGATCTCCCTACGTAAATTGAGGCCCTAGAGGAGGGAGAAAACACAAAAATATGAAGTAGAAACCTCTAAACTGGCCTATACACTTAATTAATTGATCTATTCAGATTCTACATTACCCAATAAAAATGTCAAATTACATTTCATATTATAACATTATTTTCATAAATGCACTGTCAGTCCGTTGGAATTTTTATACAAAGAATGATTTTTATTATTTATTTTTTTTCCTTTTTTTTCCCCTATGTGATGTGTTTTATAATTCCCACATGACTTAGAACAGAGAAAAGCATTTTTTTGGTTTTACACTTGTAATTTTTAGTGCAGACATATTACATATTTGATATAAGAAAAACATCCTAGACATCTGTGGTATAAAAAAGCATTTGCTAGTCACTCATACTTACATTCGTACAATAAAGGATAGAAAGAAAAAGGTTTTTTCTAAAAGAAAATTAGAAAAAAGAGGAAATCTAGGACCCTTGGATTGGTCATATTTCTCAAATTGACAAGATGAAAAGATGTCAGTTTTCAATTTCACTGTGTTGGAAGTAATGACGCGGTCAACGCGCGTTTGAGTGGGAGACATTTGTATCTCCATACCGTGATACCGAGTATATTTCTCGAGGCCTGTGACAGCATCACGTTCCTAACGATGGACCAGTTTTGAGATGAGACCACGTTGACACAGAGGGTTGAGTCTTCAGGGCTGGTTATGAGATGCAGCCACTTGAAGGTTTATGGCCTCTGATTTTGCCCCGATTCCGTTTTTGCAGTCCCAGACCCCAGCACATTTGGGGCCCTCTTAGAAACTACTTGGCACTGCAGCAGGGTGGGAGTGAACAGACAGAGCAACAACAATGGGCGGCTGCTGACGAATAAACTAGGATCTGTCATGACATTGGAAGCATGCACACCATTGACTGCTGAGTGTGTATTGGACACCTCTAAGCTCCGCTTTCTTTTCTGCACAGTGATGTGAACTGATGAAAACGTACTTGTACTTCCTGATATGGATATTATTATGGTAGCTGCACATTGCTTGTTTATGGGTTGGCCAGGTAGGCTGTCTGTCTCTCTTTACTTGAACATTTAAATAAAGTAATTTTTAAAAGGAAGTAGATCTGACAGTTGTTCTACCCAATGAAAAAGGAAGAGCGAAGAACATCTGGCCCCTGTCATTAGATGTGAAAGTAGAGACCATCTACCTTTAAAACTACTGCACTGCTTTCAACCAAAAATGCTCTAGAGGTAAAACTAAATTACATTTTGCAAGAATGTGAGGGAAGAAGACTACAATTTCAAAGGTCAAATGAGTAACTGACAAAATAACAAGTTAATATGAGGGGGTAACATTATTTGTATTAACTCAGTTGAGTCTAGAAGGCAAAATGAGTATTGCTAAGACAGTGGCGGCCGCCACATACAAAAAGTGGTGTGGCAGGGGGAGGGAGGGGGGTGCGGAACGGAGCGCGGGAGGGAGCGTGGCAGGGTGCCGGGGGACCATAATTAAACATAAATTTAAAAAGTTAAACTTATCTGCTGCCGGCCGTGTCGTGCCTTGGTGCTGGGACTACAGAGTCCCAGCATACACTGTGACTACGTCACAGACTCCCTTTCCAGTGCGCGGAGATTGGGAAGAGCGGGCTAGAAAGACGCTCTGCTCAGGGAGTCTGTAGGGTTTCTCTAACCCGGCTGTTCAATACAGCCGGGTTAGAGAAACCTAAGTGCACATGTGAGTTTTGGTCGGCCTGAGACGGCCGGCCAAACACACATGAGCACTCCTCCTCCTCCCTCGCATGCCTCAGCTTCGCCCCTCCCATCATACGCTGGCTGAGCCAACTGCTTAAAAATAAAATAATACTGAAATGTTTTCTTTTTTTGTTGCTGGCTCTGAGCCAGTGGGGCGACACTCCTCCACCACTGCGGAGGAGCAGCCCCTGTGGTAAGATAAGCATAGAAGCAGAATCTGGCCCGCGTTCTCCCTAAATTTTCCTTGACAAAATGTGTGGAAAGAAATGTTTGCAGGGAAAACAGCAGGAAAATTGGAACTTCCGGACATTAACCCTGGAGTTTTACAGTGGAACCTATACCTCTGATTGTGTACACAAATGTATCCTTTGAATTAAAAACAGGAGAGCTTATGGAAAACTTTTTTGTAGCAGAAAGAGGATTTTCTGTCTGTGTTGTATTGTCTGTCAGTCAATCAACCTAATTCTCGACCCCAACAGTCCAGAACAAGTCCTGATTGAAGGGGAAGGTATAGATACTGGAGAGTGTTTGGACAACGATCACAATTATGGGGAGGAACAAATCGCAATAGGATGCATGTTAACAGGAAGTTTTAAGATTGCTTGATCAGGACGACCAACAAAACAGGAGAGTATATCATTTCCAGGATTTATTGTGACATTTCTAGGTCATGAAGTGAGTGGTGAAGGGATAGAACCCCAAAATAATTTGATAGAAGCAATTAATGATGGGCCTGCACCAGAGAAAAAGGACGGTTTAATATCTTTTGTCAATATAGCAAAGGTTTATGCGCAGTATGTTGACTGAACAGAGGAATATGAAAGTGATTTGGCCAGCATAGAAAGTAAAAAATGTAATGCGCCTCCATTACAAGGGTTTGACCTTGACCTACAGTTGACAGTATTAATAGGAGCCTAGTTACAGTGTTAACACAAATGAAAACAATGGGTTAAGAAGTTGTAATTTCCTTTGCTTCTTACTCACTATCACTATCTGAGGAGCTGTACTCTGTTGTAGAAAGGGAGACTATAGCTTGTGTGTAGGGACTGGAATGTCTCCGCCAATTTGTATTGGGGTCAGACTTTATATTAAGAAGTGATCACAAGCGTCTGACTTGGGTCCTTATTACTAGTGGAATGACAAAGGCTTCTATACATATTTCAAGATTATCCATGAGATTGAAGGATTACAATTGTAAAGTGCAGAATGTTCCAGGTGCGAAAAACAAAGTAGCCGATTGGCTCAAATTATCTAGGGGAGTGGGACGAGTGCCAAGTTGCATGGTTGGCTTGGAAGCTATTACTGAAGAAAAGTCAAAGTAATGTTCAGTAGGGATCAAAGCCTAAAGGAATTTAGGAATTATCTTTATCTAGAGGTATTTGATAAAGACAATGGTGTTTTGGAAAATAAGATCCAAACTGACTGAGGAAAATGTGTTCTTTTTGAGGAAAGAGATGCCACCTAAAGAATTGCCAAAAATTATTTTGCAGCTATGTCACGAAATGCATTTGGTTACAATGAGTGGAAACGGAGAGCCCAATTCACAAAGGTAAGCTTAGACCTGAAGTCTAATTTTACGGTTGTGTATGGGGCCCAGGGTGGTCCAGAGATTTAATAGGGTGATGAAAAGTTTGATACATTTGGCGTGCAGTAGCAAGAAATGCTGGGCGATGGAAGTTAAAAAAATTGTGTGGGTCTACTTTATCACATTTAGTGAAGTGACCGGGTAGAGCTCATGTGGTGTTTTGAAAGGGAGAGTTTCTTTTACTAAGGAGAATTCAGGTTAGATTTCAAAATAGGAACAGAGAATGGTTGAATGGTCTCTTGAGCATGCTCTGCATAAAAAGACAGGTGGAAAGAGTGCATTTGATTTGATTTATGAATTTGTAAAGAGCACGAATGCCCATGAGCGTTTTGGCGCTGTGTCAATGTAAGAGTCTAGATCTTCCGGAGAGTGGTGTTCTAACTAAGAAATAAACAGCCAGGGTTTTACCTCTTTCCTGAATGAGAGTAGCGATGGGCTGTTTTTGATTGCAGTAGGGAGAAGGTTCCAGGTCTTAGCTGCCTGCAGCAGGAAGCTTCTCCCCCCCACCTAACTTGCTTGAATTTAGGAACATGAATTAGCTTTTCCTGGCTCGAATTCAGGTTCCTAAATGGCTCATACTGTTTTAAGTGCGTTTTTAAAAAATGAGATCCTACCCCGTGGAGGGCTTTATAGGCCAGGCAGACTGACTTAAACTTTATCCTCTTTTCCTTAGGCAGCCAATGGAGGGCTCCCAGTATGTGGCAAACTGGCTCAAATCTGGGAATGTCCAGCACCAGCCTTGCTGCAGCGTTCTGTAGTTTTGTTAGATGTTGCGTTTGTATCCCAGCATACAAGGCATTCCCGTAATCCAACCTAGATAAGGCCAGTGCTGTTATTAATGTTTTACAAGAATCTTGGGGGATAGGGGCATTTCGCTACGGTGGAGTTCCACGCCTCCACGTAGCACCTGCACCTGGTTCCTAGCCCCTCCCTCTCCTCTCATGTGGCTGATGGCGGCGGTTGCGGCGGCCAGAGGATACCCTCCGGTGATGTTTTGAAGCCCATGCCTCCGGGCTGAAGTTGCAACACTGCGGTTCGGCTGTTTAGCTGCTCTGGATAACGCTGGATAACGCTGCGATTCATATTGCCTGGGAGAGCTGCTGAGTTTTGCTGGGAGCAGGCAGTTCTCGGCGACCTCGGCGACCTTGGTGAGCGATATTTGCTGTTCTGTCGCTGCCGCCGGTCCTTTTCTTTTCTATACTGTGTCCCTGTTCACACAGACTGGACTTCAGCTAAGCAACTGCCGCTACCTTTGGGAGTTCTGGTAGCAGCCGCAGTCTGGGCTATGTGATAGGACTACACGTCCCAGCATTCTCGGCATTGGACTGTGGAAAGTGGAATTGTGGAGCCACTGCTGGTAGTAGTAACTTAATTTAATTTGAAGATTACTTACTTTGGCCAGATATTCTATACAGTCGGACAGTGTGTGGCCCCAGTTTAAGCTGTGAGAGTTGTCTGCCCCGCCGCTGCAGCCTTATAGTACTGTGTTGTAGCCGCTGTGTGGGTTTGACTCTCGGTCCCAGCATTTTCGACGATCTGGACTCTCTTGGGCGTTTACTCCGACTTACAGGACTGCTGTTATTAGTGCTGAGGACTCAAGGTCTAAGACTTAGCAGTGAAAAGATATTACGCTGCCATCTCCTATCTCTTAAATTTTTTTTTTTTAATTAGTTCTAATAATGGGTAAGCAACTGACGGCCAAAGCGAAAATACGACGCCAGCAACTAAAGGAGAATTCAGAAAGGGCTAAGCGAGCTGGGTCAGCCGCGGAAAGAGAAATTTCTTCTGTTGAAATTTCGGAGAGCTCTGGAGAAGGCGAGGATGGTCTCCCGGGTGGTAGCCCGATACAGGATCATCAACAGAATCTTGGCAAATCTGTTATTAGTGAGGGGCAGGAGGTATTGGAGTCACCCATGGGGGGGGGATGGACATGGTTTTATTGGGTTCAGAAGTCAAATTACCTGAAATGGCTCCGTGTTTGACTCCAGTGACCTCATTCGATTTACAGGCATCTAAAGAGGTTGCATCAGTTTGCGCTCTTAAGGCTTCTAAACAATTTCCGTTATTTGAGCGCAAGGGCGCAACATATGTTTCTGCCAACACAGTTGGTATTCGTGCAGTGCTACCAGGGGGTCCAACCCTTCCAGCCCTTTCAACTTCTCCAACAGTCATTCCTCCTATGAAGAAAAACTCCGGGAAATTGGGATTAATGAGGTCAACTGGCGATCTAGAGTTAACAGATCCTCCACCTTTAAATATAAGACCCACTTCGCTTAGCGATGAAGAGCCTTCTACTTTTTCTATCTGTACCTCTACGATTGCTTCTACTGGGGTTACCTTGCCTCAGAGTTCAGTGGCGTAACGAAAGTTGAGGGGGCCCCCCTGCAAAGTACACGGAGGGGGCCCCCTCCCCGGGCCACCACCTACCACTTTTGCAGAGGAGGTCCCCTGGAGCTTGAGGGCCCACCCTGCACCGAGGGGGCTGCGGGGGCTTATCTTACGCCACTGTGAAGATGCCAGACATGCCTCTTATTTCAGTTATGGACCTATCACATTAGAAAAACAACAGACCTACAACTTCGGGCCATAAGACATCCACTTGAACACCAGGTAAAAAACAGAACAAATTCATTTTGCACTGACATAGCAACAATAATTAGCCCATAGTAAGATTATTCTATTTTGGCCACAGCCCAAAAATAGAAAAACGTTCTCAAATGCCCCGGCAGTGAGGTCTGTGGGACCAGCAGGTTTCTGTGCCCGCGGAGGTCTGTGGGACTGGCAGGTTTCTCTGCCTGGGGAGGTCTTTGGGACTGGCAGGTTTCTGTGCCCAGAGAGGTCTGTGGGACTGGCATGTTTCTGTGCCCGGGGCGGTCTGTGGGACTGACAGGTATCTGTGCCCAGAGAGGTCTGTGGGACTGGCAGGATTCTCTGCCCGGGGAGGTCTGTGGGACTGGCAGGTTTCTCTGCCTGGGGAGGTCTGTGGGTCTAGCAGGTTTCTCTGCTTGGGGAGGTATGTGGGGCTGGCAGCTTTCTCTGCCTGGGGAGGTCTGTGGGACTGGCAGGTTTCTGTGCCCGGGGAGGTCTGTGGGACTAGCAGGTTTCTGTGCCGAGGAGGTCAATGGAACTGGCAGGTATCTGTGCCCAGAGAGGTCTGTGGGACTAGCAGGTTTCTGTGCCCGGGGAGGTCTGTGGGACTAACAGGTTTCTGTGCCCGGGGAGGTCTGTGGGACTAACAGGTTTCTCTGCCTGGGGAGGTCTTTGGGACTGGCAGGTTTCTGTGCCCAGAGAGGTCTGTGGGACTGGCATGTTTCTGTGCCCGGGGCGGTCTGTGGGACTGACAGGTATCTGTGCCCAGAGAGGTCTGTGGGACTGGCAGGTTTCTCTGCCCGGGGAGGTCTGTGGGACTGGCAGGTTTCTCTGCCTGGGGAGGTCTGTGGGTCTAGCAGGTTTCTCTGCTTGGGGAGGTATGTGGGGCTGGCAGCTTTCTCTGCCTGGGGAGGTCTGTGGGACTGGCAGGTTTCTCTGCTTGGGGAGGTATGTGGGGCTGGCAGCTTTCTCTGCCTGGGGAGGTCTGTGGGACTGGCAGGTTTCTGTGCCCGGGGAGGTCTGTGGGGCTGGCAGGTTTCTGTGCCCGGGGAGGTCTGTGGGGCTGGCAGGTTTCTGTGCAGAGGAGGTCAATGGAACTGGCAGGTATCTGTGCCCAGAGAGGTCTGTGGGACTAGCAGGTTTCTGTGCCCGGGGAGGTCTGTGGGACTAACAGGTTTCTCTGCCTGGAGAGGTCAGTGGGAGTGGCATGTTTCTGTCCCCAGAGAGGTCTGTGGGACTGGCAGGTTTCTGTGCCCGGGGAGGTCTGTGGGACTGGCAGGTTTCTCTGCCTGGGGAGGTCTGTGGGTCTAGCAGGTTTCTCTGCTTGGGGAGGTATGTGGGGCTGGCAGCTTTCTCTGCCTGGGGAGGTCTGTGGGACTGGCAGGTTTCTGTGCCCGGGGAGGTCTGTGGGGCTGGCAGGTTTCTGTGCCCGGGGAGGTCTGTGGGGCTGGCAGGTTTCTGTGCCGGGGAGGTCAATGGAACTGGCAGGTTTCTGTGCTTGGGGAGGTCTGTTTGACTGGCAGGATTCTGTGCCTGGGGAGGTCTGTGGGACTGGCAGGTTTCTGTGCTTGGGGAGGTCTGTGGGGCTCGCAGGTTTCTCTGCTTGGTGAGGTCTGTGGGGCTGGCAGATTTCTGTGCCCGGGGAGGTCTGTGGGACTGGCAGGTTTCTGTGCCCTGGGAGGTCTGTGGGACTAACAAGTTTCTGTGCCTGGGGAGGTCAGTGGGACTGGCAGGTTTCTGTGCCCTGGGAGGTCTGTGGGGCTAACAGGTTTCTCTGTCTGGAGAGCTCAGTGGGAGTGGCAGGTTTCTGTACTTGGGGAGGTCAGTGGGACTGGCTGGTTTCTGTGCTCAGGTAGGTCTGTTGGACTGGCAGGTTTCTCTGCCTAGAGAGGTCTGTGGGGCTGGGAGGATTCTGTGCTTGGGGAGTTCTGTGTGGCTGGTAGGTTTCTCTGCCTGTGGAGGTCTGTGGGACTGGCAGGTTTCTCTGCCTGGGGAGGTCTGTGGGGCTGGCAAGATTCTGTGCTTGGGGAGGTCTGTGGGACTGGCAGGTTTTTTCTCTGCCTCGAGTGGTCTGTGGAGATGGCAGATTCTGTGCCCGTGGAGGTCTGTGGGACTGGCAGGTTTCTGTGCTCGGGGAGGTCTGTGGGGCTGTCAGGTTTATGTGCTTGGTGAGGTCTGTGGGGCTGGCAGGTTTCTGTGCCCAGAGAGGTCTGTGGGACTGCCAGGTTTCTGTGCCTGGGGAGGTCTGTGGGACTGGCAGGTTTCTGTACCCTCGGAGGTCTGTGGGACTGGCAGGTTTCTGTGCATGGGGAGGTCTGTAGGACTGCCTGGTTTCTGTGCCTAGGGAGGTCTATGGCACTGGCAGGTTTCTCTGCCAGGGGAGGTCTGTGGGACTGGCAGGTTTCTCTGCCTGGGCCTGGGAGGTCTGTGGGGCTGGCAGGATTCTGTGCTTGGGGATGTCTGTGGGGCAGGCAGGTTTATCTGCCTGGAGAGGTCTGTGTGGCTGGCAGGTTTCTGTGTTAGGTGTGGTCTGTGGGGCTGGCAGGTTTCTGTGCCCGGGGAGGTCTGTGGGGCTGGCAGGTTTCTGTGCTTGGTGAGGTCTGTGGGGCTGGCAGATTCTGTGCCTGTGGAGGTCTGTGGGACAGGCAGGTTTCTGTGCTTGGGGAGGTCAGTGGGTCTGGCTGGTTTCTGTGCCCGGGGAGGTCTGTTGGACTGGCAGGTTTCTCTGCCTGTGGAGGTCTTAGGGGCTGGGAGGATTCTGTGCTAGGGGAGTTATGTGGGGCTGGCAGGTTTCTCTGCCTGGGGAGGTCTGTGAGGCTGACAGGTTTCTGTGCCCGGAGAGGTCTGTGTGGCTGGCAGGTTTCTCTGCCTGGAGAGGTCTGTGGGGCTGGCAGGTTTCTGTGCCCAGAGAGGTCTGTGGGGCTGGCAGGTTTCTGTGCCCAGAGGTCTGTGGGGCTGGCAGGTTTCTCTGCCTGGAGAGGTCTGTGGGGCTGGCAGGTTTCTGGGGCAGGATGCTGGGTGATTTTGTCACACCCACAGAGTCAGGGATTTGGATCCATTTATGGACCAGAAATATTGATCCTTTTACTGCTACTGAGCGGAGTACGACGGCTTCAGGACTGAAAAGTGCACGGAGCGCCCCACAGTTCAAAGGTCCCAAGTGAGGTAGATTGTGCTGGTGTTAAAAAAAAGTCCAGAAAGAGAAGAGAGTTACACACGCTGGTGCCTGTTTCCACGGACGTCACGTTCAACCTCTGGTAGAACATGCTTCGTAACGTAGAAAGGCTGTAAATGTTATTTTTTTCCTTTCATATCAATGGGGTAGGATTGGTGGTTCTTTGCGACAGCAGTGAACAGAGGGGATGCAGAGCTATGAGAATTATGCTGCAGGAACTCAGTTATGCAGCAGGAAAAGGCAAATTATGCTGCCCAATGCCGCACATTTTGTGATACTTATACTTAATTTTTGCACCTTTTAAAGCAAATGTTTCACCTCAGTCTCAGTTTAACAACGAAACAGCAAAGAGTAGCTGAAAAGTGGCCTGCCAATTTTAGCAAAGGGCATTCGACTGCAGCAACGCATGTCGCTGTATTTTAGTAACTTTTATCTGTTTCAGCTAGAAACCACTTTTTCTGCAAGCTGCAATTTATGTAGCACCACTGCCACCACAGCCCCAATCCTCCCCCTCTCAGCTCCAATCCTCCCCCCCACCCACTCACACCCTGATGTCCAGTTCAGCTGGACCCGCCCCTTCAGAACTGACATCACTCGACAACTAGAAATCGGCGACAAGAAATCGGGTCAGTTTTGGGGGGAAGTGGGTACCACTTTGCCTTGACAAAGTCGGGGGAAACCGGGAAACTTCTCCCAAAGTCACAGACGAAGCTGTAAATTCATAGGTGAAGGGTACATTTTCTTGCGCCCAAAAACTTCAATGACGATTTTTGTGTTTTCTGTAAAATCCGCAAATCAACATAAATCGCAGGTGAAACTGATGACACGCACTTTTAATCTTTAATGTGTAACATAACCCCCCCCCCCCTCTTTTCCAAACAACCTTCATGTACCAAAGGCTCCTTTCTTTTTCTAAACGCCTTCACTCTAAACTGGAGACCTTACGCACACAAGTGGTCGTCACAATGAATTTTGGGTGGGGTGCACTTGTCTGCGGGGGGGGTGGCATAGACTGGGCGAACAGACAGACTCACCTGCACGGGCCGCAGAAGACAGGGCAAACAAGGCTAGCCAGAGAAAAATTATTAAATTATGGCAGGTGGTCTCCGTCGCACGTTACCTCTCAATTGTCTCCACTCTGGCCTCCGGGATGCATGCTCGCTTCACCAGTCAGCAATGTGCATGACAATTGGTCACCTAAGGGTGAGGAGTAAGACCGCGCAGACGTGGCGGCGGAGACATCTGCACGCTGTGCAGTGTGCACCATTACCATTTTTTAAATTTTACCATTTAATTTATAAAGAAAAGTCTACAGCGAGCGTAAGTTACATAACCTACCTATAATAATTAATTACCTATCCCAGACAGTCACAGATGTGTAGTGCTTGCTGGCACCGAGGGAGGCTCTGTAGCTCTGGGGTCCCCCCGCAACGTGGGAGCTGCGGGGGCCTGTGTTACGCCCCTGCTTATAATTCCACACCACACAAATCAACTATAAATAATTTAACCCTACAACATTCCATACCACATAATTACAATCCTAAAAATACACATATTTCCACTTCACTCCATACCACATAATTCCACATCACAGAATAACATTCCACACAACTTAATAGCACTCCCAACCACATAATTACACTCCACACAACTCAACTACACATAATTCCACTTCAACCTATATAATTACACTTCACACAACATTTTTGTACTCAACTTTTAAACACATAATTACCCTCCACAAAATACAACTCTGCAACATGTTGCATAATTCCACTCCGCATAATTATACACCACACCATGCCACATAATTCCACACGTCACACAATTCCACAATTCATACACACACAATTTATCACACAGCATAATACCACTCCACATAATACCACTCAGCTCCACATAATTAACCTCCACATAATTATGCCTTACTCCATACTGCATACATACACTCCACATAAATCCAGTGTATGCCACGTTAAAACACTCCACATAGCTACACTTCACACCATGCCTCATAATACCACTCAACATAATTTCACTCAACAGCGCAACTTCCACATCACACAATTCAACTCTACACAATTCCATTCCACACCACATAATTCACAAAAAACGACATAATTCAGACTTACACTACAAATGCACAACACACCACATACATCCAATCTACACCACAAAATTCCACATCATGCTACAATATTTAACAGCACACCACATAAGTAAACTCCACTACATACCACTCCACAACACAAAATAGCATTCCAGATAATACCACTCCAAAACACACAATCCCACTCCACTCAATACCACATAATTACACTGCACACCATGCCACATTATTTCACTACACAGATCCAATCCACGCAACACAATTCCATAACTAACAATTCAAATCCAAACCATATTTGTCCACTTGACACCACACACATTCCCTCCACTCCAAACAGAAAACGCACAGGTAAAATACATTGTCCATTACATCAATAGCTCTAACTCTCACCTTCTAATGTGTCCCAGCAGATCCTGTTTCTGGAGCTGCAAACTTTCCTGCTGAAGTCAGCTCTGTGCCCTGTGGTGAATGCTGTCTCTGGGGCCCCCACCCCATCCTTTCCCCCTGTCAGCTCTCCTCTGTGCTGCCTCTTGCTGTCTCTGGGGCCCCCACCCCCATCCTTGTTCCGGGACTGGCTGGTGGCTCTGACTGAAGAGAAACAATGTAACTTGTTACATTGTTTCTCTTCAGTCCTGGGTCAGCGCAGGAGCTCGAGCTCCGTGCAAGCTGCTGTAGTTAGAGAGAGAGGCTTGATTTAGAGCAAGCCTCTCTCTCACAGCTCTCTACCGAAGAGCTGAGGGGGCCCCCTTCATTTACTGAAGAGTGGGGGCCCCCCCGCACCGCTGGGGCTGCGGGGGTGTTTGTTACGCCCCTGTCAGAGTTCAATTATGGGGATGGATACTGAGACTACTGGGGATTTTCAGATTTCAGTAAAGGACATGCTAAATTTGATTCTCCAAGAAATAAGAGAGATGAAGCAATTTCAAAAGATGGAAATGGAGGTGATTTGTAAGCGTCTGGACAAAATTGAAGATTCGCTGGCTTCATTTTCAAATCGACTGCAAGAATCTGAGACCAGAATTTCGGGGGTGGAGGACAATTTGACCATCATGCAGAAAGAGATTGCCAGTAGCTCCAAATCTTCGAAGGCTTTTGAAGTTAAATTGGATGAGTTAGAAAATTACAATAGAAGGTCAAACCTTCGAATAGTGGGCGTACCTGAGAACATTGAGGGGTCTGATATGAAGCAATGGATTACTTCTTTTTGTTCTCGCGAGGTCGTCCCTGAGTTTAAGGGAGACTTAACAATCACCCGGGCGCATCGAGTTCCAGCGCGTCCATTTCCCAATTCTCCGTTTCCTCGGACCATTATTGTCAACTTTGCTGATGTTCGTGTTAAAGAAATAATCCTATCACAGGCCTTCAAGCAAAGACAATTTCATGTTAATCCTACTACTAAGTGCCGGATTTTCTCCGACATATCGGCCGCCGCCGCCAGACGGAGAAAAGACTTTGTAAAGATTCTCCAGTTATTTAAGGACAAAGGTGCTCAAGCTTCGATTACACAGCAATCAAAATTAAAAGTTTTGATTAAGGGCAAATTCTATTTGTTCACAGATGTTGATGAAGCACGTGAGATGCTTGATCAGTTAGTCCAGGGTTAGGATAATTTTGGATTGTGATTTGATTTGGTTGGATGGTCATTGGAGGTTTCCCTGTTTCTTCTTTTTGCTTTTTCTTTTTTGTCTTGGCAAATTCGAGATTACTAGTTGGGGGGGGGGGTGCAGGCGAGGAACTGGGGGGGGTCATGGGAACAGGGGCGCAACACCAAGGCGCCTTCATGAGAGGGGTTAGTGCCATGTGGCCAGCGTGGGAGGGAGGTGAAGGTGTAGTACAGGGCCACTGGGCTAGGTGTAGGCTAGGTGTAGGCGGGGAGCACCTGGGTAGGGGGATGGGGTGGGTGGTGGGGGAAAATGGAAAATGGAAGTTCTTGTTGTCTGTGATGGTAAATATGTTGGCAAGAAGTTATTTTTTAATGATTCAGATATATGCCTATTGAGGGGATTAGAGTGATCTCTTTTAATGTTAATGGGCTGAATAATAGAAAAAAAATGCGCGCCATCGAGTTATGGATTAAAACAGAGTGCCCAGCAGTTGTGATGCTGCAAGAAACTCATATTCCCGCCGATATGGGAATCTGATATCCTATATCTGATAGCTAACAGACCCCCTCCCTCACAGAATGTTTTAGTGGATAATAGGGAATTCAATGACTGGATAAGCCGTGCGCTTGACTCAGTACTTCCTGTGAAGGAAATCAGTCTAAAGAGAGTGCGAGAAACAGCCCCATGGTATACTGAAGAGCTTAGAACTTTGAAGCGGCAATGTAGAAAGCTCGAAAGGAAATGGCGGTTGGGCTACTCCTCTACAGACAAAATCACCTACACAGAGGCCATCAGAGCATATAAATTAAAAATTAAATCCAGCCAAGCCGCATATTACAGCATTAAAATTATGAAGGCTCGGTCTAAACCTAGTGAGATCTTTCACATCATTAAAAATCTCACTAAACTCCCTTCTCATGTGACACCCAGTGATACTACCCTACCCCGCTGCAATGAGCTGGCAGAATTTTTCTACCAGAAAATTAACAAAATGAATCTTTCATTTGTAGTCCCTGATCAAGATCCCCTTCCTAAGAACTTGTCTCCTATCCTGGAAGAGACTCAATCCACACGTATAATTCTAGATCACTTTCCCCTGATCAAACAAGACACACTAGAGACTCTCATACAGCAAGTGAAATCTGGCTCCCCACGTGACCCCGCCCCCCCTCGCACTATGGTCTTGGTCAGTCAAATTATTCTTCCCACTTTGTTAGATTTGCTTAACACCTCCTTAACAACCTGCACTGTTCCACCTACATGGAAACAAGCCATGGTAAAGGCACTGCTGAAAAAGCCTACCTGCGACCCCACGGACTACAGCAATTATCGCCCAATCTCCTTGCTACCTTGGGCAAGTAAAATTCTGGAAAAATACATCAACTCATATCTGACTGTATTTCTCGAGAATAACAATTTACTGGACACCTCCCAGACGGGGTTCCGCCCTAAACATGGGACAGAAACGGCCTTGTTGGCCGTAACAGAGGAAACCAGGCGAATCTTGGATCGGGGAGGATCAGTGGCAGTGATCCTCCTCGATCTAAGTGCAGCCTTCGATACAGTTAGTCACAAAACCCTACTGGATCGACTTCTTGATCTGGGAGTTTCAGGGAATGCTTTAGCCTGGTTTAGATCCTTCCTGTCTGGAAGATCCTTCCAGGTTTTTGATGGAGACTGTTTTTCATCAAGCAAACCCCTGGCTTGTGGGGTTCCGCAGGGCTCGTCACTTAGCCCAGCCCTGTTCAATGTGTACATGAGACCCCTGGCTGAGATTGTTCACCCATATGGTATCAAAATCATTACATATGCGGATGACACTCAGCTCGTGGTCTCCCTTGCACAGGAGAACAGTGGCTCGGCTCAGACCAATCTGACTGCCTGCATGGAAGCAATTAAAATCTGGATGACAGCTTCGTCCCTCAAGCTCAACGGTGATAAGACCGAACTCATGCTACTGGGACCATCAGCACCTGTTACCTTGGACCTGTTATGGCCCCCTAGCCTGGGTGCCCCGCCCATCCCAAAAACCAACATAAAAAGTCTGGGAGTCTGGTTGGACGACTCTCTAACTCTGAACACCCAAGCAACTAAGATCTCTGCAACCTGCTTCGGAATAATCAGAATGCTAAGGAAAATTCTTCCACTTCTACCTTTTGAAGCCAAGCAGGTTGCGATACAGGGCCTAATTCAATCCAGATTAGATTTTAGCAACGCCCTTTACCTAGGTTCCCCAGAATATGTATTGCTGAAATTGCAACGCATCCAGAACTGCGCTGCCCGCCTCCTGCTACAACTCCCTCGTAAAACATCAGTGGAGCCAGGACTAAAGAAACTTCACTGGCTCCCTGTGAGGGACAGAATCAAATTTAAAGCCCTTTGCATTTCGCATCAGGCATTTTGGAACACGGGTCCAAGGATTAATCTCTGTCTTCTAGCCCCGTACCAACCAAGTAAACAACTCCGATCTGCTAATGCTTTCCTGGCTGTAGTCCCCAGGATTAGGAGATCAAGAGCAGGAGGCAGATCATTTTCTTATAACGCGGCTAAGCTCTGGAACTCCCTCCCTCTACAACTCGGACGCGACCCGAACCTGCTTTCCTTTCGGAAAAAGCTCAAAACATTTCTCTTTCACTGACTAATCACCCCGGCGTCTTTGCATTATGAGGTACTATCTTTTTTCTAGTAGCGCTTGGACGCCCTTGGGCAGCAGTCGCGCTTTATAAAACTCCTTTTCATTTCATTTCATTTCATTTCATTTCATTTCATAAAATTAATTATTTTCCTATGTTTAAAACTTGGTCCTTATATCGTTGGTTTTCTAGTGCTAAAGAATCTCAAAGGGGGGTCGCACTTTTCATCAATCGTAACTTAGATGTAGAAATTATCCAGTTTGAAGATGGGGGTGCAGGGCGGTGGTGTTGGGCCACTTGTGTTATAAAAGACAGGAATAGGCCAATTACTTTTGTTAGTTTTTATGCCCCAGTGGAAGATCGTGCCCCCAACTATGAGGAGTTATTTCAATCACTACTAATGGTCAGGGGGGATATAGTTATAGGTGGGGATTTTAATATTCTTATGGATATAAAACTAGATTCCACTGGTGCCTCGAAGAAACAATCTAAACCAAAGTCAATAAGGTCAATTATGAAGAATATAGTCTTACTGGATCTTTGCGATCCATTGCGATTAAAATTCCCACAAAACAAGAATTTACTTATTGGTCAGGAAGACATAGATCTTCCTCTCGCATCGATTTTGTTTTGGCCTCTAGTTTATTAAAATTTTCTCATCAAAAATTCTTCCATAATGGCTTCTCAGACCACGCAATGTTGGTAATTGAATTTAAAGTAGGAGAAAAAATTAGTCCCCCTAAGAGATGGATATTTAATAAAAAGTATCTACAAGATAGCAACTGGGTCTCTTTTTTAAAATTGGAGATTGCCGAATTTATTGCTCGTAATTCGGATACGGCTCCACTGCACATTATTTGGGACTCATTAAAAGCCTTTATTCGTGGTATCATCATCGGTAAAGACGCAGAAGAGTGGCGTGCTATTAAACAAACTAGGACTTTACTCTATGAAAAAAGTTGTACGCTTACTCTGCTTCGACAATCCAACTTCTCCAGTACTGCGCAAAATAAATTAAACAAGGCCAAACGTGAACTCAGTACGCTTTTTTCTATACAGAGTGAACAGCAATTTCTTACACAATCTCAGAGGATTTATGAGGAGAGTAATTTCTCTGGTAAACTCCTTGCGTGGCAGGCTAAGGAGCAAGCCGCCGCAAATCTGATTCGTATTTTAAAGTTTCCTGCCACCCGGATAGAAACATCACAGTCTGATGTTATTGGCACTATAATGTTCTCTCACTATAAACAGATATACAGTCAACATCAGGAGATAGATCTTCTTAGGCTCTCCAATTTTTTAGCTAGATATGATATGCCCTCTCTATCTCAGGCAGATAGTGGAGTAATGATGCGCTTATTTTCTCAGTCAGAATTAGAATTAGTGGTTAAGAACTTACCAACTGGTAAGGCATGTGGTCCGGATGGCCTCCCTGCTGAATTCTTTAAGGTTTTCTTTAGTGCCTTTTCTGATTTATTATTACAATTAGTTAATTACATGTTAGTGGGTGGGCAAGTTCCAGACTCTTTTGGGGAGGGGACAGTGGTTAGCTTCCCGAAAAAAGGTAAAGATCCTAAAGATCCCAACTCATATAGACCTATCACAATACTCAACACTGATTATAAGACCCTCACTAAATTATCAATACGCTTTAATTATATTGCAAAGGATCTTATTCATCTGGATCAGAACAGCTTTGTGGCAGGCCGGCAATTAATTACAAATACACATTTTCTTACTGAGGCTTTAGATTATTTTCAGACAAACAAAATTTCTGCTTTAATTTTATTATTAGACGCGGAAAAAGCTTTTGATTTGGTGGTATGGACAACTTTATTTGCTATTTTAAAGCACTTTGGAATTCCTCCACAAATTATTAGTTTAATTCAGAATTTGTACACGGGTGCCAAAGCCAATATAATTATTAATTCAGCTATGGTCGGCACAGTATCGGTTCAACGAGGTACCAGGCAGGGTTGCCCCTTGTCCCCATTCTTTTTGCTTTCTTCATTGAACCGTTAGCTACAGCAATTCGTGAATCTGCGAATATTCCTCCTCCGATCCCTTCCATGGCAAAAATTAAATTATATGCCGATGATATCATGTTATTGATTAAGACGGATATTCAATCTCAAACTGCTGCTCTCCAGCTTTTTGAAGAATTCGAAGAGTTGGGCGGCTATCGAATAAATAAAAAAACCCGGAAATATTAGTTTGTGGTGGGGGTGAGGTGGATTTACACGCTGACTTAGTTGGCTGTATCAATTCAAGACCGAAGAGGTATTTGGGGGTTATGTTTTCCACTTTGGTTTCCGATTTAGCTAAACTGAATTTTTATCCTCTTTTACGTAAGGTCCAATCCTTGTTTATTAGATGGGACTCGTTACCATTTTCCATCTTGGGGCGGGTGGCACTTTTAAAAAAAAAATGTATTCTCTGCCATTCCTTGTTTTTTGCCCAGTGGTTTTTTTTCAAAAGTGGAATCATTATTTTCTGCGTTTATATTTTATATGGGCAAAAAAAAGTCCCAGGATAGCAATGGGGACTCTTTATGTTGAAACCGAATTAAGAGGTTTAGCCGTACCTAATGTTAGAGACTATTATAGCGCATATTTCGCCCAATATTTAGAGCGGTTTAAATCTGGAATGCAGAGCCCAAATGTCTTTATTAATTTTTTCTTTGATAGAATTTGTCATGAGGCCCAGATTCCATTTCCATTACACATTCCTAAGTCACCGAAACTTAGTCGATACAAGACGATGCTTTGGTTTTTCAAGCGTCGTGACGTTTTTCTTAAAAGATACTCTCTCCCGCAGTTTAATATTAGAACTCCCTTAAGAAATGCTCTCATGTTTATAGGTATGAAAATTGGAGTTGATACTGCACAACAATGAGCACGTGTTGGGTTCTATTCTCTTTCAGATTTTTTAAGGGAGGGGGCATGGCTGTCACCAGGCGAGATGCAGCTTATAATTTCAGGGAATTTTATGTTACTAGGCTCGTATGTTTCGATTTTTAAAATGCTGGAACAAGTGGAGCCAAGAATTATTGGTTCTTCTAATCAGTTATGGGATGATTTGTTTGACTTCTCGGATGAGGAAGCCAGGGGCATGGAAGCGTTGTTTAGCTCAACATACTGAGCCAGAAAGCTATTAAAAAATGGCAAGAACAGGAGAATCACGTACTTACTATCAACACTTGGAAAACCATAAATAAGCTGAATTTTAGTGTTCTTTGAAGATCTAATTGGAGAAGAATGTTATTCTTCAGTAAATGGCTCCTGTATCGCACTCCAGCCGCCATTGCTAAAATGTATGTTAATACTAGTGCCACCTGTTTTAGATGTCAGCAATATACTCCCGCTAACTGGTCTCACATTATAGCTGACTGTGTTAAAATTATTCCTTTTTGGAATGAGATCTTCGAATATTTGCAAAAGTATTGTTGGGTCCAGATTACCTATAATGTTAAATTAGTATTGTACGGTTATGATTCTGATCTCGGTCTGACAGAACCGATGGCCAAAATCTTATTTATCGCAATGGCAGTGGCAAGATCTCTGGTGCTCCAGAACTGGAAGTCAATTCAAGTTCCTTCGTTTAATGCCTGGTTTCAGAAAATTAGGAATGTTAGAAAGAGTGAAAAGCGATACGCACAGCGAATTGGTAGGATTCGGAAGTTTAACAGAATTTGGTGTTCCTATTTTGAATAATGGTGGACTTTTGCATTCCGTAAATAATTTTTTTTATTTTGAATCCTTATTTTGTGGTAGCCAATTTATGCTATTGTTAATTGTAATCTTGATACAAGAACTTCAATAAAAAAATAATTGGGGAAAAAAAGGGAAAAAAAAAAGAATCTTGGGGGATAAACGGCAATAGTTTTTTTTAATCATTTGAGCATATACCACACCGTCGATGACAGTTTGTTTATCTGGGTATTAAAAGATAGTTTGTTACCCAGTACCACTCCCAGGTTTCTGACTTTGTCCACTGGGGATGGGCAGTCGCCTAGGCTATATTTGGGGCAAGGGCAGTGTTTGTGGCAGTTTGGAGAAGCGTCTGGGGGGGGGAAAGTTGTATTAGAAATTGGATTGTGTGAATGCAGATGAGGCACAGATTACTTTGAATCTTTCACTTTGCTCCAATATGCTGCGGAAGCTGTTGGCTATTGATATAATGGGGCCCATGCTAGATGTTGAGGGAATCCACCCTATCAACTGAGTGGAAACAGGACGGTCAGGAGACTCATAGGGTGATGAATAATGTGATACATTTGAGGTGCAGTAGCAAGAAATGTTGAGTGATGGAAGTTACAAAATGGTGTGGGCATACTTTATCGCATCTAGTGAGGTGACAGGGTAGAGCTCCTTGGGTGTTATGAAAGGGAGAGTTCCTTTGACAAAAGGCAATTTGAATTGGATGTCAAATCAAAATCGAGAATGGTTGTGTAGAGTCTTGCGGTTGTATGGGAAATATTTGGAAAGCGCATACTCTGTATTAAGTGACATTGGTGAAAAGAGTGCATTTGGGCAAGGCCTATGGCTGTGTGTCATGAAAGGCATTAGGATACCTACCCCAGGGTGTAAGTGAGTTTTCTGACTCTTTAAAAGTCATTTAAATTCTTACTAATAACACAAAGCTTAGCAATGGTAAGGTGTGGCATATGAGCTGGCTAGCTTCTTGCAGCAACGTCGAAGGGAGAGAAGAGGGTGGAGTTGACTCATTTTTGGTGGTTAGATGGAGTAAGTGAGCAATGGTAAGAAGTACACGAAGATGTGCAAGCTAGGAATTCAGCAGAGTATGTGTAAGTGAGCAATGGTAAGAAGTACACGAAGATGTGCAAGCTAGGAATTCAGCAGAGTATGTGAGAGTGACCTAAGTCAGGAGGATGAGTTGTCACAAATGGAGAGCATTGTAAAGCTAGAGCCTAGTGGTTCAGAGAATGCTTGGATGAAAGAAGTCAGTAACATATAGTTTATTTTTCATTGCTCGTTTTTTTGTGATTCAACTTAATATACATTTTTTGATTTTGTGTAGTATTTTTATTTTCTTGTGAAAGGTTAAATGTGTGTAGTGTTGACTTATTCTTTGGTTATGTTCTAATGTATGTATTCTTATTCTGTAATGTAACGCTATTTTTTAGGTCGAGCCTGGGCAGCGCATGCACTGCTCTGCGAGGCATCCTGTATTGGAGTATGCACTTGACGCCCGCCCACTCTGCGCCCATATTTGTCATTGGCTTGTGTCATTGTCCTTCTTAAATGTTGGCTTCTGATTCATAACTACGCTTGTTAGTCCCTCCTTAGTACCGCCTTGTCTTCATTTTTAACCTCCCATGAAGATACCTCCTTTTGCACGTATTGTTGCTCGGTAGGCTTTAATTACAGCCTCCGAGCACTATTTTGTTTAATGTTTTTCTTCTGCCTGCTGTTGTTAGCTTGACATTGTTCGAGCGGAGACGGTTGAGTGCAGGTCTCCCATATATTAGGCCTTAATGAGACCCCGTATTGATAGCTGGGTCGAAACGCCGTCGACAACTTGAAGCAAACCAATTCTCAGTTCCTACTACTATACTAGGAGACTGCTAACATTTATTTTGTATCAATTGATTGGTCGTTTCTGTACAAACATTGAAACCTTGCTTTTATGTCACAGAGTCACAATCCATACTGATGGGTTTCACTTTCACTTACTTCGCACTGGATTCTACAACACATGTGAATTTATTTTATAAACTTGTTTCTCTATACACTCTGTGTTATATGTCTTTTTTTCTCTCTGACATCTTTGTACCTCTGTTTCATTGCGATTGCGCTGATACATATTGAAATATCAATCTTTGAGTGTCCACAGGAACCTCTGTTTCTTTGTTGAATTGTGCTGTTGCAGGCAGGACATGCTCTCTCACGACAAGTTTTTTTTTTTTTCCACTTAGCACGGCACACCACTGTGATAGTGGCGGCCATGTCTTAGCTTGCCACATGTTTTTTTTTAAAAACTATTTATTTACATTTTTTTTTTTTAAATGCCCCAGGTGCACTTACACTTTAATGTCGGCCGTGCCCCTTTCCTTAAATGAGCGGAGTCTAAGCAGGGGCGTAACACAGGCCCCCGAAGCCCCGCGGTGCGGGGGGGCCCCCACGCCTCAGGGGCCCCCTCACTCTCAGCAGAGGGAGACAGCTGTGCCTGCAAGCAAGCCTTTTCAGTCTTCGCAAATAAAATGGTGTTCCTGCGCGCACGGCCTCCCCAAGTCCCCATAAATTAAACTGTGCGTGCCCGCCACGGTGACGGCATCTAAGCCTCCGAGTCTTCCCTCTCTTTCTGTCTCGCTCCTCAGTTAGTGAAAACTGAGACTTCAAGAAACGGGTATTACCCTCTCTTTCCTCCTTTCGTTTATTTGCTCCCCTGTGAAATGGATCCAAAAAAGAAAAAAAAAAATGTATCGAAACGTTGTCTGACACAAGTGCAGCCTCGGGGTGGAGAGAAATAAAACATTCCAAATGTGAAAAATAAATCACTAAGTAAAGCAAGACAGAGTGGTTGCAAAGTGGGCAGATTGATTTATTTACACCTAAACACATTAGCGCCACTTTACAGTGTTTGCCAGTGAAGTGATACTTTTGTTTTATCCTCTCTGTTTGAACAATATTGTTTTCCCTGTGTGGGAAAGTGCACCTTGCCTGGAGGTACTGAAATACCTGCTTGATGGGTGAATTGGAAAACAAAATGTGTACAGCGACTGTGTCTTTACGAATGTGGTCTTTCTAAACCATAATGCCTATGTTTTGAAACGATATAAGCAATGGGCAATGAAACTGGTCCCTTCCGGGCCCTGTAGCCATGGCCTTACCTTTTCATGCAAAAGCACTCACTAATTTCAGAATAATGAGTGTAAAAGGAAAAAGGTAACCATGTTGTTCCTACTTAAATTTCACATGCTTTACTTAAGCACGCCGAGCTCAGCGCACTACTGAAGAAACCAACTGCGGACCCGACCGACCTCAAGAACTTCGGCCCTATCTCGCTCCTTCCATTCCCTGCCAAAGTCATCGAGAAGGTCGTCAACAAGCAGCTGGCCGCCTTCCTCGAGACGAACGGATCCCTCGACCCATCGCAATCCGGATTCAGAGCCAACCACAGCACCGAGACCGCCCTCATCGCAGCCACCGACGACATCCGAGCCCTGCTCGACAAAGGTGAAACAGCGGCACTCATCCACCTTGACCTCTCCGCAGCATTTGACACTGTCTGCCACCGCACCCTAGTCCAATGCCTCAACGACACCGGCATCCAGGGGATTGCTCTGGAATGGATCATCTCATACCTCTCCGGCAGAACACAGAGAGTACGCCTCCCTCCGTTCCGCTCTGAGGCCACCGAAGTCATCTGCGGCGTCCCGCAAGGATCATCGCTCAGCCCCACTCTCTTCAACATCTACATGAAACCCCTCGCTGCCATCTCACGCCAACACAACCTCAACATCATTTCCTACGCCGATGACACCCAGCTGATTCTCTCCCTCACCAGAGACCCCGACACCGCCAAAGCCGACCTACACGAAGGGATGAAAGATGTCGCCGAATGGATGAACATCAGCCGCCTGAAGCTGAACACGGACAAGACAGAAGTCCTCATCCTGGGACCGTCGCCCTCCGCATGGGACGACTCCTGGTGGCCCCCGGCCCTGTGCACCGCACCCAAGCCAACGGACCACGCACGCAACTTGGGCGTCATCCTGGACTCCTCCCTATCGATGACCAGACAAGTCAACGCCGTCTCCTCATCTTGCTTCCACAACCTCCGCATGCTCCGCAAGATCTTCAGATGGATCCCGACCGAGACCAGGAAGACTGTCACCCAGGCCCTCGTCACCAGCAGACTAGACTACGGAAACACCCTCTACGCCGGTACAACAGCCAAGCTTCAGAAAAGACTTCAGCATATCCAGAACACCTCCGCCCGTCTCATCCTGGACGCCCCCCGACGCAGCCACATCTCGAGCCACCTGAGAGACCTGCACTGGCTCCCTGTCAACAAGAGGATCATGTTCAGACTCCTCACCCACGCACACAAATCCCTCCACGACCTGGGCCCAAGGTACCTCAACGACCGCCTGACCTTCTACACGCCCACCCGACAGCTACGATCCGCGAACCTCGCCGTCGTCCCTCGCATCCAGGGAGCCACCGCCGGAGGAAGATCCTTCTCCTACCTGGCGGCTAAGACATGGAACTCCCTGCCCGTCCACCTGCGGCTGACCCAGGACCACCTCGCCTTCAGGAAACAGCTCAAGACCTGGCTGTTCGAGCAGTAGCAGACCCCCTCCCCCAAGCGCCTTGAGACCCTTCTGGGTGAGTAGTGCGCGATACAAATTCCTTGATTGATTGATTGAATCTTGCATTCGCTATGAGTAATTGCTTTTTCTAGAATGTTGTTAATTTTTTTTAGGCAGCATATTGCTCTTGTCTAGTGCGTAATTAGAATTGAGTCACATCCAGGTGTTTATAGCGGGTCAGTGCAGTGCAAGTTTCTCTAAGTGGGGCAGTATGGTGTTCAGTGGGGGAGAGGATGTGGCGCTATGGTCAGAGCTGCTAAAGTGGAACTGGTGAACCAGGTTCAGCCTTAATGACCAGGCTCCCAGACCACTCTCATGAGGGAGCACATTCCTGTGCTACACCTTAGAAGGCGCCGCACGATCTTAAAAGCCCTGGTGTCTTAGCACCAGCAGGTGGACCCTAGCGGTGGCAAGTGTGGATTAACCTTGAAGGCCCGTCCACCACTATCCATGAAGTCCACCTTCAGTCTTGGAGACAGACCTATGAAGCAGCACACCATAGAGTGGCAGTGACTCTGTCACTGAGGTCACAGGACCCTTAAGCAGGGTGCTCTAGGGCAGTGCGACTGCACCGGGCACTAACTTCAAGTGGGGGCGTCGTGTTTGTGAGTATAATATGGTTTTAAAAGCACTTGCTGCCTCCTTCCTGGCCTCCAACATTTTTGAGCAACAATAAAAGTGTCTTGATAACTCTAGTGATTAATGTTCTTAGTAGAGAGAGATGGTGTTTTGTCTAGTGGAAGGTTTGACTCATGAAAAGGAATGGCAGAGGTGTAATGTGCATGCTGCTAAGAACATGTGCCATGCAGATCTCCAAGTGCACATAATGTGAATAGGTCAGTCGGTTACTGCTTTTGTCAGAGAGACCCTACTGTTACTTGCAGTTAATAAGTTAAAATCCTAACATAGAACAGTGAGCTATTAACTGTCATGTAAGAGCTGCATGCAAACTCCAAGGTATAAATTATAGCGTTATGTTTTTTCCCCCAGTCTTCGATTATCCTAATGTTGCAAAAAAGGGTTCATTTGGGTAGAAATCAATTCTGATTATTAAAGAGAACCCCCAACCATGGTATTATCTTTTTAATTCTGAGTTTGTGTTTCTGCAGACCAATCACTATTAAACTATGCTGCCTACTAGTATGGTTGTCATGTGACTCCTACACCTTGTAGTCCTTTGTCTTATGTAACATTTCCTACACAGTGATTTACACACATATGAATGATTTGTCTCTGTGTAATATGTGTGATGTAAAGTGCTCTGACACCCTACACTGGTATTAGTGGTGCTGTAAATTTTCTGATACTTTATTATTTTGAAATTTTTACAAATGCTAACAGTCTCTGCAAATATTTTTCCTTATTAGTACTAGTGGAACATACAACTGCAGCAATGAGAAAGGTGACTAGCCAACCTTTGCAAAGGGCCCTCCACTTCACAGCAGCACAAGTCAAATTTTTTTGTAACTTTTGATGTGTTTGAGCTACAAACAATTTATTAGTTAAAATCGTCAGATTATGCAGCAGATGATGTATTATGTGGCAACTATGGCAAAGCCATAGTTATGTGGAAAACATTTGCAAACTAAGATATTTTGCCATTCATGTTTGAACTGCTCTTGTGGAAAAAGGGAGAAGTTCTGATGACAGAAATTCCATGGCTGGGAGACAAATGGCTTGCGATTCCACTTTTAAGGATAATTGGGACATTTTGTGATTGGAAACGTATCCCACTTTGTGAATGTATTTTAATGTCAATAACACATATTTAACCTTAAATAAACATGTGTAGCTATTGGTTAAATTAAATAATGTAATAAGCTGTAACCGGTTAGTGAAATGGGAAACGAATACAAAAAATTGGGATATTTTGCTCTTTTTGCCACACCTCTTACTCCGCCCACTGACCCAATCCATTGGTTATTCCCGCCCTCTGATTCTCCTCCCATAGTTCCCCTACTTTTTTCCGACACTTCGACCACTGCCTGGCACTAACATGCATTAAAGACAACTGTGGGCTTTTACCACTGGGTCTCTTAGAGAATGACACCTCAGGTCCATACACGGGGGATAAACACAGCACGTTTCTGGGTTCTCCGCACGACGTGTTTGCTATTTGACGCCAGATTTCCCCAGCTTGTGTTGAGGAAATTAAACATCCCCTAGTGCTTGTATAAAACATAGCTGCCAAGTGTCATTGGCACCATGTCGTGTCCATTCGTAGCTTTTATCCAACAACACTTTGCATGCTGGAATGTTTAACCCCTTACTTAGATGGTCACAGCACAACTCCCAGAATGCAAGGCGCTGTTGGCTTAAAATCCAGGCCTGGCTGGCGGTGTCACACATGACGATAGAGCCATTTGGAGGCAATGTTGAATCTGTAATTTAGCAGGCGTGTCTATACTCTTAGTAAATTGTAAATACCACCAGTGTTGATACACTGAGGTCTGAAGCCTCTGTTTGTTATGAAGTAAGGCCCAGTCTGGTGGTTCAGGTCAGTCCTTGTGAGGGAAGCTGCTGGACTTGTTTTTACCATGCACTTTGAAAGGATTTTCACCTTGATGCAGGAAGAAAGTTCGATTGTTTTACAGAACATGCTTGAGTTTTGTATATTGCTGGACTGGTGATTGCTTTATTTTGCACTTTGAAAGTATTTGCACTTTTTCTTTTGCTTTACCAACTACAGTTTGTATAGATTGTCATTAGGTACTTGATGATATGGTTGGTTTTTATTCTACATGCAGTGTTATTTATGGTGTTGCTTGCACTTGTCTGTAATACGTGTACCTTAAATCTTGTATTTAGCATTGTTTACACTACAGAAATGATAAATTAAAACAGATAAACACCTGCATCAATGTTCTGAGGCATCCAAACAGTTTTCTTCCTCAGCCATGTTTGCCTGCCTGCTTTGCAGTGCTTACTACAAAGACATTATGATTGACATTGCTTCCTCAGTTCACGTTATTATCATGCACAACCCTTGACAGTCGCTAGTGTGTGGCATGCAGATAATTCACCAGTCTATTTCTCTTGACTTTCGCAGGATACTGAGTTATAGCTTGTGTACTTCTCATGTATATTGTCAGTCGAGTTTTTATGGAATTGCAGGTTTGGGTTGGTCTTTCACAGTTTCAAGGTATTGTCAATTCTATTTCAGACCCTTCATAGTTGTTCTTTGTTCTTCAGCCATAGGCAGTTCCTGAGACAATAGGATCGCTCCTTGGCATTGTTCTGATTGCTGCCTCAGTTAAATAATCTGCTTTTGACAGTATTGTTACAAATGGCATAGCTTGTATGTTAAGAGTGTTTTCCACTTTCTCATTAGAACTTAGAGAAAGACAATATAGAGGCATTTCATTTAAATGTTGGAGGTTTCAAATCAAAATATGCTAGATTTCTGGGTGGTAGGGCAAAGTGGTAGATGGTGGGCCGCGCCGTCGGGGGAGGGGGGCCCCCTCCATGTGCTTTGCAGGGGGGCCGCCTCAAGTTTCGTTACGTCACTGAGTCTAAGGAGAGGGGCGTGGTCTCCATTAAAGTAAAAGCGCGGCATTGGGGCACTTTTACAAAAAAAAGCATGTGTTTGTCAACTTGACAAACTAATGCTTTTTTTTGTAAAAGCGCCCCAAATTGCACTTTCACTTTAATGGCGGCTAGACCCGGCTCGTCTAAAGAAAGGGGTGCGGCCGCTATTAAAGTTAAAGCGCCGCATGGGCGTTTTTACAAAATAGCATTTGTAATGCAATAGGTACCGCATTTACAAAACTCTCGTAAATCAAATGCGAGACCTATTGCATTGCAAAGCATTGTTGCTGGGGTGGCAGTTGAATAACAAATGCCTGGACGATGGATACGTTTCCCAGGGGGAACTTGTATTGTCCTGAATATATTTCTACAAGAGTTTAAATTAAATAAGAATTGAAAAGGCATATCATTATTCACATTCTCATAGCAACTTAAAGAATTCCTTTATCGCTTGGTTAAGAAGTGGTAAGCGAACTCTGAAATTCGTAATATGCTAGCCTGTTATCGCTTCCCATCCGTGAGAGAGCAGTAAGTAATTTTCCCAAAGGTCAGTTTGAAAAGTGTTTGTATAATGAATGTTTCTAGGTGTGACAACTTCTAAACTATCTTAGAGAAGATTGCTCGCATTGTTAAGCGTGGCAAGCACCGAGGCTGAATCCAAGTTATGCTCTAAACTGTTAATGATAGGTGATGACTCATTTGCAAAATTCAGGGTGTGCGTGAATGGTTGTGGATTTTAAAGTGGCCACTGGAACATATGTATTGAGAGTCATTAATATGCACAGTGGTGAGGTGATTGCTCGTTGACATCTGAGGGCAAGTAGCATGCATTCCAAAACACCTAGCAAAGCAGCAGTTCAAAAGGCCTCTCTGTGTTTGCTTATTCTTCCGGAACACTCTTCCCCCTCCCCCCTAACTCCCCCCCCCCACACACCCCACAATTGCCTAGCAGTTTAGAGTTGTATCGTTTAATTTGAGTGGTGGACATGGGTGACACTGACTGGCACAGATGTGGATTGGAGACTTGGATGGCGGACTGGATCTGTGTTATAAGCTAGACGGAAGCCCTACAAATAGTTGAAGGGTGTAGACTCTAGTTGCATTAGGTGTCTGGAGTTTCTGACGTTCTATTTTAGAATTCTGCCTTAAAGGTTACTGCCTTATGTCAAAATGGCTTACACTGTATTAGTTATTCCAGAGTCCTTTGATGCAGGTCCAATCCAGGCCTTACACCTTGGCTTACTCTGCCGATTGTCAGGAGTACATCCTTGAGAAAGAGGCCTAACCACAAAGGGAGTATGGTGTTTAGAACTGGTTCCAACAACTCTAAACAAGCTATGTTAACGTCTATTAATCTGACCTGTGTTCAGTTTCAGATTTACGATTTGGTAAAGAACTTGGCAAAGCTCAGGATTCAAAGGTGTCCAAGTCCATTGCTCCCTATCAGGACTTACGCAGCCTCCTTTGGAAATCAAAGACAAAGCATCATTCTTGAGCGATTTGCCACTAGTTATGCTGTGAGTTCTTACATTCACAAGTTTGTTTAGTAGGGTCTCCCAACTGGTTCCTGAATCGTTGGTGAAATTTGTGTCCATGCTTACGTTGGGCTTGCTTGAAGAGCTCTGTTTTGTATGGATTACTCACTTTGTGGTATTCAAGCAGTAGAGAATAAGCCCGTCTACTTGGATTTTTGTTTTAGTTTTCAGTCATCTTATAACACAGACAGGAGCATCACATTAGTTTCTCAAGCATTTAATTAGTTATGCATCTTCAGTTAAGTGCTATATCCAAAGCAGCTATCTAATTCTATTAATTTTGGGTCTGTGTCCAAGGTGTAATTAGCATTGTGTAGGCCTGTGTTACAAGTTGTATCAACATGAATCTGAAAATGGCATATGATCAGTGTGCACAATGTCAGTAGTCTATTGTTATATGCAACAGGATGGAAGGATATGTCTCGGTGAGCCCCCCCCTCTGGTTAGGACGTCTTCCGCCACATAAATAAGGGGGCTTGTCAGTACTGCTTTGTAGCCCTGAATGGGCAAGCAATCTGAGCTCATTGTCACTAAATATGCTCTGGATGGGCCCCAGATATCTTTGGGCCTGGATGTGTGAGGTTACAGTGTGGCAAGCGTCTTTGATCTGTCGTTGTATGTGGTGGCTAGGTCCTTTAGCCCAGTGTCCTACTTGGGTGCAGTTTGTCTATACCTATTTATGGTGACCCTGTGGTTAGCTAGTAACAGTGCAAGTGCTGCTGATGGACGAGCTTAACATTTCCCTGGAAGCCCACGTCTGCCTGAGGTTCCACTTTGTTTCCAGTCATGCTAGAGATAGCGGAGGTGACCTCACCTGAGAACATGTGGGCAGTGCCAAGTCAGACGTAGGACTCTGGTGTGGTCAGCGTGGCAACATGGGCAGTGGCGAGGCATGGTTGAGTCTATCCTGTGCTGTTTTTCAAAAGTAAAGTTGACTCAGTTTAAGAACTTGATGTTTTCGTCTGGAAGCAACAATAGCCCCCTAAGCGTCTGTTATATCAGATCCAATGACTGATCCCCAAGCTACATTGCTACAGCCAGATCCTCTCACAATCATCATGGATAGTGCAGTGTTTAACCTGGTAACCTATATTGAGGGTTCCTGGGATCTGATAAGCTGGGTCAGTGGTCCAAACTCTAGTGGCTCCTCGGGAATCCTTGGGATCACCTCATGTATGATATTTCTTAGTTGGAGATAGGCAAATGTATTTAGAAGTGTGGGTTTGTATCCCCTTTTGAATTGCTTTAATAGGAGAAATCTGCCCTCCACATATAAATGACCTTGCGGAGTCAAGCCTGCTCAGGATAGTGACTGCAACATCTTGTGTTCACTGGTGTGGGAGAATTGGATTTTCAGCTAAAGGTTTTGGAGGGGGAATATAGGAAGGATGTACTGGATTTTGGCAGAAAGTACTCCATGCCCAGTTTATGGTGGCTATTGTGACAATCGCTTTTGGATCTGGGTAGACCACTCACTCAAAACATCTAGGGGATAACGGTGGCGGTAACGGTGAGCAGTAAGTGGGAGCCAGCAAGCTCGGGAGCTTGGGTGAGGGCGAGTCGGGCTGAACTGCAGTGCCCCTCCCTTCATCCTCCCACCGTTCCACCCCCCCCCCCCCGGCTCCACTTTATTTCTCCTGAGCCCAAAAACCAAGCAAACTTTTAAACCTTCAAACTTTCAAGCCTCTAAAAAACTCTAATTTCAAACCTCAACCCGCCTAGAACCGCCACCGTTCTTCCTTCACTACTCCCCTCAGTTGTCTCCCTGCCCCAAAAAATCGCCGTTGGACAAAATACGACTGTCCACAAGGAGGCAGGGAGACAGTAGAGACCGGGAGACAGAGGGGACCGAGCTAGTTGCTGACGGTCCATGGCAAGCGCGGCTGCACTTTAGCAGGCGGCCTCAGTGAGTGTGTGCCCTTGGCGTCTTGAAGAGGCGGTCTGTCTAGTACAGGTGCAGCCTGCAATTCAGCCCTGAGTGCCCCGCTTGCCCCTCCAGCCCCTCCAGCCCACTCCAGCCCACCCCAGCTCACCCCAGCCCCTCTCCGTGGGCACACAACCTCCACCAACCTCCACCAATCACCCGCAAAACCACCTGCAAAAAAAATAAATAAATAATCCACGTACTACCTACGCATTAACCCGGCTGTAGCCACAACAAAGCACAACAACGGTCCTACAATCTTCCAACCTGCTATGGACAAACTACACGGACAAATCACACCCCCCATTTTTCAGTTTGTACAGTTTGCCTAGCTTGCAGCCAACGGCCATTTGTACTAGTACTGCGACAAATATGCAGAAAGGATAAGGACAAGGAAAAAGCAGACACGGCGCGGCACGAGCCGCCTATGCCAGGCTGTCTTTTAAGGGAGTTCACAGTTATCCTGATTGCTCAGCGGTTCTAGCAACCTGGCCATCCAAGCGTCGTCAGGCATTGGCAGGCTTACAACCAAAAAACAAATCAATAACCAACCGGTCAATTTGGGGGGGGGTTGGTGGGTGGGTGGGGTTGTTTGGATTTGTGTTTTTTGTTTTCAAGGCGAGGTATTGGCTCTGCTTCAGTTTCTGGTGTTGCGCTATTTGCAGAGGGACTCTTGATCTACTGGAGGGGATGGGGGGGGACGGGTTGAGACTGATGTCGTGGAACGTCAACGGATTGGGGGATCGTATTAAACGGGGTGTTGTGCTGCAGTATTTGCGTCGTTTGACTCCTGATGTGGTATTCTTACAGGAGACGCATCTGGTGGGTAATGTTTGTCATGCCATGAACAGGGGGGGATACCGACTTGTGGCCCATTCCGGTTTCACCACTGGCTCTAGAGGGGTGGGCATTCTTCTGCGAATTTCACTTCCGCTAGAGATCACCAGGGTTGTCCTAGACGATAGAGGGCGCTATGTGGCTCTGACTGGGAGGTGGGAGGGACAGTCCCTTTCCTTGGTTTCGGTTTACGTTCCCCCGGGCCTCCAGAACTCCACTTTCTCAGACTTGGGTCGTATGCTGCTTGAGCTTCCTGACAATCTTTTGCTTATGGGTGGGGATTTTAATTCGGTTGTTTCGGGTGATTTGGATCGCCACCCGCCCAGGGCCCTCCCGGCTGCCCAGGCGTGGCTCGGCGGACTCTTGGATACCTTCGGTCTGGTGGATTGTTGGAGGTTAATGCATCCGACACAGTGTCAGTATACATTTCACTCTGGGGCCCATGGGAGTCTCTCCAGATTGGATTATTTTCTTATGCCCGCGGCCCAGACTGCCCGGATTCGAGAGGTGGAGCACTTGGCCCGGGGTATTTCTGATCATTCCCCACTGTGGTTGCTTTTCGACACCGGGATGCGGTCCGCTGGGCGGATCGCCCCTATTAACCCCTGGTACTTGCGAGACCCCAAGATTCGTGATAGCCTTGTTAAGTCGATTGATCAGTATTTTCTCGAGAATGAGGGGTCGGTGGTGTCCTCAGTGTCCCTGTGGGAAGCCTTCAAAGCAGTGCTCCGCGGGCATGCCCTATCCCAGATAGTGGAGGCTAAGAGGGTTAAGAATGAGGCGGTGGTGAAGCTGGAGACTGAAATATCGGGACTGGAGGCAGCTTTGGAGACGGGGGTCACTCAGGATGGGCTTCATGCCCTCAGCTTGAAGCAGTTTGAATATAAGTCTCTTGTCACTGATGCTGCCAAGATCATGTATAGGGAGCAACAGGGTAGGTTGTATGATGCCGGGGACAAGGCGGGTAAACTGATTGCTTGGTTGGATAAGAAGGAGAGAGTGAACCGTGTGGTCCCGGAGCTTCGGGTTTCGGATGGAGTGTGTGTGACGGACCCTGGTGAGATTGTGGAGTGTTTTGCTGACCACCTCCGGGCGGTGTACTCCCCGGTGTCTGATAGAGATGAGGACGACTCTCGTCTCTTGCTGCGAGATATTGCCTTGCCCGGCCTATCCGTCGAGGACCGTGAGCAGATGGATGCCTCTCTGTCTGTTGACGAGATTGCTACCGCGATTCGTTCCCTTCGCTCGGGCAAGGCTATGGGCCCCAACGGACTGCCGATTGAACTGTATAAACTACGCCCGGATAAAATCGCGCCCTTCCTCCGTCGTATGTTTCTGGAGTCGCTCGAGCGGGGTTCCCTTCCCGACGACCAGCGTCTGGCTACTATAGTTGTTATTCCCAAGGACGGTAAGCCACGAGACCGCTGTGCCTCATATAGGCCTATTTCCCTACTAAATGCCGAACCGAAAATCCTTGCCAAGGTCCTCGCTAATCGCTTGCTGAGAGTTATATGTGATTTGATACATCCGGATCAATGCGGCTTTATCCCTCATCGTAATACCGCTCTCAACTTGCGGCGTCTACATGGCGTCCTCGCTAGGGCGGAGTACTTCTCTGAACCGGCCATATTGGTTTCCTTAGACGCCACGATGGCCTTTGATACCATCGAGTGGCCATTCCTTTGGGCCGTATTGGCGAAATTTGGCTTAGGGGAGGGATTTATTAGTTGGGTGAAGCTCCTCTATGCTGGTCCAATGGCTCAGGTTGTTGTTAATGGGCGGGTTTCTCGGCCCTTCGCTCTCGGGAGGGGCACTAGGCAGGGGTGCCCGTTGTCCCCTCTGCTCTTTGCTCTCGCCTTGGAACCGCTCGCTGCCTGGCTCCGCTGGGAGCCCTCGATCAGAGGGATCCGGTGGGCCCCGGGCTTCGAGGATCGGGTCTCGTTGTACGCGGATGATATTCTTCTGTACCTCACCTCGCCGCGGGAGTCGCTCAATGCGCTTTTTGATGTCCTTACTTCCTTCGGGAGAAACTCGGGTTTGATAATTAACTGGTCCAAATCTTGCGTGTTTCCTATCTCCGGTGGCCTTCCTCTCCTGCCGCCGCGGCTTCCGATCCAAACATCTCAATCCGGCTTTAAATACTTGGGGGTATACGTTTCGTTGGATCCGGCGGTCCGCTACGAGCAGAATCTCCTGTCTCCCCTCCGGCGTTTGAGGGCGGATACGGCTCGGTGGTGTACGTTGCCCTTGTCTCCACTTGGTCGCGCAGCACTGTTTAAAATGATGTCCCTTCCCAGATTTCTTTACGCACTCCAGAACTCCTTCGATATCATTCCGGCGGCCTATTTTAGGGAGGTGGAGAGTTTGCAGAGGAGACTGGTTTGGGACGGTCGTGCGCGTATCGCTTTGGCAAAGCTGACTCTTCCCTGGTATGACGGGGGCATCGCGCTCCCTGACATTAGAAGGTACTATTGGGCCTCCCAGCTGTCTGCCATTAACCATGCTATGTACGCTCCTGGCTCGAACCCGGCTTATGAGATGGATAAATTCCTGCTTCCCGGCGGTAACTATAACAGAGCGCTTTACTCCCGATCTGCCGGAAGGACCCTCACGGGCCCTACTAGGATTGCGGTACGTGTGTGGAAGGTGGCGAATGTAGCTGTGGGCTGGAGTGAGCGGTTGACGTGTGCTACTCCTCTGTTCGCCTCAGAGCGCCTGGGGAGCCTCTGGACAACGAAAGGCTTTGAGCACTGGGATACGATCGGCATTAGCAGAGTGGGGGACCTCTGGGTTAAAGGCGCGGTTAAATCCTTCGCGGCGCTTCAGAGCGAGTACGAGCTTAGTGAAAGGGAGTTCTTCCGCTATGCCCAGGTTCGGCGCGCCCTACTCTCGGTCTTTGGGGAGGGGACCACGGTCCCTGTTTCTTCACCTCTCGAGGACCGTATACTTGACGGACACGTCCCCGACAGTACTATCTCCCTGATTTATAAAAAACTAATAAATAATCGGGCTGACCTCTTGGTGCGTCTTCGGGAGGCATGGACGGGAGATGGGGTTGAGTTGGACGACGAGGACTGGCAGACCGCGCTGTCATCTCCTAAGGAGGTTGCCATCCCGGCCCGTCTCCGTCTGGTCCAGCTTAAGATTCTCCATCGTGTCTATGTGACGGGTCCCCGTTTGGTCTCGATGGGGTTTTCTGACGACGGGCTCTGTAAGCGTGGCTGCGGGCTCAGTGCCACCTTTCTCCACATCCTCTGGGAGTGCCGCGAGGTGGCGGAATATTGGCGCCAGGTGCATGATGTTATGAAACAAGTCACTGGGGTCGCTCTGCTGCCGGAGGTGCGCCGATGTGTTCTGAATGTGTGGGAGCCCAATGACTATAATGCGGCCCGGGCTCGGTGGGCGGCCCTTGGGAACATGATAGCAAAGAGAGATATTGCGCAGCTTTGGGGTTCCCAACGGCCTCCCACCGTGTCCGTATGGAAGGAGAACATGGACTGGTGCATGTTCAGGGAGAAGACGGTGTATGTGGCTCGTGGTAAACCCGGGGCGTGGGGTAGAATCTGGGGTCAGTGGAATGTGTATCGAGGGACTATCTGTTCTCCCCCCCTGGTGGATACGTCTGATGTTGCCTTGTCCCCCTGATCCTTGACGGTTCCTTGCTTAATTAGTTCATCTGAGTATAGATTTGGTTTGCCCGTGGCCCCCCCCTCCCTCTCAGACCCCCCTTTTTATCGACCACCTTCGGGTGGTCCTGTGTGGAGTTCCTCTGCTATGATTAGATGCCCTTCAATGTTTCTCGCCTTGTTTTTTGCCTTTTTTTTTTTTCTTTACTTCTGTTGATATTTATGTTAAAAGGGTGTATCCTGACTTCCTGTAGGTGCAGCCTGATCTCCTGTCATTTAGCGGAGCCCCTGCGGGCCAGCCATTGTTTTGGCACTGCTTGATCATTTCTGCATACTAGCGGCCGGCCCAGGAGGTTGTAGGCCCGTGCTTGTACCCTTTTTCTCTGCACAATAATAATTTTAATTAAAAAAAAATAACCAACCGGTCAAAAACCTCAAAACAAGCAAACAATCAATAACTACAGCAAAAGCTAAAAGACTACTGCCTCATATCAATCTAACCTAGTAACCTACTAATCAACCTCACTTATTTTATTATTTCATCAATTAATCAAACAACCAACTTGGCCAATCGTTTAACCAATTACCAGGAATTACCAGGAAGATGCGTAGCCCCTTACCAATAAAAAATCCCCAGGATGAGATCAGGGCGAGTAAGGAAAGCTCCAACAAGGTCCATCAAAAAAAGTGCAAAGAAGATGGATCTTTGCGAATATCTGGTAAAATCCCCAATGGCGTCTACGCCGCTTCAAATACTTGCAAATTCAAGAACAGTTTCTGATCCAGGGCCTGTACACGCCCAACTGACTGCTGAAGAGCTAAAACCTGGCTCTACAGAACTATCAAAACCTACTACAATCAAGGCTTCATTAAGGGACTACTTCAGGACTTCAGTACCGGCGAAAGCACAGAAGAAAGTAATCAGCCCTTTGTGGCTGCAGGGTTCAGTGCCTGCGGCTTGTCCAGAGTAATTGCCACACCAAATTATGGTTCTGCCCCTGATCCATGGGGTTGCTGGAGGGCCTGACACCTAGATACAAACAAGTTCTTCACTAACAACAGAATCCCTTTGCAAAGAAGCCTCAGAAGCCCTAGACGATAGCCAATCACATCAGGCTTTTTTTCAACCGCTAGTTCAGCATACAGTTTAAACGGAACAAGCCTCTCCTTATGTAATCACCCCCAAAGATGTTCACCTGTCAACTTTTCAACCAGTTTCAAACCCAAGTCAGTTTTCTCCATCTGCATTAAATTCTTCAATCGCATTTAAACCTGACTATCAAATAAAGAGCCCCAAAGTTTTGCTACCACAGGTCATGACCTACTCGCAAGCTCTCTTTAACTCAGATCAGCCAGAGTCTGAAAGTTTTTTAGCAAAGGTCTATCAAGCGGACCAAGGTGATCCAATGGTTAACCTAGAAGGGCCGAATGATAACGTAATCCACACCTCTTTAGATTTATCGTTCTTTACCACTGAACCCAATAAGTCCGTAGTACAGGACAGATCACCATTGACTAACCCTAACAACCTATGGTCCCAATTATTGCAAACCTTCCAAACAACGGCAGCAGCACTAACATACCACTCGGACAAGATGGACCTGCAGGTACACCTACTAAATACACTTGCGGTGTATACCGCTGGGATCGACCAAAAACTGGAGACGCCTAATGCTCTCATCACAAAAGCCCAATCCCAAACCCAACTGGTCCAATCGGTATGCTGCTGCTCTTCCATAATCGATTCCTTATCATCCCTGCCTCAATTTCTCTCAGCAGTTCTAACGGAAATAAAGAAGCCCCCAGTGTCGGAGTCATCAGACCCCCCACCTCAGGCTCCGAGCCAGGTACAGGGTTCAACTCACCCGAAAGTCCAAACCCGACCTCTTTCCCCGCACTCCACGGAGCCAGCGGATGGCATATCAATTCTTATCGAACCATCTAACAATCATAACACGCATCAGCTGTCGAAACGGCAAAAAAAAGACAGTGAAAAAGCCGGAACAAACAAACAAACAATAGAAATTAAAACCTCAATTGTGAGTAACCCCCCATCGAGTAACTCAGAGCTTCCACGAAAAGTGCCCTCAACATTACCGATGAAAGGAGAACAGTCGAGCCCGCAATTAACACCGTATCAACTGGTCTCATAGACAGAATCTCTACATCAGACCAGTCAACTGCCAGGGCAACCTCAAGACCTGGGACACTCCCTGCAGCCACCAATTCAAGCAAAATTCAGCCTTAACCAATCACCAACAATGTGGCCAGCACTCGAAGTAGGGTAACAGGGACCTATAACTTCCCAGGTGCCAGTTTTAGAAGCAAGTTCCTCTCGCCTCCCCATTGCTGAGGACAACAAATTGCGCATACAGTGTATAGTCACAGAATCTGGTCGTAAGAACTCCATGAATTTATCAAGCTGTCATCAGTTGGTGGCCACAAGCAAAAGTCCTTTTGCCCTACCCCTAATCACTCATCATAGCAAATCGTCCCTTCCATTGCTCGCCACACTTGTAGTGTAGTTCCTATTTCCCTTATAGGCTCTGCGCATTGGAATAATATACACTATAGTTTTCACATAGGACTAAAGTCAGTATGCTCCTATCAAGTACATTAGACTTAATTGCTTTGCGTGCCAACTAACTCAGAGGTCACTAGAAACTTCTCGAATGAACAAGTAGGGATATGTTTCTGACAACCGCATAAACATGACAACTTTGTTTCCCTTCGAATCGGAACGCGTCTCAGAATCGTGGAAACAATAGATAAGTTTCACTCAGTCAATCATGCATGCTTAGTTTCTCCAGAGTTATACAGAAATAGATAGACGGGCGTTTCAATAAAAGTTTTATTGAACAGTCTTGTTTCTCGTGTAAGAGATATGAGCTGTTACGATCATTAGACAGAAAGCAATATATAATACGCACAGCGTAAGCAGTAAGAAGAAATAATACTGCAATAGCATTGTCTCTTAGCTATGACATATATTCATATATACATACCTAAATAACACAGGCTAAAAAGTGAATACTTGTCTGATGCTTCTAAATAGTCCTACCCTCGTGTACCTAACCTAAGTGAAGTGCGAGGTGAGCAGTAGGTGCTGTTTTCTATAGTATGGTATATACTAAGTTAAGTATGCCAAGAGTCCCTCTAGGTCTTAGTCGGCTCCATACCTTTAAAAATGAGCGAGGTGGGAATCTTTATCCGGGTCTCAAGCTCTAACACCCTGCGAAGGGAGTCAGAACACTGGAAGCTGGATTCTCTGTGAGCAGGGATGACAGCGTCTGGTCAGTGCGTCAGGCCGGGACATGGTCTCTTCTGAACTTGCCATGGCGAACTGTGCAGTCAAGTCGTGTTGAGTCGTGCCGTGGTTTGCCAAGGTAAGGGAAGGCATATTTATACCTGGAAGGTGCTTAGGAATGCTGGCATTGACGTAAAGTCGGGCAGAGGAAGACGTCATGGATGAACCCCCTAAGGAATAGTAGTTCATGCATAATAGATGAGTTCTTGGAGAAATCAATAATCCTAGCTAGGGAAAGTCCCGTTCAGCTTAAGGGTCTGGTTTCTAAGAACTCGTGACGTGGGATGGACGGATGTAGGTGATCATGCCTGTATTTCTGTATTTGGTTAGCATGTCTAATGCCTAAATAAGGGCTGGGATTCTATGCCTAAATAAGGGCAAAGCGAGTTGTGCCTATATAAGAACATGATTCAGGGAAACCTATATACGGGTATCTAAATCGAAACACAACACACTTACATCGAAGCCGCCCAGAGAAGAAAAACCAAAGCAAACAAAGCCGGTAATGACTAATGAGGTTTGTGAGCACTTAAGTAACAGCCAAAGTACCTAACTGCTGCTTATTCCAGAATGCACCTCTAGAGGCTCTCATGACATCCTCAATCGAGGGAATATACTAAGACTTTTCAAATCACTGCCAGACCTAAGTCACCTACAATCGAGAGACATAATCGCTATTGAATTTATTCCAACTACTGGATCCAAAACGGGTGAAGCAACGCAAGTAACACTGGCATCCCCGGCAACCCGGGACCTGGTTTTGACAAAATCAGATCAATTTAAATTCTGGGGTATAACAACCATAATACCAAGCGCTCCTCGCTACCCCTCAATACTGGAAAATAATCAGGCCTGTATCTCTAGCTCTTCTCCGGCCCCCTTTTCAGTAGTGAGGTCCGCGAGAAGCAGCTCACCAACAGTAATTCCAGAGTCTACAACTAATCAGCGAAACTTCGACAGTGTGGATTGGTTATGGTTGCCAGGGGTCCTATCCAGAAACCGGACCGATTGAACCACCGTTAATCACGGTCTAACAATATGCGCCTGGAACATTGACGGATTTGAGCAGGAAAAACAATCTGCCGTCACTCTGGACTTTTTAAAAGAATATGACATTCTTCTTTTACAGGAAACATAGTCAGTAGGAAGCATCCCAATGGTAGGCTACATGGAGTTTGACACCCGCTACAAGACAGTCCAAGTTTGGTAGACCGAGCGGCGGCCTCACGATATATATGCATCAACAAAATTATCCCAACGCATCAAACTGATTATATTTGAGGAGGATTGGCTCTCTGGAATCATGCTGGGAAGTTCACTTATGGATACTCAGTTTCTCCTCCGCAACGTCTATATTTCTCCCTGCACCACCAAGAAAAAATCTAAAACGGACAGTTTGATTAATATCATTTGTAACTTACTTAGCAAGTACAGCAGCACACCCAGCATAATTTCAGGAGATTTTAACACCAACCTCTACTGTAATTTTGCTGAAGACATAGGGCTCGATCCCCCAAGAGTTCCTTCACACTTTGCTCCACATTTGAGTCCTGCAAAATAAACCTTCGACATTGGGCGACTACGTGGTAATGCAGTTTAGCAGTTTAGGATTTACCGTATTGAATGGGCACCTCCCCACTGATATTCTGCCTGCATGGACCTGGTCAGATGGCCGAACCCACTTGTTTTTGGACTTTACTCTAGGGAGTAGAGAAACATTTCCTCTGATCGAGAGTTATCACATCGCACCACAAGGTGAGAGTGATCACCGGGCACAAATAATAACATTATTCACCTCCACCCCATGCTCTCAAGAACTTGCCCATACTCACTCAGGCAGCTAAACAGAGGACTTAAAGCGGACAAAGTGGTCGGACACCACGTCTGCTATTTGATTGAAAAAAGTAAAGCCTTATTACATCAATCCCTAGAGTCACATACCCACGTTGTCAGTGGCTGGACTTCCCTTATAAACCAACAACGCAAAAAAATGCCACTTAGGAGGAGCCCGAGAAAACAAATCTTTCAGTTCTGCATTTCAAAAGCCACAAGGAAATTAGAAACTCACAGAAACTAAGCGCTTAGATTGTCAAGGAAGTACCCCAGCAATAAAAACAACTTTAACAACTATAAGCAAGCCCAAGCAGCTTTTAGGATCTCAATACGAAGGGAAAAACAAGCGGCCTCAGATCAATTCTGGCTGAAGCTCATTTATGAAAGTAAAAATCCTAACTCGAAGCAATATTGGTCCCTTGTAAATAGGAGCCCACAAAGTACAAGTGGTCACGGTAGTGCAAATATCAGCGGAGCCGTATGGAGTAAGTTTTTATCACTTCACTTTGGGGACTTCAACATAAAAGAAGATGCTTACACCAAATCCCTCAGTCCGGTTAACTTTATGATCTCACCTCTGGGATTGGAAAGCCTGAGACGAGGTCATCCTGCAAAAAAAACTGACAGAAGAACCAACACATAAGGAATTAGCAAAAAAGAACGACATAATGTTAAAGACCATGGTGACACCAGACGACTTAAAAAACAAATCTCGTGCTTGTTTAATAACGAAAGCCAGAGCTGATGGAGCCCCAGGCCCAAATTGTCTCCCCCAGGCCATGTTTAAATCCGATGTCAACCTATGGTCAGAATACCTGACCCCCTTGTTTCTCTACTGTAGACTAAATAGAGTCTTGGAGAGGTGCAATCATTCACCCAATCTACAAAAATGGGAAGAGAAACGATCCTAAAAATTATCGAATGAGTGCACTTCTCGACGTGGAGTCTATTATGCAAGCATTCTATTGGAAGAGCTGCAGGCCTGGGCCGAAACAACTGCGCGCCTTCCTTTTAATAAGACGGGCTTCATGGCTAACTCTATTACTACAACCAATTTGTTAACATTAACAGTCCTGATGGAGAAAGCGACAGTCTAACAAACCCAGCTGCACTGTTGCTTTGTAGACTTTAAAGCGGCCTTCGACCGCAGGCCCTGGGGTCTGTTATGGCAGAAATTAAAATCCTGGGGCATACCCCTGCCTTTTCTACATGCTATAGTACAACTCCACACGGAAACATGGATCAGAATAAAGCTGGGTGAAGGCTCCCATGTCTCCGGGAAGATACAAACTGAAACTGGTATCAAACAAAGCTGCGTGTTGGCCCCACTTCTTTTTAATTTGTATATATCCGACCTATCTCCTGTACTCGACAGTGTAAATTGCCATCCTCCTCAATTAGATGGAACCCGCATCAGCAATTTGCTGTACGCCGATGACTTGGTGTTGTTAAGCCACACAAAAGTGGTTCTCCAGAGGTTATTGGACGAACTGCTTCCCTACACGACAAGAAATTCCTTAGAACTGAACTTGTCAAAAACCAAAACATATCTTTTGGAAAGCAAAAGAGATCAACAGAAAGGTGGTATTTCAATGATACAAAGCTAGAACCAACCTCCAGTTATAAATATTTGGGCATCTTTCTTGACACAAGATGTACATTCATCAAGCATAAAGAAGCTTTAAAAACCAAAGCCCTGTCGTTAGAAGTTGCTGCTGCAAAACTGTCAAAACAGCTACTTGGCCCAAGCTTAACTCCCATGCTGAAAGTGATGGACTCTAAGGTAATCAATTTTTTTGACGTATGGGCACGAGATCACTAAGGGCACAACCAGCACATTAATCAACAAACTAACAACTAAAATCTTTAAACAAGCTTTCGTGTTATCAAAATCTGCTTCGCCAGCCCATGTTAGACTTGAACTGGGACTACAAGATCACCATGGAGTAGAGGCCGGCGTGTTGATAAAACTCTGTCAAAGACTACGCTGTGCTCGGGAGGGTTCCCTGGAGGCCCGACTATGGCAGGAAATACAGAAAAACCAGACCAGCCAAATGTATCGGCAACTCCTGGATCGCAGTTCACAGCTATTAGGAGTAAAAGATCTCTGGGAAACAAATCCCACCCACCCGGTGTTAAAGATCGCCATTAAAAAGACTGTTAGACTGTGGTCCTTTCACTCAGACAGGGCAATACTGTCAAAAAGCAAACATGCTTGGGCTGTAATCTCCAATTTTAAACTGGTTGTTCAGCTGCCCTCCCTATCAAGCACATTTGCACTTTACTGGAAACAAATGTTTTTAGCCCTGAGGATGGGTGACTGACCCTTTTTAAAGAACCTTCCCGAATGGCACCGTCCAGGTAGCAGTCTTGAATGCAGGTTGTGTGGCTATCACTCTGAAGTAATGGAACACATCGTCTGTGTGTGCCCCGCACTGCTCATGGCCAGACGGTCATTATTGTGGTATCAATGGATCAGGTTGGGAGTTCGATCCTGCCGCCAGGCAATAATGGCTGCTCTAAATCCTGACAACACCAAGTTAAACATTGGGCTCACAAAATGTGTTCACAAAGCGTCAAAACTACTGGAAGCCACAACTGCAGCCAAACCCTCCTCATCTTAGCATGGCGGCCGAGTTAAAAGGCTCAACAATCAAATTAAAGACTATAATATCAGAAAACCAGAGTGAGGCCTTTCAGCAGAACATTATTAGCTCATAATGATCTCTCTAATTTTTAGTAATTTATAACCTCCCATTTCTAATACTCATCTTTGTCATTTTTATTGTACAAATTAGTCGTGTTTAAAATTGTAATTTTTTTTTTAAACCAATCAATAAAGTTATTATAACCCATCTCTTGTCTGTTTCAACCCCTCAAGTAAAATGGATTTAGAGATGATTACCAAATTAAGTCATGTGAATTCCAGGTAGCACATAATCCTGTCCTAATGGGCTAAAGCTGACAACATTTGCGTTACATGTCATCTTTACTAAAGCCACTTGACAGGTTGTTTTCAAAAGCCTTTTTTATTAACAACAACACAAACCACCACCACCATCAATACCTCCACCAATACCACATCCACCACTACTACTACCACCACCACCACCACCACCACTGCCAATACCACTACAACCAATACCACCACCACTAATACCACCACCACTAATACCACCATCACCAATATCACCACCACCAATACCACCTCCACCAATACCACCACCACCATTACTATCACCACCAATACTACCAATACCTCTACCATCACCACCAATACCGCCACCAACTCCAATACCACCACCCCCAATACCACCACCACCACCAATACTACCACCAATGCCACCACCACAAATACCACCACCAATACCACACCACCAATACCACCACCATCAATACCACCACCTCCACCAATACCACATACACCAATACCACCACCGCCAATACCACCACTAATACCACTACCACCACCACTGCCAATACCACCAATACCACCACCAGTACCACCACCACCATCAATACCACCACATCCACCACCACAAATACCACCACCACAAAGACTACCACCACCACCAATACCACAACCACCAATACCACCACCACTAATACCACCACCAATACCACCACGTCCACCAATACCACACCAATACCACCACCACCAATACTATCACCACCACCACCAGTACCACCACCACCAATACCACCACCAATACCACCAACACTACCAAAACCACCAATACCATCACCCACCACCAATACCACCACCACCAATACCACCACCAATATCACCACCACCAATATCACCACCACCAATACCACTCATCCAATACCACCACTAATACCACCACCACTAATACCACCACCAATACCACCAATATCAATACCACCACCACCAATAACACCATCACCACCAATACCACTGCCACTACCAGTACCACCACCACCACTACCACCAATACCACCACCCCCAATAGCACCACCCCCAATACCAGTACCACCAATACCACCACCACCACCAATACCGCCACTAACAATACCACCACCACCAATACCACCTCCACCAATACTACCACATGTCATCTTTACTAAAGCCACCTGACAGGTTGTTTTCAAAAGCCTTTTTTTATTAACAACAACACAAACCACCACTACCACCAATACCCCCACCATCAATGCCTCCACCTCCACCAATACCACATCCACCAATACCAGTACTACTACCACCAATACCACCACTACTGCCAATACCACTACCACCAATACCACCACATCCACCACCACAAATACCACCACCACAAATACCACCAATACAACAACCACTAATACCACCGCCACCAATACCATCACAACCATCAATATCACCATCACCAATACCGCCTCCACCAATACCACCATCACCAATACCACCATCACCAATACCACTACCATCACCACCAATACCGCCACCAATACCACCACCAATATCAGCAACCCCAATACCACCACCACCAACAATACTACCACCACCAATACCAACACCACTAATCCAATACCAATACCACCACTAATACCACCACCACTAATACCACCACCAATACCACTACCACCAATATCAATACCACCACCACCAATAACACCATCACCACCAATACCACCATTACCACTGCCACTACCAGTACCACCACCCCCAATACCACCACCAATACCACCACCCCCAATACCACCACCACCACCAATACCAGTACCACCAATACCACCACCACCAATACCAATACTGCCACTAACAATACCACCACCACCAATACCACCTCCACCAATACTACCACATGTCATCTTTACTAAAGCCACCTGACCGGTTGTTTTCAAAAGCCTTTTTTATTAACAACAACACAAACCACCACCACCACCACCACCAATAATACCACCACCTCCACCAATACCACATCCACCAATACCACTACTACTACCACCACCACCACCACCAATACCACCACCACCACTGCCAATACCACTACCACCAATACCACCATATCCACCAATACCATCACCACAAATACCACCACCACAAATACCACCACAACCACCAATATCACCATCACCAATACCACCTCCACCAATACCACCACCAATACCACCAATACCGCCACCAATACCACCACCAATATCAGCAACCCCAATACCACCACCACCAACAATAATACCACCACCAATACCACCACCAATACCACCCCCAATACCACCACCACCAATACCACACCACCAATACCACCACTAATACCACTACCACCGCCACCACTGCCAATACCACCACCAGTACCACCACCACCACCATCAATACCACCACATGCACCACCACAAATACCACCACCGATACCACCACCACTAATACCACCACCACCACCACCAATACCACCACCACCAATACCACCACCACCAATACCACCAATACCATCACCATCAATACCACCACCACCACTACCACCAATCCCAATACCACCACCACCAATACTACCACCACCAATACTACCACCACCATCAATACCACAACCTATACCACCCCCACCATCAATAACACCACCACCACTAATATCACCACCACCACCAGTACCACCACCAATACCACCCACCAATACCACCACCACCACCAATACCACCATCACTACCAATAACACCACCAATATCACCACCAATACCTCCACCACCAATCCAATACCACCAATATCACCACCACCACCACTACCACCACCAATACCACCATCACCACCACCATTACCACTGCCACTACCAGTACCACCACTACCACCACCAATACCACCACAACCAATACCACCACCAATACCACCACCCCCAATACCACCACCACCACCACCAATACCACCACCACCAATACCAGTACCACCAATACCACCACCACCAATACCAATACCACAACCAATACCACCACCCCCAATACCACCACCACCACCACCAATACCAATACCACCACCACCAATACCACCACCACCAGTACCATCAATACCACCACCACCAATACCAATACCACCAATATCACCACCACCACTAATACCACCACCATTACCACTGCCACTACCAGTACCACCACCACCACCACCACTACTACCACCACCATCACCACCAATACCACCACCATTATTACCACCACCACTAATACCACCACCACCACCAATACCACCACCACCAATACCACCACCACCAATACCAATACCACCACCACCAATACCAGTTCTACCACCACCAATACCACCACCACCAATACCAGTACCACCACCACCAATACCGCCACTAACAATACCACCACCACCAATACCAATACCACCACCACCAATACCAGTTCCACCACCACCAATACCACCACCACCAATACCAGTACCACCACCACCAATACCGCCACTAACAATACCACCACCACCAATACTACCAATGCCACTACCACCAATACCACCACCACCACCACTAATACCACCATGGCTGTTTACTAAAGTAATATAAGCTGACGCAAGTGCCATGCCACGTTCTTCCGACTTACCAGCGTTCTGTCCGCACTCTCTTTTCTTTTTTTCAGCGCTACAACACCCTTGGGTATGTGCTGGCTTTATAAAAGGAATTTCATTCAATACCAGCACCACCAGTACCACCAGTACCACCACCAATACCAAACCACCACCACCACCAATACCATCACTTCAGCGCCTCTCGCTCACTAGTAATAGCAGGGGCACTGTACGAGGCCGGAGCTGCAGCCGAGACCTTCCCTCCCTCCATGCCTGCCATAAAGCGCAGCCTGCCCTGCACCAGGAGGTGAAGCCAGGGCTCTATTACAGCTGGAGTGTTTTTTATTAGGCCAAAGATAGCGATGACGTTGCACATGCCACAATGCACACTCAAATCATGGAGAGGACTGGAAATAGCCCCCACTCCCGCTCTTCCTCCTGAGCCGCTACAGTGTAATCACAGAGCGAAAGGTGTTGGAGCGCTTTGTTAGTGTTTATGGCTCAGATAATATATAACTCTCACTTCACACTTTGTGTCTGTGTAATTTACAACACTTACACATCTTCTTCACGGCACTATTTATCACTACTTTGAAGACGTCGCAGGCCGGTCTCTTCCTCTGATATTTACAGTCTAACAAGCGGTCGAGAAGGCCCTTTATTGCAATGCAATAGGTCTCGCATTTGCGAGAGTTTAAGCTATTAGTATTGTAAATGACAATGCCTTTTATTTATGTTTTAAAACCCAAAACATAAATGAAAGGCATTGTCATTTACAATGCCAATAGCTCAACGCGCCTGAATGCAAGACCTATTGCATTGCAAATGCTTGTTTTTATCTGGATCCTCCACAACTTCTGAGAACCTGACCAGCCTGCCAAGGGACTTCCTTGCAGTTGATTTGATTGTGAAGCAAAAGTGGCATCTCAGCATCCCTTCATGATTGACTTTTCATAGTTCATGTTTAAAAATGGATCGACCTGTGCTCCTGTTGAAACTTAACATTGTGTTTTAATCAGGCTTTCTTAAGACTGAAACACAATTTGGCATTTTCACTGACATCTTGTCACATTAATTCTTAAATCCAGAGTCCTCTTTCTTTTTCTAGCTAGCGCACAAGAATTTGTGAATACATTGAATAACAATTCTAGCAACCTAAACTTTACATCCAATATAAGTAAAGTGAGAGTAGACTTTTTGGATGTACAAGTATCAATAAACAACCACACTCTAGAAACAACACTGTTCATAAAAGCTACAGCGGGGAATAGTATACTTCACGCTAGTAGTGGACATCCTAGACATCTCATTGAGAGCATTCCATTTGGTGAGTTACTAAGACTCAAACGTATATGTAGCTCACAACAAGAATATGAAAAGTGCTCCAAATAAATGATAGGGAGACTTAAAGAGAGAGGGTATAGTAAATCAATCCTCTCTAGGGCACTGAGTAAGGCATATGACAGGCCCAGAGAGTCTCTATTGGCTCCAAAAGAAACAACTGAGAATAATGAAGAAGAGAGCCCCATTACTACATTCAGTAAGCAAGAGAGAAAAATAAAGTCGATCATCAAAAAGAATTGGCCTATCGTGCTTACGGATGGAGTTCTGGGTAGTAGACTGCCTGAGACACCTAACATCACGTATAGAAAATCTAGATCTATGAGGAGCCAACTGCTGAGAATGAGTACTGAACTCGGCGTGGCCAACACATGGCTGAAACCTAAATCAGGCTTCCACAAATGCTCATCTTGCCGAGCTTGTAAGTTCGGCATTAACACAATCCAATACAATACTCCTTTTTCTGATACCAGTGTCGCGATCAAAGGAAACTATGGTTGTAGAACTGAGTATGCTGTGTATGTTCTGACGTGCACCTGTGGCTTGCGTTATGTGGGTAGCACTAAGCTGCAGGTGCACATCAGTATTTTGCAAAAACAACAATTGATGGACAGAATGCAGAACAATGTCATACATTCACCCCAGTACAGAGATCTGGGCCTAAATCCATCGTTTTTTGCTCACCATGCCATTCCAGTTTGAACCCAGCCATATGCAAATCAGTCTTGACCCTGTGCCTCATGGGAACAGTCCAGCCCGAACTGGCAAGCCAGGTCTTCCCTGGACTGGAAACAAGCATCCTAGGAACGGTTTCGGGGTTTCACCCCTCTTCAGCCAGGTTAGCTTGATTCCAGTGGCATGGAGAGCACGGGACTCACGTCTGAGCATACCCGTCCCACTCGGGGTGACAAATGCAAAAACAACAATTGATGGACAGAATGCAGAACAATGACATACATTCACCCCAGTACAGAGATCTGGGCCTCAATCCATCGTTTTTTTGCTCACCATGCCATTCCAGTTTGAACCCAGCCATATGCAAATCAGTCTTGACCCTGTGCCTCATGGGAACAGTCCAGCCCGAACTGCCAAGCCAGGTCCTCCCTGGACTGGAAACAAGCATCCTAGGACGGGTTTCGGGGTTTCACCCCTCTTCAGCCAGGTTAGCTTGATTCCAGTGGCATGGAGAGCACGTGACTCACGTCTGAGCTTGTTTCCGGTCCAGGGAAGACATGGCTTGGCAGTTCGGGCTGGACTGTTCCCATGGGGCACAGGGTCAGACTGATTTGCATATGGCCATGTCTGGGTGGCAGAGTGGGCTAAAGAACGGTGATGGATCAAACCCAGATCTGTTGACTGGGTGTGAGTGTTTGATTGGTTCTGATGCTCCGTCCATCACCACCCCCTTTTGTACCGCTTTGTTCGCCATATGTTGGCAGGGTATGCTCAGACGTGAGTCCCTTGCTCACTTTGCCACTGGATTTAAGCAAGCCTGGCTGAAGATGGCTGAAATGCCAGAAACCGGTCCCAGGAAGCTTGTTTGCGGTCCAGGGAAGACATGGCTTGGCAGTTCGGGCTGGACTGTTCCCATGAGGCACAGGGTCAGACTGATTTGCATATGGCCATGTCTGAACTGGGGTGGCAGAGTGGGCTAAAGAACGGTGATGGATCAAACCCAGATCTGTTGACTGGGTGTGAGTGTTTGATTGGTTCTGATGCTCCGTCCATCACCACCCCCTTTTGTACCGCTTTGTTCGCCATATGTTGGCAGGGTATGCTCAGACGTGAGTCCCTTGCTCACTTTGCCACTGGATTTAAGCAAGCCTGGCTGAAGACGGCTGAAATGCCAGAAACCGGTCCCAGGAAGCTTGTTTCTGGTCCAGGGAAGACCTGGCTTGGCAGTTCGGGCTGGACTGTTCCCATGAGGCACAGGGTCAGACTGATTTGCATATGGCCATGTCTGAACTGGGGTGGCAGAGTGGGCTAAGGAACGGTGATGGATCAAACCCAGATCTGTTGACTGGGTGTGAGTGTTTGATTGGTTCTGATGCTCCGTCCATCACCACCCCCTTTTGTACCGCTTTGTTCGCCATATGTTGGCAGGGTATGCTCAGACGTGAGTCCCTTGCTCACTTTGCCACTGGATTTAAGCAAGCCTGGCTGAAGACGGCTGAAATGCCAGAAACCGGTCCCAGGAAGCTTGTTTCCGGTCCAGGGAAGACATGGCTTGGCAGTTAGGGCTGGACTGTTCCCATGAGGCACAGGGTCAGACTGATTTGCATATGACCATGTCTGAACTGGGGTGGCAGAGTGGGCTAAAGAACGGTGATGCATCAAACCCAGATCTGTTGACTGGGTGTGAGTGTTTGATTGGTTTTGATGCTCTGTCCATCACCACCCCCTTTTCTACCGCTTTGTTCGCCATATGTTGGCAGGGTATGCTCAGACTTGAGTCCCTTGCTCACTTTGCCACTGGATTTAAGCAAGCCTGGCTGAAGACGGCTGAAATGCCAGAAACCGGTCCCAGGAAGCTTGTTTCCGGTCCAGGGAAGACATGGCTTGGCAGTTCGGGCTGGACTGTTCCCATGAGGCACAGGGTCAGACTGATTTGCATATGGCCATGTCTGAACTGGGGTGGCAGAGTGGGCTAAAGAACGGTGATGGATCAAACCCAGATCTGTTGACTGGGTGTGAGTGTTTGATTGGTTCTGATGCTCCGTCCATCACCACCCCCTTTTGTGCCGCTTTATTCGCCATATGTTGGCAGGGTATGCTCAGACGTGAGTCCCATGCTCACTTTGCCACTGGATTTAAGCAAGCCTGGCTGAAGACGGCTGAAATGCCAGAAACCGGTCCCAGGAAGCTTGTTTCCGGTCCAGGGAAGACATGGCTTGGCAGTTCGGGCTGGACTGTTCCCATGAGGCACAGGGTCAGACTGATTTGCATATGGCCATGTCTGAACTGGGGTGGCAGAGTGGGCTAAAGAACGGTGATGGATCAAACCCAGATCTGTTGACTGGGTGTGAGTGTTTGATTGGTTCTGATGCTCCGTCCATCACCACCCCCTTTTGTACCGCTTTGTTCGCCATAAGTTGGCAGGGTATGCTCAGACGTGAGTCCCTTGCTCACTTTGCCACAGGATTCAAGCAAGCCTGGCTGACGACGGCTGAAATGCCAGAAACCGGTCCTAGGAAGCTTGTTTCCGGTCCAGGGAAGGCATGGCTTGGCAGTTCGGGCTGGACTGTTCCCATGAGGCACAGGGTCAGACTGATTTGCATATGGCCATGTCTGAACTGGGGTGGCAGAGTGGGCTAAAGAACGGTGATGGATCAAACCCAGATCTGTTGACTGGGTGTGAGTGTTTGATTGGTTCTGATGCTCCGTCCATCACCACCCCCTTTTGTACCGCATCAGTATTTTGCAGCATCTCAGAGCGATCGTGAACAACGATAATGCTTTTCCGGTCGCTAGGCATTTCAAATCTGTACATGACAATGAACTGAAGTACCTTACATATTATGTTATCAATGTGGTGGCCCCCCTGAGAAGGGGAGGCAATAGAGAAAAGCTCCTGAGAAAATTAGAGACACGCATGATTTTAGAACTAGATAGCAAAAGTCCTAATGGGTTGAATACTACTGAAGACATGTACAACTATTTATGAGCACGCTATGAGAGGGTCATTTACAGTATAGCAAATCAGTGGCAATGATTTAAAGTTTATAACAAATGTAGATTGGATGTTTCTTTTAGGATTAAATGAGATCGGATATGTGTACATGAACCAATCAAAACTGTTTTAACTGTATCATTGAGCTACAGTTATTAGCATGAAAGCTGAGCAAAATAATAATTTTTCCCGTATTTTTTTACCATTATTACTTGCACAGTAGGGTATTTTTATAGCAATGTTTGTGAGGTTTTTTTAATATAATACTTATTTGAGTACACGTGAAAAAAATCTAAAAATTTAATTTTTTCATTTATATTTTTTGTAGGAGCACTTAAGCACTTTATTCAAAACCACTTTTTATATAGCACCTAGAGGAATCCATCCAGACATTGTTTAGTAACGTGAGCCCGCAAAATTGAGTTGGGGACGATGTTCAAGTGGCCATACTTGTTATGCATTGATGCAGATAGAAAACGTTTGTTTGTCAGGAGGAGGAAATTTTACTCCTACGTAATAGTAGGGATATTTGTGACTCAGATTTGCAGAATTTGCACATATTGCTATATTTTGCACTATTATCTGTTTACATATTCATTGGTATTTTAATTATTTATGTATTCGGGTCCTAATGTGCAGATGTAGAGATGTATTTATCAATATTTATATATTTATATATTTATTTGATTTGCTATTTTGCACTTTGAAGCATTTATGCGGTTTACAAATTATAACAAACAAGCAACAAAAGTTACAAAGAGAATTGCCATGTCAACTGTGACATCTGTCAAATACGAATGTTTAATTTTGAAGAGCAGCGGAGTGTTTCTTCTATGTCTGTAGGTGAAGGTCATGTGATTCACTTTGCTACTTTAAAACAATGGCAGACGCTACATTTTCTGTGTGATCAAGGGCACATCGTGCTCGAAACGCGTCGCAGAGGGGAGCTTGTTCAATAAACCTCTACCTGCCGGAGCCGTTTGGGTCCGTCTCTCTCTTTTTCGCCTGGAGTGAAATCTGGAGAGTATGCTTTTTGTGATGTTTAAAAATGGATCGACCTGTGCTCCTTTTGAAACTTAACATTGTGTTTTAATCAGGCTTTCTTAAGACTGAAACACGATTTGACATTTTCACCGACATCTTGTCACATTAATTCTTAAATCCAGAGTCCTCTTTCTTTTTCATTCATGTCCATGGCATATTCTGTGACGAATGGGTATGAGAATCCCCATAACTCAACCAGTCATTTTGAAATCATTCCTTCTGCACGGATCAAAACAGGTAGTTTCTCAGGCAGACAACTGAATTAACTTGGGAGCACCCAGTTATTTTCTGCACTATCATAGGCGTCTTATTTCCAGTCTCTTTCAGTCGCCTGGTCACTATGCAAGTGGTTTTCCAGTTATAACAATGGTATATAGTATTTCCCTGGTTGGATTGTTTTCAGTGAGTGTTTTTTCCGGGTTTTTTGTAGTGTGGCACAGATGATGAAATACTTTGCTGGGGATGTTCTGCTGCCCATTATGGTTATACTGAAAATGTTCCAAAAGCTCCATGTTATCAGTACACATATAATTTATCCCTACCTCAGTTCTCAGTCTCCTTCTTTGTAGGGATGCACTTCTTACCAACAGCAGGATCCGCTCCATGTGATTAAATCATAGTGCTATCCAGTATCACTTTTGGATACTCCATGACCTACTCGGTATTGGTGAGGGGTGTGGATTCCTTTGTTGCACAGGCGTTTGCAGCAGGACATGGTGCAAAGGTTGTCATTGGGGAACCCGCATCCCGAATAATGATTAGGTACTCTTGAGTAGTCTCAAATTCTGGTACGCCGCATTACATGTTTGATCAACACTGTGGTCTCCGGTAAGGGATGTTTCTCTGTTGCATCCACCATTGCAGTTCGTTATCTCACAGAGGCTGACCAGGAGCATTTCAGCTCTAAATTCTACCCGCAACTGTTTCTATCATCCTGCTCTGAAAAGATTGCATGATGGGGATGTTGTTCACGAGAAATGTCTGGCATAAGTTTGAGGACTGCAGATTTGATAAGGATGGAAGATGGGAAATAAATGGGAAAGACCCGGACTCTTCCCTCACTGAACTTCCGGGGCAGGAAGAATACTCTGCACAACAATACACATGATTGCAGAGTGGGCCACAGGGTCTCTAATACTGTGTGAGCCTCAACCTGCTAATGTGCCCACACAGGGGGTAACAAGTGTAATCTTGGAATCCGGAAAGATGTGGCTCGAAGACCTAGGTCTTGTTGGCACACGTTGACTCACTCAAGAGGAATATCTACCCTATTCCGCGACACACGCAAGCTATGTAAGTATAGATCACATTCTAATAAACAAGAAACGTCTTGCCAGAATCAAAGACTCATGGAGCAGATACCCATAACCTTGTTAAGCCATTGTTCACTCACATTTTCCTTAAACTGGGATCTACAGTCCAACCAGACAACTCATCACTGTTGGACACCCTCAGAGTGGCCATACGAGATAACTTGAGGGAAGTGGCTATAGCCTTGAAACCATGCAAGGTGCCATGTTGGTGAATCTCAGGTGAGAGCTGCCTGAAGCAAAAACTGAACATAAAAGCAAACACTCACAGAAGGTATGATTGATTGATGTGAAACTTATATAGCGCGGCTGTCGCCCTACGGGCATCCTGGCGCTTATGACTAAAGATCAGCGATAGAGAAGGTGACAGAAGAGAATCATGGGGCCAACCTGGGTCAAACTGTAGGATATAGCCATGTCTTAAGTCCCTTGCGAAATTCCAATAAGGAACTGCAGTTTCTCAAGTTTGCAGGGAGCTTGTTCCACATGCCAGGTACTACTATGCTGAAGGCTCTTCCTCCTACCCTGGCGCGCCTGAATCTCGGAATCACTAGTAGACCAGCTGTTGAAGAGCGAAGTTGCCTACTTGGTAGGTGGCGTACAAACTTATCCTGCAAGGGGACAGGTCCCAGTCCGTGTACTGCTCTGAAAGTTATGCAAAGGGACTTGAAGACGACCCTTTCTCTCATTGGAAGCCAGTGCAGATCCCGCAGTGCTTTGGTGGCCGAGGCACATCGCCGCCTGTCAAGCACTAATTTGGCTGCGGCTGACTGAATCCTCTGCAGTCCTTGGAGGATATACTGCGGGGCCCCCAGATAGAGGGAATTGCAGTAGTCGAGCCTGCTTAATACCGTGTTGCGTACCACTGTAGCTCGTGACTCCCTAGGGAGCAGAGGTAGAATACCACGAAGCAGTCGCAACAGGGCAAAGCAGACATTGGCGGTCTTACTAGCCTGAGATACCATCTGGAGGTCGTCATCGATAATCACCCCAAGATTGCGAACCTTCCTGACCGGAGCAATTGGTGCTTCCTCCGGTGCAAGGCAGAATTCGGAGGGCAGATGTTTGAGAATCCTAAATGGCGAACAGAAGACCACCTCAGTTTTACCGCTGTTAAACTGGAGGGAGTTCCTTCTGAGCCACTCCGAAGTCTGGCGCATGCATTGATGGAAACGGTCCATGGAGAGAGCTTCATCTCCTTCTAGAGAGAAGGCCAGCTGCGTGTCGTCAGCGTAGTTCACCAAGCTGACGCCAAAGGATTTAATTAACGGGAACAGGGGACGCAGGTAGATATTAAAAAGAATAGGGCTTATTGCGGATCCCTGTGGCACCCCGTGCGCAACTTGGGACCTGCAGGAGGAGAAGGGCGCCATAGTGACTACCTGTTGCCTACCTTCAAGGTAGGATTGAAACCACTGCAGCACTTTGCCTTTTACTCCTATTTGCCTCAGCCTTTCTAACAGGACCGGGTGGCTCACCGTGTCAAAAGCTGCCGACATATCGAGAAGCACTAAAATCATGGCATTCCCGTTGTCTGCACGCAGACGAAGGTGGTCCAGCATGGTAGTAAGAGCTGTTTCAGTTCCGTGGCCAGGACGGAATCCGAACTGGTCCCTATCAAGCAAGGAGTTCTCCTCCAAAAACTGGGACAGAGCCTTGCTAACAGTTTTTTCAAGTATTTTCACCGGGTAAGGCAAAAGAGAGATGGGCCTGAAGTTAGCTGGCACCGAAGGGTTCAAATTTGGCTTTTTTATCAGAGGGGTGACAACTGCCAATTTCCAACAGTCTGGGACAGATCCCGTCGTCAGGGACTGGTTGCAGATCATCCTTAACAAAGGAAAGGTGTCTCGGCCATAGCGCTTCCATATTCTATGGGGAAAAGGGTCTAGGGGGGAGCCGGACGACACACTTTCCGTCAGGTTATCAAAAGCTTCCTGGGAAAGTGGCTGAAAGCTGTCCAAAACAGCGGTCGTTTGCAGATCCCCGTCATTCGGGCTAATTATTTCCTCAAGACCCTCCTGGATACTGGCCTGCAGATTATTTACAATGTTAGAAATTTTCTCCTGAAAGAAGGAGGCGATTTCATTACATAGAGTTTGTGACGCGGCTACTCTATTGCTCATGCACTCCGGGTTAGAAAGGTCACGGACGATCTTAAAAAGAGCTTTGGAGCCATTGGGAGCCTGTGCAATAGAGTTAGCATAGAAATCTGCCTTGGATCTTAAAATGAGGGTTTTGTATTCCAGTTGTATCTGTCTTAGTGCTTCTTTGTCTTCCTCAGAGTAGTGTCTCCTCCATTTCCTCTCCGCTTGTCTGCGAGAGAGTTTGAGTTGATGCAACTTCTCGTTGTACCATGGCGCTGATCTTTTGCTGATCTTCTTTAGTGGCTTTATGGGAATGGTGCAATCCAGTTGCTTAGTTATGTGTTCCGTAAGGGACCTATAATTTTCCTCCACGGACTTGTTAGGAGAGAAAGAACTGGTGACAGAATAAATAGTTGGAAGATCGGCTTTTGCCAGTTTGGCCCATTCTCTATCCATCCTGTAGAGGCTCTGCTGACTAGGCAGATTTTTCTGATAAGGCAACGCCATACTCAGGTGGATTAAAAAATGATCAGTCCAATTCAGGGGCATTATATTAAATACTTCTGTTGTAGCTGGATTAGCAAAGATCAGATCTAGAATGCGTCCCTTCTGATGGGTGGGGCTAGCCACCAATTGATGGAGGTTCAAGTTGGAGCAGGTGTACAGGAGGTCCCTCAGTTGACTGCAGAGGCCTCCGTCCTCACTAAGGTTAAAATCGCCTAATACAGCCATGTTGGTATGAGTCATCTTTAGATTGGTGATAGTATCAGCTAGAAGGTGAAATTGTGTGGCTGCGCCCGGTGGCCTGTAACAGAGCATCCCCGTGAGTAGGTTCCCACTAGGAGATTGAAGAGAAAAACCCATAATTTCTATCCCGCCAACCTCATCAATCTGATATGGTCTGAAATCCAAGGTATCCCTGAAAATCAGGCCCACTCCTCCCCCTCTGCCCGAGCTACGAGGTTTATGAAGGATTTTAAATCCACTAGGACAGGCCCCACTCAGGCTAACAGTGGACTCAGTAGTGGCCCATGTTTCTGTTATAAAAAGAGCATCTAAATCCAAATCTTCTAGGAGGCTGAATACTTCAGAGGAATGCTTCACAAGCGAGCGGCTGTTTATTAAGCCGCAGGAGAGACTAGCACTTGCTGACTTATGTCCCCTTGATGGATTTAACTGTACAAGTTGAGCTCTGCTGTATGTCACTCGTTCTGGCTGGCACTTCGGCCGAGCAGCATTGCTGGCGCTGGGGGCTGCCGGGGCGCGGACGGGCGCGGACGGGCTTGCCTCTGGCGCGCCTCCGGCGCGCCATCGGAGCGCCCGCTGCGCGCGCGCGCTGCGCGCTTGCATTGGGTGACTTAAATAGGTGACCGCTGACTGCCCCAACCGCTAGAGCGCCTTCTAAGATGGCGGCTGATAGTGGCACCAAAGCCGGTTTACACGCCCAAGATGGCGGTGCCGGAGCGAACAGGGAGTCGTCACGCTAAAACAGCGTGTGTAAAATTCATTTAAAGTGCGGGTAAGTGAGGCAGGCGATATATATCACAAAGTATAAAAACACTTGCAATTTTAAAACAATTTAACAGGCACGAGTGGAGCAGAAATGAACAGCACCACACGAAGCCCTGCAGTTTAAACGAAAGTAAAAGCACACAATCACTCTTTCTGTCACTCGATGCAATCCTCAGTCATTAGGCTGCGCGCTTGCATTGGGTGACTTAAATAGGTGACCGCTGACTGCCCCAACCGCTAGAGCGCCTTCTAAGATGGCGGCTGATAGTGGCACCAAAGCCGGTTTACACGCCCAAGATGGCGGTGCCGGAGCGAACAGGGAGTCGTCACGCTAAAACAGCGTGTGTTGAAAGTAGTTCGGCTAAGCAGTCCCATAGAATCTGTAGTGCTAGCCAGACCATGTATATTCAGGCAAATTTGGACATGAAATGTTTTGGTGAAAGGCAAAGCAAGAAGGTTCCTTGCGAATAAACTATGTACACACCAAGCCTGATGTTACTTACATAGAAATAAGATGGAGAGAGGCCTATCTGACACGTGAGGAGGAGATGGCGGAACGGTTTAAGCAGTTCTAGTGCAACCTATGTGCAGACCCCACACCACAAACACAAAGGATAGGCAGGAATAAATCCAGGTAGCCAATTTGCTCGGTTGCTGGAGGAAATAGTTACTTGAGGCATTTTGATCTAAAAGACAATGTCTTAGCAGCCATTAGTAACCACAAGACTACTAAAGTTCTAGGGCCTGAGAAGTCCTCGTCGTATTTATGAAAACAATCTGGCCTGTCTCTCTAGCTGTCTTAATGAAGGTTATCAATGACATTATCCAAGCTCACCAGGTAATGCTCTGCAGGATGTAATAATCTTCTAATACTGAAGTGCAATGAAGACCATAAGTGAGTGCCTATTCCGCTACTCAGTTTTGATATAAAGCTTTTTCCAAACGTTTACCTTCCAGAATAAATCAACTGACAGCCTCCTTTTGCACCCAGTTTAAGACATCTCCATCAGAGGCAGTCTGATGAGGATACAATAAAGCCCTATTGTTGATTTGATTTGTCAAACTAGTTGGCAGGGAAGTCGTGATGATTGTTCTGAACACTGCAGAAACATTCAGCGGACTAGAGTGGCTTTCATAGGGCACATGCTGTAGACCATGGGATTCCTGGATCTCATTTTAAGCTCAGCTATGGCTGACTACCCTTCACCGTCATCCAGGACAATGGTGAATGGGCAGTTTTTGATGCCAATGCTAATGCGGAGGAGAACCGGGCTGACTGCTTGCTCCTACCGCTTCTCGTTGTCCTCATTTTGGAGCCCCTTGCACAGCCCATCCCAACCAACGTTAGAATAAAATGCATTAGTTTAGGAAAGGAGGAGTTTACCTTGACTACGCTTGTGAATGACATCCTGGTAATGGTGGTGGAGCTCAGCAACTCGCTCTCAGAACCATTAGCAGAATTACAGCGCTATCAAGGGGTTTAAGGATTTAACGTAAACCCAACAAAATGTGAGTGCCTCATCTTAATCTTCGGTTTGAGAAAGTAAAATACATTGGCCACAATCACCCTGTTTAGAGAGTTCCAAGTAGAATTCAATATCTTCTGCTTGCAAGAAACCCTGGTGAGAAATTGTTAAGCTCTATTCAGAATAGTTAAAACTGACTTACAGAAGTGAAGTAATAAACAATGTCATGAGTGGGGAGGATAGCAGCCTTGAAGATGTCTATCCTGGCAAAAATCCTGAATGTTTGCCAGACAGTGCCTCAGAGTGTTAAATTGGATGAGATTAATAAACTCAAGGACGCTTGCAAAGAATTCCTATGGACAGGGACAACTTTAAGAATTGAGCAGTCTCAGAGTATAACTTGTGTACAAGGATCTTGAAATGCAGTAAATCTGGTACCCTGGACAGGGGCTAACAAGGACAGGGCATGATGGAGCTTAGACCATACGCTTTAATAATTTCCTGTGGGTTGATGCATCGACTTCAGGGATCAAAAGACTCAATACGCGGAGTCAGATCATGAATCCCAGGATAAAGTGGCAGACTAGCGCAGGCATCTGCTTTTGAGATCTTGGGGCGATGTTCTGTCAGTTTGTCTCTTGGTTGCGACACTAGAGTTGACAGAAAGATGGATGGCGCTTCACCTCAAGGGCAGGGACTACTCTTACTCATCAGGTAAGCATAAGATTTATATGAGGCTGGAAATGTTTTTGTTCAGGCTCGGTATGAGGCTGAATATTAGTGACGCTAAGTATCTGACCAGGAAACTTTCTGACTTAATGCATTATCGCTGTGTTTGGATTATGGTGGGCTACGTCCTGTAATGCAGACTTGGCAACTGCAGGTAGATGGTGTACCAAATGCTCAGTTCAAGCGATGGTTGTGGAACATATTGGCCATTATTTTCAGAGAATGAAGGCACAGGCAATAACACGGCAACTGAATGGGATGTGTTCAAAGTGGTGGTTAGTGGGTATACCTCAAGAATACCTATAGGATTAAACTGACTCAGTCTTGCCAGTTTACCATGCTGGAAAATGAAACACGAGACTTGAAGGAGGAGTGGTGACTGATTTGAAAGGACATAAACCTAGAGCTGTGGTAGAAAAAGAATACAGGGAGTTGATGGATAGACTCTGGGGGGGCAGGTGGTGAGCTGTAACGAATATGTAGCCAGACAGCACAGTGAAGGTGAGATGGCAGGATGCATGTTAGCTTGGCTATTCCACTCAGATTAGGAGAGGAAGCCCATCTGTGCTAGGTCAAATTCTGGTGATGTGGTACACATGCAGTCTGAAATGAACAGTGTCTTCTCAAGTTATTACAGGTTGGTAGACTTCCCATTAGGGGAAGAAATGGGAGATGGAATAGACCAATATTTAGCCAGCATAACAATGCCGCGACTGACAGGGAAACAGCATACCTCACTTAAAGGTCCTTTGACTGTACAAGAGGTCTCACAGACCATAGATCAATTGGCAAGGCGAAAGACCCCCGCTCTAAGAACTGGCCCCTGAAATTCACTCATCCTATGAAGAAGCACTGGCCCCACGTCTATTAACCATGTATGAACATGCTTTTTGCAGGGGTGTTCTACCAGGCTCCATTTGTGAGGCCACAATTGTAGTGCTGCCCAAGGTGAGAAGAGATGCGCGGGATGCCAAGTCTTATAGGCCACAGCACGTGGTAAACTCTGAATGCAAGAACTTAGAGAAGTTGCTGGGAAACGCACATGCCACTGCCACCCTTCCCGATATGGCTCCAGCTTCTTATGCTGAGATGTCCTCAGTAAACACACAATGGAAATTATATGTGCGGTGAGAAATTACGGAAGCTGAATGGGCCAGCATACTAAATTATCCGAGGGGTCATTCCAGAAATCCCTAGTTTAAAAGCACTCAAATACCAGATAGATTTTCCCCTCACAGGATTGCCAGAATGTTTCCTGGAGCGACCAGTCATAGTCCTAGATGCCGAAAGACTCAGGCTGATTTTTACCACATGGTTTGGGGCAACCCGCAGATTCAGAGGTGTACTGGTCTTTGATTGTAGGGCTTATCACAGATGTTGCACGAAGTGCTGTACCATTGGATCCCATTCGTTGGGGCACATGCACTGCTCTAGTGCCCTAAACAATGTGTGTTGCTTTATTGAGTTGACTCTAGTGCTTAGAGGAGTATAGCTATGGAGTGGAAGGCACATACTCTACCGGACAGTAAGTCATGCATCACAGACATTCCAAAGTGGGCACCAGCCGAGATAGGTGCCTTATGTGCTTTAATATGGTGGGAAAGAGGAACGGATTCAGTTGGCAGCAATGGAGGGATTACCAAATCCAATCATGCCCCTACCGTAGAGGGGAGAGATTTAAGAATAGTTGGCGGGGGAACTGGCGAAAACATCTATCATTTGGATTTTGGTTGGAATGATGCATAGGAATAGTACACAGTGCGGTATCTTATGTTGAACATAGCCTGTCCTTTGGGGCCCCCAGAAGGTACCACTGAGCTGAATGTATCCCACTTGCACGCTCTTAGGCATGCTTAGCCACTCCGTTGCCCATGCCATTCTGAGAACGGATTGTAGCCTAAATTATGCTGTTACTGTAGCCAAGTTTGTGGGTGCCATGTGGATACTGCAAAGAAAGGTACACCCCCCCCCCCCCAGTACCACAGTGGCTCTTGTGTCTTATTCATGTTTTTATCTCTTGCATATCAGTACTAATTTTGACACTTGCTTGTTTCTTAATTGCAACTTGTACGTGTCACTTGACGTTCTACTGTTTTATTTAATTGATTCTGGCGTCCATTTCACATGAATTAAGTACTTCTTCTGAGGGGAATCGTATTATTTTATTTATTCATTATGTATTTTTATCTGCATCTGCACTTTTATGGCTCTGGTGGCCGAAATGCAGTTATTTGAACTGAACTGGGCGTATCCTCGTGCTGCTTTGCAACATATAAACAAATAGTGCCAAAGCCAATAGATTTTGTATAGGCGAAACCTATTGGCTTTGGCAATGCTTGTTTGTTTCTGAGATCACAGAAAGGCCAATCAAAGTTGAATTGTATGCCATATGCTGCAGCTTTTTCGCCAAATCCGGTTTCATCAAATTTGACCTAAGTCTGGATGACCCTGAGCACCTTCCTCCAGTAGAGAACCCTTGAAGCAAGACTTCAGTAGAGCACAGTGCCATGACCACCCTGGGGTCAAGTATGCCAAACGGGTCGTCTTATCTGTGTCTGCCTTGCATTTGTGGGAGCGCCAACTCTGCTGCTGCAACTCTGTCTCCCGCCGCAACTCTGTCTCCCGCCATACTGCTCTGTGACCTAGTTTATGTCACCCCTGTGCACCAGGAACAGCTTTACTGGCAAGCAAGGAGACCGCCAATTCAGAGAAAGCCCAGATCTTTAGAAACCGGTGGCCTGGCATTGGCCGAGGGTGCTCTGTGAGTCTGTCGGTGGAGGTAACACTGCATGGACTGCGTTATCAAGAAAATTGTTTGTTACCATCTACAACATGTAGTTACAATCTCCAGAATGTCTCCACCACGCTGAAAGAGGGGGCGGTCTCACATCCATGGAGAGTTGGAGACCGGGCAGCATCGGCCGAGGAGGGTAAACCCAAGAGGATGCCCGAATTTTGGGTCAATGTAAGGTCTTCGGAAGTGAGCCCCGTTTGGACTGACAGCTGTCCACAGACCTCATCCGTGCGAGAGCCATACAGAAGCAAGAAGTACAGTTGTTTGTTCAATAATGTATGACAATAGACAACCCTTAAACTGCCCGACCATGTGCGAGGACAGTCACCACTTTCAAGGGAGGTAGAAAATTCAGAATTTTGGGAAGGAGGTGGGGTCTTTATTGGGAAGAGGATGCGCTCGGCAAGAGAATAGAAAGGAAGGACTCGTACTTCAATATGAAAAAATGACACCTTTTCAAATATATCTTAAATGTTAAGGGCAGGAGTGCCTGCTTCCGATGTGGGAAGACGAACAAGGTGGTAATGTTTTTAAGTGTTATGTTTTTTTTATATGTTGGAATAATAGCGTTTTGAATGGCCATCCACGGTATAAAGCGCTTTAAAAAGTATCCTGAAACAAAAAGATGAAGATATTCACAAGATAGAGGCTGGTGTGTTGCAGTCGTACAAAAAAGTGCCTTCTATTGTACTTCTTTGCCTTCAGGATGACTTTGAAGTGCCTGTATCTATCACCGTGTATGTGGTTTTAAACCCACGTACCTTTCCTTCTCAGTGTGGCTCCTGTTCCTTTAAACCAGACACACCGAAGGGATTATTATGAAACCGGATGTTATTACTGGAACAATCGGGTCACGTGACCTGCAATTCAAAGCTAGTGGCATTCAGAGGATTTTAAGGCGTGAGCTACAGAGCACTTTCACTTTGCACTGAAAATTCAGTTTTCTGGGATGGCATTACAAGAATACCCTTTTTTAATGTATAGGTAAAATCGACCTGTCTGTATATTGTTGGCTATTCATAATTCAAGGTAAGCCATTAACCTTTAATGTTTTAAAGTTTCGCACTATACGAAAAGTATTCCCGTTTTACCCTTTCTTCCTGTAGAGTGTGGTGATGTCATTATTTAATACATATCGCCGTTTGATAAAAACCATGGTAGCAATAGATTCTTTAAACTCGCGCCGTGCCCTCTTCTCTACGAGTTCCCTTCGCATCCACCTGGGTTGGTTTAGCGAGTGACGGTGAACTGAAAATCCAAGATTATATTCAAGTTGCTCCCTTCCTGTGTCCTCACTGATAAGACTGGGCTTCGGCGCTTTTCCAGACCTAACACTTATGCTGCTGCGTGCGGGGTATCCAAACAGTTCGATATCCACGTCTGGTGGGTTTCCTCCTACGACCCGGGTTAAGTTTACAACTTTTCGAAGAGCTTCAACGTTCCCCAGCAGTGCGCATGGAAATAGCCGAAAATCGACCATTTACACGCACACTGCTTGTTGCCCGCATTTACTCCTGGAGATTGCCATACCAGTAAGTAGTGGATCTGTTCATCAGCACATGTAAGATTTTTTTCGCAACTTTTTTCCATGACCTATATATACCCTCATAAAAAGAGGTGCTGTTACCTGCTCTTTTCCACCCAGGAAGCCAGTGGCGTAACGCAAATGTATGCCCCCCTATGCAGAATGTGATGAGGGGCCCCCGTAGGTCCCATACCTCGCAGACAATCATTGACTTTTGACTGAATGGGGTCCGCTGGAAGCGTTCCGTGTAACACGTTGTCTTAGTACTTAAAGTGGAGTCCTCCTGCCAGTGTGTTCACATTAAGTATTAAATGCCTCTTTTCCACTTGAAATGTGTCAAAGGATGGAGAATGATAGTCCTTGCCAAATGTTAACTCTCAGCAGTTAATATTGAACAAAAGTGAGGGAAGTTACAGTGAAAAAATCTAATGAATGGATTACTCTGGAATTTTGTATTGTGGGTCATTAAGTGCTCATAAAGCGTTTCTGATCTATACTTCTAGCCACAGATTCCTCACCTTTAGAATATCTTTTGGCAACAGACTGAATCTGAAAGATGAAGGTGTACTTTTCTGAACACTGTAAGAAATTGTGCAAGTCCCACTCCTGCTCGAGGGCGCAAACCAACTCCTGTTGCCGCTCTCAGGCACTGCGGTACAAAAGGGGCCATGTCTGAACTGGGGTGGCAGAGTGGGCTAAAGAACGGTGATGGATCAAACCCAGATCTGTTGACTGGGTGTGAGTGTTTGATTGGTTCTGATGCTCCGTCCATCACCACCCCCTTTTGTACCGCTTTGTTCGCTATAAGTTGGCAGGGTATGCTCAGACGTGAGTCCCTTGCTCACTTTGCCACTGGATTCAAGCAAGCCTGGCTGATGACGGCTGATTAGCCAGAAACCGGTCCTAGGAAGCTTGTTTCCGGTCCAGGGAAGGCATGGCTTGGCAGTTTGGGCTGGACTGTTCCCATGAGGCACAGGGTCAGACTGATTTGCATATGGCCATGTCTGAACTGGGGTGGCAGAGTGGGCTAAAGAACGGTGATGGATCAAACCCAGATCTGTTGACTGGGTGTGAGTGTTTGATTGGTTCTGATGCTCCGTCCATCACCACCCCCTTTTGTACCGCTTTGTTCGCCATAAGTTGGCAGGGTATGCTCAGACGTGAGTCCCTTGCTCACTTTGCCACTGGATTCAAGCAAGCCTGGCTGAAGACGGCTGAAATGCCAGAAACCGGTCCTAGGAAGCTTGTTTCCGGTCCAGGGAAGGCATGGCTTGGCAGTTCGGGCTGGACTGTTCCCATGAGGCACAGGGTCAGACTGATTTGCATATGGCTATGTCTGAACTGGCAGAGTGGGCTAAAGAACGGTGATGGATCAAACCCAGATCTGTTGACTGGGTGTGAGTGTTTGATTGGTTCTGATGCTCCGTCCATCACCACCCCCTTTTGTACCGCTCTCAGGCACTGGTCACGGCTAAAGTAGAAGTCGATGCAGAAGAAGGATTTGTCCCAGTACCGCCGCTCTCTGCCTGAGAATCCGTATGGACCTCAGGGTGGTTCTCAGTATGAGTCCCGGTCCCCTGCTAAGGAGCCAGTTCTGCAGCTGATCCTGATGCACCCTGAATTTTCCAGGCCGTCGGTGGCATATTGAGGCCATCAAGGAGGCCATGTTGCGTACCTTCAGCACCCTTCCGCCTCTTTGGGTACCATAGATACTTAGAGGGATCGATCCCGATTGCTGCTGGCAGACCCGCCCTCTGCACCTTCGGTGCCTCCTGAATCTGCTTGTGGGTTAGTCACTTCCCTGGGTTCTGGGCTGGTTTTCCCTCCTGGGTCATCAGCAGAGGAGAGTGCCTCCTTTGCTATAGTGATATGTTGTGCCACTGAGGTATTACACAACACTTTCTTCTATGGAAGTCTAGACAAATCTTCTAAATGAAGTTCTACAGCGTGGACAGGCTTCCTCCGAACCTCTACGACCGGTCAGTATGCCCATGAGCGAAACATTACAGGACACCTGTGCTTCACCTTATTCTTGCTCGTTGGGGATCTGGCAAGTAGCTAGTCGCCACAGTACAGCACCAGAGGACCTTGATTTTTTTAACGTAGCACCCTACGCCAGAATGTCTGGTAGTTAAAGTTTTCAACTTCAGCTTTAAAATCCAATTCTTTCCCGAAGACGGCCACAAACAGACAGATAGTCGGAAAGAATTGATGCAATCAAAAAACAAATGTTTTCATCGGCCTGTCCGGCCCTGCAATTGGTCAGTACCAGCTGTTTGATAGAGCAATATTCATATGTGCTCTGGGACATGGTTGGTGAGATTTTGCTGTCAGTTCCAGAAGTATTTCGGGCCTCCCCAGCTCAAATCATCCAGGATGGTCAGGATGTGGCCAAATACGTGATGCGTTTTGGACAGGACATGTCTGACTGCTTGGGCCAAGCAATTGAAACTAGCATGGTACTTTGGCGTCACATGTAGATGTGATCCACGGAATTTCCCAGAGATCCGCAGGCTTCACTTATTTTTAAAAAAACAGACTTTTATTGATTTTCAAAAAACATACATAGAGCCCCGTGGGCATCATGATGAAACTAGGTGGGGAGGCAGTATTCAGTACAATTGTATACATTAGCAGTCTTAGGGACCTCCCAGGGTTGACTGCAATCAAAAGAGCTCTAGCAGGGATCCCAGGGGCACTCTTCTAACTCCCATCCATCCCCCCACAGATCCCCCGATATACAGCTCAATTCGTTTCTATGCATGGTCCAGTCCAATTTTGTAAATTGACATAAAGAACTCCCGAACCCCAACCCTCCCTTCCGATTCTTAAACACCCCAACAAAGCCCCCCAATAACCCACCCAAGCATGCCGCCGGTCGCTAAAATACTCTGGGAGTCAATCAGAGTTCCCGCACCACCCATCAGAAGCCCTGCCTCACAGGTCGCAGTCTATGGCAGATCGGAAACACTGGGGGAAAGTCCCTGTCAGGTTCTCATTGGTCTCAACATGCTCTTCCACCCTCAGGTGGGGGAGCTGCTCAAGTCTCGCTCCCACTACTCCTGGCCATGCATAATCTGTAGTTCCCTTCACTCTCTGCCCACTTCACCAGCTCCCTACGCCAGCGCACTAGAATAGGTCCCGGTCTGACCTTCCAGTGGGTAGTTAATTCTCTCTTAGCCAGGACCAACCCCAAATCAATTAACTTGCTGGTAATCTTAGTCTTAGCAGTGTGCGGAAATCAGTGCAACAAGCAAACCCTTGGCGCTATGGCTATCTCTCTCTCTGTCACAGTCGCCAAAGCAGTCGTCACTCCTCACCAGTAGTCTCCCAACTGTGGACAGTCCCAGAACATGTGGAAAAAGCTTGCCCCTTCCTGATTACAACGGGGACAAGCGGCTGACACCCCAAAATATTAGTTGATTTTACTGGGCGTGCGGTAGGCCGTATGTAAGACATAGAATTGGATGAGCTGAAAGCGCGCATTCCGAGAGCTTTTCCACGCCCTCTCAACAATCGCCTCCCAAGGTTTTTCTTCGATGGGCTCCCCCAAATCCGCCTCACACTTGAGCCGCAACGTCGCCAAGGGTTGGCACACGTCCCGAGTAATCCGCCTATAAAGACAAGTTACTGCTTTGAAAGTTCCCGCTGCCATCAATATATATTGACAGGCGAGAGACGTGGCAGGCTCCAACAATCCCCTTCGCCAGTGTTTTCTGATAGCTGCTGTCAGGGCCGCATGCAGGAGAAAGTCCCCTCGCGGAAGGTCATGCCGTTCTCTGAGATCATTAAAAGGGAGGAGGTTGCGATCCTCGTATAAGTCACCTATTGCGGTGACTCCCGCCTCTTCCCATGTCAGCAACTAGCTCCAATCACCCCCGTGAGGCAGCCCCTCACACATCCTCAGCGGGATCACGGGCGCATAAGGGGTCTTGACGTGTGTCCTGCTGGCCATGCGTGCCCAGCACTGCCGCACCGCGCGTAGATCCGGTGGCAGAAATTTATTCCTCAAGGGTACTCGCAGCAGCACACAGGACAAAAGACGCCAACTCGGATCCTACCCCTCCAGGTCCTCTGGGCGCCTGATATGGCCCGCCACCCATTTCGTAAACCATTGGAGCTGCGTGGCATGATAATAGCCCTAAATCCGCAGGCTTCACTTATGGACATGACTTTGAATGGGTTTCGACTTTTTGGAGAGAAGACTGATTCAGCCCTGAACACTTTAAAGAGAGCTGGGCAACGGCGCATTCCGTGGGCCTTTCTGTTCCTGCTAAGCAGTTTCCTCAGCAGTTCCGTCCCTTTTAGCTATACTCAAGAGGTTTGGTGTACTGGCAATAACATTGCCCACTGCCCCTGCATCAGGCACCCCAGTCCTTTCAGGATCGGGGACGGGGATCAAGCACACAATGTCTAGGCCACCAGAGGCAAAAGCCTTCTCAGTGACCCCCACCCCAATATAGCAACAGCCTCCAAGCCGCTTTAGTTTGCCCTTAGCACTTGACCACCTTGTGGGAGACAGGATCCAACATTTCCGGCTTGGGTGGTGAAATGTAACGTCCGTCGAATGGGTCCTTCAGGTTGTTCAACGGGGCTGTGCCCTGCCATTCTGTTATATCCTGCTTGTATTAGTATATGTTTTCCAGCCTAGCTGTTTCCTTGCTGCTCAGCCAGAGTGAGAGTTGGTATTGGAATGTTGGTGTGACTCTGATGCATGGAATGCCAGGGGCCTGGGTGGATGAGTGGCGACAGTTGGAGATGGGCTTCACCTCCTGTTGTATAGTGTATAAGTCGCCCTGCACCTCACGTGTTGTTGTCTATGTGTAGGTCGCCCTGCGCCACTTGTGTTGTCTAGTGTGTAAGCCGCCTTGCGCCTCACATGTTTTTGTTGGGTGTGTAAACCGTCTCACGCTTCACTTCTTGTACACATTGTGTTTAAGTCACCTTGTGTGACACGTGTACATTAGTTTCACACCCTCACACAGGGTTGGTCTTTTGGGTCTTGTCCCTTACATATTTGGTTTCACCCTACAGTTGTGGTCATGGGTGTTTTTCTAAGGGTGGGTCAACCCTTTCTACTTAAGTTTTTCTGAAATGTTTTGTTAGGGAGGAGGAGTTTATTATTGCTTGCCAATATGTTACCTTTTCTTCCTGATTTCTCAGACTCCTGCGAAGTTGTATTTAAGTTTTGCTTCCCTGAGTCTTGAAGTTTTTCTCCACTTATATATATTCTTGTTTATAGTTTCTCTCATGTTTTATCACACTTATTTTTCATTTAAAAGGGGGGGGGGATAATGTTCTATCCTGATTGTATTAGTGTTTGTTTCTCAGCCTAGCTGTCTCCCTGCTGCTCAGCCAGAGTGAGGGTTGGTATTGGAATGTTGGTGTGACTGTGATGCATGGAATGCCTGGGTGCCTGTTTGGATGAGTGGTGACAGTTGAAGATGGGCTGAGCTGCAGGCAGGCTGCTCCTGGTGGGGCTGGCGTATGACTAGAAGAAGCTGGAGAATAAGGATAACCAAACATTATACAGATGTACACATTTACCATCCTGCAACTAAGAAGTTAATAAAGTAGTGCATGAAAGACAACTCGGCTACGTCTAGTAAGACACAACACATTCCTCTCTGTATCTTCTGCTCACATCAAAGCAGCTTTTGGAGGAGCACCAGTCCATCTTGCTTCAAGAGGTGCCAGCTTCTTTGGCCAAGGAGCCAAAGATAGAGCTGATGCCCGAGAAATAGGAGTTGGCTGTTGCTTCTCTTATTTCCTTTTGCTGAGGAAAGATTCAAGCCCTTACCCTATTTTAGATCTATGCCCTCTGAACACCTTCTTGCAGAAGAAAAAATTTAAGATGGTCATGGTGGCCCAGATTTCATCTTCCCTGTGTGAATGGTGGCCTTGGGTTTACAGAATGCCTACATTCATATACCTGTCCTGCAATCCCACCAACGCTACTTGTGGTTCAGAGTTGCTTCAGCTTCACCATTGACCCTTCGGTGTTTACGAAACGGTGATGACATTGGTTGTGACACACCTTCAGCTATTGAAAAGTCCAGTCGCATTTACCAAAGAGTTGGGCTTTTAAAAAAATATTCCAGAATAGTATTTATTTCCTACCTATGGGGGATCTGAACAAGATCACTCTTGGTACTGTTGCAGATAGTACCAGTAAGTAAAACTTTAATTGATTGATTAATGAAATCCGTATCAGTTACGTAATGAATAAAACGGCTAGTTTCAGAATCAAATCAATTAACAAGACCATACATAGTACCAACATTAAGAAGTTTCTCGTATACTGCAACCGTAAATTACACAATTTGGGAAAGGTGCTTTTTGTAGTTTCTTCAAAGTTATTTAGTCAATTTCTGCTGTTTATCTGCAGTTAATTGTTGGAATTGTTCCTCATTGCAGCTGATGTGTTTACTGTTACTCTGTGTAAATGGCCAACATGTCCGTAGACACCCTACCTGAGTCTATACACATTGTAACCTGAATATAAATGGCTAACTAAATAGGATCAAAAGAGGGGTAATACTTGAAATTTCTAACATTTATGGTGCAGACATTCTGCTCTTATAAGAACTAAACCTCCTGGTGATGAGATGTCCTTCCCACTCTCAGTACAGGTTCGAAGTGATGTTGCACTTTAGGTTCATGAAGTGGTTATGGGGGGGTACTGATGCTGGTTAACGCTTTCCGTGCTCATGACGGAACCACTCCGTCATGAGCCACGGGTGCCGTGTGCTCATGACGGAGTGGTTCCGTCATGCTGCGGCCGTTGCGGCCGCTCCGCCCACACGGCGCTGATTCCCCGCCTGTGCGGGCGATTAGCGCAGTGGGCGGAGACGTGACGGAACCACTCCGTCATGAGCACAGCTCACCCGTGACTCGTGACGGAGTGGTTCCGTCACGAGCACAGCTGCACCGCAACTGCTCCCAAACCCCCCCAGCGCCGCGGCGGAATTCCTGCCGCGGCGAAGGGGTTAAAACAAAAAAGCCTACCCTTCATACCAGTAAAAACATGGAGAGACTCTCTTGGGTTTTAGATCGTAGCTTTGGGAATATTACTAGGGAATCCTGTATCCCTGTCAAGCATATACGCCTCACCTCCACTGACTTCCGCCTTTCTTGAAAGAGTTGATCAGCACATATCACAGCTCCTTGATTAACTTAAGGGGTTACTAGACAGTCAGATGGATAGGACTAGAAGAAGACCACCCACCCAAGCAGGACCTACACACCTTGCCAAATTCCTCCCTGCAATGGGCATGACCCACGTATGTCATCACTGCCACTCTGACTAGCTACAATTTTTTATTTGAGGGGCACACAAAATGTTTTCAAGATTAGATTGCTTTGTGGATCTGGACACTAAATGAACCAATTTTAGGTAATTGCGAAGTGCAAATTGTGATGGTGGCCCGAAATGACCACTCACCGGTAGAACTCACAATGGGCTGATGGGGAGGCAGACAGTGGTTGAGTGCTTAGTGGATCGCGGATTGTAAATGTAAAGCCTTCATACGGAGTAAACTGAAATCTACTTCTCGCAGAATAGTGGCTTTGTCACCTCCCCTATAACCTTCTGGCAGGTTTTTCCAATCCTCCATCAGAGGTAGGGTTATAATTTATACAGTGGGACACAACAGATGAAACAAGAATTAGTGATGGAGCTATAAGCTGTTCTTATGAGGTTAGAATCCTACTATGTTATACATTTGAACCATGAAGTACCTAAGAACATATAACACTATAAAATCAAATTGACCCAGACCATAGTGGGAGAGGCAGAAACCGTGTAATTGGTCTCAGAGAGCAGAGTGTAGCTGTGGGAAAAAACTAGCAAGCTACTTCATTGGCTAAGCCAATGCAAAGAGAACAACAGACACATAAGCTGCATACAAAACCCTTAGAGATAAATGGTAAATGAACATCATCCAGTTGCTCAGGCTTTTGAAATGTATGACTGGTAATTTTTTGTGAAAGGAGATCCCCAAACTTGACCTCACTCAGCGAGTTCATATGAAACATATATTTATTTATTTTAGGAGTTTTATATAGCGCTGGCACGACCCAAGGAGTATCAGAGCGCTTCACAGCAACGTATACGACAGTCTTAAACAGTTAACAGTACATTAGTAATAAGAGATACTAGATAGAATCCAGTTGAGTAGCATGTGGTGAAGGCTTCCGTTCAGTCAGAGCGCAGGAGTTTGGTTGAGGAGTTGAGGTAACATAAAGCGGCTATTGTCCAGGGGGATAGAGATGACGGTTGAGGAGAAATTCTTTTAGTTGTCTCTTGAAGCTTGTGAAGGAGGGGTTGGTTCTGATATGTATTGGGAAAAAGTCCAGATTTTAGGGGCATTGCCTGAGAAAGAGCGTATTGGAGCTTCTTAGGTTTCTCGATTGACCTGTTTTTGTGAGTTTGGCTGCGAGGTAGCCTGGTTTGCCAGTGTGTAGAGCTTTGTGGGTAAGACATGCCGTTTTGAAACAACATCGTGTTTCGATTGGGAGCCACTTTAAGTTTTGCAGCGTGGGGGTGATGTCATGTTTCATGGCTCCTGTGACCATTTGTGCTGCTGCATTGAGGGTAGCTCTCATGGGGGCTACATGTGCTTTGGGTGCTCCAGTGAGTGTGGCATTACCATAGTCTAGTCTGTACAGAACTAGAGCTTGTGTTGCTGTTTTTAGGAAATTGGGCAGAAGGAAAGGTTTGATTTTGTTGAGGAGTTTTAGGCTGTAGAAGGCACTCTTTGCAGTGGAGCTTATGTGAGAGCTCATGTTTAGCTTAGAGTCCAGAGATTTAGCGAAGTCGGATAGAGTAAGCTTGAAGTTTAGGGAGTCAATGTTGTTTATCCATTCTTGGATCTGTGTGCAGTGGTTGAGATTGGAGAAGGCCAGAATTTCATTTTTTTCTTGGTTGAGTTTGAGGTGGTTGAGTGATAGCCAGCTTGGAACTTTTGAGAGTGTGGAGTTAAGTTGTTGAATGTTAGTAAGGGAGGATATTTCTAGGTAAAGCTGGGTTTCGTCTGCATATAGGTGGTACAAAATATTTGCTTGTTTTAGAATGGTAGTGAGGGGTTCCATGTAAATGTTGAAGAGGGTGGGAGAAAGAAGCGAGCCTTGTGATGTCAGACATAGAGTTGTTGATTTTAATGAGTTTGGAACGGCTAAGTAGAAATGAAGAAAACCATTTCAGAACAGTGCCATCAGTTCTGATAAGTTTGTGAAGGGCATCTAGAAGTAACTTGTGATCAACCGTATCAAAAGCAGCCGAGAGGTGAAAGAGTACAAGCAGGCAGCATCTGTGTGAGTCAAGTGAGTTGTGTATGTCATCTGTTATGCTCAGTATAGCTATTTTAGTGCTGCATCCCTTCCTGAAACCGGACTGGTGTGAGTCGAGTAGGTTGTTGGTATCTAGGTGCTGGTTGAGTTAGAAGAGAGCACATTTCTCGAGGATTTTGTTTCTAGGATAGGAAAGTTGGTTAGGGGTCTCAAGTTCTTGGGCTCGTTCTGGTCTGCTTCGGGGTTTTGTTAGCATGGGGGTGACTTGGCCTTTTTTGAGGCAGTCGGGTATCAGCCCATTGCTTAAGGAGCTGTTAATCATCTTGGTACATAGAAGGGTTAGGGTGTGATTGAGGTTTTTAGCCAGAGCAGCAGGTAGTGGATCTGCAAAGTGGGGGAGGGTTTGGAATTGGCAATCACCATGGAGATGTCATCTTCTGTGAGGGGTTTGAAGACCTTCCAACTCTTGGGTGTGGAGGTTGGTATTTGGTATTGGGTTGGTCTCGTTGTTAAAGGGGGAGGAGTCTCCGTTTTGGGGATCATGGAGTGAGCTAGTGTTGGGGTTATTTCTGTTTTGGGTGAAGAGTCGCTGGGTTGGGTTTGTGGGTGATAGTCTAAGGAGAGCTCAATTTTATGTTTAAAACGTTTTTATTGAGACAAAACAAACCATGGGGGAGGGGGATAGGAGGGCAGGATACATGGAATACAGTCAAAGAAAAAGGGTGCAACTCCAGAGGGTTGGCAATAGGTAGCGCGGCGGATCAGGGGGAAAAACACAGTAAATGAAGGCTAGAAATACAAGCTGTGGAATCCCCGCACGCGTATCCGACACCCCAAATCTAAACAATAAAAACCCCCCCATCAACACCTCAATAGAACACAATCCCCCCCCCCCTCCCATCCCCTATCCTCCCAGTAACTAAACAACAACACTTCCCCCCCCCCCCCCCCCGTCCTATGGTCCCGCATCAGAGTAGTCCTAACCAAGAAGCCCCGCACCCCCCCCCCTTCCCGGGGGTCCCCGTTTCACATGTAAGCTAGTCCGCCGGGGTCACCGGCGGCGTCAGCCTGAGCAGCCTAAGATACCTCGGGCAGGTGAGCTCCCGGAATTCAGTGGACAGCAGCGCTAGAAAGGGTTGCCACAGCTCTTCAAATTGGTCTATCTCCCCCGCAACCGTAAGCGACAGCTTCTCCATCCCCAGCACATGCCAGAGCCTATGCAACCAACCGGTGATGGAGGGGACGGTGGTTGTGCGCCAGTGGATTAGAATGTTCTGAACCGCAGACCCCAGCGCGATTGCGATCTGCCTACCCCTACGGGACTTCAGTGGGTACATTAGGTCATTGGGGAGGCCCAACAGGACATAGGCCGGGAGTCGCGGTAGCTCTATCCCAAAGTGCTTATCCACCTCGTCCAAGACTTCCTTCCAGTAGGCGGTCAGCACTGGGCAATCCCAAAGAATGTGTGTAAGGGTACCTTCCTGCCCGCAGCTCCGCCAGCACCCCCTGTCAGTGTGTTTATGCATTTCATACAGTCTCTCCGGGGTGTAGTACCAGTATGTGGATACCTTAGTAAAGGTCTCCGTAAGGCCCGTGTGATATGCAGAGTGCCGCGCCCGATACACAATTTTGTCCCATTCCTTGTGGCTGAGTGTCCTACCCAATTCCCTGTGCCAACGCTCCCTCCCCGGGTTGTAATAGTGAAACGGCGGGGGTTGTAGGTATTTGTACAGATCGGTGATCAGTTTAGCGTCGGAGGTCCGAGTAGCCAACCACCTCTCATACGGTGTAATTGGACGGGCGGCGGTGGCACGCACCTGGGGCTGGAGGGCCCAATGCCGAACTTGCATGTAGCGCAATCTGTCCAGCTCCGTCAGGCCGAACTCCTGGCGAAGTTGCTGAAAAGGAACCACTCCTTCCGGGCCATAGATCTGGAAGAGAGCCCTGCAGCCCGCCCGCACCCAGTGGGAGAAAACCCCCGGCTCCATCCCTGGGGAGAAGTCCGGGTTGCCCGCAATGGGCGTGAGCGGCGAAGGGAAGGTGGTAAGGCCCCGGGCCTCACAGACCGTGTCCCACACCCGCAGGGGGACCCGCGTAACAAAGGAAGCGTAAAGATTAGGGGGGCGATGCGCGCGGCGCAGGAATGGAACCTCTTGTAAGGTGCGGCCCGCCACTGCCTGGTCTTGGAAGAGCCAATGTTTGTCGGACTCCCACCTGCTCCACTCCACCAGATAGCGGAGCTGTGCCGCCTGAAAGTACTTACGGAGGTCCGGAATGCCGAGCCCCCCCGCTTCCGGAGCAAGCGTGGAGAGGACCCTCTTCATGCGTGGCCTGCGGCCCTGCCAGACAAAGCGGGAGATGTCAGCCTGCATTTGTCGTATCCATCCCGCCGGGGGTTGGAGCGGAAGGGCCCGGAAAAGATATAGTATCTGGGGCAACACCGTCATCTTGACCGCCGCGATTCGCCCCAGCCAGGACAGCAGGCCTTTGTTCCAGCGGCCAAGCTCGTCCTTGATCTTCCTGCTGAGGGAGGCATAATTGGCCGTAACCATCCCCGATAACGTAGGCGCCAGCAGAATCCCCAGATACGGCACCGTGGACGAGGACCACTGCATGGGGAAGAGCCGCTGAAGATCCCTCCTGGTTTCCGCAGCCAGGGACACGTCTAATGCCATCGACTTGCTCATATTCATTTTGAAGCCGGCCACCCCCGCAAAGGCGTCCAGCTCTCGGAGGCAAGCAGGCAGCGACCTCCTAGGGTCGTCCAAAGTCAGCAGGACATCATCCGCGTAGAGACTGACGGTGTGGACGTACTGGCCCATCCGGACCCCGACAGCATCCGGATTATTACGAATCCTCTGAGCAAACGGCTCCATGTAGAGGGCAAACAAGAGCGGCGAAAGAGGGCAGCCCTGCCGCGTGCCGCGCTCGATAGCAAAGCCACCGGAGCTACACCCGTTGACCCGCACCGACGCTGAAGGATGCTTGTAGCAGTTAAAGACCATGGTGCGGAACTTATCGCCGATTCCCAGTTTCTTGAGGACCAGCTCAAGATACGGCCAGTGAACTCTGTCGAAGGCCTTCTCCGCATCAACGGACAGCAACATCCGCTCCCCCGAGATCCTTGAGGCCTTCTCCAGAACATGCGTCACCCTCTTGGTGTTGTCAACCGTCTGTCTGCCGGGCACAAAACCAGCCTGGTCCGCCTCCACCAGGTCGGGGAGGTGTGGACTCAGCCTGGACGCGAGAATCCCCGTGTACAGCTTGAGGTCGACATTTAAAAGCGAGATGGGTCGGTACGAGCCGCAGAGGGCCCGGTCCTTCCCAGGTTTCGGGATTACCGCGACCGTCGCCCTCAGGAGATCCAGAGGGATGGCTCCGGGTTCGGAGAAAGAGTTAAATAGCCGAGTAAGGACAGGGGCCACGGCCGTGCAAAAAGTCTTGTAAAATAGCGACGTGTACCCGTCCGGGCCCGGGGCCTTGCCATGTTTCAGCCGCGCGATAGCTGAAATCACTTCCTCAACATGGATGTCCCGCTCCAGGTGGTCAGCCTGAGCCGGATCCAGTACCGGGAGGGTCACCGACTCCAAATAGCCGTCGGCATCCCGTGGCGAGGAGAGCTCCTCAGCATACAGCGCCTCGTAGAAGCCGCGGAAAGACTCCGCTACCTCCGCGTCCCCGGAGACAACCCCCCCGTCCGCGCCCACCAATTCTTTCACAACGCTGCGCTGTTGCGCGACCCGGAGCCGGTGTGCTAGGAGCTTGCCACATCTGTCCCCCCCAGTGTAGTAGGCATGTTTCAAGCGTAGGGCGGCATACTCCGCCCTGTCAAGATCCAGAGCCGACAGGAGCTTCCTCGCTGCCTTCAACTGCCTCCACACCCTCGGCGCCCCCGTACGGCGGTGGACCTGCTCAAGCTCCCGGACTTGAGCTGTCAGCTCATCCCTCTTCAGTTGCCGCCCCCTATTCTCAGCTGCAGAGCTAGAGATGAATTCCCCCCGGAGGACGGCCTTCAATGCCGCCCACTGTGTCGCCAGCGAGGTGTCAGTGTTGCTATTGTGGGTGAGATAGTCCTGTATGACCTCCCCGATGCGTTGCACCACCGACTTTTTGTGTAGAAGTGTGTCCCGGAGGTGCCACACCCCCCGAGAGGGGGAGGCCGCCGGCCACTGGAAAACGCCGGTGACTGGGGAGTGGTCAGACAGGGTCAGGACCCCGATGTCCGCCGCCGTGGCAGCGGCACGCATCGGTCCACTCACCAGGAGGTAGTCCAGCCGTGAGTAGGTTCGGTGTGCGTGCGAGAAGTAAGAGTAGTCCCTATCCGTGGGGTGCATGGAGCGCCAGAGGTCGTGCAGATCCATTTCCGCAATCCGGGCCCTCCCAGCCTGGGACAGTTCCCCCGTCTGCGGGAAGCGCTGCGCCGATCTGTCCATCGCAGAGTCAAAGACAATGTTGAGGTCTCCCCCCAAGATAATGTGGCGGTCAGGGGAAGCAGTGACATCCACCAGCGCGGAATCTAGGAAGCGCTCTTGGTGATCGTTTGGGCTATAAACGGAACCGACCGTAAATGCTATGCCTCCCAGGCGCATGCGATACGCAAGGAGCCTCCCCTTCTGTTCAGCACACTTATGCAACACCTCCCCCCGAAAGGAGCTCGCTAGGAGAATGGCTACCCCCGCCGTCTTGTTCGCTGCCGAGGAAAAGAACTGGGTAGGGAACTTAGCAGAGCGCATCCTATGGCAATCTCGGGGCAATAAATGTGTCTCCTGCAAAAGGCAAATGTCCGCCTGCGTCCCCTCCAGCAACGACAGGATCGCTCTACGCTTCACCGGGTTGTTCAGACCCTGAACATTAAGGGTCACTACCTTTAGGCCCGGCATTCCTCGCGGGGGTCGGGAGCGCCATGCAATGGGCAGGGAATCAGCGGGTGGGGTGCGCGGGGCCGCAGCGCAGGACAAGCCAAAACAAAGCGGGCATAGACAACATCGGACGGGACCTTCCCAACCCCAGAACAACCCCCTCCCCCACCCAAAACCCAACCCTGGCAACTAGCCGCCCACCAACTCAAACACCCCATAGTCTCAGTCAAGCCCCAAAACAGGCAAGTCCGTAGAAAAGAGCAAAGTGGACGTCCAGCCACTCACCTCCAACCGTTCCCCCCCCGACCCCCCCGCCCCGTACCAAGCATATGAAGAAGCTAAAGACATCTCCCCCCGGAGTGTGTGTTAGGCCGTCAAGGCCACGCTAGAGGAGCCGGTCGAGTCCCCGGCCGCCACCCTCAGGGCGTCGGCCATGTCCGCTCTGATGGTAGGGGAGTCCGGGCGCCCCACACTGGTCGCTGAGCGCCGCCTCGTTGACCTCCGCCGGTTCCGTCTCTCCGAGGACCTCCACGACGGCGTAGCTCCCTCCTCCTCCGCCGCCGTGAGCCCCAGGACACCACAAATGTCTTGCAAGGAGCGTAGCTGGTGTAGCACTCCGTTCCACCGAAAAATCAGGCGGAAGGGGTGACCCCAAGAGTACGGCGTCTCATGCTCGCGCAAAAAGTCAGTGGCAATCCTAAAGGACCTGCGTTTCTGCAGAGTGATGGCGGAGAGGTCCTGGTAAAGCGCCACCGGCCGATCCCGGAAAGTCAGGGGCTGTTTCCTGCGGGCTTCAGCCATGATGCGTTCCTTTAGTGGAAAGTCGGGCAGGAAGGCCAGAATGTCCGGTGGAGGTGCCGATGACTGGCGCTGCCGGCCAACCCTGTGCGCCCTGTCAATGCTGATGGGAAAGTCCGCAGCTTCCCCCAGGATCTCTCGGAACAGGGCCCGCAAGTAGCTCCCCAGATCGGACCCCTCGTCCGCAGTCGGCACGCCACGCACTCGGATGTTGTTCCTCCGAGATCTGTTCTCAAGGTCCTCGGAGTGGGCCTGGAGCTCCACACACTGTTCCCGGAGGCGAAGAACGTCCTGCTGGAGGTGGACTATCTCCTCCGCTCGCTGTTGGCCCTCCGTCTCCGCCGCTTCCACACGCTCGCCAAGGCCCTCCACCTCCCTGCGCACTTCTCGGACCTCGCTGGCCACCTCCTGCTTCAGGGTCTGGAAGTCCTCCCTGAGGGAGCTGAACAGTTCCTCCATAAAGGCCCTCGTGACGGGTGGCTCCCCTCCAGTCACATGAGAGCTCAATTTTGTTGATTTCTTTCACTGAAGAATTTGGCTAGGTTGTCCCATTGTAGTTTTGAGGCAGGGGGGGTTTCTTTGGTAGGTTTGGAGGTTTGATTTCGGATGATGTTGAAGAGCTCATTGGGGAGGTTTTTGGCTTTGTCTAGGGTGTTTTGGAAGAAGGTTGTTTTCTCTTTGAGTATGTGTTTTTCTTAGTTCCTGCGTTCTTTTCTGAGTTGGAGGAGGTTAGTTGGGGATGGGGATGGGTTTGCTCTCCAGAGTCTTTCAGCGGCTCTCGGTTGTCTTCTTTGAGAGTAGAGGTCTTTGTTGAATCAGGCTCTCGACTGGGTATCTCTGACCTTTTTTTGTTTCAGGGGGCCTAGTTGGTCAAGGGCAGTTTTCATTGTTGCGTTGTAGAGGGTAGTGAGCTTATCAGTATTGAGGTTATCTGTTTTTGGTGGTAGTAGGGATGATATTTTTTCTTCCAAGTCAGGGAGAGGGACAGGATTGAGGTTTCTGCGCCATTGATGGGTGATCTGGGCTCGGTTGGGTGGCGCTGTAACTTGTTTAATGTTGAATAGAACGATGTGGTGGTCTGACCAGTCAATTGGGAGAATATTGTTGATACTTATGATTTTGTTTTTGGCTATGATGGCATCTAGGGTAGAGCCTTTGTTGTGGGTTTGTCCCTTGCAGTGTTGGGTGAGATCTTTAATGAGTAGGAATTCTTTTAGAGATTGTGTGTACTTCTCGTTGTTCCAGCGGAGATTGAAGTCACCTAGGATAATGTTGTTGGAGTTAAAGAGGCAGCAGTGTGTTAGTAGGTCAGGTATTTAAAACATTTTTTTTTTCTTTTTATGAAGTTTTATATAGCGCAAACTTGACCCGAAGGTATCGGGTATCAGAGCGCTTTACATAGCACCAGTTGCGTTACATGAGGACACATTCATGTTTTTGTTGGGCACGGGAGATTAAGTGATTTGTCCAGAATCACAGGATGTTCAGCGTCATTGCTGAGACTCGAACCCGGTTCCCAAGGTTGGAGGTCGACCGCCCTAGCCGTTAGGCCAACTCGAATGTGGGGGAGTTTCCTGGTGGGTGGTATAACAGATGGCATTTCGTTTCTCTGTTGTCTTTTTGTGTTAGGTTGGTGCTGAGGTATTTGGATGTTGAGTAGGAGAGGGTTTTTATTTCAGCTATTTTGATGCCTATCTTATGAATGATGGCTATACCACCACCTCAATGGTCTAACCTGTTCTCCTTGATGGAGAAATCTGGGGGGACTAGGAGGTCAAGAATCGGATAGGATGATACATTGAGCCAGGTTTTGGTGATAAACGCAATGTCGTTGTCATAGTTCAGTATGGCCTCAGCCAACTCTGTTGCGTGTTTGGTTGCTGACCTACAGTTTATTAGCATGCAGTTTACCGTGCAGCTGGTGGTGTGATTTTGGGAGGGAGAGCCAAAGGTATAGCAGTGAGTTGTGGTGGAGGTCTTATAATCCTAGGTGGATTGATGTCTCTGCCAGTTCCGGTGATCATCTGAAAGTTAGAGGAGGGAGGGGTCAGGGCTGTCCTGAGGTTATATGACTTAGCAAGATCCATGGCCTCTCTCAAGGGCATCCAATTGCTTGTTCTTCTCAGTCTGTGATGTTGGTTGCTGAGAGGGGTGGTGCGCCAGCTATTCGTTTTGGATTTGGAAGCTGAGAGGGTTCACTGATGTTTGAGTGGGAGGGTATATGTGGGTGTTGGGTGGGGATAGGGGAGGCTTTGGTGGTGTTAAGGATTTTGTTTACGCCCTGAGTGATTATGTTGAGTTGTCTTTGAAGGCGGGTTGGGCTTCAGTTATGGATGTATTGGGCATACGGTTCTGTGATCGGAGAGATTCAAGTTGTTTTTCTGTGCGTGTTTTGCGTTCGGCTAGTTTGGCTGCAGATACTGGGTTCAGGGTGGAAAGGGGAGGGGAGTTAAAGGGCTGGTGAGTTTGGTGGTGTTGGTCGGGTCTGGGGTGGATGGTCTGTGGGTAGTGGTGGGCCAAGTGTCTACTACTGAGCGGGCTTAGGGAGTGAGTTTAGCGAGTGTCCTAAAGCTTTTTTGGTTGTGGTTTGGGTGGTGGTATGATGAGTGTTAGAGTTGTTACTGGTAGGTAGAGCGGGGTTAGTGTATTGAGTAGGGTTGGGGGGAAGATGGGGTCGTTTCTGCAGGGAAAGGGGGGTCGGGAGGGATGAAGTGGAGGTTAGGGGGCGCATGGCGTAGGGGTGGAGTGTAGGTGTGTAGTGTGCAGTGGGTGTGAGCTTATGGCTGGTTTTGTGAATACTATTCTTTGCCTAGAGTTCTGGGGGGTGGGTTGGGTAGAGGTTGGATAGTTGGAGGGAATAGAAATGAAATTGTGTAGTCTAAGGAAAATGAGTTCCAATTGGCTTAGGTTAAAGTCGTTGGCTTGGACCATGCCTAGGCTGTTTCTGTATAATGTTATGGTGGCATTGCCTATTTGAAGGCGGGTGAGTTGGCGATCAGTAATCTTTTTGGCCGTGGGGGATGTTGGTGGCATTAGTGACTTGGAGGTGACTTGTTATGTTCTTTCTCCACTTAGCCTAGGTGTCGTGGTAGTGGTCTGCTATGAGTGTTTCAGGGTGTTGCTTAAGTAATCTGTGCTTAAAGAGTTTGGTGGCGTTGGCTGAAAGGTTGGGGGGGTAGGTGATGGAGAAAGAGTGTGAGCCGTGGGGGTTTCAGGTAAATGTGATTTGTAGGGGTGGAGGGTTTAGTGGTGGTCTGGTGGCGTTGGCGTGTATTTCTAGACATCTTTCTCACTACGGAGGTCGTGTGGAGAAAGATTATAAATAGAGATACTAGAAAGACTGGTATCTAGAGGGATGTCTGAGCACTATGCATCGGGCAGGCGGAGAGCCTAACATTGTTGGCCGTCTAGGGGAGGAGGGAAGTAGGTTAAGAATTAAATGGCACCTGGGTTTAAGAAGGAAGTAATATGAGAGATGCTCACTAGGTGGAGCTCTGGTGCAGTGGATTATGGCATAGTCTGGGGCAAGATTGAACTGTCGGGGGCGGGGAATAGGCCCGGCAGTATCCAATTAAAAAAAAAAATGCAAATCTGGATTGCGGAAGTGACAGGAGGGAAGAGGGGGACAGTCTAGATTTCTGCCCACAGGGAGGCATCGTTTTTGAAGGTTTTGAGGAGGGGTCCCACAGATTGGCCATATCAAGATGGGTCAGGTGCCTCGGGCGAATTCAGAGTAGAGGGGAGCGGCAGCCAATGTAGCCTTTAAGGGCTTGTAAGGTGCGGGTTGTTTGCCTACAAATTTAGTTCAAGGAGAAAGTAGGGATTGTGCAGGTATGTCTGCTCCCTTTTAAGATCAGGGATTTTTTAAGGTCATTCAAGAATGGGCGTTCCATTCTGAGATCTAGGTTCTTGAGGCAGAGCCATAGTCCTTCTTTAATTACAGCTGAATCTATATGGAAGTAGATCCATAGTCCTGCTTTAATTTCAGATTAAGTTACATGGGATTAAATCCTTTATTTGTTTCTAATTGCGGAGCTGTGCCATCATATGAAAGTGTATCGAGTGGTGAGGTAGTAGGCAGGGGAAGGTTGTGAGAGAGACCCACAAAATGGCGGAAAGGCCTCCCCGAGTCCCGAAAAGCGAGGGCCAGGGGCTGCAGCGCCTCCAGAACTGTGATTTGAGAGTTGGTGGTAGGTTAAAAGGCTTTTCACGTCACTCTCTGGCGCATGCAGTGCTCTCCGCTTGGCTGTGGGTGACAGACCAAGGTATTGGTACAGAGGTGGGGATCGTTCTCAACCCGCCTCCTTGGGAAAACGGTGATGCTGAGAGAGTCGTTTATTGGACATACCAATGAGATAACTCTTTAAGGAAAGGAGGGAACTCCTAGAGGAGGTAATAAGTGATGAGGAACTAGCAGGCTCACTAAGTCACTTTAAAATGGAAAAAAACACCTGAACCCAGTGGCTTTCACATTGAGTCCTTTAAGGATATTGAATAAATGACCATACCTGCTCTATAAACAATGCTGGAGGAAGGGCTTGCAACCAGGGACCTGCCACTGGATTTCGGATTATTGACATACATTACCGACCACAGGAAGTATGTTCACACTGTTGACCGATCTCTTTTATTAATGTTGAGGCCACCATCATCGCCAAAGTATTAGCTACTCACTTGATTATGGTAATGAGGATTTGGTATGTGGCTTCATCCCTGGAGGTCCACAAGGCTTAACATAAGCATGTTCATATTGCCCTGGACCTTGGTGACTGAGTTAAAGTCTTATTGGCACTGCTAATGGTGGACTTTAAAGAAGGTGTTCAATTTGGTTAGTTGGGACTAATCTTTTGCACTGGTGGAAAGATCAACGAGAGGCCCAGATTTCTGTATTCACACCTTCTAGATAATCTTCTAGTAGCTGGGATTTAGAAAGGCGGGCTGCTCTGGGAGGACTTCTCGCCAGCACTAGGCAAAGCAGCCCTTTATTACCATTGCTTTTCGCCTTTGCTATTGAGCATCAGGTGAAGTAAATTAAGATAAATGTTTTCCTGACACTTATATCTTCCTGGATTATCTTGATCTAAATCTTTAGCCAATTCTTCAGCTTGAGAATAAACCTTTCCAAGTCAGTTGTCTGTGCAGTTAGAACTGTGGGCTGAGACTCAGCACGATGGTAAAATCGGGGTGACGAACACAGTGGCTTACTACAGAGCAGCGTATCTGATAATGGTAAATTAATAACTCTACAACACAGTCTGACCCTGCGTTTGCACTAGAGAAATTGGCAATGGTGGCACACACCTACTCTGCTTCCTTAATAGGGAAAACATCACCCAACACTGATGCAAGTGACAAAGGCAATAAAGAAAATCCTCTATTAGGCCCTACTGAGTATTGGCTTGCATGATGGGTTTACGAAGGAGGTTCCATGGTGGATGGAGAATAAAGTTAAACCAAGTCTGTGCCTTCAAAGGCTTCCGTTGGTGTGACATTTATTGGTATTTTGAAATTGGGAGAAATAATGACATACCACTGTATGCTCATTCTCGGACCATGTGAATCAGCTATGATAGCCGCAAGTTTTTTTAAAATACCTACTACTATAGAGGCATGCTTTATATTCCCAAATTAAAGACCTCCCTGATTTCAATCCCCGCGAAGCAAAATTGTTGATCGGAGACATGGCTCTTGGGAAAATATTTGCTGTTTACTGATCACTGCACAGATTGCGATGCACTCCCTACACGCTTTTGACACTCTTAGTCTTGCATGTGAGAACGACTTGGCGACATTCACTGACGAGGAAAAGGCAAATAGCTAAGATTGCTCTGGGAGAGGTAGCCCTAGCCAGTCAATCCAATTCAATGCCTACATTGGGTGAATCTCACATGCCATTGGTTATGGCACTTCGGGAGAATCAACTCACCTGTCTGCCTGAGATGTGGTAACACCTGGGAGGTTTTTATCCACACTATATGGTGGTGCCCCAGGATTGGGCTCTTCTGGGAGGAGGGAAGTCACTTGCTGAATGAAGTAATGGGGTGGTGGCTGGGCCAGTATCCCTAAATAACTCTCCTACATACGTCCTTTGATCGATATAAATTGGCACTGATATACTTGTAGCTTGTAACTGCAAAACTAGACATTAGAGGGATGGACATGTCGAGTGGAGATCCCCATATATATCTCACGGTGATGGCTAGAAAAGCATATTGAAATTTGGGGTGAATGGAAGGACAGTTATGGAATTGCAAAGGGGTCGGGTGCAGACAACGAAGTGTTGCTATAAATTTGTTATGATCATGGAACACGAAGGAAAACAGATGTATAAGAAAATAAATGATATATTCGAATGCCAGCTTAAACGTGAATGACAAAGAGATAATGTGGCGTGGCGCTGTTGTACTGATGCAGTAGTTTATTATCTAAACGCCCATAAACATATTTAATTTAAAGGAAGCTATATATGCATCATATCTTGGAACCGATAAAAATAAAATCATGACATGTGGCACCTCAAACCCCTTTTGGGAAACAGGCAGAATTTAAAAAAAACAGAAGCATCAGACCCTCTGGTGATAAATGTCCTGCTCTGTAAATCCTTCCGGGTGATGATTACATTACCTTTTCTGCTTTGGACTCTTCTTGTACTATAACAGGATTTGGGCTTCTATCTGTTAGCACCAGAAGCCGCAAAAGCAATGATTAAAAGACACTACACTGGATGGATTTGGCAGAGAGACACAGAACCGTGTATATTTGAAAAAAGTCTTTAGGTATTGGTGACTCTGGTTTATTTTCTTGTGAAATGTTTTCAGAGATGTTAGGGCGACGAGAAGAGTCAAAGAATGAAGGTTCTGCTGTGGAACCTGTTTTGCTGCTTCAGGCAGTTTGAAAGAGTGTCATCTGACCCCTCTATAGCAGACAGGCCCTCTCTGTGTTGAGGTATTGCCAACAGAGGTTGCAGGTCATTTGCACGGGCCTTAAAACTGGAAAGCATGCACATTTTTCATTGTAATGGTGTCTCATGGCTAGAAAACAGCAAAACGTATAGAAAAATAAAACAAAAATCATACAAAAATGTCTGTCTGCATCTTTAAATCCAAGAAGGTTAACACCTAATGCTATGTTGCAGGCTGAAATGGACCCAGAGTAGTTGTTGAGTTTTCCCTGGCTGATTGAAATTCAAATGGTAGGAGGAGACTTACTTATAGTGAAAGGGTGTCAAAAGGAATGTGCATAGAGTCCATTAACCTCTACTTTTAAACCGCTTGAAAGTAATTTGTTTCACTCGTTAAAAACCAAGGAGCCAGTGAAGACTTTCAAAGTTACATGTTAGTAAGGTCCTATGTTTACTGGTTCCTTCATAATGTTAGCTCTGGCATTTATAATCCTTAGCTAAGTGCATGGTATGTGATGATGTGTTATACGCACTTCCTCCATATATTTCACTCCTGCAGTAGTGTCAGAGTGACGTTGCACCTATCAACTTAAGAAAAGCTCTTTTTTTTGCCCCTATGATTATCCTGCATGTATCCTAAATAAGTATCAACTTTCTCAGCTTTCAGTATGGTGCGATTGAGTGTGTAGTTAAATGTTTGAATAATTGTGTGACTAAGAGGGTTATTCAGAGGTTGGCGAATGCAGGATGTTTGCAAAATATTGACGGATCTCTTGTCCAATCTTTTTAGAGTGGACACACACTATATTTCCAATATATTTGTAGTGTAACAACAGAGTAGGGAAGACATCTGCCAATTTGCGATGGATGTGCTGCATCCGCCAAATTGTAAGTATCCTTCGAAGTTCCTAGACAAATGATCAAGCGGCAATTGCACAATCTGTTGATCATTAATGTAAGTATTGTCAAGTGAAGTGTGCAAGATTATGGAAGCAAGTCATAAGTTATTTGATTTGCTGATCACCGGTAGAACTATAGAACTATATATGGGATAAAGTACCCCCTGACGTACATTATAAGGATATTGCAAGTCACTCCATGTTCCATGACCATATTAAGGAACAAGGCTGAAGGCTGAGTTCCTTTATAAGGTTATGGAACTCTTAGGTGACTTGCAATATCCTCATCATGCATGCCAGGGGATGCCTCATCCCATATAATACATGGTGACACCATCACCTTTCCCACAAACTACTTAAAATCTTGGCGTGTAGGTCTTTCATATACCACAGCGAGCATGTTTGCAAACATTAAAAATAAAAAATAAAATCTCTAGGGGAGGCATTTCTAGGACTTTAATTCCCAACAGCAACGGGGCCCGGAGATGGGCTCCCAACTACCTCACCTATAGCCAGAGAGACGCGTATATAGCTCGATGACACGCCCTGCGTAGTATGCTGCACGCCGACGTCGCCCGGGCAAAGTCCACTCTGAGGGCGGGCCCATCTGCGCCCAGACACGGCTGGGCTGGGCCACCCCCTTTTAACATCTGTCACCAAGTTGGGGTGAGTGCCATTTCCCTGTTCCTCACCTGCTTCCACATACGGCTGACTGTGTTATGAACTGTGCCTCTGAGGTGCTTTAAACGGTATTATCCCATTGGCTACGTTGCGTCTTCTAAGCAAAAAGGGCTGTGTTATCCTCCTTTTGACTTTCTCTCCGGGTTATCTCTGTACTTGGAGTTTTTGACTGTGTAATCTTCCATCGCTGTACAGCCTGGACAAAAGGAAAGGCTTCTGTAGGTCCTTGACTTTATCTCCCCCCCCCCCCCCCCCCACCCCCCGCCAAACCAACATTAATAGATAGGATGCTGCATAGGGGTTATTTCAACTAAGATTTAATTAAGGGAAAGGAGACTGTCGTTGGGTTAAGGGATGTTACCACCCACCTCCTCTATTTCTTCTGGAGTCAGTTCACCTAATACTGCCCTCAGTACTGCCCCTTGTGACTTAGATGAGGACAGTTTCCAGCTAAGTTGTTCATCTGTGTTAGGGCAACACATCGATTTGTGCCGGGAACCGAAGCGATCCAAATGTATGGTGTGGAATTTAAGTGGAAGGGAGTATGGTTCCTTTGAAAGGGGACTGGGCCACTAGCCCTAGCTAGTGAGGGCAGGTCAACTGGTCAATCATTGTGGCTAGCCCATTTCATGGATGTTTGTATTGCTAAGGTCAGAGACATTGTGCATAGGTAGTTAGCACCTGTTTTAGTGCATCTGACAGCTATCGAACAAAGCATTAAAGGCACTAAAGCCTTATTACCCTTTGCTGCTCAGCACTCCAGGTCTCCCCCTACCACCCTTACTGATAAGCAAGGTGGTGTACCTAATAATCACAACTTGTGCTTGGACCCAACCAAGGATAAGGCTGTATGCAGAAATTACGGCAAATATTCTCTGCATTGTACCATTAATATTGCTTTGAGTGCCCCAGGAGTGCTGCGCCTGTTGGAGGGAGAGCTGACAATGTTCACACATCCGAAGCTCCAAGTAACATCTAGTAGGATGGCACGGAGGGTACATGGTGATGCATGGCCTGATCAACTACCCAAATCCCAGATAGACAGCCTTCAACAGGTGGGTGGCAATGAGAGAAATAATGATAGTGAAAGGGCATCTAATGTTGTATCCATTAACCTACCACCAGCATGCTGCCCTTATGTGGCGATAATGGTTATAATTGCAAAAATAACAATTGATGGACAGAATGCAGAACAATGTCATACATTCACCCCAGTACACCATGCCGTTCCAGTTTGGACCCAGCCATATGCAAATCAGTCTTGACCCTGCGCCCAATGGGAACAGTCCAGCCCGAACTGCCAGGCCAGGTCCTCCCTTGACTGGAAACAAGCATCCTCGGAACGGTTTCCGGTTTTCAGCCCTCATCAGCCAGGATAGCTTGACTCCAGTGGCATGGAGAGCACAGGGCACACGTCTGGGCATACCCGTCCCACTCGGGGTGACATATGCAAAAACAACAATTGATGGACCGAATGCAGAACAATGTCATACATTCACCCCAGTACAAAGATCTGGGCCTAAATCCATGGACCGAGCCATATGCAAATCTGTCTTGACCCTGCGCCCAATGGGAACAGTCCAGCCCGAACTGCCAGATAATGGTTATACCACCACCTTTGGCTACAGGTACAACCGAAACCCCGGTTCAGCTGTGGAACAAAGATCTACATTGGTTACACTCAAAGTTTATATTTCCTACTGCCAAAGCTGACTATATTTTAATGACAAGGAGAGTTAGATGGATTGGACCTGGAGAAAAGTCCTTCAAGGGAGATTGCTTCATTATTAATTTTAAACGACCTAGCCAAGCGGGTAAATCATTTAGAAGATCGGCGATATCGACCCCTCTTGGCAGGAATATTCTGCTTCAACCCCTGGGTTATTTCTATTGCATTCTGTGTCGAGGCCCAGAGGAGCCCTTTGATTGTTCACATGATCAACTGTCCTTTAATTACTGTCCGCCTGCTACTACTATCCCGTTTTCTAATCAGTTCCAGATTCTGGGCTCCCTGCAGGAGAATGATTGATTCTGTACTACTTATGTTTTTTATTTTTTTTATTTTAAATATTTTTTTATTTTGTACTTTCAACAGTGCACATTTAATACATATAATACATTCGTTTATTCATTTTCGCAACCTAGTCTTTCAAGTAAATTTCAAAAACAAGAAGACAATTAAGAAAAATAGAAAGACCAAGTATCATGTAAGCAGACTAATATACCAATATAGCTCTCGTCAATCCCAAAGTCAAATTTTTCCAAGTAACCAGGTTTATCAGATTACCTAGTTAACAGTTTACCCTACTCCAACTCTCCACCGCGCTAAGGGCCCCCAAATTCTTATGCCTAGAGCTCTCCCCACTCTCCCTTTCCTTGCATAGATAGGTTTTTCTAAATTAAATATAGATATTAAATTTGCTAGCCATACATGCATAGACGGAGGGGATTTGTCCAACCAAGCCCTGGCTAGAATTAATCTATACACTGCCATTGCCACAAAAATAAATTCCCTCTCTATGTTTCTGTTACCATCACAATCTATTCCTAGCAGAATACATAATGGTGACATGGATATCTGTAGGCCTAGAGTATTGTTAAAAAAAGCTTTGATATCCCTGATTAGAGTATATAGTTGTGGGCAAGTGGCCAGCATATGAATTAAGTCAGCGTCTAATGTGCTGCATCGAGGGCAATGTATCCCAGTTGTACCCCCCCATTTAGCAATTCTAGCAGGCGTATGATATAGGGAAAACAGAGTCTTATAATGTTGTGATTGTAGGGGGCCAGAGCATAAAATATTAGACCCCAAGTCCAATGACTCCTGAAACTCCTCCATTTCTCCTCCCAACTTCTCTGCCCACTTACGCTTATGTTTTTCTAGGTCGTCCACTTTAGTTTGAGCTAGTATTGCGTAAGCTGACCTGATACCATGGTGGCCGCCCGTAGTTAAAATCTCTAGAAAGTCATTTCTATTATATCCTGCTGAGCCACCGCTTTTCTGTCCCAAAAAGCTTCTTAGTTGTAGGTACTTAAAAAAATCTCTCCTGCTCAACTTAAACTTGTTTACCAATACCTCAAACTGCACCAATCCCCCATCCCCTATTAGATCCCCTGCTTGGTTAACACCTTTTCTGTTCCATTCTGCCATTACTGTATCAGAAAAAATTTCTGAGGGGAGCGATTTGTTTTTATATAGTTTAAGATACCTATTATACCGCCCAAGACCCATCTTCCTCATAAAAGCATTCCATACATATAGGGCCGCATTTAACGTCTTGAATTGCTTCCTTCTGAGATACCCATACTCAGTGGAACATAGCAAACAATTTTCTGCATCTTGTCCTAACAAAATTGCGTATATGTCGGTAGATTCGGTCGTTACTCTTTGAAGCATCCCCCCTCCTCCAATTAATCCTTGCATATATTGAAGGGCAGTTGCCAGATAGTATAGTCTAAAATCCGGGGCTCCCCACCCCCCCCTGTCTCTCGCCAATGTCATAAATTTATATGCCCTACGCGTTTTCCCATGTGCCCATATAAACTTGTTAAGGATACCCTCCAACATATTAAACCATTTTGTTTCAAAGATTAACGGAATTGTTCTAAATAAATACAGGAATTTCGGCAATATACTCATTTTTAACACGTTGGTACGACCTACTAAAGAAAGGTGTAAATTATTAATCCTATTTAGATCTGATTTTACATTCTCAAGGAGGGGGGCTATATTATTCTCTACAAGAGTGTCTAATTTTGCAGATATTGCTATCCCTAGGTATATCGCCGAGGTGGTCACCCTGGAGTCAGTGTACAAAATGGCTGCGTTCAGAACTATCTGCGTCTTAGATCTGTTTAGCTTGTAGCCTGATATTTTTCCAAACTTATTAGCCTCCCTTTCGATCTCTGTAATAGCTAAGCCTGGATTCGGAGTAAGTATCGCAACGTCGTCTGCGTACGCCAAGATTTTAATTGACCGACCGTTTAAAACCATTGGTAGAATCTCTCTATTTCTGTCCAGTTTCCGCAAAAAAGGTTCCAAAAACAACGCGAAAAGCAATGGAGATGAAGGGCAGCCTTGTCTCGTCCCCCTAGAAATTGCAATTGCTTCTGAGAATCCTCTATTTACCCTAATTTTAGCTGTTGGGCAATGGTATAGAGCTCGGACGGCTGTTATAAAACCTTCCCCAATACCACTCCATCTCAAAACTGCCCACAGGAATCCCCAGGCAACCCTGTCAAAAGCCTTCTCGGCATCCAGCAGCAGTGCTGCTGCCGGGTCACCCAGGGATTCCGCGGCGTCGAACACCGTTATAAGTGTCCTAACGTGCTGGGTAGTTCCCTTTCCTGGTATGAAGCCGTGCTGGGATGCGCTTACTAACTGCTCTATATCGCCTGCCAACCTAGTTGCCAGCATTTTTGAGTAGAGTTTAATATCGGCATTCATAAGAGTAATGGGTCTATACGAGCCCGGGAGTGTCGGAGGCTTGCCTTTTTTTTGGATGACTATAATATCCGCTGCTCCCCAAGACTCAGGAGGTGAGCCTCCTTGCTGTGTTAATAGCATAATATTAAACATATCCACCCCTAAGCTGTCTTGGAAGACTTTATAAAATTCTACTGGAATTTGGTCTGGCCCCGCCGCCTTCCCTGAGGGGAGACACTTGATTGCGTTCTTAAACTCATCCAGATGGAAAGGAGCATCAAGCCCAGCTTTGTGTTGTACCGACAAAGAGGGGGCTAGGACATCTCGTAGATAGTTATCCACCTCAACCTCTGCTAAAATATTCCCTTCCTCACCAGTATACAATTTAGTGTAGAATTCCCGAAAAACCTCCCGGATAAGCTCGGGATCTGAAACCAAATTCCCCTGGCTATCCTGAATTTCCTTAATATCTGTCATAGCAGTTCTTTGCCTAGTTCTGACAGCCAAGAAGTGCCCAATCCTCTCACTTAATTCATAAGAATCTTGTTTATGCCCCATGTATTTTTCAGCTGCTTTCACGCTAATCCCCTCGGTAGCATCCCCTTTGAGGGTAGTTATAGTAATCAAGAGGGATTCAAGCGGTAGGCCTTGCGCTATAGCTCTAGCTAGATTTTCCTCTGCCACAAGCAGTCCTTGTCTTATATCTTCTAAATATCTTCGGTCTTTTTTCTGTTTAGCCAATACGTAACTCATAGTTTCTCCCCTTACCCCCGCCTTAAAACAATCCCATACCACCCCTGGGGGCGCAGTGCCTCTGTTAATATCCCAGAAAAACAATATCCATGATTTCATATGCGTCTGGTATGCCCTATCGCTTAGCAATGTTCGCTCAAACGTCCACTGGGGTTTAATTACTTTAATATTCCTAGTAGCTAATGTTAAAACCAGAGGGCTATGATCAGAAAGGATTCTGGGCTGTTTTTCTATTTCTGTATGGGAGATAATAGAACTAGACACCAAAAAATAGTCCAATCTCACTAAAATTCTGTGTGGGGCCGAAAAATAAGTACTGCCATCCACAGAGGGATGCAGCTTAATCCATGGGTCCACAAGGGAGTTATGTTGGACCATACTAGCCAATGCGTTATATTCTGTACTACTTATGAACGTGATGGTGATATGGGCAGATGGGAGGCCGACTCTGAAGCCCGGGGAGTGGGGTTGTCAGGCTCAGGATCTATGTGCATCCACATCTGTAACTCTTGCTTCAATTGAATGCCATGAACCTACTTCATTGAGCAACACTGAGGAGCCTAGACCCCCTCATATGTCCTTGGTATTTACTCGTTAAGGTCATAACGAGGGATGTTATTTTGTTTCGTGAAATTTGTGTGGGCTCCAAAGTAAGTTGGCTTCCCCGTATTTGCCCCACATCACCTCTGACTCCGGTGTAATTTGTATACAGGATTCAGACCTGGTGTGTCGACCCAATTCACATTGAAGGATTCACTTTCTTTTTCTTAGGAGCTAACTCCTCCCCAGCAGGGCAGGGTAAAGGGGATTTAGAAATTTTAATTTCAAACTTGCTATCCGTTACCATTAGGAAAGTAACATCTCTTTTATCTTACTGCCACTTAAATATGGCCCTGATTTGATTGTGGTAAATTTCCACAGCAATGTTTTTGACACCTGTAGTAATGTAGTGCATGATTTGGATGCTGGAATGGAGGTGTGTCTGCGGTCAGTTAGTTCCAAATACGCTATTCTCTGGGTAGTTGATTTGAATATCCAGAAAAGCCCCCTCCCGGAGAAGCGGGTATGTGGAATAATTAATGCTGTAGGGGATGCAGGGTAAAACATTGAACTTGTTGATTTTTAAGTATGATCTTATGCTTTTGGAAATTAGTGAGCCCATTCCTTCATTTATTAGTAGATATGCACACTCTATCATAGACCATGCCTTGATCTCCTCTTCTGCCAAAAATGTGGTTGGTACCATTAACTTCACCCCGACAGTGAGTGACCACAACCTATTAATGATTTCCATGACAATTCAGATGCAGGAACACATTACTCAAGTCAGGCCTAATGGTGTTAGGATAAAGTAGTCAGGAATTAACCCATGTAGAGTTTTGTAGGAACTGGGAACAGCAAATCTCGGCGAGTTCAGTTATTGTTTAGGAACAGATGTGTACCATGACAGGCTACTGGATGCCTTTGAGCAGATTACAAGGTCATTAGTTTATTGCTTATATGTCCCTCTCGATCAGGTAATAAGGGAAAACAGGGATGGTTTGATCATTTATCTACTCAGGCATCCAAATTGTTAAGGGATGCCTTTTACTGTTCTCCCAGGGACTATACAGGTATTAAACATTTATGTAAGAACTAGAAGCAGGCATTTGTAGCAAGGAAGAGGGTATGACAGGAGGAGACTTGGTCAAACTTGGCCAGGGTAGTTGAGATGAAAGACAACGCACTGTTCTGGAATGTAGTGAAGTCTCCTTTCCTAAACAATGACTCGTTGTCCAAGCTTACCTCTTTCGTTCTTAGCGAAGCATGGTTAATCATTTTTCAGTCATTTCTGATTCCCATTTGGAGGATGTGTTACTAGACGAAGACACAGGAGAACAGTTTATGACTCATGCTCCACTGTCCATTAACCTGGGTAAAAGTGCTGAGGGTAAGGCACTGATGCATCGAAAGCCATGAGGGAGTTGTGGGGCCTCATCTTGACCAGGGTACTTAATGCGGCTTAATGCGGCTGTTCCTGGGCCGTATCAATTATAGTCTCTATTTTTAATACGGAAAACAAAAATGGCCTATATGTTATCGCCCCAGCTCCCTCCTGGATTCCTCAGCCAAAATAATAGGTAAGGTCCTCCTGCATTGGCTGGAGGAGTGGGCTGAGGATACCTCCATTATAACTGAGGTACAATATGGATTTAGAAAGGAGCTGGGGATGATAGAGCAATGTATAAATCATGAATTGCTCATAGGGAAGTATACGAGAGGTAAGGAAGGAATCCTCTTCTTATGCTTTGCTGACTTAAGCAGTGTCTTTGATTTGGTAGACCATTCAATTCTCTGGTCCACACTAATATTTTTGGGAACCCAGAGGGACATAGTCAGTTTTCTTGCACGTTTGTATGAAAACTTGTCATCAGTGGTCCGGTACAGTCCAAATAGGGAATGCTCCCCCATGTTTAAGGGTAAGAGGAATTAGGCATGGGTGTGTGTGGCACCTTTCCTGTTCTCATTGTTTATTGATAGGGTGGATGGCACCCTTCGGACCTTGCAGGCTGATGCACCTATCATTGAAGGCCTTTCGAAACCTATTTTATTGAACGTCGACGACGCTGTCCTGCTATCAAGGACACCTGTTGCCCTACAGAAACTGATGGATGCCTTTGGGAATTTTATGGAAGTTAGAAAAATGATGATAAATGAGACTAAAACCTACAGGATGGTTTGTGGGAGAAAATCGCAGAAGTATAGGACTTTCATTATTGGGGGTTCGCCTATCAAGAGTGTTAATTCATTCTGTTATTTAGGGATGTTATTTAGTAATAATGGCTCTTGGATGCAACAAGTTCAAAATGCCCGCCTAAGGTTGAGTTAAACGTGTGAGGGAGTCTTTAGGTTCGCTTGTAAAATTGGAAGTAGCCCAGTCAGGGAAATGATTGAAATATAGAAGGTGAGAGGGCTGTCTACTGCCACCTTTGGCATGGACCTGTGGGGTTATGCTGCTTGTCACGCCCTACATGTAGAAGAGAACTCTTTCCTCAGGCGCTTTTTATGTTTGCTTGCCTCTGCCTCCTTTATAGACCACAAGGGGGCTGGGTTGAGCTTTTTGGAAGATTCACTCCTAATGAACCCCTTCTGCTCTGGCACTCTATTTGGGCAAAGCCTGAAACTGGTTTTACTCAGTCTGTCATAGATTGGTTAGCTTTCGATCAGTGGTTTAATATATCTCTTGAGCATGGCTCCTAAAAAATCTTTTCTTTACAGAAGAGTGTAATTAAAGCATCTTTTCTGAGTTACAGACAGGAAAATCGGATGTGTGAAGAAGCTGGGAAACATACTGTTCCGTACATGTCAATAGGCTATTAAGATGGATGCCAACCCATTCCTGAGTTGGGTGACCAATACTCAGCATTGTTTTGTATTAATCAGATTGCAGTTGGGTATTGTACACCATTTAGTTGCCTTACTGGAAACAGAAAAAAAGTCCATTCGCTAAGACTACTTGTCTTTGCGATGGAGTCTCAATACAAAGTACTCAGCATTTTATCCTATTTTGTAGAATTTATGAGGGCTTGGGAAGGAATTACTTAAAACCTATCTTCCTCGCTCAAAACATCAGGGATTATAAATTAGCTTTACAATATATTATTGCCCTAGATAACCCATTAGTTTGTTTCAGCACTGCGCTGTACATATGGGGAGCTATACATTATACGAAAGGCATTGTGTAAATATGGATTACTTTGCCTTGGTATTCCTTTTTATTGTCTTTTATTAATTATATTTACTGATTAAGTTTTTTCTTTATGTAATTTGCTGTGCAGAAGAAAGACCTCTGACTTGAAAACCTCTAGTGGAAAATTTAACACATGAAAAACCTGTTAGTTATTTGTTGCAAACAGATATTAGAAACAGTTCAATACATGTCAGTTTTAAAAAAGAGCTGCAGTAGCTCCAGAACGTATCTAAGGAGTGCCAAAAACAAACATATTCTCTCTGCTTGTCATTGTAAGCTATTAAAATAGAGCAGAAGAAAGAAACGTAGGTTCTATTTCCGTTGCTTTAAACAGCTGCTCTAATTATGCTCTGTGACCTGACCTGCCTTTCACATCTGCTGCTGGCTCTGGCAGCAGGCATTGTGACATCAGAACTCAACTGTAATAACCTATAATAGTCGAGTTCTGATGTGTTTCCTTTATCATCGGTGGCTTGGGGCGTCACAAGCCATATAAACAAAAAGGAGAGTGAGAAGAAGAGTTGAGCATGTTCTTCTTCCCATTATCGATATGTCAAACACATGAGAATGAGCTTGCTACGATCCCAATGTGCTGTCACGAATGTCATTCACTCAGTTCTCAGACAAACCATTAGGTGTATTGAAAGAACCCTCACCCACCAACCTGGTTGGTGGCATGCTTCATCATTGGGTTCTCACCTAAGATGCAGAATGCATCCTAGGTGTGCTACGACACCTGATTACAGTGAAGCTGTTTTTTTGTGTGAGACGCTGTGAATTTGTGAGTTAATGTTAATGTGATTTGTAAAGCGCAAACAAATACCCGATGGTTTCAAGGCGCTAACAACTGTGGGAGAACAAACATGACCCTAAAAAGAGTTACTTAATGAAAAGCCAAGTTTTCAGTGCCTTCCTTAATTGGAGAAGGTTAGGGATAGATTGAATATGACGGGGAAGTAGGTTGCATTCCGTTGATGTGGTGTTCACAAAGCTTTTTCATCCCCAATTAGTTTAAACCTTCAGACCACTAGTTTCCCACCAGCTCCCGAAGATCTAAGATTTATCTTTGAACTATACCATCTAAAAGATTAAGGAATTCTGGGCCAGTTCCATGGAGATCCTTATGAGCAAGACAAAGAGCCCTAAACATAATGCGCTACCTGATAGGCAGCCAATGAAGACGTTTGATGGCTTGCGATGCAGATTTGTGTTTGGGAATCCCAGTTAACATTCCGGCCGCTGTATTTTCTAGGACCTGGGATCTGTTGAGGTACTGATGCGGCATGCTAGAAAATAAGGCATTGCAGTAATATAAATTTGCTAGCACTATTGCTGTGATCATTGTTCTTTGGGCCTTGATAGGGATGAAAGGAAAAATCTTTCTGAGCATTCTTAAGACCAGGAAAGCGGGGGACGTGACTGCCTTAGCCTGTAGTCCAGAGGTTAAATGATTGTCCAAAACAACCCCCTAGGTTTCTGACCTTGGTAACAGGCCACTCAGGACGGTGCCCATATAGAAGGACCATTTCCAAACAGGATGACCTCTGTTTTACTTGAATTAAGTTTTAAACAATTGAGGTTCATCCAATTGCCAATAGCTGCTATGCAGTCATGAAAATGTACACCCGTTTGGTTGTTGGGGAAGACATGGCTACAGCCAATTGGGTGTCATCAGCATATGAAGTAAGTTCCAGCCCAAAGGATCTTTTCAGGGTGGCCAGAGGTTTAACATACACGTTAAACAATGTAGAGCTGAGTGAGGACCCCTACGGGACCCCACACAGCAGACAAAGCGGCTTAGACACAAATGGGTCTAAAGCCACCACTTGTTTCCTGTCCGATAAAAATTATTCCAATAGTTTCAGAGCTGACCCCTCAAAACTGATAGCCTGGAGACGGTTGTGAGAAGTAGGCCTGGTATATGCTGCCCACTAGTTATTGTGGGCACGTTGCACCAGTCCAAACAACCCTTATTGATGATTAGGTTTAAGACAACCTTTATTGAAAGCTATCCTAGTGGCAGCTATGAAGAGTAGCCTTCAGGCTAAGTCTTGAAGGAGTGTAAAGCAGCTTGGTTTACCAGATTATAGCCTCTTGAATAACTAAATAAAAGGAGAACCACACAAGGTATATATATATATAAAATATATGTATTTATTTCTAAACACTCTCTACTAACCCCTTTATGAAGTTAGAGAGCAAGGCACACAATAATACAGTTATTAAACGACAGTAAATAGCACAATATACAACGGGCCCCAGGGGGAGATCAAACCATATATTAAGGAAGTGGTATAAGAACCAGGACGGACTAGACACAGTGCCTAGAGCACGTAGAATCGCTGGGACCCCAAGGAACCACCCAAGGCAGTGACACAGGGGACCCACGGGGGACGTGTGCAGTGTGACAACACAGCCGCGAGCCCTGTACAATTCAATAGGAAAGTCGAGGTTGGAATTTTAAAGTCACTTAGGAGAGGACTTTGAGCAAACTCTTTCAGACTTAGAGGGTTCTAGGGCCAGCACCCACTGGAGCACCGAAGTACTCGTGTTACCTCACCCAGGGAAGCCGGGTGCCTAGGTGTCAAATGGTGTCGGGAATCGTCATTGATTTCAATGGCGATGTGCTGCAAAGTGCTGCTGCCGTGGAAAGGAGAAGTGTCCGGTGTGATCCAAGCCTGGATCGAAGATGTGAAGAACCTGAAAGGGAGAGGGGACAGAGTCTGGGTCACTTGCCAGTGACCATGGGCACGATAGGTGAATGATTGCCCACCGATGTCAGGTGTTTCAGGTGCGAAGAGGTGAAGCTTGACTCCACTGCCACGAGGACCAGGAGGCATCGACGATGACCACAGTCCGCAGGCGAGCTGTCCCACGAAGGATATCGAGTGCTGGGGGGTCAGTTTCCAGATTGGAGACCAACAAGCCTTGGCAACCCATGCGATGAGAGAAAAATGTCTTCGGTGTGGACCAGCAAGGTCCTGTGGACTCCCCAAGTGATGGAGAGTCAGGGCACGTCTGGAGCAACCAGGTAAGCCCGTTGAAAGTCAAAGTACCCTTCTCAGGGACCTACAAGTCGACGGACAAGGGATCGCGAAGGGACCTCGAGAGAAATCACTAGATACCAGCCCATGGGTCACTCAAGGAGTGTAGGCCAGCAATCTTCGGTGGAATCACTGCTCGGGGTCTGGACTACAAGTAGCCCAAAGCACAGCTTCAGGGATCCCCAAGAAGCATATGCTGCTGCAAATGGTCGCGGTGTTCTGGGGTTCGGGTTGCACGGTCCCCACGAGGGCTTTGGATCTCAGGTTTCTGTGAGCACGGATCGGCCTTGGGGAAGCTTGGAAACCCACCTCCTGTGTTGCAAAATTGTCGGTGTCCTTCGGGAGCAGCGTTGATGCAAACCTGACAGATGCGTCTTTGGTGCCTGCCTTGTATCGGAGTAACTCCTTTACTCCAAGGGAGATTCTTCAGTCATCCAACGTCCTGTAGATAGTAGGAGTTCTGGGATTCTGTAGCAGAGTTTCATCCAGGTAAATCTAAAGTCCTGTAGTCAGGGGTTCCTACTTCATACCCAAGGAAGGGGTGGGACCAACTCTGGGGACCCAACTATGGGAGGGTCAGGATAGAGGGGTGGCTACACCCATGTCCTTTGTCCAGTTTCGCGCCTGCAACCGGTTTGAGCTGGACTATACACCAAATGTGCCCCCGGTGCAGACATCAATACACTAAAACCTGTCTGGGAGGTGGTTACACCTCCCTGTGACAGGGAACCTATTGTCCAGGCCTCCCCTGCCAGAGTTTCGTCCAGCAGCAGGAGGGCAGACTCGTGTCTGTGGCTGGCAGTATCAATTTTGTGATGCCAGGGTCTGTGAAGCTGGTACCGGGTGTACCGGTGAAGTCATGGTTCTCCCTCTAGTAGGGTGGAATCATACCTCTCACACCAGTTACTGGTGTGGAGGTATGATTCCAAGGTGTTTGACACCAAACATGACATGTTTCCATGCAGCTATTCGAAAGTTAGCATTTACCGCAAGGTTATAATGCACTTAAGAGTATATGGTTTGACTGCATCACAAATAACCCCGGAATAAAGGTTCCGAAGGCTGCAGAGGGGCTCTGCTCAAGCATGGGCACCCTCTCACATAAAACCCAGCACCCTGCCTTCAGGATTGATGAGGCCTGCCTTAGGGGTGACTGTTAGGTTTATATGTGCAGTGATATGGAGAGATATAGGGAACCTATATCTCAGTAAGGGGTGCATACACCAGCTTACACAGGCTGCTGTAGCAGACCTGTTGTGTCATTTTAAATGGCTTCCCAGAGGTGGCACAATACATGCAGCAGCCCCTAGTAGGCCTCTGGGGTACCTATGCCCTGGGTACATAGTATACCATATACTAGGGACATATAAGGGTACCCCAGAATCCAATCTGGAGTGTACCTAAATTACATGCAATCAATGTAGAGAGGAAGCAGCTAGGCTGGGGCCCTGAATAGCAGGGTCCCAGCTAGACTAAAGTTGAAAAACAGTGAAACATCAGCAAAAAGTGGGGGTAACCATAAGAAGCAGATCGCATTCTCCTACAACGGTCAACCAAAATTTTGTGATTGACCGTATCAAAGACTGCAGATAAATCGAGGAGTACAAGCGCCGCACTACCACCATTGTCAACTATTGCTCTAATCTCTACTGTGGTTTTGACAAGAGCAGTTTTGGTACTGTGACCACTTCTGAACCTAAATTGGGTGGTATCTAACAGTTTGTAGTCAGATAGAAATTGTGCTACTTGCTGGTTCAAGTCTTTTTCTATTATTTTAGCTGGGAAGGGTAGCCAGGAAATGGCCTGACAGTTGTTTGGGTCACTGGAATTTAAGTTAGACTTTTTTTTAACAGTGGAAGTATGGCTGCCTCCTTCCAAGTGGTAGGAAAATATCCTGATTTTAACATGGAATTACAAATGTTGGTCAGGCAAGTGGCAACGGTTTTCCAAGCCAAATTAATGATAGTTGGCGGACAGGGATCCATAGGTGACCTGATTTGACAGTTCTGTTCAGAGTCATCACCTGTGAAAGTGGTGAAAAATGAGTACATTTGGGGCACTCCTCAAGTACTGTGAGATGCTTTTGTCCTTTTCTATTTGTTGTCAAATTTTGATCAAACTTATTAAAGATTTGAACACTTTTATTCATAAATATATTAACCAAGGTATCAAGAAAGTCCTGACTATTATTGGCAGAGTGTTCTTAGAGAGTGCAGCTGAGGTGGACACTATCCGGAAAAGCTGTTTTGAGAAGTTCTAAGCTGCAGTTATTTTTAGCGTGAATTATAATGATTTTTCCATAATCATTAGTGCTTTATTCTTAAAGATGATTTACATATAGATCTTATTCTGTCCAGTTGTATTCTTTCCTCCATTGTCTCTCTTGATGTCTGCAAGCTTGTTTCAGAAGTCTAAGGTTCTCAGTGGATCAAGAAACAGAGGGTTTACTCTCTGCGAAATACAGTTCTTAAGAGGCAGAAATGGCTGCAGCTGAATTAATCCATTCAGTATAGGTCAGAGAGGAATTTTCCAGGTTATCAGATCGGAGCGATATAGAATCCTTTAAAGGGTTATTGAAAGCATCTACCTGTATTTTATTCCATGCACGGGATTTAATATCCTGACTAATAGGTTTATCTGAAATGGTTACAGTTGAAGCTTTACATCAAACATCACTGCGAAATGTTTGGACCAGGTTAAAGGGACCAGTGCTTTCATGGCCATTTTGGGATAATTGGAAAACACTACATCTAGCATGTGGCCTGCTCTGTGAGCGGGATTTATAACTAATTAAGACAATCCGATATCCTCAGGAGTCTCCATGAGAACAATCGGGTCCTCTTCTGAGATTTCCAAATGAAAGTTAAAATCTCTAAGCAAGGTTATGTCTTTAGCTGTCAGGCCTTCCTCCAAGAGAGAACACACATTTTCTATGAAAATATTTCTGGTTCCTGGGGGATGGTAAACTAGAATGCCCCTAAAGGATTGTATTTTAGCAAGTGCCACATTAAACTTAAAGGCTTATCATTCGGGTAGGGGCAGTTAAAGGTACCTCAAGGTTATTCATCCCTTGGGATATTTTAATCATGGATACCCTAGGTAGGGTTAAAAACAGTGATGGTGGGTGTGCAGTGAGAAATTAATGATCTCTCGCATCCTGGTGTTGGGTCACAAGCCACCGCTTATAAAGAAATTAGTGACTGACGTTTATACTGGGATTATACAATCCCATGTATTATAATGTAATCTCTCATATGATCCCATTTGATCATTATTTTGGGTCATAGACACTATGCCAATGCAATGATGTAATCCAGATAAAGGTGTTTCGGGTTGTGTTAGGAGCTTTTCAGATGATATCCCAGTCCTCAAGCAGGATCCACTTGTTTGATCTTTGTTGTATTTATGGCCATGATCTTGAAAATGGCACAAAAGTGAAAACAATCATTTTTTTGAAGATGGTGGTGATACTATAATTGAAATTCAGTTTCTTAGTTCCCTGAAAGATTGCGGTGAATTGTTCAAAACGACAATAAAACAGTGTACGTGTTAATTTTTAGTAACTATCTTAAGAGCACAAGTTATCTGTTTTATCTGTCCACATTCATTTTACATTGGTGTTGAAGATCTCAAATTTATGTAAGAGCCTACAAGTTGATGGCTTTTGGAAAAAATGACGGTGTTGTCAATCATTCACAGGTGTCTGTTCTAATAGGTCAGTGTATTGCACTGTTTGCAGACACTATAACATGCTTACAGGCACGAAAGTTGCTTTTCCACCCAAACGTCAAGAACATTTTGTGTCTGTTATATTGTGTTCACTAGCATTTATGTAGCAGAAACTGCCATTCCTGCGGCATGGTCCCGATGGCAGGTGGATCTGTATGCTTGGTTGGAGAGGTTTATGGTTATAGTATGTGATATCAGGGAAGTATTGGGTGTGGACTCGATATTGTACATAAGTGTTATTTTATGTAATATCTCCACATTAGCAAAACGAAAGTGCACCATACCAGAAAAAGACACAGAACGGAACCGAGTACTGTATGTTTATCAAATTGAATACACTTTTGTTCTGCCTATTTTCAATTTTTTGTGTGAGAAATTTCTTTTGCAAAACGGTATTTGTAGGCCCCTTGACTTTGCACCCTCCAGTCCGCCATTCTGGCCCAAATTTAGCAACACGAATAACCGTGTACATTTGTCATTTAGAAAGTGTGGTGCAGGTTGGATCAGGTGGTGGTGGGGGATGGAGTTGTTAACTCTGCCCTTTGGGCTGTTGGAAAGCATAGTGGTTGCCAGCTGCCATCCAAATGTGAGCAGCTGATTGATGGTAAGGCTAACTGTTCCTGTGCTTCTTGGCCAGCAGCCTTTCTAGTGTGCGTCTTGCGCGCGTCATGCCTAGCACTTGAGGTCACGGTCACCTCTGTCACAGCCAGCTGTCTCACAAGAACAGCAGGAAGGTTGCAAAACCATTGACTGCTGTAAACCTCAACATGTCCAGGTGTTTCTTCTGTTGCCATGGTTACTTATTAACCAGGTTTGCTGAATGGCACATGGATTGTAATTATCTACCGGTCTTGCTGCAGAAGTCTTTGTCTCCAATACTTCTCACAAGTGAGCAAGAGCTAATTGCCTTGATGCAGCTCTGTGGATGTTGCCTCTTTGTTGAGAGAGTAATCTAGAAAGGACAAAAGCCACAATGAAGCAATCCATGTTAGTGGGCCCCAGGCCTGTAAGGAAAGCAGGAATCTACAATGGGTAGCTTATCCCGCCTGCTGTGTGGGCACTTGCTGCATTGAAAGGATCAGGGCCGAGCTGATTAAGTGCATACAGCGTGTGCGGAAACAAGGCAAGTTATATATCAGCAGGCATAATTGAATACATAACCGGCATAATCTTTGGGTAAGTGTACAAACAAACTGAGGTGAAAGAGTGGCCAGCAAATGGAAACACCCAGTGCAAAAGACAAGCTCCTCTAGAGGTAACTTTTCTATAGTCCAAGGCTAGTGTAATATGGCTAAAAAGGACCTCGGTGTCTGTAAACCTACTTGTTGGTGGTGATGGCTGGGATGGGTGTAGAAGGGAGGTAGTACACGCTTTAATTTTTTTTAAGAAGTCGAATTTTAATAGTTACTGGAATGGATTTACATCAATGAAATATTAGTTAAACATTGTTACTAGTTGTACTTTTTAAATCTAGCAGAACATGCACAATATGGTACTTGAGTAATTTACAATGATGTAAACACGTTGCTAAATCATATATTTCTAGATGAAATCTCTTTAGAAGTAAAAGGACTGACATGACAGTTGGTGATAAAGCAATATCTCTTGTGTATTAATAATTTGTTCTTATTGTTATGTTGAACTTGGTGTTGCAAGATTTCACCGTATAAGGTTAGCATTATTGGGTTCATAAATAGGTATAGAATCGTGTTATGCATCAGAGCCAATATGATATGGTTACATTTGTTTCTAATAATTATGTCTTTTTTATTTATGCATTCTACACGGTTTTAATCAAAGCTTTATGTATGGCAAAGTAGTTCTCTAACATTTTTCATTATAAGGAGTTATGGGAAGACTACTTACTAGTTTGCACAGAACTTTAAGGATCATGCTTTTTTTTGTAATACTGGAGTCTTGCTCTGTTGATACTGGAATATAATCTTCTTGGCCTGTGTGAACGAATTCATGTCCTGAGGCTATTGTGGGCTACAGTGCTGTTAACTCCTCTTGTGGCTAAACATTGTCTATGTCATGGAACTCTTTTAATATGACTAAACAAATCTAAAGATGCACTTAACAATTCCAGTGTATTGTTTATTTCTTTTGAATACATCCATAAAAAACATAAAGCACTTACCACATTGTAAAATAGATACCCTATTTAGTGACTTTCAAATACATAGACGTGTATTAAGCTGACATAATTACTGGCCTTTTAGACATAATCAAAAACTTCAGAGTGCATGTGCAGAGCTATTAATTTAGCTGATTATTTGAAAAGCCTGGCTCATTAACCGAAGTATGAATTATATGTTCAAAGGACTGCAAATTAAGTCTCCACTTATTGGCATTTTCACACTTCCCCTAGCACTTGTTGCTGCCCCTGATTGTGAGAGCATTTGGAGAAGAAGCTCAGAATCTGGGCTTGGTATTCGGTTGATCTAGAGGTTATCAAAATGTCAAGTTGGTCATCATCCACCCAAAGATGTGCCAGACTCTGACGTTTCGATATCTTCTTAGAGGTGATTGATCAGACTCACTAAATGTTTCACTAGTGATTGTGACCTAGCATCTTTTATTTTCTGTTGATTGTTTTACTTTCAATCTTACCACCTGCATTAGTACATAGACCCTGATACGTTGGTAAAGCAGGTGTACCTCGAACTGAGCCTGCTTATTTTGAAGGTACATTTCAACAGCAGGGTCAGCCCTTGATCTGTGCTTAACAAACAATAAACATCCAAGCAGGAACTCGAATTCTCCGTGTTGTACTGTAACCTTAGGCCTTTATCTCTTGGTTCATGGAGTCTAAGGGGAAAAAGAGATGCATAGAGATGTTTTAGACATTTAATCAAGTTCAGCCTAGAGATAATATCCTGTACGCTTTAGATAAGGATGAAAAGGATGGGCAAATCAAGCAGAGATGTTTGGCAACTAGTTTTGATCTTTGTTATTGTGACTAACCCTCTCTTTTGATAGCTATCTTGTGTTTTTGGACTTGGGAGCAGCTGGGGCCTGCTGACCAGCCCTCATTTACATGTACCCTGCTTAAAACATGACTATTTTAACCTTAACGTTGCCATATATGTTGCATAAAAACAACCAAGTAAACCAATTTTCCCATTTTTGTGGTGACACCTGGCGTCACAATGATATCGGTAGCCACGATCACCGCGAATATGTCATGCAATAACAAAACTAATGCAGACATTCAATAGCCATCACCCCATTCAAAACTTATAACTGCAAAATTAATTATAACCAACACACTAAACACATTACTAGCTAAACGACTGTATAAAAGCATGTACAGATCTCTTAATATCTCTATAACACAGAGCATAACTTTTTCAGTGTAATCTATGACAGCATGCATCACTGTATCACTAAGTCTCTCATTCATTGTATAAATATTTGAAGGGATCTGTGAGACGATGCATCAGTCTATCAATACTTTTTTAACAAAATGCGTGACTGCCTCAGTACATCTATGAATGGGTACATCAGTGTCACAATGGGTCTGTGATTGGCTGCCTAAGTCTCTCACTCAATCTGTAAGTAGGTGCATGAGTGCCTTTGTGCATTTGTAATTAAGTATATGACTGTCTGACTGGATCTGTGAGTGGATACATGAGTGTCTAAGTGGGTGTCTGAATGGGTGAGTGAGTGGGTGCCTGAGTGTTTGAGTGGATCTATGAGTGAGTGCATGAGTCATTTAGTGGGTCTATGACTGGCAGTATGAGTGTCCGAGTGGTTCTGTCATTGGGTGCATGGGTCGGTGGGTACATGAATCTCTGAGTGTATAACTAACTGGGTGCATAAGTCTCGGAGTGGGTCTATGAGTGGCTGTGTGAGTGACTGTCTCAATGGCTCTGTGAGTGAGAGCATTAATCTTTGAGTGGGTGAGGGAATGGGTGCATGCATGCATGAGTGGGTATGTGACTGGGAAGGTGAGTTTCTGGGTGGGTCTGAGAGTGGATGCATGAGCTTTGACTAGGTGAGCGAGTGTGTGCGTGTATATCTGAGTGAGTTTGTGATTGGGTGTGTGAGTCCATAAGTCTCTGGGATGGTCTGTGACTAAGAGTGACTGTATGGGTGTGTGAGTGGGTGTATGTGTGTCTCAGTGGGTCTGTGAAACCATATGTGAGTGTGTGAGTGGGTTTGTAAGTGGGTGTGTGAGTTTCTGAGTGTCTGTATATGGATGCCTCACTCTCCAAGAAAGTCTGTAAGTGGGTGCAGAAGTATCTGAATGGGTATGTGAGTGAGTGCATGAGTATCTGAGTGGGTATGTGACTGGATGTATATGTGTCTGAGTGGATATGTGAATGGGTGTATAAGTGTCTGATTGAGTTTGTGAGTGTGTACATTGAGTGTGTGACTGTGACCGGTGAGTCTGTTCAAAGATAAATATATTTTTTTAAAATATTTTCACCAATATTTGCTGTGATGTTGCGATATTCGCGACAAAGTCGTGATATTCGTGATGTCCCCACAATAGTATTCGGGGGTGGGGCCGGCAGTTGCAGCGGTGGTTGCGGCATCGTCAAAAATTTGGACACTAAAATAACAAACCCAATTCTCAAACATGGGTTCAGAGTATCTCCACCCTGACCCCTTATGTTAGCTTTCACACAAATTTTCAGCCCTGGAAACCATTCCTGGACGATGAAATTGCACCCACACCTTTCTGATCAGGTTGCATCCAGCCAATCAGAGCATTCCTGTTGGGGTGTACATTCGCAATTAATCCCAAAATCATTGCGAAATGTCAGCAGTCAGAGATATATCGGTTGTGAATTATACACATAGAAAGTGTCAGGAAGGTCAGAGCTTCAGAGGATATGGGGAATCAGATTTGAGTCCCTGCGTCAGCTTGACATCCTGTGATTCTGGGCAGATCACTTTATCTCCCTTGCCCTAAAATAAAAATGAATCTTGTGAAATGTAACTGGTGCTCATGAATAGCACTCCAACGCCCTTGGACCGAGTTCACACTATATAAAATAAATAAAAAATCAACAACAATTAAAAAAATAACCATCTGTTCATGTTTTATGATTCCGCATAGACCGGAGCATGATACTTAAAGAGTATTCTTTATATGACATTTTTCGTTTTTTTAACACCGCTTCTCTGTCTTTGCTTAATTCAACTGTCGGAGCCACTGGAATTATGCAGCAAAGGAGGTCCAAATTATGTGACAGGTTTGGGTAAATATATGTGGCAAGAAAAGGCAAATTATCAGGCTTGATGTGACACATTTTGTGATAGTATTACTTCATTCATTTCTCCTTTTTAAAACTAACACTGTCTGGGCATTGGTTTCACCTTATTAGTACCCATTTAACATGCAAATATCAAACCTGCCAACTTGAAGCTCAATCTCAGGCCTTGAAGAGGGCGGGCCTCAAGCTGTGAAGTACCTGTGAGGCACTTAAGACCCCGCCCCCCAAAAACATAGCTTGCTGAGGCTGGTGCCGATGTCCTGAGGTGTCTTCACACCCCGTAATGGACGTCGGCAGTTTAAAGCCTTGGAAAACGAGCTGTAAAATCACTACTTGCAGTGGTTTTTAGCTCCTTTTCCCTGCCACCATGTGATATTGGCTCCACACCGGAAGACCGTGTGATGGAAGCCGATTTTGTGTGTCACACGGTGCCATATTGTGTGTGTTGGCATGAAATACAGCAATAAGCAACAGAAAGGTAACCAGTCAATCTTTGCAAAGGGCCTTCCGCTGCGTGGCAACGCATGTCACTGCATTTTTAGTAACTTTTGAACCGTTTGAGCTAACAATAACATTTTTTTTTGTTAAAATCTTCACATTATGCAGCGGGATTGTGTGGTCAAGCTATATACGAAAATCACCAAACCCACATTCTCTCATAATTCCAGTAGCCCTGGCTATCAGTCAGGAATCATTAAGGCTGCTTCAGAACACATTTTAAAGTGATTTCCCTTATGTTTACTCTTCAAAGTATGTACCGATAAGAGGAAAAAAGACTGGATTTGGGTGATTTTGTACCGGCCAGGACATGGAAATACCGGCGATGCCAGTACAAACCGTGCAGGTGGCAAACCCAGCCAGATCAGGCATTGTTGCAATTTCACCTCGCCCTCCTGGCCAAAATATAATAACTTTACCATGTTTCAGAGAGGGACAAATTAAGTGTTCCAGTGAACACTGATGTAAATAAAATACATGTAATTCCTCTTAGTGCCTCACAGTCTGGGTTTTCTATGTTGCGGAGGCTGCACTTAGGTCATTTTGTGCCCCTTGTTGGATGCACAATTCTACTTTTATGTTCTTTGTGTGCTTTTTAATAAATCAGGGAGGGCCTAGGCTTGTGCTAAGATAACAGCATTATGTTTTATTCATATTTTCCAGTGACTCCCTCCTCAGCCTGCTATAGGGACCTTGTTGGGTGATGTTTGCGTCTTTCCTTAATCTCTCCAGCTGAAAGGAACATTCACATTTGCTGCCTCACCTCCATATGGCCAGACCCCTCCCTCACTCTACTGCCTGTGTGAGTGGGAAAACAGCAGGCCTGTGGATTTCGGCCTTGCGGATTTAACCACACACCTTTTCTCAGTCAGCCAGTAAGGTGCACTTTCTGGATTGAAGTGATGGTGAGAATTCATAGATTTCCTTCCCGCCTCTTGATTACCATGCCCATGTTATCCATGTGAAGGACACAAAAGCAGCTGGCCAGAAGCTTTCATCAGCCAACTTCAGGTTGGACTGTACAGTGCTTCTCACTAGGAGGATCTTATCCAGAAGTCTCAGCAGGAATTCAAAGCAAAGACCCGTCTAGCCTTCTCTCAGGCACACAGAGGACCTGCTACAACAGGCTGCTGCTTCAACCTACTTCTTCATCTCTTTAGGTCCCAATTATTTCCTGCCTTTCCCAGGAGGAAGGAATTCACGCTCAGGCCTTCAGTGGCCCAGTCCAACTCCTGAGGCCAGAGCAGAAGGCAGGCCCAACCCTCCCATACAGAATAACAGAGTGCTTGCTTATTCTTTTCTGTTCGGTTACTCTCCTAAGCCAGAAGCTCCAGAGGGCCAAACTCCAACACTGCATGGTAAAAAGTAAACCGACTCTCTTTATTCCTTGTTGCTGATCATTCTGTTCCCCAAAGCCCCTTCATTGTGAATTGGCTAGAGGAGAACCCTTGTGAGTTTAAGACCTGTTCTCTCTTGGACATTGTAGGTTCTGTTTCCAGAGATCCGGACCTGACCCTTTCCCACTTGACTCTGTGTGAGATTTCTGGTTTGTTTAATGATCAATGACCAGCATAAAGTTGGTTGGGGATAGGTATCTTTCCACCTTGTACAAAATGTTTAGTCTTCAAGTACGTAAACAAAGGTATTAATTTCAACTCCAGTCATGGGGGTGTCCCAGAGAATACTTTGGGCAAAATCTACATAAATTCAGGTTATAGCCAAATTTTTGAGGGCGCTAGATTTTATTAATTTTGGGGAGCTTTAGATGTGGTTTCCCATAGGTGACTTGTAGACCTTTTTTTCTCTCTCCATGTTATCACAGGTTTGATTCTCAGAGGCCCAACCAAGTGGATCACCGTGGAGCTAGCACAGTCAAGCCTTGGAGCAAACTGTCCTTACATTCAGGGAAAAGTGCAAATTCTTGAGGGAGCTTTATTTAATTTATTTTTAGTGTTTTTAGGGCTGCTATGCAAAATGTATTTCTTTACTGATTGTCATTAGAGGTTCTATTCTCCAAGGACGAATTTCAGAGCTGCTCTTTCTCTTGCTTTTATTATTACTCACTCTGTTCCCAGAGATTCCAGCCTAACCTTTTCCCCTTAACCTTGTACTAGATTTCTGATTTATGTGTTTAGAGTCACTGACATAATGTGGAGAGAGAGGGCATCTAACTACATTGTGCAGTGCATTAAGACTACAAATAAGCATACAGTCTTCAGAGCTGCAGTGCTTCTAGTCTTCACCAATCTTACTGGCTCTTTAAGATACTTAATTTACAAAACATTTCTCCAAAAATGAGATCCCTGAAACTAACCGAATCGGGTTTAATGTAACGGCATGCTCTGTGAATGAGGGCCACTTTTTTTATCCTACACTCTGCCATCACTTATGATTGCCGAGATATATAAGATTGTTAGCTGCGAGCGTTAGAAGCCGGGCTCTGTTTACAGTCTGCTGCTCATTGATGTTGAAATCTGTTCTTCCATGGCTGGGGTCGAGTAGGTATTCACGGTGATGTGTATGCTGTTTGGTGGGGCAGGGCAGCTGCTACCAGCCAAAGAAGTAATGTCTTTGATGGTCGAGCTGTAGTGAGCGGCTTTGACCTGCCTCCCTTCCACTCCCCTCTGAAAACGTTGATGTCCCCGGCTAGGCGAAGCAGCACGGGTCCCGGCTAGTGCTTCGGCTGTGGCAAGTCACATTATTTCCTGAGTTACTGTTATTGTCAAAATAACTCCCTAGTATGTCAGCCTGATACTAAAAATCAGGAGTAGACACACCTTTTCATTTGCATTAAGTGCCTGTGCTCCTGTGTCTCATCGCCACTGAACTATGCTTCACAGTTCAGGGGGCATATTACCAAGGGCCGGCTACAATCATCGCCGCTTTAGTGTCCGTTTTTCAGGTGCAAAGCGGCGATAATTATATCGCATTATTTACAAGGACACGCTAGCGCGTGTTTCCTTGACTTAGCTCCCGTTGTTCAAACGCCTCGCCTCGCATCGATAATGAGTTGCAAAGTAGGCGTGGCTGTTTAAACAACATGGGAAAATATCACGAAGGCAGGTTCGCGATATTAACAACGTGGCGTAGCGATAATTTAAATCATGCTAACTCTGCCTTTTTGTTTAAACATAGTTTTATTGTTTTTCAAAGTTTGCACGTTGCATACAGTGGCGTAAGACTGCATAATAACTCCAGCATACGTCTTGCAATATTACTTACAACAGGCTCCAACATTTCCTACTCGCTGTCCTACAGAAACATATTTAAGTTTCCACAATGTTATACACTTTTCTATTCCATCACGACGTGACTGTGGACAGCTCAATTCTACCAGGAAATAACATCATTTTAACTTTCCACATCTGTTCTACACTCCTGTTATTGCTTATAACAGTGCTCATCTCAACAAATAATATATAAACCCACAACAATAATGTTCCCTCCCCCCTCCCCCCTCCCGAGTCCATACAAAACCTTTAGTGTCAGTCTTCAGCACGTACATGATTGCATCACATATCATACACTTTGCATGCTTCTTACTCCCTTGTACGTGTCAATCCGCGTCCCGGCCTCATACACTTCCTTGCGTGTTATTAACAGTGGTAACAAAATCTATATCCAAGGACCTACACGCTTCCAGCATGACATCCCACTCCATCGCAATTGGAGTCTTCCGTAACCCTCTCGCCTACTCCCGTCTCAACGCAGCACTCTCTGCTCCCCCCTAGCGCACCAATTCAGTATGCCATGCATATATTGTGGGCTGCGTTTTAGATTTCCACCGCATGGTGATCGCCCGTACTGCCAACAGGAGTGCTAAGTTTACAAACCTATGTTGCACTTTATATTTGGAAGTTCCTTTCCTTAATCCCAGGATACAGCACTCGACTGTAGCAGGTATCTCCCTGTGTGTGATCTCCACCTTATGGCGTCTGACCGAATCCCAATACCCTCCAATCCTTTGACAGGACCATATCGTGTGCACTAGGTCTGCTCCCTCTAATCGGCATCTGGGGCAATGGTGTTGTGTGGTTGGGTACATCTTGTCTAGTTTGCGCGGTGTAAGATATGCCCTGTGTAAAATCATAGTTTGAATATACTTGAACCACGCGTTCCTCGATACCTTTTTGGGATGTTCCACTACCCTCTCCCATTCCTTATCCTCAAGGGCCCTGCCTATGTCACCCTCCCAGGCTGTGCGCAGCGGCGTCAGGTCTATTTGTGTATGGGAGCGCAGCCCTATATATAGCCACTTAATGAGGTGCTGGCCCCTCCCCATATAGTACAGTGTTTTTACCAGATCGTTTGTGGAGGGTTCTTGCCTTTGTGGGGCCCAATGTGCTTGGACGTATTGCAACAGTGCTGCGTGTAAGAGGTATAGATGGTCCGGCACTCCAGTTTCTCGCACAAAATTATCGTGATCCAATAATACCCCATCTCCAAAGAGGTCCGCCACTGTGGTGACCGCCACATCCAACCAAGGCACCAGTCTACGCGTCGTCATGCGTCCATCTTGTAAAGGTATACCAAGCAAAGGTATATTCCCGGCATATGCAGGCGATACTCTAGTGTACTGCAGAGCTGCCCTCCAGCAATGCTAACTCTGCCTTAACTCAGGAATTTAACGTCTGTTAAATTCCTGACTAAGGCATACCTAACATGTGAGGTGGATTGTGGGGCTAAAGCCACAGGGCCTATCAACAAGCTTATTGCCGTTTTCCATGGAACATCGCTGGAAAACCAGCGATGTTCCATGGAAAAGCCCGCTATCGCTGGAATATTCATCGCCATAGCGCTAAGTGTTGATAATGCAGCGCTAGCTTGGCGATATATTCCAGCGATAGCCGGCGATAATTAAAAGCACGCTAAGCGCTCTCAGTGATAATTATTGCTGGGGCTTGATAATATGCCCTCACAACTTCTTTCTGTTGACTGTATTTACTCAGAGATTTCGTTACTGCTGTTTGTAGTGAGGCCTATGGCAAAATATTAAAATGCAGTACATACTTTGTATGTACAAGACCGTGATAAAACTAGCTTCTCTTAAAAGTAAATATTATCCTTTCTTAGTTGTTTTCATGCGCAACTTCTGCCATGCTGCTACACAAGCCATAAGATTAATTTGCAAAATGTGTACTCTGTAAATACTTATGCAGACTCCCGCATTTTGAAGCATCGGACATTAACTATTGATAATATACAGTATCATTATATTTCCTGTAGAAATATAATGATGTATCTAAATCTTGCAATGCCTTCACGACTTCCCAGCTTTCGTAGATTTGATAGGTGGAATTATCTAGCGTCTTTCTAGGTATATGCCAGATTTATGGCTATTGGTAGACCACTCTGTGTTAAAAGCACAGTCTGTTTTTCCTCATTTCTCTTGCACTCAGAGACAAATCTACCTCTAAAAGCAACAGAGGTAGTGTGCTAAGACTGAAAAGACAATGTATGTAATGGGAAAAGACAAAACCACATGTCCCAGAATCCAAAGTGCTGCTGGCAGAAGAATGTCAACAGTGGAGGTAATTTAGATCAAGGCTTTGAGACCAGGCAAGGTAAAACAGACTGATGTTGCCCAGTTTGTTTCATGACGGTTGATTTTAATTATGTTAGCTTGAGTGAGATTTGGGCGGATGGCATTATTTATTATTATTATTATTATTTGGAGTTTTATATCGCGCACGGTTACCCTTGAGCATCCCAGCGCCATCTCGTTGAGATGTAATGTCCTGTCGTCTATTAATGATTAGGCAGCTCAGTAGTTTGAGCCATCCCTGCCAAGACCTGTCCATAATCTGGAGGCAACAAGTGGAATCCTGGCAGGGCCTACTACCAGCCGCGGCCCGTGCAGGTAAGAGCGGTGAGGACGGTTGGGGGGGGGGGGGGGATTTCTACAGATGACAAGGGCAAATAAAAAAAATAATTAATTTACTCTCGCTGACGTCTGTCGAATTAGCCGCCCACTCGGCCGCACAGCTCTTACCTGCATGGGCCGCGGCTGCCTACTACGCTTTTCATCAGTCTGAGCGGAAGAAAATATATTGTGAGTGCACTGTAACATTTATATACTACTTAAAGCTATTAACAATGAGTTTGCATACTGATATGCCTAATGGGACTTCTTCTCGTAAATTGCTAAAAGCGCACTTGCTTAGATTATAACTCTGTGTTCCTGACCTAGATCTGCTTCCGCGCCAGGACACTCTCTGAGTAGCCGTGCACTTTGCAAATATGGACATTCAGTCATGTCATTGCGGAACGGATGGCGCAATCTTCAGCATTCAGTTATATCATTATGCATTCTAGCAATTGTATTTTTGTTGTACTTTAATAGCCCTAATCATTTTAGCAGATTACAATGGGTCAGCTGATATGTAAGTGCTTTTCGGTCATACATTTTGCAAAAACTTTCTAAAAAGTAAATTTTTCAAAATTTTAAAGTGTGTGTGTGTGTCTTTTTCTTTGTAATGAGTAGTGACGAGCTCTTGGCAGGCGGCCCTGACACCGTGGCTACTTCTCGCTTTTCAGCCAAGATCTCTTATTTTGCGCAGATTTTTTGCCATTTCTAAATTATTACATTAAAGTAAGTAATATCTGATATTAATCTTATTACGTGGCCATGCCTGCTTTGGTCTAATTGTGATGAAGAGTCACTCATAATGTCACACGTAAGGTATTAAAATGTCACACATAAGCAAGACCAGTAGAATTATGAGATTCTGCAACCATGGCGATTTTCTCATAATCCATCATCTGCCTTATGATCTGCAGATTTCAACAACAAAAAATGTTTCTAGCTCAAACGGTTCAAAAGTTACTAAAAATGCCTCAACACATGTTGCCGCTCAATGGAAGGCTTTTTGCAAAGCTGGACTGGTCAACCTTTTGTTGCTTATTGGTATGTTTGGTTGTTAAACTGGTACTAATGAGGTGCAACCAATGCCCAGACTGTGTTATCAAGTTTAAAAATGACGAAATAATAAATACTGTTACAAAATGTGCTGCATTATGCTGTTTAATTTGCCTTTTCTTGCCGCATAATTTACTCAACACTGCTGCATAATCTGGCTCTCTCCTACCACCTAATTCAGGTGGCATTGCTCATAAGAGACCAAATAAATGGAAATGCCACACCTAGGAAAACTCCAACCTTGGCAGCTATGGTTTTCGAACCTATCTCCCTCCTAATGTATTCGGATCCACTTCCTAGCTTAGGCCATCAGCTTTGCAATTTAAGACCGAACAACATAGCTGACCCCAGAAAGGAGAGTCATTGTACTTGATTCCACCATAAATTCTGGCGCTTGTTCTCAGCCAACCAACACACCAGTGACCTGTTCAGTAATCTGACGTTCTGGTGCAGAAGGGTCAGGGGTCTGGCCTAAAGTGCATGCCTTCTATCCTGGCTGCCACCAAGTTGTAGTGAGCCCACATCAGCGGGGCTTGACTGTAGACTTCATGTGGCTGGATAAATACATTCTCTGGATGAACTAGTGTACTCTCAATCTTACTTTTTAACAGACGGATGCCCCACTTAGACGGTCTGGCAGGTGAGGGGGAGGCCTGGCCCATGATGAGCTGTAGCGAGCATACACAGCCCTTCCCTCAACAGCGAGACTTGAGTCTACTCCTAAAGTGGCTATGTGACTAAATAACTTTGCAGTGTCACCCGATGCACTCTCAGTCCTTCTCTGTAAAAGTCACCGGAGACTCCCCTGGACCTTTGACCAAGATAATAAACTCCCTGCACCTATGTCAGCCACTGGTATGCCTGGCATACCCCAAGACGTACTGGCTGGCTGGGTAGACCATTCCAGCTTCACTACGGGCAGGTTCATGGCATCAGTTGCGTCGTCCTAGTTTGGCTTCAAAAGGGTTAAACTGGTGTGCTCTGGTCTACAGGGCAGACACTTGGGCTCCTATCTTGTCAATGTCCTCCACTGCCAGGTGTCGGGGAGTGGTGGCCCGTTCTGGGTGGTCAGGCAGAATATCCAGGAACTCTTTTATGCTTGGCTAGTTCGGGCCATTGCTGAATGGCATTGCCTGACTTCTGTGCATAGTGTCCGCTAGTTTCTTTGCAACAGATACATGGTGGAAGGCCAGCTGAGCTTGGCCTGCCTCATAAAGCAGGAACTGTGACGAGGAAGATGGCCAAGGCAGTAATGTCCCACAAAATGTAATTTTCCAGCCTCCCGGTTGCAAGTTTTTTCCCCATAATTTTCCGCTCTCCCCACCCGACCTTGTTGGTACTGTAGTTTTATTATAAATCTGGACCTTGGTGATGGCCAAGGGGTGGGCGTGGTGCAGGGGCATTTAGTATCGAGGGATGCAAACAAAAATGCTTCTTAAAGTGAGTTATTGTTGCTTCTCTTCCGGGTGATGATGTTCCCGTGTAGAGTAAGGACTGTGATGATGAAGACTTGGGCTCGGAGTAAAGAAGTTCCCTGGTAAGTCGTCACCCCGTTAGTCCTTCAGTGGAGCGCGCAGGGTGATGACGTTCCAAGCGAGCTGTGGGTCACGCGGTGACAATCTGAGAGGAGCCGCCTCGTGTCTGTCATGAGCGGACTAGTGCCTTTGCATAAGGCGTGCTGTCACACCGTACAATGCGCTCCGCATTGAAGTTCAGTAAACTGTGATAGCATGAGCTGGCGACAGGCAGTAGTTTATGTAAGTAGGAATGTAAGGTTTGTCAAAGCAACTCACCTTTTCGTCTGTCTTCGGATAAATGACACACCTTTCAGAAGGATGCTTCAGTAACCATTTAGGCCTCGCTTGACAGCACATTATGCGGTCAACCTAAAAAAGGGCATTGAGAAGGCACTGCTAGGAGACCCCACACATGTTGGTAGCCAGAAGGACCTGTTTTGATTGGGCAGAAGTTGTGTGCTTTTACAAAGAAAATGCTTGCCCTCCGCACAGCTGTGATCATTTTATGTATTTATTCAGCTGCTTGAGCTTGAACTTTCAGGGGCATGCACGTGACATTGCAATGCAATTAAAGCCTGTTAGATAACTATATAATTTACAGTGTTTGTTTTTCTCTGGCAGCAGCACAGATGGGAGAAGGGCTGTTTAATATTAACTTTAGACTTCAGAGTGGCACTTTAGCGTTTGACAGCCACTGGCTACAATAAAATACATGGATTTTTAGATCTTTTGTGACACTGCAACTGTGGCCTGAGCTTATGGAGCAACAAAGCCCTACTGAGAGAGGGGCTTAGGCTCCACCCACATGCAGGCTCCCCATAACACAGGATTTGATTGAGACACATTTGTGTCCTTCCATTAAAAGACTGCTTTTTAGCTTGTGGCAATGTTTATGTTCAATACAGCAACTCTGAGTTGCATATGGCGGCTAGCCAATGATAATGGCTTTAGTTTGTTAAGAAATGTTATGACAAAGGCACTGGGCATGGCATATCTCACAGATTACCGTAGTAGTAAGAGTTGTGGCATTGCCCACCCAATTTGACAAACCTTGAAGTTTTTCAATACGAATTTTCTGGTTAGTCATCGTTGTAAGGGGTTGTATTGTATTTTGCAGGCTGTGTTTTCTACAAATTTGTAATTTGATAACTGTATGCATGAAAGTTGCCAGTTTATGTGCACTTGAATTGGTCTGTGTTGGGTAAAGTGTAAAGCCAATGTTAAATGGGAAAGACTTCGTTTATTTATTTATTTTATAGTTTTATAGAGCGCGACCCAGACCTGTGAGGGTATCCGAGCGCTTTACAGGATTTAGGGGAACGAATACAAAACATAAGGATGGGAGGGATCAGATTGGGAGGGATAGGGATACATTATAAGGGAGGAGCACGCAGTCTAAAGTCCAAGCTACAAGTGGGAGAAAATTAAAGCAGGTAAATAAAAAATACAAGAAGGCTACCTTATACAGGAGGTACCCGCCATCTAAGGTCATAGGTTCATTGGGAAACGTCAGGCCAGATTTCATAAGTTTGATCTGTTCATCAGGAAATGTTATGCAAAAGTCAGTAGGCCTGACATATTTATTGTGAAATGCATGTGTTAAAACCAATAGGCTTTTAAGGATTAATTGCCATTACACTGTGCTAAAGCCTGTAGGCAGGTGTTTTGTTTCATGGCATCTTACAGTTTAGTGTCACAGACAAGGGTTTCGGTGGCCCTCCTGAACAAACCATGGGAACATATGATTTGCATAATAGGTTCTACCAGCCCGGATTTTGTATCGATTTGACACTCTATTGTGTACATATTTGTAATTCTAGTATGGCAAGCTTTATGGGTACCTTGTTGGAAGGCTTATGAACCAACTCAGTACATTAGGTTACAATAAAGACAGTAGGTCTTAAATTGAATGTCAAAAGCATATGTTAACGTCAGTAGGCATTTAAGAGTAGATTGTTATTACTCTGTATTAAAGATTACAGATAGGTATTTTGTTACATGGAATCTCACAGGTTACCATTGTAGGCAGGGATTGTATTGCCGGGTACCACCTCTGACAGACAGTGGGTATAGAAGATTTGTTCCGTCAGGTTCCTTGTTAGGCCCGCCTAGGAGAGAGAGTATTTTACTTTGCCAACTGTAATTTGTATACTTGGTAATGTTATGACTGTATCGCCTTTTATGACTGATGGTTGACTTGTGGGAACACTTATGCTCAGTGCAGGATGCCTCAGTTGACTTTGATGGTAAGACACATATAACAACTACAGGCATGATGGTTCAATAGGCAAAAAATATTTCTGTTGAAATTGGTCTGATCTTGTGATTTTAAAAAGATTTGATAAACGTATTAGGCTTAACACTGATTATGAAAAGCATATGTTAAAATCAGAAGGAAGTGAATGGTGGACTGGCATTTCTCTGTATTGAAGTCTGCAGATAGGTATTTTGTTACATGAAATGTCACATATTACCTTTGTAGGGAATGATTTGGGTGTTGGTTACAGCCCCCTGGCAAACCCTAGGATGAATAGATTTGCACTGTAATAGGTTTTGCAAGAATCACCTCTCAGCTGTTTGCTAGGATCTTATAATAAAAATTAAATAAAACATACATCCTCATTTGTATAATGATATTTCCAAACATGTACATAGAGAGCCTTCGGTTCGGATTTGTTCTACCGCTGGTCGGTCTGAGTGTTATTTGCCCTCTGCTTCAATCCATGACGGAAAACTGCACAGTTCAATGGTTCCGTTTGAATCAATAATTGGCTCTTTTCCCCTCTGAATGACAGCATTTTCTGACCATGTGCACATCCACCTGAAAAGGAGTATACTTCACTGTCTAGGCCAGTTGACCAGCCCTTTAGTTTTAAAGTCTCTCTTTTGTTTATAATTCCCCGTTCATTTAATTGCGTCTCTTATTTTTATTTTGATGTTTCTTAAGGCAGTTCTAATGGGTTGCTTGCTTGCCATCAATTAATCTGCAGTGTGGTACATCCCATGTGGCCACTTCCTCTAAATCATGAGATCTTTATAGAATGCTGTTGTCTATAGTATATCATTGTTTTACCATTCCAAGATGGCCAACTTGTTGATACTAAATGTGGCGACTATGAGCTTAAACTTTAAAACAACAATAGACCTTTTACAATACTTTTGTAAGATGGACATCCACTGCTATGTTTACTTTTGTTTTGCAATCATATTCCCACCGTGTTAAAGCAGAAGTATTTTTTCTTTTTTCTACTTGTATACTTTTAATTTATATTGTATTTATTTTTGTGGCTGTGAGTATTTTTTTGGTTCTGTGAGAGGGTGAGTGCAACAATAAGTAAATGGATTGATAAATGGATCCTGTCCTCTGTGCAAGGAACAGTGACAAAGTGCCCACTTTCATTCATAAGCCAGACGTATTGATATTGGCAGTGCTTGTATGTCTCGGCAGTAGCTCCTACAGGACATTTATTTTTTACCCCCTGTCTCTTACTCTCTTGCTTGTTCACGTTGGCACTGGGTGGAGGCGGTTCCATATCGGTTACCACACTGGGAACATGGCTTCAAATGGCAGCTACCATGAGAGGAGCATGTTTTATTTTTTTGTTTACATTTTGTTTTTACAGCTGTACTGAAAGTCAGTGAGTGGCAGGTATCTCAATATTTTTTTGGTGCATTTCAAAACATTTATTTTTAAAAGCCCAATCAAGTGCCTATTACATGAATTTTAACCACAAAGGGTATAAACAATTCAGCTCAGTGTAAATGAACTAATTCTGTATACAGCAAGAAATATTTTTTAAGGTGGTTATATTTTTTGCACTAAAACCCTCGGATGCTTCTTCTAAGAACTATACTAGTTCTAGCATATTAGGAAATAACTAGCCTACCTTGATTAAGAACAGCAAGATATCTCAATACATTTTTAGTATTTTAATCTCTATTCAGTAACATCTGTGTATATTCATCACCATTAAAGCTCCTGTTCTATGGTTAATTATCACTAATGTGCTACATATAAGACATTTTCCCTGATTTTTTTACAGCAGTAACACATGGAAAAGTATCAACATTTTTGGTTTTTCGCAGTAGTCGAACACTACGTTCAGGGAAACAAATAGGTTTCTAAAATAAAATTAAGGCACTTATTACTGTATACGAAAGCATATGAAAGTAAAATGTATTACAGTTCATTGGCGGAAGCAGTCCACACTCAAGTCAATGACAGCAAGAAGTTACACCACCTGAAACTGATTGATTTTTTTCTGTCCACTCCTGGTGAGAGTATATATATACTCTCACCAGGAGTGGACTACAGAAATACAATTGCACTCGCCTGTGAGCAAGGCTTAAGGCTGAAACGCGTAAGGATTTAAAGAGTGCATTTTTTCTCTGCATTTCATGACAAATAAAAGTCAGCAAGTCGGTGTTGGGCTCTTTTCCTTTGGTGGCAGAATTGCAGTTTCCAGGATCTCCATTCCTGGCTTTTGAGCCCGCCCTGCAGGATTGGGGGCCCCCGGTAAAGTGGAGGTTTTCTTGATAGATATATATAGATATATATATAACTTTGGCGCCGGTTGACGAATCTTCGCAAATTTTTCAAAACTAATGGGGCGCTCAGCTCCTACCCTGAAAGTCTCGGGGGGATTCGTCAAGCGGGGGCCGAGAAAAAAGGGGGGTCCCAAAACGTGTTTTCCCCATGCATTTTCCCAGAGGACCTTTAGTCGAAGGTACAGCCCGAACAGCTGAACAGAATTACTTGAAATTTGGCAGAGAGGTAGTCCTCAGGTCAGGCATGTGCCTTTTGGATATATGGTGTCAATCTGTTCAGTAGTTCCTGAGAAAATTGCAGTTAAAAGCACATACATATCTATAGCCGCGCACCGTGCGCGCACCCTAACGTGCGCGAGCGTAATTCTGATTGGTGGTTACATGTCAGTCAAGGTTCGAATCGGTCGAAATCAGGAAGTGTCGGCCGCCATTTTGTTTGTTTTCAGTGCGAGAGTGAAAAAGGAAGGTGGCGAACGTGAAAAGGGGGCAGGGTAAAGAGTTCCTGACCTTTGTCAGGGGGTCCCTGAAGGACCCCGAAGGCAGAAAAAAACATTTTAATTTTTTTTTTTAATTGCGGGGGTGCGCGCACCCTGCGCGCACGGTGAAAAACCATTAAAAACCATTAAAAAAAAAAATGTAATACGTAAAATAAATATATATAAAAAAAATAATACATACATGACTTAGCATTTAAAAAACCGTACAAATTCACTGAAAAAACCATAGGTTTCACACACGTTATAGTTGGGAATTAGCATTTAAAAAACCTTGCAAATTCACTTAAAAAACCATAGGTTTCACACATGTTACAGTTAGGTGGATATTTCACTCGTAAAAAACCAATGAAATTCCCCCGTTATAGTTAGTTCAGATAACTATAACTCGCGCGACCGCCACTCTATCACAAGGATGATGTCATCAGTGATGTCATGAGTGATGCCACTGACCATGTCAAGAGTGATGTAATATGTGACGTCATCAGCAGTGGATTGCGGGCGCGCGAGTTATAGTTATCTGAACTAACTATAACGGGGGAATTTCATTGGTTTGTTACGAGTGAAATATCCACCTAACTATAACATGTGTGAAACCTATGGTTTTTTAAGTGAATATATACATACATACATACATACATACATACATACATACATACATACACATATTTCCAGCCACAAAGTGGAATCGGTTTTTAGAGAATATTTTTGCAGTGATTTTTTCTTTCTTTCCTTACAGGTCCTACTGAATCGACAGTGCTAAATTAGAATGTCTCTGAACAGTTATTCTAGTCGGTGCTTAATTTGAGTCTGTGGTTTCCGGTGCTCGGCACCAACTGTTCATTGCTAACACCGGCACTTATGTCAGTCTGCCACAAGGTGGTGCTGTTTGTTTTATTTAGAGATGAACACAACAACAGTTGTTTATTAATCAGTATACATGAAAAATGACTAATAGCTCTGGGGGCCTGAAACAGCGTGAAGTGTCACACTTGTAGAGAGTGATGGTTAGTAGGTGTGTTATTACTGTCATTGGTAGCGCCTTTAGGGGCAATGGGCATTGTAAGCTACAGTGACTGCTTGAGGATGGCCCTCTTACCTTTTTTTTTTTGTAACAAATTAAGCATTGTTCTAGATATAACATTTGGGAGAACACACATGGCAAGTGAATAACGGTGTTTAACACTTCCGATACGAAATAATAAAAGATCGCAATCTTCTATATTTTCTGGCCAAATACTGGTAATCTTAAATAACTATTAAACTACAAAGATGTGCTTCAAAATTTCAATTTTTATTTTTTTTGTTAACATTTTAATTTTTGAAAACCTTCCTTTCACTTAACACAGGACAAAACACAATGAAGTGTATGTAGATTGTTAGAGTCGGATAACCCTACCTGCACCATTTGAATGACCTTCATTGGAATCCATTAATAAGCACATGAAGGCTCGCTGGTACAGCATTCCCAGTGTATCTATGTGAAGAAGGGGGACAACACTCCGGTTTCATAAAGACCAGTGTTCAAGGACCTCTATGCTTGGAGTGCCCTGGACTGGATAAGATTGTTGGTTAAAATGCAAGGTGTCCTGGGTCAAGCATTACAATCAAAACGTACTCGAGGAAGGTGTTGTAGTTAACACATTTCCCAATTTTAGGAATGTTGCACGATTGAGCGCGCCAAACATTTGTTGGATCGCACAGTCGCCCTGCTGCACCCTCTGTAGTGTGTCTGCAGTTGGATGTCACAGAACTTAAAGGCACCACAATAAGTTCAGCAGGGCATTTGTTTTGTTGTTAAGGGTAGGCCTTCTTTGGCGGTAACGAGCCTGCAGGATGCAGTCCAGTGGTTTCGCTAGCCTGTGTCAGATCTGCTGACTATGCCAGGTCCTATGCACTCCTCTGTTAACTGGTTGAGACTCCCACAACACTTGCTTGAGTGCCGCATCCTTCCTGCGCGTCAGCAGATGCCAGAAGGCCGCACACTTCTTAGATTCATGAAGAAAGGCTGACATGGAGGCCTACTTTGAAGTAACACGTTGAACCCGAATGTTGTGTTGATCTGGCCCTTATCCTGCCCTTCCGCCCCCCCCTAAATTCTCCTCCCACGTAAATTCCATCTTACTTTTCTGCTTATTACATACATTGTCACTTACAAGGTATATATAACCAATAAGGTGGACATTTGCCCAATTAAGTGCAGACAGGGTCAAAGCATTCGCCGTTGGAATAGTCCATGCTCTGCAGGAGATCTGCTTCAATCTAAATGAGCAGCCTGTGCCTTTTGTGCCCTGAGCATCATCAAGCGCTTCAGCTGTGGTTGATCCGGAGTGGTCCGTCTTTCACACTGTCGCGGTAGCATTTATCGCTCGTGCTTTAAAGCAGAATCAGCTGTTTGCGTAACTGCCAGTTCAATATCACTTAACGTTTTAACGAAGATGCTCGTCTTTAAGGAATCAACGGCTAGAACTCATGGGAGGCAAAATGAAACTTTTGAATCTTCCTATCACAGACCCCATTTCTCAGCTGTCTATTGGCCACTGTTAATACCTGTGCAATGTCACTGATGCCCACAGTTCAGCGCCGCTTGGACTGCACATAAACTTCCAAACTCTCGTCCAGTGGGTGAAATAATAAGCATTCTCGGTGCACAAACACTATCCCAGGATCCACAACCTGGCAAATATTTCATGGTAGTGCTCATCTGTGATTTCAGCAACGTATCTTTTTGGTAGGATCTGATGTAATGCCTTAGACCCAAATGATGATGTTGGTCTGTGCATTCACACTTAAGTGCACAGACACATTTTGTATTTGAAGAGCACAAAATATCTTGGGGTTCTGATTGCCGCTCTCTTCCAACACCTCTAAAATGCGCAAAAACGCTTTAAGTGAAATACACAAATAATGAAAAGTGGAGAATTTAGTGTATCCTACAAGGACACATTTAATTGCAACGTGGCCTGAGCTCATTTCAATATGTTGGTGTTTGTGTATAAGCTCACTTATATTTCCTCTTTCTATTGATTAACAAATGTTGTGTTCTTGCGGCTTCAAGCTGCTGTCACCAGTAAAATGCCTTTTCATCGTTCAGGTGACACTCTATCCGAGAGTACATGGTCTCTACGCCCACACACTTCTAGGAATTGCAGTATCTATGGGAACGCATGTCTCCTGCCTCCGCATGACCGGTCTTGACATCTCACCTTGCGTGTGCTTCCTATTGAAGAGACCAGCGAGACGTTCAATGTATAGGAGACTTTGTATCACTATTGTCAGTGTTGCTGTTTTTCGAGATCACAGTGTTTAGTAAATGTTCCGTGAACGCTTTAGGACAAATGTTCCTGGGTGAAGGGTCAGTGTGTGGAAGATGACGAACCGAGGTCAGACACGGCATCCATGATGGTCCAAGTCTATGGTGAAAAGGAAGCCATGAATGTCTAGCACAGGGGTCTCTAACCTTTTCTGTAATAAGAGCTACTTATGTTCAATGAAAACCATCCCGAGCTACTAATGTTAGCAATGTGATAGTGACCACCCCATCCAAGATTGCCAGCTGTGATCACATTAGTGCATAAGGCAGGGTTGCCAGTCGTGAATTAAATTACACAAGCACTATCAATTTGGAATGCATCTACATGGATAATACAAACCAGCCATAGCTGCAGTCCCCCTGGTACCAAGGTAATATTATGAGTAATAAATCTCTCCAACTCAATAAATCGCCTTTACTTAATTTTGAAACTTTACCATTTTCTTTCAAACATCAGCTTACTTATCAGTTCTGAAAACACACACATTTTTGTTTTGAATACATGTTTTTAGATTTCGGTATACAAATCATATGTCAACCAAGCATAAGCTTCAAATTTAGTTTGGGCTGCACACAGGAGAGCTGGAGAGCTACTTGTAGCGCATAAGCTACTTGTTGAAGAAGACTGGTCTAGCAGGATGGAAATTAAGTGAGATCTTCAAAGATATCTGGAAACTGAATTCTTTAAACTACATTTAAATTTCATTTGTAAACTAGTCTTTCTTGTGCAAAGGAAGGCTTTCAAGAGAAACAGTACTTAAAGTGTGTTGATACACCACTACATTCCATAGTTTTGGAAGACATGAAAAACCAGTGTCGCCGCATTTTCGAACTTGTAGTGTGGGAATAATGGAAAGAAACATTTTGCAAAGGTAAAACATTTAATTGAATGAAGAAAGCCAAAAACCACCAGCAAACGAGACAAAGCCAAAAGGCTGGCAGTCATCGCTAGATCTATTACCCTGGCCAATCTTTGTTTTTCTAAGCTTTGCCTACCTTGATCATGCCTATTTTTGCATTAATTTTCCGTTTAAAGTACGTTCTTGCTTGAATGCTGTATTTTCTGATTTTGGAAAGGCTTTCCCAGGATTATCCTCAACTTTGATAGATTTCACCTGTTATGTCGCTTGTATAAAAATCTGTAGTTGAGTTTTTCTTTTTGATCACATCTTTTTTGTGGAGTTGTCAGTACCGTACAGCTTTGTTTTGCAGTCTTCTTTCCCTCTTTTGACCTCCGTCAGCTTGGCACAGTGGCTGACTTGATGTCTTGTTATCTTTTGTGTCCTTTGTGTTTCCATTGTCAGGTTATGGTTAGTTTCTCCTTTTCGAGGTTTCCATTGTCATTTGTTTCTTCTGCCTCCCGTTTACTTTGCACTCATTGTTAATCATCTGTTGTCCCATTTCCGGCAGATCTTGCCTTTTAGTATTTCCATTTTGTCTCTTCTGTCACCATCCCCCCAATCGTCTGGGCCACTCCCCCATCCAATTATGTTATGTTATACAGATTTGTAGAATACACTATCAACTGGTAGAGTATCGTGACGCTGAGCAGGTATGAGTCTAGGCACACCTAGGGCCTAATGGGACTACTCATGAAGCCAGGTCTTCAGCTTCTTGTGGAGTTCAAGAAGTGAGCAGGGAAATCCAGAGAGAAAATTACTCTTTAAAGAATTTACCTTCCCCTACAACGCTCATCTGGCATGACGTCATGTTCCCATTTCATCATTGCACAGGTATTCGTCAATCCTGCCTCCATTCAGAATCATCAGTCTCACTATCGCAGTCACTTCTAACCACACACATTGCGGTAGTTAACAATGCTACAGCTATTTGAATTGTATTGTAATCAATCAATCAATCCATATTTTTAAAGCGCGCTAATCACTGGGGTATCCAGGCGCTGTGTGGGGGGAGCTGTTCAGGTCTTGAGGCTGCCCCTGAATTCGGCGAGGGAGGAGGAGGAAGTGGTTTGGTGGTGGATGGGGAGGTCGTTCCAGGCCTTGCCAACGAGGTGGGTGGGAGAAGGAGCGTTCTCCTGCTCGAGTACGATGGATTCGGGGTACGGTGGCGAGGGCCAGGGAGTCAGATGCCTGATGGGGTGGTGGAGGGTCAGGCGGTTGTTTGTGGAGGAGGTTGCTGTGTTCAGGAAGGTTGGTGTTGAGAGTGGTGTTCCAGTCTGTGCCAGTGATGCAGATCCAGTTACGGCTGGCTGGTCTTGCGGTGGTGCATTTGCCTTGGACCGGGACACGGATGCTCAGGGCTTTAAGTGGGATGAAGAAAAGAGGCGTGGGCAATGTAATTAGGGACGTGGCTTAAAACACGTAAGCTAGAAATCTGTGCTTAGCATAGTGTGCCGGCCGACTTGTATTTTGCTGTTTCTGTCATTGCATCTAGATATATGATACTACAAGTAACATCATACCTACAACAAGTCAGTACTATTGGCTTTGTCAGTGGCTGCTAGTTGCATAAGATAAATAAGCAGCAACTATGGTGTGTATAGAATATTGAAAACACTTCCACTTAAAGCCCTGGTGGTGACACCACGACAATGTTGCTGCTCCTGAGTCTCAAAAAGAGAAGGGAAATCCAGAGAGAAAATGACTCTCTTTAAAGGATTTACCTTCCCCTACAACGCTCACCTGGCATGACGTCATGCTGTAACTTCTCCACTAGTGAGAAGCGAGCAGTGTGAGCAGCGCACATTGATGTGCCTGCTGTCACGGCAATCTGGAAAAAACAGACCGCCTGTGCCAGGGCACAAAACAGAGCCCGATAGGGTTATTTACATGTGAACATGTGAGCACACATGTTGTGCGCTGCCTAGTATCGGCACACAGTTTGCCTGTCGAAGAAGTGACTCTGTAAGGATTGGCTAGGAACTGGCGTAGTATAATATGAGTGAACATTCAAAGTGTAGGTCTGTAGTCCCTATTGGAAAATCTGTGGTATTTTCACTGTGTTAAACATATAGGCGAAATATGCCCTAAACTATAGTTTAGTTTTGCTCCACTTAGGCCTACATGGTTCAGCAAGGAACCAAACTGGGGTAAAGTATGCACCTCGAGTTTGAATCTACAGTCCCCAATAGGTCACATCCACCTCCTATGAGACTTCAGGATTTGTTATATTTCTTTGGATCAGTTCATAATCAGATTTCAGGCCTTTGTCGCGTTTACAGGGCTAAGTAAATTCCTCTGTTCTCCAGCAGATGGATCAACGGCCTCTTCACACAAAAGCGCAAATAACAAAGATTATCTACATCTGATAATTAGCCTGTCAAACTTCACCTGGGCTGGGAATTCAGGCCCATTGGACTAAGGAGGGAGCCAAGACCTCTCACCTTCGAAGTTTTGGTTGTAAGGGATCACGCAGTGATGTCAGCTAGAAGCAGAGCTGAGGCCCTCAGAAAAGCTCTTAACAGAGAAAACTCAGTTACCATGTTGTAGTGTCCAAGAATGCTGTACAGTAGGATTGGGACAGGGGTGGAGGGATGATATGGCATCCTTACGCTGGCCAAGCGTGCCAGGCCCCTAGCATTTTTCAGCCTACTTCAGTTCAGTTCAGTAAATCTTTATTTCGCTGATTAAAAATCAACATAAAAAGTACAAAATACAAATACAATATACAGTGTACAGTATATTTACATTAGATCTGAGCCAACGGACATTAAAAACAGGTTAAAAACGAAACTTTAAAAAGACACTTTGCAAAGGGCACGTTACATTATTAAATTATCATTATTCAGTCACGGGTATTCCTCAATCTTACCGACAATCTCAAGAAATTTACAATCGAGCACAAAGTGCGGGTGTCCACGGCCATTTGTAAGAAATTCAGGGCACTCTTGGCTTCAAGTATTTTAGCCTCCTTTAGGATATGAACAAGAAATTTGCGACCGGGGGATTTGATAAAAAGAACACAGAAGTACAAATTGAAGGGTGTCCTGCGGAGACCTATTGTCGCAGCCGCAGGCACCCTTCTGCTCAACCGTTACTGTAAAACCTGGAGGATAAGCTAAAATGTGGTGTAACAGGTTGAGTCTAAAACGGCACATTAAAAATCTGTCCTGGTGATTATGCATTAGATATAAATAGGGCTCCATTCCTGCTCCATTGCTCACTCGGTGGTGTGCTATAACTGATTTCTTTAAGGAGTCAGTGCTTGCTCTTTGTGCTTCAAATTTATCCAGTAGCTCTCTTAATCTGGTTTCTACATGTGGGGATAATGGAGGTAGGATCACTGAAAAGAGATAGGTGGTCGATTGAATCCGATGTCTCTTTTATGTACCTCAGCCATGGGATACGTAGGTGGTTGTCCATTTGCAAGCAGTCCCGAGCTATTTGCCTGCTTAGTTCCGCTGCGGGATTCACCCATAACCTAAGCCATAGCATAATGGGTCTCACCTTTACCCAGTCGGTGATATAAGGTAACCCCAGTTCTGTGTGTGTTATACCTGCTGGGGTACCCTGTGGTAGCTTCAATATCCTCCTAAAAAATGTATCTTCCTCCAGTTGCAGGGACCTTACATCTCTAAATCCCCAAACCTCCACTCCGTAAATGGCTTTTGCAGTACTAACCCCCGCATACAGATTCATCACCTGTTCCGGCGACCACCTCCCCAGTCTACGAGCAAAGTTATGAATAGCCCCATTTGCCGATACCAGCTTTCTGCATCTATCCTCCATTAACAGATCAAAATTTGTATCCCCGTCAAACAGTAGACCCAGATAAGAAAAAGAGCTCACTGTTTCCAATTTGTGCGACCCTATCTTAAAAGCAAATTTCCTGCTTGGTTTCTTGCCAGCTATCATGACATACGATTTGCTCAAATTTACAGACAAATCTAATTCGCCCATAAACTCCACAAATCCATTGACCAATTTTTGTAGGCTCACGGCCGTCCTGGCAAGCAGGACGGCATCGACAGCATACAGTAGAACCGGTATGTGACGATTTCCAGCTTTGGGACAATCCATATTTAAGGCAACCAACCTTCTCTCCAAATCATTAATGTAGAGAGAGAACAAAAATGGGGCAAGGATACACCCCTGCTTCACTCCGCTCCGTGCACCCCCCCCCCCCTCCCCCCCCGTTGTGCAGCGGACCCTGGCAGTGGTGTTCCAGTGCAATGCTTTTAAGATGTCAATGAGTCCAGGCTCAATTCCCAGGTTGGTCATCAGATCCCAAAGTTTGCTCCTGTTAACATTATCGAAGGCTGCCGCCAGGTCCATGAAGCCCACGAATAGTGTGCCTTTACCAGCCTTTGTGTATTTAGTTATTAATAGGTACAAATTCAAGCATTGGTCACTGGTAGACTTGCCTGGCCTAAAGCCGTATTGAGTGTCTGCTATAATGTTATGTTCTTCTGTCCATGACATCAAGCGACTCAAAATTGCCCTGCCCAATAGTTTGACCGATACGTCTATCAACGATATTGGTCTGTAGCACTGTGGATTGTCCCTACTTAAAAACCTACAGTTTAGAAGACCATAAATCTGGGAGTGTTAACAGCGATAGAATGTTAATCTGGAAGGAGAATTTGCCTTATGCATTGCAAGGGTGGACTAAGGACTTTGACTAAGCTGACCCCCATGACTAGGATGGGTCTCTCCAGGACGAGTGGCTGTAGGCTTGTTTTGCCCCTAATGACCATTTGGGGGAAAGGACCTGGACTCCACAGCCACCTTGGTGCCTTTCAAGATGCAAAGAGGCCCTGGGGCATGCAGAGGGCAGCAAGGAGGGTGTTTCGCTGGCTGGTTGCGTAAGATTCTGCCACCCGCAGGAGAGGAGCACCAGGAGCCAGATAGAGGACAAGGCTGGCATAAAGAACCAGAAAATCTACTCCCTACTAAATGCATGCAGCCCTTTAGAGGCCAGAAGGCCTTACGAAAATGTTTCTGGTGGCTAGGCCTGGCCTCCATGAGGAAAACAAGTCAAAGATAAAAAATCAGCCCAACGAAGCCAGAAACAAGCAGTTTTGAAGAGGTGCCATTTTGAAATCAAAAACAAAGAAAAAAGTGTGTGCAGTGCCCTGCTGTATTTTGAACAATTTCCCTGAGGGAAGACCAAGCTCCTGGTGCTAGGCACATTGATGTATTTACCTTCTTATGATAAGGATGGGAGTTTAACCCCCCACCACCTCCCCATCCAGCCCCCATGACACAGGTTTACTCTCAAAGGCCACCATCTCCCTGAGGGTGCGCACAGCATGATTGGGTGCCCAGGACCCCGTCCCTGAGACCTAGATGTAGGCAAGAAAGGTAGAGCGTCATCGTGCCCTACAACTGCCCTCGAAATAGCCTTAACCCGACTAAAACCATCTTCAAAACCATAAAAGACTTAATGGCAAAGAGAGTTCCCCCACAGTTGGACAGTTCCACCGCCCACTGTGAAGCCCTAGCCACCTTCTTTTTGGATAAAGTCAGGAAAATCTATCTGGCGTTTCCAAGCACACTGTCTCCCGTGATTCCCTGGGGCGGCTCTAGCAGCTGTCCATCGCTGCACTCCCTCCCTACCATCTCTAATGAGGAGTTCGCAAAATGGGCCCTGCGAGTCAAGTCTGGATCGCCTGCAGACCCGGTAAGATCTGCTCTTTTCAGGGACGTTGCTTTTCAGGGTCGCACAGCAGTGTGCTCCCTGATTAACCTCTCCCTCACCTCTGGCCTGGTTCCTGCCAAATGGAAGCAAGCGGTGGTTTCCCCGATCCTAAAAAAACCATCTTTGGATCCATCGAGACCGGACAGCTACCGCCCTATATCTTTGCTCCCTTGGCCGGCCAAGGTTATGGAGGCCCATGTATATCGGGCCCTCACGGAGCATATGACCCTCGTGAACGTCCTGGATCCCACGCAGAATGGGTTTCGCGCTGGCCACAGCACCGAGACGGCCCTTCTGGCAATGGTTGAGCATTTGCGAAGTGTGCTCGATGCAGGTCAAACGGCAGCGCTTATTTTACTAGACCTGAGCGCTGCCTTTGACACTGTCTCCCATCGCATCTTGTTACACCGCCTGCAGGACATTGGCATTTGTGGTTCAGCTCTGCAGTGGTTCCGCTCCTTCCTCAGTGATCGCTCCTTCTGCGTTGCCACCCCTCCTTTTCAGTCCAAGTACCATCCTTTGGACCTGGGGGTCCCTCAGGGCTCCTCGCTGAGTCCCACGCTTTTTAATCTGTACGTGCAGCCGCTGGCTGAGGTCGTCAGGCAATGGGGCCTCACCATGGTCTCCTATGCTGACGACACTCAGTTGGCGGTTACGATCAGCGGGGATGCCAAGCGGGATGCCCTCAGGTTCCGAAGTGGACTGAGAGAGGTGGCCAGCTGGATGAATAACAACTGTCTCCAGCTGAACGCGTCAAAAACAGAGGTGATGATCGTTGGAAGGGAAGCGGACCACTGGGGGGACGACTGGTGGCCTCCAGAGCTGGGAGTAGTGCCGGCCCCTGTCCTGGAACTCAGGAATCTCGGAGTATGGCTTGACCACACGCTTAGCTTTGTGACTCATACAAAGAGAGTGGCGGCCTGCTGTTTTGGAGTACTACGCGGGCTAAGACCCCTGCTGCGATTTTTCGATGCTCCTACAAGACAGCTGGTCATCCAAGCAATGATCATCTCGCGGTTGGATTACGCCAGTTCTCTCCTATTAGGAGCGAACCAAGCCGAGATTCTTCGTTTACAACGAGTCCAGAATGCGGCGGCTAGGGCGGTGGTTGGTCTGCCTCGAACCTGCCCTACCTCTAACACCCTGCGGTCCTTGCACTGGCTCCCGATATGCAAGCGTATTCAATTCAAGGCTCTCTGCCTGGTTTTTAAAATTCTGAGAGAGTTGGCACCCGGAATACTCAATACACTGATCTCTCCCTACGTTCCTACCCGCTCACTACGATCCCTTGGACAGTCCTTGGTGGTCGTCCCTCGTTTCAGACTTAGCCGGATGGGGGGTCGCTCCTTCCGCGTGAAAGCCGCTACCCTCTGGAATGCGCTCCCCTTGGAAATCCGCCTTTCGAATGACTTAATGTCTTTTCGTAGGGCCCTGAAAACCTTCCTGTTTTAATTGTTTCTGGCTTTGATTGTTTGCTTTCTGCTACCGGACCTAGTGTTGTGTTGTGTTTACCTTTCCCTGCGCCAGGACGCTCCTTCGCTGGAGCAGCTGCGCGCATTAAAATGCAACTAACATAACATAACATAACATAACTCTGCTGCGTGGCCCCAAGCTCCCCGTGCCTGTGACTGGGGGATTGACGAGGCGTGGGATCCTGTCAGCTGGGTGGGAAGCCTGCAGGGCAACACAGAAGGGAACTCCCTGGGCTGCCCCTACCTGCGGCAGCACCAAGATGCCTCGTTGGGCACAGGCACAGGCACTGGTAAATAAAAAGAAAACAGGGACACTGAATGCAGCATGAAGCCTTAGTTGCTGAACAAAAGAGGGGATAATGCGTTCACCAGATATGCATGATCGGGAAGAGGAGCACCACATGATGTCCCACAAGATGTGAAAGCCCCAGAAATGGGCAGGGGCACCAATAACTTCTTTCAAGAGTGTTGTGGGGAGCCGCAGGAGGTGCAGCAGCTCCCCCTGTATTGCCCGTAAAATGTGCCCTCAGTCTCTCCGGGGTTATATGCATGCCTCCGGGACAGGTGTTCCCTTATTTCAAAGCTCATATGGAGCCTATACTTTTGCTCATGGGCTCGACAGGGCAGTGACCCCTTGTTGTTTGTTCTGTGGCTACATGTTGTGACCTATGGGGTGTAAAAGACTCTGACACAAATTTTGTTTTGAATCCAAAGGCTTTCTTAACAACACGGATGTTTATCATTATAATGAATGCTTATGACTGGTAATACTGTTACCATTAATTTAAATGGTGGTGTCTTATTGAAACATGATGCGGTTCATTTTATTATTGTGATGATATACTGACAAAGCCAGTAGGCCTGCTGTATATACTGGCATCCCTTATAATTTGTTACATTGACAAAGTATAGTCTATGGTTATTGCTATTAATATGGTGGCCGCATTACAAAGCCGGTAGGCCTGCCTTATTTAAAATGACATCCCTTTATATTGCAATGTCGTATCTGGTATAGGTGGGGTGTATTGCGATTATGCGGCTCAGGACCCACTGTGATGTGAAATGAGCGTGTCACCAGAGGTACTCCCGCTATCGGCACTGTTCCAGCTTCACTTCAGCTTCGGCCCCCCGCTTTCATTAGCGGTTGGCGGGGTAGGCTGTGACGGATTGCGGACTGTGGTGGAATGCATCGAATTGCAGTGGGCAGCAGTGTGTTGCGGCCGTGATTCCCTTGTGACTCCCGTGACTCCCTTGTGGCCTGGGGGGTGCGGTGGCAGTCAGACCACCCTTTCTCTTCACCCTTCGCCCTTACCTTCTGATCCCAGTTGCACCTGCAGGCGTAGCTACAGAGCTGTGAGCAGGGCGGAGGTGAGGGGAGCCGCGGACGAGCCGCTGACCAAGAGTTAAGTTGAGACTTGACTGAGAGTTGGAGGCGAGAGACTGCGGACACGCAGATACGCAGAGAAGTGGCGGATCCGAGACGTCCAGGGGGATAATGGTGAAGCAGTAAGTGGGAGCCAGCAAGCTGGGGTGAGGGTGAGTCGGGCTGAACTGCAGTGCTCCTCCCTTCGCGCCCCTCCCCCCGGCTCCACTCTATTTTTCCTGTGCCCAAAAACTGAACAAACTTTGAAACTTTCAAGCCCCAAACAAACCTCTAACTTCAAACCTCAACCCGCCTAGAACCGCTGCCGTACTTCCTTCACTACTCGCCTATTCATCTCAGTTGTCTCCATGCCGGAAAAAATTGCCGTTGGACTAAATACGATTGTCCACAGGAAGGCAGGGAGACAGAGGGGACCAAGGGGACCGAGCTTGTTGCTGAATTTGTTAACACTAACAGTCCTGATGGAGAAAGCGACAGTCCAACAAACCCAGCTGCACTGTTGCTTTGTAGACTTTAAAGCGGCCTTCAACCGTGTTCCCAGGGGTCTGTTATGGCAGAAATTAAAATCGTGGGGCATACTCCTGCCTCTTCTACATGCAATAGTACAACTCCATACGGAAACATGGATCAGACTCAAGCTGGTTGACTCAAGCTGGTTGAAGGCTCTCATGTTTCCAGGAAGATACAAACTGAAACTGGTGTTGGCCCAACTTCTTTTTAATTTGTTTATATCCGACATATCTCCAGTACTCAACAGTGTAAATTGCCATCCTCCTCAATTAGATGGAACCCGTCTCAGCAATTTGCTGTACGCCGATGACTTGGTGGTGTTAAGCCACACAAGAGTGGGTCTCCAGAGGTTATTGGACGAACTGCTTCCCTACGTGACATAAAATTGCTTAGAACTGAACTTGTCAAAAACCAAAACAATATCTTTTGGGAAGCAAAAGAGGTCAACAGAAAGGTGGTATTTCAATGACACAAAGCTAGAACCAACCTCCAGTTATAAGTATTTGGGCATCTTTTTCAACACCAGATGTACATTCATCAAGCATAAAGAAGCATTGAAAACCAAACCCTGTCGTTAGAAGTTGCTGCCGCAAAACTGTCAAAACAGCTACTTGGCCCGAGCCTAACTACTATGCTGAAAGTGATGAAGGCTAAGGTGATCAATTTTTTGACGTATGGGCACGAGATCACTAAGGGCACAACCAGTACATTAAAACTAAAAACTAAAATCTTTAAACAAGCTTTCCGGTTGTCAAGATCTGCCTCGCCAGCCCAAGTTAGACTTGAACTGGGACTACAAGATCACCACGGAGTAGAGGCCTGTACGTTTATAAAACTGTGTCATAGACTGCGCCGTGCTCGAGAGGGTTCCCTGGAGGCCCGACTATAGCAGGAAATACAGAAAAAACAGACCAGCCAAATGTATCGACAACTCCTGGATCGCAGTTTACAGTTATTAGGAGTAAAAGACCTTTGTGAAACAAATCCTACCCACCCGGTGTTAAAGATCGCCATTAAAAAGACTGTTAGACAGTGGTCCTTTCATTCAGACAGGGCAATACTGTCAAAAAGGGCTGTAATCTCCAATTTTAAACCAGGTGTTCAGCTGCCCTACCTATGAAGCGCATATGCACTTTATTGGAAACAAACGTTTTTAGCCCTGAGGATGGGTGACTGGCCCTTTCTGAAGAACCTTCCCGAATGGCACCGTCCAGGTAGCAGTATTGAATGCAGGTTGTGTGGCTATCACTCTGAAGTAATGGAACACATCGTCTGTGTATGCCCTGCATTGCTCATGGCCAGACGGTCATTATTGCGGGATCAATGGATCAGGTTTGGAGTTCGATCCTGCCGCCAGGCAATAATGGCTGCTCTAAATCCTAACAACACTAAGTTGAACATTGGGCTTACGAAATTTGTCCATAAAGCATTAAAATTACTGGAAGCTACAACTACAACCAAACACTCCTCATCCTAGCATGGCGGCCGAGTTAAAAAGCTCAACAATCGAATTAAAGACTATAATATCAGAAAACAAGAGTGAGGCCTCTCAGCAGAACATTATTAGCTCATAATAATCTCCCTAATTTTTAGTAATTTAAAACACCCCCCCACCCCGTTTTTAATACTTATCATTGTCATTTTTATTGTACAAACTAGTCGTGTTTTAAATTGTAAATGTTTTTTTGTTTTTTTTAGACCAATCAATAAAGTTACTCATTACAGAGGTACTCCCATCTACCTGAATGTGTATATTTGTAATTTAATGCGTATAATTTAGTAGTGCGAGAGTGTAATAAAAGTACTTTTCCTTTTAAAACGAAAATGATCTGAGTTGCAAAAATATACAGTGTTGTTGTGGTGAGCTAGCGAATTAGGATTGCAAGCCCACACCAGTTCCCCAGTGTAGGCCTTCGACTGCTATGCTTCGTTACCTTTAGAGAGTTCGTTGTTACAGTGGGGTACTTGGTTCCCAACAAGGAGGCAATTGTGGACCAAATACTTGTTAACCACCTACATGCTTTGCAAATAATAACCAGGGCCACTGGATTATGTGGCAGATGTGGTAAGTCTATAATTATGCAAAAAATGCTGCAGCCTCACAATCACATAATTCCAGTGGCCCTGATAACCCAGTGTCTTACAGAACAGACATGTGCTAATAGGTTTTTTGCGCTGGTCTGGATACTACAGACTACCTGGGAGGGCAGTTGGTGCTAGTGTTGCGCTTCGTCGACATGAATGTATGCATTCCACAGGATGTTCTGGTGATGTGTAGGCCTCCCTCATGGATATGCTCATTGATGGGTCACGCCTTTTCAGTAAGAAGACAGAGTCTTTTATAAGTGTTTTGAGAAACCCGTGTCAAACAGTTGTACACCAGTTCAATTAGTTCAGATGGCTGGCGTATATTCAGCGACAGTCTCCCCAACCAGTACAGTACTCACCACAGTCCTTTTGATGTATTGATATGGGTTTGACAGATTAGATTGCATATGGGCCAGCAGGGAAATCAATCCTCCTGTCACGGCTGTTACACTGCTGCTCAGGAGCACTTTAAGTTTGCTGTACTCCCCCTTTGGCCTCACCAGTTCCCTGCGGTTGCACATAAAAGTGATGGTTGTGACTGCTGCAAAAAATTTGAACATACCAGTATTCCCGTAACTTAACAATTTGCTGCTGAAGGCAAAATCAGTTGTAGATCACCTCCAGATGATGGCAAACCTCCTGACGACAAACCTCCTGACATCATTGGGGATCACTATCAATGAGCCAAAGTCGCACTGGACTCCTTCGCACAGGCTTCCATTCATTGAAGCTGTCTTAGCACAATGGAGTTCTGTTCCATCTTTCCGCTGCAACAAGTCCAGGACATTCAGGCTATGATTCCCATGTTTTCATGGTGAGAACAGCTCTAGCTCGAAGGATTCTTGGCCTCTTAGCCACCTGCATTTTACTTATTAGCAACACTATGTTACATAGGGGAGCTCTGCAAGGAAATCTGAAGTTCCAGTGGGCCAATATTGAGGAAATCTGTCAGATGTCATCCATATCTCGGAGGAGGACCTATACCAGATGAAGTGTTGGCAGTTCATTGAAATTCATCCTGCAGCAGGCTGCTATCCCTTCACCGCGAGCTCGAGCTGACGGTGGTGACGGCTGCGTCCCTACTGGGCTGGTGCGGCCATGGCCATCTGGAGTAGGTAGACACCAGAGGACTCTGGTCTCTGTTGAAAACCCTGCTACATGTGGGCTCTGAAAGCCTTCCTACCATCCATCGAAGGGTGGCTGGTACTGGTTCTCATGGACATCACTGCCACGTGATATTACAACAAGCTGGGCAGAGTGGGGTCCTGTGCCAGGAAGCTCTGCGCCTTAGGGGTTGGTTGGTGCATTTTGCTTATCACGAACCACCTGCAGGTTCTCTGAATGCTAGGACGAATGATCTGAGCAGACGGCATCTGGCAGATCATGAATATTATCTACATCATGAGTTGGGGCAGGACATCTTCCAATAGTATAAAGTTCCCTGCCTAAATATTTTCACCGCCGTCAAAAATGTTCAATATATAAAGTTTTGCTCTTTGGAGTTTTCTTAAATACACTCATTAAAAGATGAAGTTCAGCTGAAATGGAACATATGACTCCTGTGGGCCTTCCTGCCCAAGGTTCTAAAAAAGATAAAGAATTACTGGGCCAAAGTCCCTAATGGCTCCGGATTGAGCTAGGATAGTGTGGTACATGTGGCTTCTGGGCGTGAGCCTCTATCCTCCGATCAGGTTATCACTTTGCGCATATCTTCTGTCACAGCAACAGGTCATGGTCCTCCACCTTAATCTGTGCAATCTACTCCTGCATGTGTGGCGATTAATCAACAAAAATGACTGCATTTCATCTGCTGCCTAAATTGGTTCATGTCATCCTTGACTCAAGGCATCCTCCCATAAAATACATTTATGTTGGTGCTCAGACAAATTTGTATCCTGATGTGGCACTCATAAGACTGATTTCTTACAAGCACAGCTGTCGGATGTTCTTTTGTTTCTCCGGCCCAGCCAGACCTTACAGTGGGCACCATTCAAGATTTTCAGCCACTTTCCGTTTACTGAACCAACTGTCCTCCTTGCGTAAATCACCTGTTGTGATGCAAATTATTAAAAGTTTGACACCCATGTTGTCTCCCAAGCCGTTTGTGATGCCACAGTAGGATCTTAACTTGGTCTTGACATTTCTCATGTGTGTGCCCTTTGAGCTAATGCTTAGTTGCTTGCTTTGTCTCCTGGGCTTGAAGACCTCCTTTCTCATCGCACTTAAGTCAGTAAGTCGCGTGAGTGCACTTCATGCACTTTCAGTGCAACCACTTTACACCCTCTTTTTCTGGTACAAGTTAGTGCTGAGGTCTTGAGCTGCATTTTTGCCAAAAGTCTTGATTCCTTTTCATGTTGTACAGTCCATCTCAATGCCAGTGTTTCGTACTCCCCATTACCCCTTGAAAGAGGAGGAGAGGGTTCATTGGCTGGTCTCCAAAAGAGCTTATAACATTTACATTAATTATATCAAGGAACACCATGTGGTTTCTTTCTGTGGGGTTGTCTGGGCGAAAAAAGGGAAGGCTGTGGAGCAGACTACTCTGGCGAGGTAGATAGTCCTCTGCATTAGGATCTGCTACATACTGACCAAGAAGTAGCCCCCGGAAAACCAATTTTCCTAGGCTAAGTCTGCTACCGGTGTATTGGCTGGTGGAATGCCTTTCTTTGACATCTGCTAGGCTGTGACGGACATCATTGTACATATTCATGAAGCACTATTGTCTGGACATCCAGGTCTGGCAGAAAAGGTGCTTTACTCGCTCAGTCCTGAAGGGCTATTTGACCACAGATTCCTCACTGCTCTCCCTCCTCCGTGCTCTGTGGAGTGGCCTCTTTTTAACATGCAAAAAGTTAGTTTAGTATTCAGCACACTGGCACCAACATTTGTGCACGCTTTGTCTCTGTTGCATTCAAAAGGGAAACCAGAATAAACTGATGTCAGTTTGCAAGGGTGGCGCTTACATGCTGCATCGTTTTGTCACTTCTGGGGCAGTACAGAGCCAATGCACAGCTTCATGGTACCACCAGCGGCACACATACGCACTACTGAAGAAAAGTTTCCAGATCCAGTCTGGTGCCTGGGCAGTATTATAAGGTGTGGAGTCTGAAGTTAAAGTATTCACCAGAAAGATTGTTTCCAAAGTTAAGTGTAGAAAATTGGGTTGCTGGTTTGGGGAAGAGGGGGTGGTGGGCTGAAACTCTACTCCAACAGCAGCGACTATTTGTGTCAGGGTAAAACACTAGGAAACCCCAAATGAACCTGTACTTAACTTTCTGTAAACCTGGCACAAAATCAGTCAGGCTTAATTTAGAGGCAATGTGTAAAGTATTTATGCAGCTCTTCAAATAGTGATAAAGTAAAAACACAACACAAGAACAACCCCTCACCAAATTTGAAAAATTGATTAAAATGTAAGAAATTATTTGAGACCAACAGAACGAAAATCCAATCAGCAGGACCCGAGATATGCAGTTTCAAAGTTTTAGGTAAAAATAGTGCCTAGAAGCACAAAGCACCAACTGTGGTTACCTGTTCACGCCAGACTGGGACAAAGTCACAAGTTCAGGGGGACCACAATGGAACGTGGGCTGGGTAGTGACCAAGTTATGCCCTGTAAACAAAAATATTTATAATCCTGGTTTGCGGCATGTTGTCAGATTCTGCGTTGAGGATGTGTCGCACAGTAGCGGTTCCAAGGAGCTGCAGGGCTTGCGATGAGAAGTCCAGCGTCGAAGATGCATCGTGCTCCAGCAGTTCTGAAGAGCTGCAGGACTGCGATGCGTAGTCTTGCGTCAACGTCAAGTAGGGCATCGATGAAGGGCTTGCAATGTGTCGGCCTGCATTCAGGATGCGTCGAGCAGTGGCAATTCCCGTGAGCCTGCGAACTGTGATGAGAGGTCCGGCATCTAGGATGCTTCACACTGTTGCGGTTCCAGTGCAGCTGCGAGGCGATGTACTGCATCAGTTCTGCTTCACAAGACCACTACTTGGCTGGCAGAGCACTTTCAGGCCCACTTCCATGGGTCCAGGACTGGTCTTGCACCACTTGCGTAGTAGGACTCTCAGCAGACAGAGCCCTGGTGCTGGGTACAATGTGGGTGAGCCTTTTCTGTTACTGAGGTTCTGGTCAGGAGACTACCCAATTAGCACTTGGAGTCACTCTGATGGTCCTGGGTTCAAGATGCAGGTCCAGTCCTCACACTCCGGCAGCAGACAGCAGGGAAACAGATTAGCAGTCCTTCTTGCAGAGCAGCACAGCAGTCCTTTGGGCTCATCCACAGATCCAGCGGTGTACTGAAGAGTTGGGTCTGAGGATCCATTATTTGTACCTGTTGCCCACATTGAAGTAAGAGAAGTGTCTAGAGAGTTCCCATTGAAGCACTTGAAGTTTCCTGCCTCCCCATCCCTGGCTCCAAGCTGAGTGCATGAATAATGCAAGCCCTTTGTGTGAAAGCAGGAAACAGCCTACACAGTTGCAAGTGGGGCAGTTGATGGCCCATACAGGTACATCTAATCCCTCAATTGTGTGGCTGTCTGGGAGGAATAAACAAAGTTTATCTGCCAACTGCACCCAGTCATGTGACCCAGGAATAGGCTGCAGGCACCAAACAGGAAACTGTCAGCTTTCTAAAAGTAGCATTTTCAAAATTATAACTTCAAATCCGACGCTACCATTAAAGAGGTTTTTTAATGACAATTCCTCAGACACCAAACATTCCTTTTCTGTTCCCAAATGATAGTTGCTGCTTATTAAATGTATTAAGGGAACCCAATCATCCTATGGGGGAACTAGGCCTCACAGTATTGAAAAACGAATTTAGGAGTTTTCCCCAAACACCCTGCCCTATGGGCTGTTTAGGACGTACCCCAGGGGAGACTTATATGTATTAAAAAGGAAGGTTTAGGCCCAGCAAAATGTTATTTTGCTAGGTCGCTATAACAGTTTAAATCTGCACACACACAGGGTGCAATGGCATGCCTAAGATGTCTAAAAGGATACATAATTGAGTGGCATAATCAGTTGCCCTGGGTACATGTAGTACAACTTTGCTAGGTAAATACAAGTCAATTAAATGTGTCAACATAGTGTAAGCCAATTTAACCATGTTTAAAGGCGAGAGCACACGCACTTTATTAATGGTTAACAATGGTAAAGTGTGTAGAGTCCCAAAAGCCAACAAAAATGGGTTTCGAAAACAGGAGGGTGAAGGCAAAATGTTCAGGGATGATCCTGCAGAAAGAGCCAAGCCCAACTGTAAGTAACTTGATCCTTGGTTTGAAAGAAATATTGGGGTCGAGGCTGCTTGGTAGCGGATTCAGTTTATTGGAGCAGTCCTGAAGCCGTCCTGACTCTTGTCTTTCATATTCTCAGTCTCTTTTTCAAAAAGACTGCGGCTGTGTTTGAACAACACACATAGCTCACCTTAGGCCACATTCTAAGTTCCAAAGAATATTGGGTTTCCTGCTGTCTAGCATTAACGAAGTGCCATTTGCAGCAAGCTTCAGAATGAGTAAAAATTCGAGTTGGTTGCTTCTCCAATGTGAGCAGGCATGGATACACAAACTCAGAAATAAAGATGAGCCTGCGATTATTTAGGTGACTTTCCTGTATATCTGGCTCTAATTTTTGCAGCTGTTGCAAGGGCAATCATCCAGCATTTTCCTGGCTCAGTTGTTGATGAGTAATCTAAAATGTGGAAGACCACAGGATATACATTGACCAGAGTGCGGACTTGCCAATAAAACAGGTGTATGCTACTATCGTAATGTTTTTTTACAATATGCCTGCCTGTCTTGTATGAGAAGGAATGATAGATACTCATGATCAAATGAGAGAGACTTTCACTTGGGTGATTGCAGAGTAATAATCCTCAGTGCCTGATCTCTGGTGAGAATTCCATTCCCGTCAGCTATACATGGATGTGAACCTCGCAGACCCGTATGAAAGCGTTAGGAGGGTAGCGGTGTCTGTGAGGACACATTCATATGTAAGGGATACTTCATTCTGTCTTGGAAGCAGGGCGCAGTGGCAGCTTGACGTCCTGTTTTCCCGATCAACAGATCCCCTGTTGTCGAGCTGTAGTATACCCCAAGGCCTTGTGTACTATTTCTTCCACTACTGCGCCTTCGACGTTTGAATCCTACTGAGCTGTCCAGGGTCTTAAAATTAGGGTTTGATCTGAACAAAGCCTGCTTCAGCTTCACCAAGAAACCATCCTGAGGCAGATGTTTTGGGGATGCCTCGGTCTCTTATTTCCTGTTAGGTTCAATCCTCCCAGGAATCAAAGAATGGCGAAAGGTCTCCAAATGTGTATGGTGATTGAGAATTATGCACTTGCTTTTTTTCGAATCCCCCCCCCGAAAGAATCTGGGTTCTATTAAATATATTCCAGAGCTTTTAAGTGTATAGAGGTTTAGGGTCCCTTGTAGAGTTGGGCAGTAGCTTGACAGATGTCACAAATGGGTATATATCACATCCGTCACGATTAGGGGCATCTCCTCCGTTGGAGCGTCACACCACTTAAATCCCCTCCCCCCCAAGCCCTCGAGAAGAAAATAAAAATAATTTATTATCATTATATTTTTCAGCCCCGTCCTGAACATAGTGTCAGGATGGGGGTGGGGCCGCTGTTGAGTGACATCAGCAGGGAGCAGGTTGAGCTGGCTAAAGAAGAGCCCAGGACGTCGTTCCATAAGTCTGTTTAATTTAACTAACCAATTTAATTAATTTAATTGATTGTTTACAACACGTAGGATTGTGTATAGCATTTTGTAGTCCTCGCAGGAAGTGATTGCTCTAGGTCACCTGTGAGGATTATAAGATCGTCGGCATATAATCCGATTTCCTTTTCCCATCCATTCCATTTGAAAGGACTAATGCTCTGACAAGCTCTTAATTTACATACAAGGGGTTCAATATATATATTGAAAAGAAGAGGGGAGAGGGGACAGCCCTATCTGGTTCTCCTACCTATTTTTATTGATCTTGTAAGACTACCATTGATGAAGAATTTAGCTGGTGGATTTTTATAAATAGCTTTTATTGTTGTTAAGAAGGTTTCCCCTAAATTGGGGCGTTGAATCATTTTAAATAGGAATGGCCAACTGACGCGATCGAATGCTTTGGCACCATTGATGGTCATTACTGCTAACGGAATCTTATATGTTTGCGCCATGTCTATTGCCCCAATTAAGCCATGTGTTAATTCACAGAGCTGCCTCCCTTTCATAAAACATTTCTGGTCTTGATGTATTAGTGGTCCTATTACCTTATCCAGGCATTTAGTTATGATCTGATTGTATAATTTGGGATCACTATTTAGGAGTGAAATAGGCCTGTAGGATTCACAGGATCTCAGATTTTTATTCGGTTTTAGTAAAATAGCTATGGTATCTTCTTCCCATGATACGGGGAGGTCTTGACCCTCTATGCTGGCTGAATTAAATAGCTGAAGAAGAAAAGGGGCGAGCTCTTCTCTTAAAATAACATAAATCTAATTTGGAATAGAATCAGGCCCAGCAGCTTTCCCTTTTTTAAAGTGCTAATAGTTTGAACGACCTCCTCCAAAGTTATGAAACTATTTCGCTTAATTTTTTCCTTGCCTTGAGGGGGAAGATTTAGCTTGGAGAGGAAGTCATCTATATATTCTTCATTTAATACCAACTGTTCTGTATAAAGATTTTGAAAAAATTGAACAAAGGCATCCTCGATCCCAGACTCATCACTAATGATGTTACCAGTGTTTAAGCATCGAAGATCCTTTAACCAATTTCTAGATTGATCAGCTTTGGTTTTCCACGCAAGGAGTTTGCCACACCCCTCCCCGTATTCGTGGTGAGATAATCTGCTGGCTTCCCATTTTCTTTTATTTATTACTTCTAGGTAATCTGCGAGCTTGTGTTTTGCTGCCGTTAAATTTCTTGTAATATTCAGATTCCCAGGAGCTTTTCCTAACTCTTCCTGATGTGTGTATGTCTGCTTCTAAATTTCAAATTTCCTCCCTCACTCTCTCAGATTGGGCAATTGAAAGAGTTGTTAAAATACCTCTTAAAAATGCTTTGTACGAGTCCCATACCACATGAAGGGAAGCTGAGTTGAGGTTGAATTATTATTTGGTTGCTATTTTAAATTTTTCAATTACTGTATTTTCTATAAGTAATGTACGATTTAAAGTCCATCTACGAGGGGACGGACTCTTGACCTAGCGATTTCTAGGACAACCGCGGAATGATCAGACATGTGTTCCGAGACATGGCTAACCTTAATGGTGTTTTTACATGTAGCAACATCAACCAGAAAAAAAAAAATTCTGGAACGATGACCACACTTCTTCTTATGAAAGGTGAAATTACCTCCGGTTGTCCTTGTCTTATAACTCGACTCTCTCCAAATATCTAACAACCTTATATCTGACATTAACTGCCTCAAGGCTGCTCTCATGTTTTGTGTTTTTACCACTTCTCTATTTGAGCTTGAATCTCAACTGGGATCCAAAAACAAATTAAAATCCCCCCCAATCATAATAGGGTCATTTATATTATTCTAATTGGAGGAGTAGGGTATATAGTGAAGCCGGGTCATCCAAGTTTGGTCCGTAGTATCCCACATAAGTCAGCCAGGAACCATTAATTTTGGCATTGGCGACTGCCAACCTACCTAAAGGGTCGACGGTGCAATCCCCAAGCATAGCTTGGGCAGTTTTTTTAAACAAAAGAGCAACCCCTTTTATTGTGCATGTTTGCGTTGTACAAATACAGTGTTCTGTCCATTTTGGATTTTTTTAAATCAATGTCCATTCCTCTTTGAGTAACTGCGATTCTTGTATAAAGAACACTTTGCTATTCGAGAATCTTAAGTATTCTAAGATTTTCTTTCTTCTAGGGGGAACCCTAAGACCATCTGCGTTCCATGACATTATTTTCATGCTTTTTTCCTTTCCTGTCCTACCTACGTCTATCATAGGAGACATAAGTATTCAGAAAATATATTCTATATAAGCTGCTTACATTTGGAAAAGTCACGGGCTTATCCGGGCCAAATTGAAGTGTTTGACTGTTTATAAATGAGGACAATTATTTTTTTATTTTTTCCCACATGCTCCCCCACCCTTTGTGATTTTCTTTTTTAATTTTTGCATTTTATTTGTGCCCCAACTCCCCCCACCCTTCCTTTCTGACCCCACACCCTGGGGAACCCTCCCTTAATGCTAGAGGTATACCTAAAATACCTCTAAATTCGGGTTCTGTCTCTATACAGGCATGATTTTAACGTTTCTCATTTGGATGTACTCTTTCCTCTTGAGGCCCATCTTATCTCCAGTCAGTGGTGAAACCTTATGTTCTGTCTAAGAATTTAAGATTGGCTGAAGCAAAACGGGCCGTTATCCCTAAATTTAAAAGAGCCAGAATAGGAAGTAGTTCCTTTAGCCTTTACTTGCTTCCTGTGGTTATTCAGCAAGTTCCACCTGAAACTTTTTTCAGGAAAAAAAAATGAAAAACGTGGCTCTTCGGATCTGGTTGAAATCTATCCAGTAGGAAGGGCAACACTGTTTTCCTAAATCAGTTTTGTAGCACTGGGACACTTTCAAGAAGTAGCTATGTGCTTTATAAGTCTCATTATTATTATTTAGCCATCCCAGAGTGCAATATTCTGCCCACTCTCAAGATGGCATATCCCCTCTCTTGGTGTGTTGAGCTTGGTATCCCACCCTAGTGGCTACCTGAGGGCTACACGTTCACAGGCAAAATTTATATGGCAACTGTGTCCCCCTGTCTGTCCCCAACGCCAACCTGTCTACCAGAACAAAAGAGCAGCCCCTCTTTTGTGTGTTCACCTTTTGTCCTTCAAAAGCTGCTGCACCTTTGAAGCGCGCCTTTTGGGATCATACTCTGTTTGGTCTTCCTGCCAGGTAGATACCCTTCTTCAAACGCCAGGCCATTTGTGGTTCTCCTGAGAGTCGTTCACACCTCCCCTGTGGAGGGTAGAAGGCTGGCTCGTGTCCAGCAACTGTAAACATTTACTGTAAAACTTGGGCAACAGAGTGGCAGCTTTCTAAAGTCTCCACTGCAGATCTAGTGACTTAAATAATCTACTCTACCTAATTATAATGCTCTTGACCCATAAACTGGTTTCAAATTATGTGATCCTGGGCAAGTATTTTAATTCACGGAGACTCCATTTTCTTTTTTTATCATACATGAGAGTGCCTTCAAATACGCAAGTTTACCATGTCTGCTGTACAGAAAACTCTTGTTTGGTTTAATTGACTAAACTTTTTCTCCATATATAATACAAATCTAGCCACATAAATGATACATATGACTTGCCTCAGTATATCCACCACATTGTCATCAGTGCCGGGGAAGGAATGTTTCTCAACTCCTGTTTAAAAACTGTCACTTTTAATAAATACATAACTAAAGCATAAAGTAGCAGCACATGGTCATTTGCAATCAGCAGATTTTACATTTAAATGCCCATAGAGTTTGAGTTTCCCACTGACATGTGGTTTTAACCCGTTAAATGCGGCGGAATTGGGTGATTTATTGCGCGGGCTGGGCCGCGTCGGCCAATGGACGTACACAGCACTACCGAGGTGTTAAAAGTATATAGTGTACAAAACCTGGAAATCGAGTTTCTGCAAATATTTGTCATTTGCACATCACCAAGTAAAGTGTTCTGATTTGTTTTGCTCCTATGTGAATCTTTGTTTGCATCACACTTCTGAATTACAAAACAAAATTTATTTCATAATTCCTGATACATTTTAAAATAATTGTACTAGCACAGACAAGTAAATGCTAAAAACAGCTGGACCTGATAAAATCTCACTCTACAATGCGAGTGGATCTTTTGAGGCCTGGACTGGGGTATTTTCAAATTGATTCTGTCAGACCTGCACACCGTTGCGTTTGGGGTATTTGAGATAGACATGTTGGGTTATGTATGGCATATAAGGACAGTCTCATTTACACAAAAATATATGTTGCAGAGAGTGACTATAATATCTTAGGCTGGAGGGACCAAGCAGGTTTTGGGATGGTACTCAAGGCGTGGACAGATCATCCTATTTCTCTTGTTGAGGTTGCTGATGGTCAGATGTGTTCAATTGAAGGCTTGCTATATAATCTCAAAGCCATTTTTGAAGATATATTATGGGCAGTCAAAGGTTATGAGCACAACATAATACTGAAATCTGATGCTAACCCTGTAGTACACAAGGTAATTGAAGGTGCACTTGGACAACCTCACCAATAAGAAGGCCATTGAACCAGTTGATTCCTTGCAGTATAGTTTGACTATAGTAATATAGTAATAGCAAAAAAGAAGTCAGTAAATTAAGACATTTTGGTAGATTGTTTCCTATTGCCCAAAACCATGAGATGATAGCCCAAATAGTGAGGGGGCTGAGTTTTTCACCATCAACCTAAGGGCTACATATCACTAGGTTGAATGAGTTAAGAGTCCCGTTCTTTATCACCCCATTAGGGGACTTTTGCTTCTTACGTATACTGTTTGGACTAGCCTCAGCTGCGTCTGTTTTTCAGAAGTTGTTGAACCAAATACTTGGGAGGCAACTAATGTACTGGCATATCAAGAAGACATTCTTTTTTTACTGCCATGGCAATGGCACATTCTTGATAGAGTGCTAAGCATATTAGTGAGTAAGTAACCTATATTTGTAAAGCGTGAACATATCACCCCTTAAGGTTTCAAGGCGCTGGGAGCCATCGAGGAGATTAAGTGAGCTATTGCCCAGAGTCACATGGTGCTGAACTGAGCGGGCGCCGGGGATTGAACTGTGAGCCCCCCGCTCCGGAGTCAGCCACTTTGGCCGCTGCACCACACCTTTCCTGAAAAGCAAGGCATCACTGTTGAGAGGCAAAATAAAGGACACACCTTCACTAAAAGACGAAGACCAAATAAGATCATTTTTTGGTCTTTGTGAATGTTATTCAAGGTGTGTTGTAAATTTTACTCTTCAGATGGAACACTTGAGAAAAATTCTGAGGAGTGGTGTGAAGTACTCTAGGGGGGAAGAAGAAGCAGAAGCATGTGACTTGTTGAAAATATGGATCACAGATCGTCCTCCCCTTCACGACTTAAATCAGTAGTAACAGTTGTTGCTAGTGGAGTTGGGCTTAGGGCTGTACGAAGCCAACTACTGGATGGTAAAGAGAACACAGTAGCTTTTGCTTTAAGAAGTGTCTCTTGCATTATAAATAATTATAGCATGATAGAGAGGCATTGACCTGTGCTTGGGCAACCAATCACTTTTTTACCTATCTGTGGGATAAAGAGTTCTCGCTGGTCACTGAATATAAAGTTTTGATGTACTTATTAACTGATGGCAACTTCAATGAGACCAGTTCCAGATTGCTTTGATTACTATCTAAAATGGGTGGTGAGTTTAATTTCAGAGTGAAACGCAATCCCAGGAGGAAATAATTCTAGAGCAGATTTTCTTTCACTCTGTCCAAAAACCAAAGTTCCTAATGAGGTAGAATGTGTTGTAGGCTTGGTTGATGGTGAAATGTTTGCAGAAGATCTAGTTTCTCAACAAGAGTGGGAGGAAATGGCCAGTAGAGATAAGTTCTTTGCTTAAAATATTGTTGAACAAGGCTGGCCAAAAATCAGTGCACTAGGTAGTGAATTCAAGTTGTTTCATAAAGTTAAACATGAGTTAACCATTTAAGGGCAAATTGATTTTGCGTGGAAAGCTACAAATTGCACTGACAAACCTGAGAAGCCGGGTGGTGGTTTTAAAAAGAAGTTGCAGTTGTAATACTGGTGGCTAGGAAAGGATGCTGAGGTGGAGACATTCATTAGTTGGGGCGTCAAGGGGTCGGGTGTTTGAAGGCAGACAAACCCCTTTGTACCCATATTACGCCTTTGTCCCTTGCTGAGTTTTGAGTGTCACTGTGGGAAGACTTGGGGATGGATTGTATGTGCCCCATACATGCTCTTAAAGAGAGTATGAAGTGTGCTCTGGTTGCGGAAGATTACCACTCCAAGTGGGTTTGTCACAAATTGCATAGAGAACCCACTACCAAAATGGAAATTGATATTCTTCTAGAGTTCTTCCATAGGGTAGGTATTCCAAGTTATGGATCATTGTGTACAGCAGGTCTTCACAAACATTTTAGAGCCATAACCCAATTTTGAGAACAACTAGCTCTTGCGACCCACGCAGCTAATGGACATGAGGAAGGTGATTTTTTTAAATGTAACTTAAGCATTGTATGGTTCCGCACTGTCATTTAAAGATAACATGTTTTCCATTGAAATTACCACTACGTTTGCTCAAGCATCCAGTTTTACTGATAAAACTATATTGCACACAAATGATGATGTGTGGAATAATTATCATTTGTGCATCACTAAGTAAAGTGTCTTCATTTGTTTTGATTCTATTAAAATCTTCGTTTCCATCACAATTCAGAAGTACAAAAGTGTCCTTTTATGTGTGTTGTCCTAACTGCTGAACGTCTACAGTTCATTTACAAGTATTTACATTTTGATGTGTCACAAACAAATTACATCCTACAGCATTTTCTTACACACTCCGTGCCCTCAGCAAGATTATCACATAACACAGTTCACTTTACTTTTCTTTCTCTGACTGCAAAGTGAGAGGAATGTGTAAACACCACTCCCCATGTCCTTGGAGCGCAGCAAATGTTACAAGATAAATACAGAATTTAAAGGCATCTCTATTTATTGCTTTGACGTTCTCGACCAACCAAAAATTGGCTTGTGAGCCACTAGTGGGTCACAACCCACAGTTTGGGAAACACTGATGTACACTTCAAATCTCAGATGATGGAGTAATTTCTCCCTGCATTGGGTGTTAAACATTTAACGGTGGTGCTCTACATTTCTTAAGGTAATTTCTTGGTGGAGAGGAAAAACAGCATTATATTTTGAATGCATCTCACCACTCTACTCACACACTACACCCTCACTACAACATCCACACTTCACAGACCGCAGCTCAAAAGACCTCTGGCAAAGAGTCCCCGTGTGGGGCCCGTTGGGCATTGCAGCGCCGACCCAACAAGGAGCTGCCCAATGATGAAGAATGACACCCCTCGGGGTGTGTGAGGGCCCTTGCTCCTGAAGGATCAGATCCCCTGGACTTGATCCATTCAGGACCCCACCGACCTATCACCTATAGGAACTGCACACCTTTTTGTTTCTCAGTCTTACCCAGGGGCGTGTGTGCTGGACCTTGATTAGCCCTTCGTCCCCCCTTTTGTTTTTGTACATTAAAATGAACATATATAGCGTGTATAGCCATCTAGCCAAAAATATTTTAAATAAACTGGTGTTCAGTCTCAAGACACCACCTAGATGGAGTTGGAGGGAACATGCTCAAACAAAGCATCATCTTTGGGGTCTGGGGTTTTGAGCTCTGGTGATGGAACAGTGAATACTTGGGTTCCAACACATATGTTCTTAATGATGGCTTTTTATGGAAGTCGTACATCACATTCTAATTATGCACGTTTAAAATGGCTATTGGTGTTCACAACCGTACGTACACTTGTCAGTTTGTGCATTAAAGTTGCAGAACAGTCTAACAACAGTAATTGTATTTTCGCACAGACAGGAGGTTTGCAGGAAGCGATGAGGGGGTGGTCTCAGCTATGAGCTGGTCTGGTTCATTCTGATGGTATGGTGTTAGTCATTAAATCATTGTTTCTGTTAAAAAATAGTTTGAGATGTACTTCAAATTGTTGCGACCTAAATTATGAATGGCTATACCATGGTTAGGTCAGCAAAGGTGGCACATTATTAAATATCAGAAGCCGCTTCTCTCCCTCAGTGTACTTATTTTAGGAACTTACTGTCTGATCAAAAACTGAGATGGCTGGCGCTAAACTACTGTGATGACCCAGACCATCCCTCCGCAAACTCAGTGGCAGCCTAACTGACCAATCTGGAGTTACCTGCTGTATTGCTGGGGGGTTCATCATGGATTCTTCTATTGACATGGCTGGAGGACTATTGATGAAATTGAACTTGGGTTTTTGCTTGAAAAATGAAACCAGAATATCCCTCATGTGATAAGAGTTTTCTCTCAATGTATTAGGACACTGATCCCTGCCAGGGAATACCCTGCTGTGCATGATGACCAAGACTTAGGAAAACACACCAGACATGGCAATGAAATAGGACAGTACTAGTGACCTAATGTCAGTCCCAAGATTGTGGCAGCTGCGTGCAATCAGGTGTTCCTTGTAGCATAGCCAAGGGCAGCATCACCATCAGAAACTCCTCTCTAAATGCGACAAGGGAACCTGAGAGTAAGATTTTTGGCAGATGCCGTGTTGTTGCGGAATTCTAACTAAGGCCCATTAACTCCTTGCGTAGGTATTTGTTCCATTAAGTGATGTTTCTCTGACGTTTTGTTTTTGTCTTGCAGACTGATCACCATGACTGATACGATTTTTGGCAGTGGTGCTGACCAGTGGGTATGCCCCAATGATCGCCAGCTGGCTCTCCGAGCCAAGTAAGTGAAAATGATAGATTCTTCCTCTGGTCTTCTGTTTTTCCTCCGATCTACAAGTCAGCCTTTATACCTGGTATATTACATCTGCTTTTGTGGGTGCTGGATCAGATTGGTCAACAGTGTGTTCAACGTCATGAACTAGTGTCTTTAAAAGGCTAAGAATTAAACATAAAACAATCCCGCTGCCATATGATAAAGCAGGATTGGGTGAACCATTTATGAAAGCATATTATTTAGCCTCATAACTACAACACTTACCATGCTGATGGGCAGGTTCCAGAGCAAATTACTGAGGGGATGTCATGGTATTTCCGACATAAAATACATGTGATACACGAAGCACCCTTCAGACCAAAAGAACTCCCTACCTGATCATACTGTTGACACAAATAAGGGACTGACTCACTCAACTAGTGATAATAAGGACTCCATTTGTGTTAGAATGCCCACTACAGGGGTTTAAAGAATTCAGGCAGATACTTCCTGAAGCATGAGCTGCAAATTGGATTGCACTATATGGGCTACATATAGGTTAGTTCCTACTACATGCTAAACTGGCCAGACCATTACATAACACTTTTGGGTGGGGGATACCTCAAAGGCCCCCAGAATCAAATACATTATCTCAAGGGGACCAGTAACGCGAATACTATATCAGGCAATCTGTACAAAGCACCCAAACCATGAGCTGAAAATAAGAGAACATGGGATAAAGATTGCCACACTCCTCTCACAGACACTGAATAGAGCAAGTACTATTTAAATATACCCATAGAGTATCCAGTAAAACAAAATTCAGGCTTATACATATAACATGTATAATTTGAGTATATTTAGCACTAGTAGCCCTCAGTAAAATGTACCGAGTAATTGCCAGCCTCTTGGAATCTATCATTGACACATTGAAGAGCTCAGTGGCACCTGTGCTAACATTAGCACTCAAGCAATGTGTATTAGGCCCACACCTAAGGCTGAGGGGTACACAAATGCAATATTGATATATAACACTGGGATTTATTCAAGCTCACAGACTCATTGTGATTGACTCGAAACAACATGGATGAATGTTCAGAATAATGTAAGAAAGAAGGCAGTTGAATACTAGAGTAAGACCTAAAAACAAAGAACCAACTAATTGATTCTCAAACCATGTGAAATGGTAAATGATCCTAATTAAGTATACAATTTGTCACACTGCTAAAACAAAAACATCAAAAATCTAGTAAAACGTAAGCGTTCATATTTCTGAAGCTAGCTACTGGTAAGGTATCAGAAAAGTAGAGCTGTATCCAATCATTGCCAAATTGTACATATTATATGTATTACATTAAATCCATGTATAAATAGCTATGTATGTAATAATTTGGAATGTGGAATGTGAAATGTAAAACAAAAAAAGTTTTCAAGAAGGAAAAATTGTGTGCTCAAATCAAACTGAATTGAAGTTCCTGGTACAAACTGACTTGTAAGCTGTTTGGTTTAGATCTCAGTAGGGTAGGTATCTCATACTGTTTTATCTGAGGATGTGGTTCTCCATTCCTCTCGCGAGCATCTAAAAACACTTAAAAGGCTTCCACTGCCATTATCCTGCAATCCTGTGAGCGATCTGGATGTGTATGCATCAACTACAGGAAATCTGTGTTCTAGCAAAACTGACCACCGCAATCTTAGATCTTCAATTGACTGTAATGCTTTTGAACTAGTTACTATTAATGTGCAGGTGATAGCTACGATTTTCAGACATGGCATTATTATTTTTTAAGGGTTTGAAGCACATTTACATCCTTGCTTTTAATGTCGCCGTTTGTTTTTTTGTTTTTGTAGACTTCAGTCGGGGTGGTCGGTTCACACTTCCCAGACAGAAAAACAGCGCAAAAAACAAAGCCTTGAAAAAGACGAAATCGAAATCATCCTGGATGTTATTAGAAGGGCAGAAAAACTAGACCTTATTGAACAGCAAAGAATTGGGTAATGGTTAATTGCAACCAACAAGGCTTTGTTGGTATGGAAATGAATTTGAATGTTGCTGTGTGTATGTGTATATGTATATAAATGTATATATGTGTATATATATAATATATAATTTTTTTTTACATTTTCCCTCATTGCTAGTCATGGCTGTTGCTTGCCTAGTTTATTACAGTGTAACATTTTATATTCATGTTTGCAATGCACTCCTTTGATTACTGGTATATCATTTTCAACACTTTTTTGACTGAAAGTTGGTTTGCACAGGTTACATTATGATTATTTCATCTTTTACACTTTTCCATAATCAAATTCCCAACAAAAAAGAGGGATTTGAAGTTTCCAGCATTGACCAGTAACCTTCTAATTAAATTTGGATTTGGTGAACTAAACATCCAGCACTTCATCTGAAAGTGTAATCTAGTTGTTAGGGCCAATCTCTGAAGAAATAAGCTGCTATTTTCCAACTCAGAAGTACACTCCACTATCCTTTGAGGATTTATTGGATTCAAAACTAAAATTCGTCTCAACAAGGATGTGCCACAATTTGTTCAGGACTCGCGTTGTGGTATGTGAGGGGTCTGTCACATCTTTTTGTCTGCAAATAATTACTTTAGAAAGAATACCAATGGCACTTCTAATATCTGCCTTAAGAAGGCGAATAACCTTCTTGTCCACAGCGCCGGGCTGTACTCGCCATTAAGGACTCGCTCTCTCATTTGGCTCAGGCTGATAACAAAGGTAAGGACATCGCTCAGACGGCATTCTGCAGTAGGCTGCACTTTGTTTAGGTAGACCACTGTGCTCTTTAATGGAAACATATTTCATAAAACATCCCTCTGTGGAGAGCCAGAGTTTCCGCGGTCTCAGCAAAGCCACGTGTAACTGAATGGGTTGAAGCAGGTTTTTCAATCACTGACATGTGCTGCCCTTGCAGTAAATGTTATCCATTGCAACCAGGAGCTCCACTGAAGGAATAAGGAAGTGCTCTTATCAAAGCTATAATGACTGCCTCTGGCCTGCTAATGGATACGTCATTGCTTCTCCATGGGACAGGGAAGTAGGAGCTGAGCAGTTTTGGATGGGAGAAGGGGCTGCAGCGCAGTTTGCTATGGTAAAGGAGAGGAGGCTAGATTCGCTTCTGACTAAATGGCAATTAAAACTAGATCCAGGGGAGCAGAGAGGGGGAGCCACCTTTTTATCGTAGGAGCTACTTTGTGAACTAACGTGAAGTAATTGAACATTCCATGCCTGTCAAGTGGCCAATCAGTTACTTTTGAAAGGATATTCCTGCATGCATGCATAGGGGGTCTTCGGTATGCAGTACACCTGTGCTTATATCCTACTAGTGTCCATATACCCCCGGCACCCATTGCTGCCCCAGCCATTGCCTCTGCTGCTCGTCTACCAAAGTTCACACTTCCTGCTTTACAGTGGGGGTAGGAGGTGATGGAGAGGTACAGGCAGAAGACAAGGTTGTTTGTATCCATGCCGGGGCCCTGGAGCAAGGATCTCGCTACCAACCAATTGTTTGTACTCGAGACATGGATGTCCCACTGTTTAAATTACGCACTATTACCATCTGCTAGCCTACAGTTCCGGTCTATGCGTGCACTCAGCTCTGGAGGGCTTAGAATGTAGGTGAAGAACAGTGATTAGTATCTACATTTGTAGCTGATTTATTGGCTACCCAATCACACCTTTCCACAGAGGAGACCAATATTTGTTATACCAAATGTCAGCTAGAGCACATACTCCTAGGCAACTCATTTGGATCTTTTTTTTTCTATGAATTTGTGAAAAATCACACTTAGACCTAAGGATAGTAAAGTTGTTACTGTAACACTACAAGATTAACTTGAAGGTGAAAATCAGTTGATAGCGTATCCAGCATTATTGTTGTCCTAAACATATTTGCAAGATCATTCTATTAAAGCAATTAATGTAGATTCATTTTTACAAAAGTACATACAGAAAGTTAATTGAAGATAAATAGGTTTGCTTAAAGAAGGAAGAAGAAAGACAAGAAATAGATGGTTTTTTGTATTAAGGAGAAACCATTGCTTAATTTGAGCCGGTTGTTTCCTGTGCCCGGCACCAGCACTTAATTGTCAACACCGGCACTTATGACAGTGTGTCACAAGCTGCTGCTGTTTGTGTAATCTAGAGATGACCACAACAACAGTCATTTATTAATTCAATGTACATTAAAAAATGATTATTACCTGCCGCCTTTTAGCTTTAGGGGTCTGGAATAGTCAGAACTGTCACACTTGTACAAGTGTGATGGTTAGTAGTTGTGTTATTACTATCATTGGCAGCATGGCAGGAGCAATGTATGGTGCAAGCTGCAGTGGCCTCCTGAGGATAGCCCTGGCACTTAAGTTTTTTTTACAAATTAAGCACTGGGAAAACCATGAACACTCTGTCAGTTCGGTTAAAATAGCAGGTTATGAATTAGCTTCATGATTCAAAGGTGGCTAGACATCCTGGAATAGCTGAGACTTCACCAACAGTAAGGAGTTTTTTTGGGTGGTCAGGTATGTTCACTGCTGTTAAGAATTATAAAAAATCATGTTCAGCCTGTACTTAGATTAGGTTCACATAGTAAACCAATGGTGTTGCTGAGACCTTTGTTCTGCCTGAGTATGCCGGATTATGTCAGTGGGTTTTATTGTAGAGTGGCCCAAAGTCAAGTCATTCTAGTGGTTGTAGACCATTTGACTGAGAAGGGTATTTTCATATCATTGCCTAAAGAGTTAGCTCAGATGTTTGCACAACACATTCATTTGCATAGTGTGCCTCATTTTCTGATCACGGACAGTGGATCACAATCCATTAAAATAATTATGGTCTGCCTTGTGTAAAGAGTTATATATGAAGGTTTGTCCATTGTTACCATCCTCAGATGAATGGACTGACTGAAAGGTTGAATCATTGTGTTGAACAGAATTTGAGATATATTTGAGATATCAAGCCTTGCTATAAATGGAGAATTGGAGAAACCCATTGTGCTTAGCAGAGGTAACATACAGTAATACTGAACATTCATCTATTGCAGTGTCACTTTTAGTTTGAATATCTGGCCAAGATCTTCATATATTCCCTTGGAACGGTCCCTGTCTATATCCATTCATTATGCGCAATAGCACTTAACTTAGTTGATAGACATTCAGAAATCAGCACAGAAAACATTGGAAAGGTGCAAACAAATCTCGGAGTGTGTTTGACCTAACTCTATAGTTTGCCGGTCAAATCTTAACTGTGTTTAAGAAACAAGTTATATTTATTATTTATTTATTTAATAAGCTTATAAACCGCGCGGCTACCCCCAACGGGGGTGTCCCGGCGCTGTAGACCATATGCTCAGAGAGAAACAGTTAAGGAGAGGTGAACAGCCAGGTTTTCAATTTGCTACGGAAAAGAGATTCTGAAGGAAGAAACCTAAGATCAAGTGGTAGGCTGTTCCAAAGTTTGGCCGTCATTACGGTAAAAGCTCTGCCGCCCATTCTAGAGCGTCGGAAGCGAGGAACCGTGAGAAGGCGTAGATTATTTGAACGCAAAGATCTGGCTGATTGGAGAAGCACGAGTCTCTTTCTCAAGTAGCCTGGGCCTGACCCATTGAGGGCACGAAAGGCAAGAGTCAGCATCTTGAACTGGATGCGGCGGAAAATGGGGAGCCAGTGTAACTTTTTTCGATAGAGCGCAACCGACTGACGATAGGGGATATTACCAATTAGTCTTGCCGCCGCATTCTGAACAATCTGAAGACGTTCGATAAGGTACATAGGGGCACCGGCATAAAGACTATTGGCGTAATCCAGATGTGATGTGATCAGGGCATGAATGACAGTTCTACGAGCATCCAAAGGCAGGTATGGGAAGATCTTTCTAATCATACGCAACTTCCCAAAGCAGGCTGCCGTAACCTTACTAATTTGAGCCTTACAGGAAAGAGCGTTGTCAAATTGAAAGCCCAGATTACGCGCTGTTAGAACAGGGGAGGGGGGGGGGGTTGAGCACAGACGGCCACCACAGAGTGGCAGAAGGGATGGTTTTCTGATTAAAGAATAGGACCTCCGTCTTATCAGTGTTGAGTCTGAGATGATTAACAGACATCCAAGAACATATGTTGCTTAAACACTTGCGAAAGCTGGCGAAGCTGGAGTCTGAGTGATCTCTAAAAGAAAACATAAGCTCCACTAACTCAGCCAGAGGTGCAAGATAAACATTAAAGAATAGTGGGCTGAGTGCAGAGCCCTGAGGCACCCCACATGTGAGGGGTTTACCCTCTGATTCAAACGGTTTAAGAAGAACTTTCTGAGTACGACCGGTAAGGAAGGAGGCAATCCAAGATAGAGCAGAGCCTCCCAATCCAAACTGCAACAGGCGATCCAGTAAAATTTCGTGGGATACCGTGTCAAAAGCGGCGGATAGGTCGAGGAGGACCAACATGGCCTCCTCGCCCCTATCCACACACTCACGGATCGTCTCAGATACTTCTAATAGAGCAGTCTCAGTGCTGAAACCAGTTCTAAATCCTGACTGTGAGTCATGCAGCAATGAGTTGGTTTCTAAATATTCTGCTAGTTGTAACTGCACAGCCTTTTCCAGGACCTTCGCCGGTTTGGGAAGAAGGGAAATTGGGCGATAGTTACAAAATTGTGTCGGATCCGCATCCACTTTCTTCAAAATGGGAACTAATAGGGCCTCCTTCCAAACAGACGGGAACTGGCCCGAGCACAGCGATAAGTTCCAAATAGAGAGAAATGGACTGACCAACAAAGGAGCCAGATTACTCATGATTTTAGCAGGGACGGGATCAAGAGGGGAGCCTGACTTACACTGGATAAGCAAACTAAGTGCAGACTCAGTGGTAAGTTCTTTAAAAGCCATCATCGATGGTCTTGAAGTGTCGTTGACCCCAGAGATATAGGGGGTCAGCACCGTAGGGAAGGCAGACGTAATGTTGGCGATTTTATCTTGAAAATAATCCGACAGACCATTACACAAAGCCTGACTAGAGGAATTCTGAGGCACCATGGCAGGGGGTTTCACAAAGTCCTTTACAATCTTAACCCCTTCAGTGCCCATGACGAGCTGGACTCGTCATGGGCCGCGGTGGCGCTGTGCCCATGACGAGTCCAGCTCGTCATAGACCCCGCCCGCTAATGCAACGGCCGGCACTGGGCGGGGAAAGGGGCGGGCACTGAAGGGGTTAAAGAGGGTTTTAGACGAGTTGTCAGCGTTCTTAATTTGTAGGGCAAAGAAATCTCTCATCGTAGATTTCTTTAATTTAGAGAAGTTTTTTAAAGCAGATTTATAAACAATTTTTGCCTCTGGATCATAAGTTTGCCGCCAATTACGTTCTAATTTCTTACATCGACTCTTTTCAGCACGAACGGCAGGGGAAAACCAGGGGGCAGCAGGGCGGAGTCTGGCGGAAGTAATAGGTTGAATAGGAGCAATAGCATTAATGGACAGCAGTAAAGCAGAATTGAGCTGAGCCACACTAGCATTGACATCTGTGGACAGAGAATCAGGTTGATATGTAAAAAAAGGATCCAATGCCGAGCAGGTGACTTTATGCCATTTTCTCCTATACACCCTGTCAGGCGCCCCCGGACCAGAGGTCGCGGGGAAGGTGAGTTCAAATGGGATGAAATAGTGGTCTGACCAGGTGAGAGGGAGGGGGGAATGGACAGTGATAGCAGGATGATTAGAAAAGATTAAGTCAAGAGTATGACCTGCAACGTGCGTCGGGCCCTGGACTAATTGGGTCAGGTTTAAGCCCTGTAGAGTGTCTAATAGCTGAGTAGCCTGGGAGCAGGACGGGTTATCAACATGTAGATTTAAATCACCGAGAACTATGAAGTGCGGGTGTTTAAGGGAAAGATCCGCTATCTGATGAATCAGTGGCAACAGAGAAGAGGCTGAAGCCTTGGCGGGGTTATATACTAAAATGCCTGCCAGAATAACGGCAGCCGAATCAGAGATAGTGAAGTACATGGCTTCGATCAACCCAATGTTCATTAGTTTACTAATAGTCAAACGGAGATGGGATTTCAATATGATGGCAAGACCACCTCCACATTTTTCGCCCACACGATTATACCTCAAGCTGCTGAGCATGATCTCCCACTGATTCAATTATCATATTGCATTTCTCTGCATTATAATGATGAGGGTATTGATAGTGTTGGAACTAGACTCCCACAACATTATTTGTGCAGAAGCTACAAATAAAGATATCATAAAATTGCACAGGCTATAAAACCCGATAGCTGAGCTCCGCTTTAACCATAAGACCTCAAACCAAGCCACCCAAAATCACAAAACCTTCTACTGCCTCGTAGTGGCTCAGGAAATAGTTCTCTGCACCATTTTCAAAGCCTGGATGGGCATTGGCCCAAAATACTGATATAGTATATGAGAGATGCACATATTTTATGTTCATACAATAAAAGAATAAAACGGGTTTAAAATATGAAAACCATTTAAAACTCAATTTTCTGTGAATATTTTTCTTCAGTTGCAAATCTTTTTTCATAATTTAGCTTTCCAGAGAATAACTGGTTTCAGAATTGAATCGCTTCTATTTCCTTTGGTTATCATAACATTTTTTGTCCTCTATTCCAATCCAAGATTCAGTTATAAGTCATTGCATCACAATAATTGTCACAGCCAACCATTCATTCTGTTCATTAGTAGGCCATTAAATCACAATTTGTCACCGCCAGCCAACATGTGTTTCGCTGAACCATATATCATCAAAAATATTACATTTATAGTCATTATTTCTTTTTGTTTTGCCATTTCACAGCCCTAAAGAAGCTGAAGATTATACGAAATGTGTTGGCTGGCATGTGAGCTTTAGAACTTGCAACCAACTTCACCACCAGCACTACCAGTAGGAATGTTATGAAACAATCAAATAAATAAAACATAACCAGCATCTTCAAAGTAGATTCTGAGTCATTTGTGATGGCAGAGAATCTACTTGAAAGAGTCAGGGTTGAAAATCAAAAGCAATGCAAGTCTCACAATCACAGCTGTGGACAGTAGAGCTAGATAAATTTGCAGGCTTATACAGTAATGTCACTGCTAAAATATATAGATCTCACAGGATCGTTTGCAAAACATGTTATAACAGTAGTCTTACATGTTCAGCCTTTAGACTGCAGTAGTAATTATACAAAGATTTAGTCATATGGATATTTAAATTCTTCCAAATTGGTCTTGAAGTAACAGCCATTGCAGTAAATGCCATCTGGAATATAGAACCAGAAACCACTATAAACCTCCCAAACATTATATGACAGCATAATTCACAAAAATAGAAGTACATCAGAAGTCTGCTTCTGTTAATTTTAGATAAAGCTTAATTAAAATAATGAATTAAAATACAGCACCGCAAATTCAAGTGTTACAGAATCATACGGGATTTTGAGAACAAGGAGCTGGAACTTAAATGTATTGATATACCATTATAATAAAGCCACAGGAGTAGAGGCTGGCCAACATCCCAGAAACACCTAAAACAGTAACAATATTTTAATAGGAGTTCATTGCACCAAAATGTCATGTTTCATGTATTGTCATTTAATAATATGTGCTTCCTAATTATATTTACAAGACAGTAGTTAGTAATTTTTCAATTGTGCCACTGCAGACTTATAGAGCCACCCAGGACTCCTCCAGTAAGGCAGAGGAGCATCGGCCTACTGAAAAAGAAAATTAGTCGAGGTGGGGGTGGGCCAATCCTGACGAGCGTCACGTCAGAAGTAGGGAGGAGTGGTAGGCACTTACAAGTGTGCATATCAGTTTGGCTGGCAGTCTTCGGCTGGCCAAACAGACATTCGCATTTAAGTTTGTGCTGCATGCTCCTTGTGTCTGAGCAAGCGTTAAACCATCCCGCTTAGGCAAATCCAGGCGCTGCTCTCATGCTACATATAGCATGAGAGCAGCGTCTGGATTGGGTGAGGAGCCTGTGTAGGGAGGCCCATCCACTTCCGAGATGAGAGGACCAACCAGGGGCGACTGCTCCGCTAAAGCGGAGGAGCGTCACCCCACTGCTCTCAGAGCAGTCAAAAAAGTAAAAATAAAATGATAATAACATCATTAATATCATTTTATTTTTCGGGGCTGGGATAGGGCGGGGCGCATCTGGTGTTACAGGGGGAGGGGAGCTGGGCCTTCTCTAAGTGCGTATGACTGTTTTGCCAGCCATCTTGCGCACTTTGCTTGCACCCCACCAGGCTGTAATGCACAGCCTGGGGGAGAACATGCACATGCTCCCAGTCCCCTTTGAGTGCCGAACCACGGCACTCAGACCAGCCACAAAGCTGCATTGCAGCATTGTGATTGGCTTAGGGGAGCATGTGTGCTTCCTCTTTCCGGGACTCGCCAGGAAGAGAAGCAACGACAGTGGGCAGACAGCAGCCATGAAGAAGTAAGTGTTTTTTTTGTAGTAGTTTTTTTTATTCTTACCCTCTCCTCTCCCCTGCCCCCCGCCTCACCACCCCGTTCCCTGCCAGCTGCCACCGGGAGCCACGAGGCAGCCGGCTGCGGGAGCGAAGTGGCAGGTAAGGCTTTTCATTTTATTTCATTTTTTAAACACAACAGCCCCCACCCCTCCCCCGCCCTACCACTTTACTATAGCTGCAGCCGCTGCTGGAGCCATTGCTTCTGTATCTTAAAACACAAAAGCAGCTTTCATGCCCAAAGGTACTTGTAGTTATAATGAAAACATAATACACATGCTTACAATTTTTCATGGTCAGTCATTAGGTAAAACCCCTTTCATCTTGACTAATTTTTCAAGTGAAGGAAGTGGGTATTCTCTAAACCAATAAACCATTATTGATTTCAGGGTAACACCTCTCATCATCCAGGCTAGCTTGAATCCAGTGGCAAAGTGAGCAGGGTATGCCCAGACATGAGTCCCTTGCTCACTTTGCTGCTGGATTCAAGCAAGCCTGGCTGATATGGGATATTACCCCGAAACCGGTCCCAGAATTTGAGGTGATCATTTGCTTCAGCATTGAACAACAGAACATCTGATTTAGAATGGTTGACTCTATAATCCCCCACACTGTGACAAATTCTCATATTTTGTCTACCCCTTGAATATTAATTTTCTCCACTTTCAAATACAAAATAATATCGTTCACAAACACCTTTAACTTAGGCATTCTCTCCAATGGCAGAACAACCAAGTTTTCATTGCATAATTTAACTGCAAATTGTTTGATTTAAATTGTAAACCACGCCAGAGACATTGGTCAGCCCTACCGATTGCCCCTTCTGATTGCCACTGGCCTTGTCCCCTTGGAGTTGATGATTATTCTCACAACATCATCCTTATAAAGGTTCTCAAGCAGCGTTAAAAATTGCCTGGGGAAGTCCAACCTTTGTTAATATAGAAAATAATGCCACCCAGTTCACTAAATCAAAAGCCTTTAATGCATCTATTATTACGATTGCCATATTTGCTTTGTTGACTGAAAAGTAGTCAATAGCCTGTACCAAACTATGGATCTAGAGGGTAAAAAAACCATTTTGGGCTCGCTCAGTATGACTTTTTGGGCTATACGTGTCATTCGTGCTTTATAAAATGTTTATAGAACTTATTTAATTGACTGATAGGCTAACGCACTTGTTCCATGAGGACCAGTGTGGGGACATGCCGGGCAGGGGGCACACATGAATATACATTGACTCTCACCTGTACTGCACTCGGTGGTGGATGCCGATATCCGGGCGATGGTAGTCGCCTTAGACATCGAGAAAGGGTTTGATATGCTGCGATGGTAGTATCTATGGGAGGTCCTGAGGAGGATAGGACTGGGCCAAGAGTTCATATCTTGGGTCCGTCTCCTCTCTTGTCGGCCGATGGCTCACATCCGCAATGGCGGCCTGATATCGGAATGCCTTACCATTGAGAGGGGCACGAGACAGGGATGCCCATTGTCACCGCTCCTTTTCGCCCTGGCAGTGGAGCCACTGGCGATCCGGCTGCGTTGGGATATGGCCAGACAGAGCAAAGATTGATAACCTGAGCAATACTGAACGGCTAAGGATTGACCCCGTATTTCATATAACAAACTGCACCCAAGCAATAACTAGCACACACATGAACACAGATATAAGGAAGACATTCTATCTAGTTAATGTCCCATAGAACCAATCTACGATACAGACAGACGACGAGTGCTCTGTAATCAATAAATGCACTCACTGCATATGGAGAGTGAGATGGGTGCAGGTCTATCAAACGGGAAGAGATAACTGGGGCTAAAAGGTTACCTGATCTGGGAGGACCCAAGGATGCACATGACGTGATAGCACTTACACTGACGTACCGTGTTCTAGTGGAAAACTTGGTGGCCTTTAATTTCACACTAAACATCTGGTTAATACTAAAACACGCTTCATGTATAACTACCCAGAGTTGCCAGCAGAAATAAATCAATCATCTTGTGCAGCTCTCCAAAATAATGGGTCCCTATTGAATGAGATCGATTGAAGGCCAACCTCGCCCCCAGTAGCCCCGAAGTCCCAGGCCAGTGTCTTAGCACAGGACATAATACACCGCCAATCGCACCACGATGAAAGTCTCTCGCCAGAGGAAATCGCAGCTGGAAATTTGGTGCAGGCGCCAGATCCTTCCGTAAGGCCGGCTGCTCCTATGGTCGAGCCTTTATTGCCCATCAGCCGATCACAACGAAGTCTATCGATAGGATCATGGAACATTGCTGGGCTGCGGTCTAAGGGAGTGTCCCCGACTGGATTTCCTTTGTTGAGGAAAGCGACATATCTTTCAAGAAACATGGTCAGTTGACCCGTGCTACCGTACTATCATTTGGGTTATTTAAATTATTATAAACCAGCTACCCAAGGCAACAAGGGTCGTCCTCCGGGGGACCTTACAATCTGGGTCCGGCAGGACATTGGCCTTACCATAAAACCACTTCAGACGGAGAGCAATGATATTCATGCCATCCGCTTGGGGTGCGGCATATATGGCAACATCGATGTTTATAACATCTATGCTAGAGGACGTAACAGGGGACATAGGTCGGAAACAATTTCTGGCCTAGATGAGCTCTTACATAATATCTCTTGGTCTTCCTCTGTAATCCTAGGGGGAGATTTTAACGCCACCTTTGAGCCCTTAGATAGTGGGTAATTGGATTTAGCGGGGGAGGAGGACGAACAGTGGGGTATCCCTAATCTGGAAATACCCCAATTAGAAAATGGATTGAGGCTGCACTACAGACCAAGTCAAGTCATTGGAACTTATTAGTGCACGTTTCACCAAAAGATCTCATAGCGCTGGCGAAGACTCCGTGAGGACTGACGATCAGAGATAAAGGTATTATGAATGGTCAAATAGCAAAGTTTTTCAATCCTTACCGAACAGCTAATGATCGGAGGTGGAAAGGTGATGAGGCTTGAGCTTGTTCCAAAGAGCTGGCGCGAGAAAGGAGAAGGATCGACCGCCGTTCCTTGCAGTACAAATTCTTCGAGGGGTGAGGAGACATTTAGTACTAGATCTGAGTAACCTCCTTGGCTGACACCAGCTAAGTTTCTTGGCAAAATAGCTTGGCTGGGTTCCATACATGCTCTTGTGAGCGAGGCAGAGGATTTTGAAGCGGCCTCGCTTCTTGACAGGAAGCCAGTGAAGAGTCCTCAAACTGGGTGCTAATGGAGCTCTTGATGGAAGGTTTAAAATCAGTCTAGCAGCGGTGTTCTGAAAAACTTGAAGCTTGTAGTAAAGCTCCTCATTTAAGCTTGTAGTAAAGTTCCTCATTTATGTTGACCAGGAGGGCATTGCCATAGTTCATGCGTTTTATAATAAGCCCCTGGACCAGCGGTTTCCTGGATTCGATGGAAATCCATTGAAACATTTTGCGTAGTTTACGCAAAATGCCATAACAGATGCCAATTACATGATTTATATGGCTTTTCATTGACAACGGATTGTCAGTCATTATTCTGAGGTTCCGCACCACAGGTTTGAGAGAAGGACATGGGCCTAGATTCTGAGGCGACCAATCACTGGACCAGTATTCATCCGCTTTACCAAAAAGAATGACCTCCGTCTTACTTCCATTAAGTTGTAAGTGATTGGTACACATCCAGTTGCCAATATGGATCATGCAGTTTTTTAAATGGATCATTGTGTTGGTGGGGTCAGGGCCAAACGTAGGTTTTAAGCCTCGAAATGATCTACGGGCAGTTAATGGAAGAACAAGATCTGACAAGCAAGGGGCACATACATTTAGCAATGCTCGTTGTTCAAGCAGGATAGATTATATGTTAATTAGCCTAAAAATCTGGCACATCCTGCAGGATATGGTCGTGATGGATAGAATCTAGAGCGACCATTACCCACTCTGTACAACACTCACAATTAAGGGCCAAAAAGAGCAATTACAATCTTCAAATTTTTCCCAGACAGGGTAACTGGCATTAACCAATGACATGCGACATCTTAGATGGCCAATGGTAATTGAATGTCACGAAATACTATCAACTCAGACCTGGAACGTACTCTAACACAGATGTTGTCTTTTCATTGTGATTCTCGTACTTTGAAAGATACAATACTTTTACATAATACCCTCTTTGATAGAATACGCACACATTTCCAAATCCCTTGTCGATCAAGGGCCAAGGGAAGCCAACAACATCCTCACTGGTATAATAGCGAGGGTAAAAAAGCACGTAGAGCCTTGGGTGTGGGGCAATAAGATTAGGAGACCAGCTTAGTGTCCAACATTCCAGGAAGCTATACAAGGTGGTGATTTTGTCTAAAAGTCAATAGCTCAAAAACAAAGTTCATGACCTTTAACCAACACAGGTCATTCAAGAGTAGCATGGTTATGGATGGGCAACCCCTGGAGCAGGTTGATGCATTTACTCATCTAGGCATCACTCTGCATAAAGAACTCAGCTGGAGGCCGCATATTGACACCATGGCCCTACAGCACAGGCAGTTGGCCAGAGCCATGCTTAAGGTACACAAAACATCACTGACTAAGCCCTTTACCCTGGCGCTGCAGATCTATAGTTCTAAGATACTGATCTCAGCTCTGTATGGCTCTGAGCTATGGGGCTTTGAGAAACTGCATCCTCTAGCCGTTTCCGAGAATACGTTTCTGCCTGGGATCACAAGCCTACCACAAAGCATCCAATTGCTCCCCCTGCGCTGTGATTTAGGCAGGAAAGCTATAATAGACCTATCTGATAGAGACTACTAGCCTCAGATTCCTTCACGTAGAATTATCCCCAGGCGTGAAACTGGATCCGGAAACTTTTTGCCACAGCATCTCTGCGCGCCGGGGAGCAGGGCGACATAATGCGACTCCGCCCAGGCGTGGTCCGCGTAGGTCACATAAGACCCGTCCCGGCGCGCCCACGTCAGTTTTTTCCTTTTCCGCGTGCAACGCGGATCCGTTCCTTTCTTCCATTCTTTTTTGGTGGAACAGTGTGCGAATGCCTTTGGGCTTTAAAACTTGCACGTTTTGTTGGCGTCTTATGACGGCGATGGACCCTCACCTAATTTGCATGTGGTGTTTTGGGGAGGATCACGGCACCTCAGATTGTGCAGCGTGCCAAAAGTTGAAGTCGCGGCGGGAGCGCCGAATGAAACTTCTCTCGGCGCGTCTCTCCAAGTCGACATCCTCCACTCGGTCTGCTTCGGCGGATGGCTTCAGGTCCGGCCGTGGTTGTCGTCCTCTCCTTTCTCCGATGTCCCCTGAGCGTCGCTCCCCGGTGGGTAAGTGTCGCAGTTCGTCCCCGGGGGCTGGTTTCCGGCCTACCGGCAGCGTGGACTCTCCGCGGGTGATGCACCCTGCGTGTCGTCCTGTCCACCGTTTCCCGGTGTTGGGGCATCGAGAGTCCAGATGGAGACTTACGCGGCGGCTTTGCAGGCCTCGCTGGCATCACATCCCCAAGCCCCTCTCGGTCCCTTGGCAGGGTGATCCTGTCTAAGGCCGATGTGATGCCGCTACAGCGCCGGCAGCAGCTGGACCGTGCGGAGCCACAGGTGTCGGTGGACTCTTCTCGTCCCGGGTCGAGTTCGAGGGCGGACCCCTTGTACCTCTCCGGGCCACTCTCGTACCTCCTCACAGGCGGCTGCCATGTTGAAGGGCGAGTCGGCAGTTTTATCGTCCCTGGCACCGCCACAGGGGTTGCCGGGCGACCTTCGCCTCCTTCTGGGCCGTGGAGGGATCCGGTCCCCTCCCCGGGCCCATCCCGTTCCCCCATGCAGGTGGTTGCCTCGGCGAGGGTCGGGCTGGCGCCGCTCTGGGGCCAGTGTGGCTCCAGCTCTACTCCGGTTCCCGCTCCGGTCTCCAGTGCGGGGTGACTTGGAGGTCCCTTGCCCGGCCACGCCGGATGGCGCCGGTGTCCTGCCTCAAGCAGCGGACTCTACGGCTCCACGCAGGGGTCGTACCGCGAATTCGTCTTCGGACACTCCTTCTTCTCCAGAGGCAGGCTGCATATTGGTGTCGTCCTCCCTGGAGACTGGTTGCCGTGTGGTGTCCTTTTCACCGGCGTCGAAGGGTGGCTCCTTGCCCTTCCTGAGGCAGGGGTGTTCGTCGGAAGAGCGGCAGGTCCCTCATTCTTCGGCTCCTCCTAACTTCCAGGTCTGGCCCCTGCCCACCCCGCTTGGCCTCGGGGACAGCCGCCTTAGTTTGCAGCCGTCGCCCACAGAGGAGCGCTTTCTCCACCGCGGGGCCCTACGGATGCGGGTGCGTCCTTCGCTCACGCGGTGTCCACAGCTGTGGGCATGGGTGACCCGGCGGCTCACTTTCCGGCGGACCATCTGTTGGAGGTCCTCCACCAGGACTCTGGTGGGTGGGAAATCTTGCTTCCCTTTGAAGGTTCGCTCCTTTCTGCCTTGACAGGGGCTTAGAGGCGTCCTGCCTCCGGGGACCCGGTGCCTCCGCATCTTCTGCATTGGCACCTTACGACGCTGCGTGACCCGGCGTGCCTGTCCATTCACCCCTCAGCCGCTAGTCCCATTCTGCGGACTGCTTTTCCCTCCCTGCTGCCCCTGTTGGCTCCGCCGTCCAGGGAGGCCCGCTGGCTGGACACTTGGGGATGTAACATTTTCGCCTCGACCAGCGCGGCTCTGCGGGACCTTAACACCTTGTGTGTGCTGGCTAGGGCCTCCTTCTGTTTGTGGGACTCGGCTGAGTCTTTGGGTTCTGCAGCGTCCCAGGAGTCTGCTCAGGTGGATTTGCGGCACCATGCATTGGATGGCCGGGAGCTTGCGGCGTTTATTCTCCGCTCCGCTCTGGACATCTCTGAGGCACTGGGCCGGGCCATGGCTTCCTCAGTCGCTCTCCGTCGCCATGCTTGGCTTCGGGACGGCGTCTTCCCCGAAAATATTCAGGAGAGGCTCATTGATCTCCCATTTGATGGCAGTCTGTTGTTTCATGCCCCGGCCGACTCCGCCATCCAGAGGCTCTTGGCAGGGCACCGTCCTCCTCCTCCTCCGTCCCCTCCTCAGTGACTATTGAGTTAGGGTTGCTTTTGGGCCTTCTTAGGCCAGTGGTTATGGTTGTGGAGTAAGTTTTCTGCCCGTTTACGTCCTTCCTTGGGACTTTGGCATTGTTAGCTGCTGGACAGCCCCTTTGTTGTTGTGTGTGAGTTCTGCAGGAGTTGTTGTACAGACTTGGGCCTGAGATTGGGCCTTCTGCTTCGCTTGGGCTGCTATCAAGCCTGTAGCGGGGGTGCTTTTTTCCCCCGTGGTTCTATTGTTTCTTCCTCTGCTGCGGAAGTTCTTCCAAAGAGGGTTCCCATATATTGGGACTTCACGTGCCCTATGTGAGTTTATGGTAGCTATCATATGGCTTGTGCTCTGCTCGAGGGTTCTGGTCGCCTTCGGGTACCTGTTCTCCATGGTGTTTACGTAGGTTGCTTTTGCTTCCTGAGGTCGTGTGCGCGGCCACTCGTGGTGGTGGCCCTGTGTTCTCCCTTGCCAGGCGTTGCCTACTTGGTCTTCCTGGGGCCTCGGGCTGTTCTTCTTGCTTCTGGCCTTGACTGCCAGCATTGTTCTGGCTGGCAGGCTGCTCTCCGTCTGGGATGGGCTTGCCTTCTTCTCCTTGGTTTCCTTGGGCCTTCTAGGCTTCTTCTTCTTCTTCCGTCTTCCTGTCTTGGTATTCGGCGGAAGCTATGTTGCCTTGTGGGGGAGTGGGGTGCTTCGGCCTCTCCGTCCTTGCCCTTGGTTCCTCTGCTGTGAGTGTACATGCCTCTTCAGCCTTCCTTCCCTTCTACGTCCCCTTGGGGTCGGTGGAGTTCTGCTAGTGGGGGTTCCCTTGTCCTGGCAGGGGCAAGCAAGGTTCTACCTGGTCCACAGATTTGGTCCCCTGTGGGGCCCTCTGTTCTGCTTTGGCTGGTGGGGTCCTTTCGCAGATTCTCCTTCCCAGGGGGTATTGCTAGGGTATCTATTCTACGTGAAGGAATCTGTGGCTAGTAGTCTCTATCAGTTACTTACCTTCGGTAACAATGTATCTGGTAGAGACAATAATAGCAGCAGGTTCCTTCACGGCCCACCCTTCCTCCCCTGTTCTGCGAGGACCCTTGGGTTGGTCTTCGGTACACGCCTCCCGGTGGGGGTCTGTGTCTCCTGTGAGTGCCTTACTTGTTCTTGATGGGTGGCTCCGTCTGGGGGCGGTTCATTCCTCCCTTGGTTCTTTGGAGGAGGGGGTTTCAGTGCACCAGTGCCCTGCTGCTCTGGCTACTCCAGGTTTGGGGGATTGCTTCTATCCTTGTCCCCCCTTCCTTCCATTGCTATCCTCTGGTTTGAGGCTCCTCTAGCCATGTCTTGCCCTTGTCCTTGTTGGTGGTTGCCCTCTAGGTTGGGGTGGCTTGGTGGTTTGTTGTTCCTGTCTGTCTTGGGACTGGTACCCTTTCTTGCTCAGGATGAGGGGGGTGGGCTTCCTATGTGTGCCATGACTTTTATGCCTGTTCTTCCATTCGGGGCACAGGGATGGGAGGTTGTCTATGTGCGGGCAGGGTGGCTGTGCAGGTTTCTGCTTCTTCTTCTTCTTTCTTCTTTCCCAGCCCTTGGGGTCTGCGGTGTTGGCACTGCCCTGGTGGTGTTAGTCACTGTTTCTTTCCAATTTTTCTGCTCTTCGCACACTGTTCCCACGCTCCCACAGTTTTTTATCTGGTGGTTCCGTGTTGTGGTACGGAAAAGTTCTCCGAAGAAAACACGTGGGCGCTCCGGGGCGGGTCTTATGTGACCTCGCTGATGTCACGTACGCGGACGACACCTGGGCGGAACCGCGTGATGTCGCCCCGCCCCTGGTGCGCAGGGAAGCTGTGGCAAAAGGTTTCCGGATCCAGTCTCACACCTGGGGATAATTCTATGTTAAGGAATCTGCGGCTAGAATCGTCTCTACCAGATACATCGCTACCGAAGGTAAGTAACTCATACTGCAAGACTACGTCCTATTCTCTACTGACGTAGAATCTGCTGTACCCCAGAGTTGGCCATCTTTGCGGAAGGTCTCAAAGACATAATGGAGGCTGACCACTTCCACAAGATTGGTTGGTTACGTTTCATCAGATCCTTACTAACCAGTATGAGTATGCCATTATTGTGGGATGATCCTAGTGCCACCGAGTTCCTGCCAAAAAATTGAATTAAGCAAAAGTATTGGGAACTGATCATGCAAGAAGCAAATAGAATGAGTGATGCCACCTCATTGACAGGGAAGTTCTTACAAATAAAACCAAATCCATATATTGAGGACTACTGGGACATAATTACTAAGCCGCTAGATCGTAAAGTATATTTCCAGTTTACAGCAGGCTGCTTACCCTTGAAGTCCTTTATAGCTGCATGGTCTACTGCGGCCGATGACAAATGCCCAAATTGCACATACATTGAAGAATCATACGCACATCTGCTGTTTGTCTGGCGTACACTGCACCACGTAAAGATGGATGTGGACAATTAGATTGAAGCTTCTTTAGTACATTGATGAATGAAGACTCTTACTGCCAATAATAATAAGCTATATTTTAATGCTGGGACACTTTTTTAAAAAAAAACTTTGTATTAATTAGCAGCATCAATTTTGTCTACTAACATTGAGTATATGCTCTTTTAATGTGTCTGACTCTCTTTTACTCACATTTTTAACATATTGTATTGATTTTATAATTGGAAAATGTGTTTATGTGAAATGCTTTTATGACATTTGTCGAATAAAGCTTATGTTGATATGGCCCAATGGGGCATCCCCGTGGATGGTCGTGTCCATGTAGTTTCCTTGTATGTGGACAATGCGCTGCTGTACGTTTGCCGCCCGGAGGGAGCTGTGCCTGCACTTCTGGGTGTGCCAACCTCTTTTGGAGCTCTATGTTAATCGCCAGAAGTCAGTTATTTACCCGCTGGCAGCCTTGGCATGAGGGGATGATGCGGGCCTTGATGATGGGAGCAGTCATCGTGGGCCTGGAGGAGTCTGTAGGAGGCTGGCTTAGTATATGGTGCACATTTATTTAAGTGGAGCACCTTGCACTATTCCAGGCAACCCTTCTGGTGATTGGTGATTTTAGTAGTCTTAGAGAGCTTTCTAAGGTTGTCTAAGTGGTAGCTGTGGATAGCAGCCTTAAGGCTTAGTCCAGAAGGAGTGTTTTACCAGTACTAATCATATAGTTTAGGTTAAACGAAAAAGAACCACTCAGTGTAGTTATAAAAATAATGTTATTTATTGTACACTAACACATAGTTATATCTCCTGTCTGGAGATATAAATACAATGCACACAATGTTTCAGTACAAGAGCAGGTAAGTAGCACAAATGCACAGTGGTCGCCAGGGGGAGACCACACCATATACTAATAAAGTGGAATGCGAACTGCAACCGAAGTCAAGACTGGACCCAGAAGGCTTAGAAAAACTTGGGACCAAAGGAAACACCCACGGATAGTACCCAGGAACCCCACAGAGGCCGTGTGTGGAGTGGAAACACGACCATGTACTCAATACAAGTCAATGGGGAAGTCAAGGTTGCAGTTTTCAAGAAGGACCCTTCCTATTGAACTCTGAAGAAACCCAGTGGAAGTTGGAAGGTTGGAGAGTCACCCCACCTGTGGATACCACGGAAACCAGGATACCTACACCAGAGAAGCCGGGTGTATAGGTGCAAAGTGATGTCGGAAACAGCCGTAGACCACAATGAAGGACTTCAGTAAAGATGCCGCTGGCAAAGAAGGTGAGAGTTCGGTGGAACACTAGGGTGGATTCAGGTAGAGAGGTACCTGCAAGCAGCGAGAACAGAGTCTATGCCACTCAGGAGTAACCAGGAAGCACGGAAGACGAATGCCCGTTGATGTCGGAAGATGCAGGTGAGTTGACATGGTGTTGGCGCTGCAGCTGTGCAGATCAGGCAACACTGTGGAAGACTAGGAGCCGTTCACGAGCTGTCAAGAGCCAGGTAGTCGGTGTCTGGCGAGAGCACCAACAAGCCTTGGCAGCAGCAACAAACGAGGTAGATGAAAAAGGTGCAGTGTAGGGACTCACCAAGTGCAGGTAAGTCAGAGTGGGCCCTGAGCAAACAGGGGAGCCCACTGGAATCAAAGAAGACCCTCAAGAGGACCCACAGGCAGAAGTCACAGGAGTTGCAAGAGGACCTCGAACAGCTCACCAATGATGCAGGCCCACGGTGCAGGGGATGTGGTGAGGATGAAGATCTTGGTAGGAAGAGATGCTGGAGACTGGAGCTTCTTGGTGCCCGATGATCTCTGGAGGAGAGAGTCAACGAGCCTTGGCAATGGCAAGTCGACGCTGTGCACAGGGGTACTGCTCCAGCAGTTCTGACGAGGGATACTGGCTTCAAACGTGCTGTGAAGACAGTGCAGGCCTTGAGGGAGTTGCAGAACCACCACCTGTATTGCTGATCCTTTTGGAGTCCGTGGGAGCTCAGGAACAGCAGAAAGGTCAGCTTTGTTGCGGTGCCTGCAGATGCAGGGAGAGTGACTCCTTCAGTCCAAGGGAGATTACTTCGGTTGTCTTGGATGCCCACAGGCCTGGAGAATGGAGCACAGGTGATGCAGAAGACTGGCAGGCTGACGAGAACAGGAGCAGCAGGAGTCTTCCCAGTGCAGTCTCTGTTCCCAAAGCGAAGTCCAAAGTGCCCAGACTGTTGAAGATGAGTTGGTGTCGGATCTGATTCTTGTCCCGCTACGCATTTCAAGAGCCACCTACAGGTAAGCTCTTAAGAACCCTGAGGAAAAGGTTGGGACAATACAGGGGTCCCTCCCAGAGGAGGGGCTGGACTGTAGGGAGGAGACTCCCATGTGCTTTGTCCAGTTTTGTGCCAGAGCAGGAGCCAACGGCTCCCTGAACAGGTTCCAACTGGAGTATGGAAGGAGGTCACCAAATGTGACCTTCAAAGCAGTCTAGTGGCACTGGCAAGCGCCCCTACCCTAACCCAATACACTAAGTCCTGTCTGGACATGGTCACACCTCCTTGTGACAAGAAACCTATTGTCCTACCTTCCCCTGCTTCAGCTTGGTTCAGCAGCAGGAGGGCAGAATTGTGTCTGCAGTCGGCAGCAGCCATAGCTTGCTGTCAGACTCTGGAAGACTGGTACCAGGAGCACGGAGGGCTTCCCGGAGGAGCCCCACAGTGCATGAAATCATACCTTGTATGATTCCAACATTTTTGATCCAAGCATGCCAGCGTTCGTTATAGTCAGTTTATAGTTAGCCATTGTGTAATGACGCATGGCCACTATATGTATCGTAATGGCTGATACACTTACAATGCCTGGAGAATGGACTCTGGGGTTTGTAGGGGTGTCCTGCTCATGTAGGGGCACCCTCACACCTATAACCAAGCACCCTGCCTGCCTTATGGGTGACTTATAGGTTTCAAGTGCAGTGACCTCAGATATAAGAAAACGTATATCTGTCGTAAGTGGTGCTAGCACCGGCTTACACAGGCTGCAATGACAGGCCTGTAGTCACAGTTTGAGTGGTCTCCCATGGTTGGCATGATAAATGCTTCAGCCCATGGGGGACCCCTGGTGTACCTATGCCCTGTGTACCTTAGTACCATATAAAAGGGTACACCAGTAGCCAATCTGGGGGTACCTAAGTACTCACCATGGTCTAATTTAGGGAGGTAGCACAGGGACTAGGGTCCTGATTAGCAGGATCCCATCCAGACTAGTCAGTAAACGGAAGAACACCAGCAAAAAGCTGGAAGAACCATAAAAGCAGATCCTACTTCCCTACAGAGTCTATTTGGTTCTGGAATTGACTGCCCCTTTCGGTCATGAGACGAGTGGCTTTGGCGATGATGGTTATGCTTCCCCATTGCCTTTATGCTCTCCAGAACTCCTTTTGCTGCATCCCGAAATTTGGCTTTAAGACTCTAAATAATCTCCTGGTCTCCTTGGTGTGGGCCGGAAGACAGTAGGGTAAAACTGGAGACCGAGGAGTGGCGACTATGATCCGTACGCACTGATGAGAATGCAGAGCGTGACCTGGAAATGTGGAGAGAAATGCTGGAGAGCCTGCGGATGGATGAGGGTCAGGGAGAGGGGGCTGAAGCCTCTCCGCAGACAATGGACCTTGCTACTCCTGCGCTGTCCTTGGAGGATGACCCCTTGCTTGGCTGACTGAGCTGCTGTACAGTCTGTGGCTGCGTGTGATGCGTTGGGTGGATCGCTAGAGACTGGGAGTCAGCGGGCTGGGCCGATGACCTGGAGTGTGGGTTCAGGGAGATAAAAGAGAGATGCTTCCCTACACACGCCCCCACCGTTATCACAGCACAGCTGAACTATATCCATTTATCTCAGCAGACTGTGCTGCTCTTGATTGCTACCCCTGGTACTCTTTTCACCCCCCCCCCCCCCCCCCCCCCCGCTCCGTTGCATTGCTGCAGCACCGCTAGGGAACAGAGGGACTCTGCACCCTTCCGTACCTGCCTCTCTGCCTGCTGCGCGCAGATCTTTTTAGATCTCCTTTTTTCTCTTTATTAGTGATTGTTGCCTGTCGATGCCAAGTTTTAATATAGTTTTTGATTGTTATGTTGTTTTCTCATATTTCCCTATATGGAAGTTGTTCTGTAGGTCGCACAAAATAACATTTGCCCGGCAGTGACACCTAGGAGCGGAGCTTATGGGCAAACATTCCGGCTGCTGTGATATCCTACACTGCCTACCTGGAGGGTACGCTAAATTGTGGTTCTTTACTTTTCTCCATTGTTGCGCAGCGTGATGGCCCAACATGTAGTGCAATACCCGTGCAATATTGAATAAATACAAGTTTAAAAAAAATTGTCTGATATGAATTAAGATTTTGAGGGGACTTATTTCTTTTAAGGGAACTAACCACTATCGCTTCTGTAAAGGAAGGTATTGAAATACCCGACATTATTTGATTAAATAGTTCTTTTAACAAGGGGACCAATTCCGAAGAGAATTTCTTATATAACTGTCGGGATGCCATCACTTCCACATACTTTTGCCATTGATTTAAGTGACATCTCTACCTCAAGCTTACTCACTTTGGCTTTAAGAACTTTTCTGGACCTCCGCCAGTTAAGGTGACTCAACAGAGCTAAGATAGTGCTCCTCATTGCCCATGGAAACCTGATCTGACGTCTGATATTATTCTCCATAAAGTTGGAGAAACATTTCGCTAATACCTTCACTCTGAGTGGCTTGTTCCTTTGTTTAAGGATTTGCTCTCATCCGAATTGTATCATTTTTTCCTCTCTTAGAGGCCCATGCGAGGAACGTTCCAATCTGCTGACTCTCTTTGTATGTTCTCTGCTGAAAGGTCTTTTCACTTTTTCATATTTCTTCTACCGTGAAAATATCTTTAAGGTTCTGACATACTTTGGAGAGAATTTGATCATCTTTAATTACTCCTTGTTGGCCGAGATGTTTACCAGGTATTTCTACGACCTTTTGTGGCTCTTGTATTGTCCTTGTGCGCTCTTTAGATATTTTTGATCCCTGAGTAATAACCCATTCCCTAAACATTGGTAAAGGTTCCCAAACTGAAGAATATGAGTCAAATTCTTATTGATTAATTAATAATCTAGTCTCTTGTTCCCATATCTGATCTGCCAGAAGTAGCTTATTAAATAGACATCTGTATACCAATCCTACTTGAACATCTGATTCTACTCCTAGTGAAACTATTGAGTGGTTTGAAGAGGCTCTAGCCCTTATGGAAGTTGCCCCTTTTCTCATATTTTGGCAAATTAAAAATAATCTAGACGAGATGCTGTATTAAACCTACGCAAAAAGCATGTAGATTGTAAAAATTCCAGATCTATACACCAAGGGTCAATCATGGCATGGTCTTGCTGGAACTGAAGCAACAGTGCAGCTGTTTTTGGTTTCAATTGCCTCTTACCCTTATTTGAAGTATTTTGTATAAAATTAAAACCCATCCCCCACAGCATGCATTTCAGGTCTCATAAAGCTGATAGACTATAATAATTAACCAAATACAAATAATGTCCATCTACTGAGCCTTGAACCCAGACGCATCTGCCCTGTCCATCGCTCTTAAGGGCCGTATGTACTAAAACTTTTTCCCATAGACCGAGAATGGGTAAAACCCTTTGATACATCTCGCCCTTAATGTCTTCTATTTGCCATGTAATATTAGCACACAGGTAAGTCGCCGCATCCTCACCGCTCCCCCTGAAGATTAGAAAAAGGCGTGAGAGTATCACTAATTTGGGGTAGCTTTTTAAAATAGATTTCATGTAATATCCTGCTCGATGATCAATTGGTTGCATTTGTTAAATTCAATGTGATTTTTATTTTTTAAGGATGTCATTCTCAATTCAGTTTCCCCTATTGTAATGCTTCTGCCACTGATACCTGCTGTTTGCATGTAAGATCGTGTTTCCTTGCATAGATTTCCTAAAAGTCAAATGATGTTGGACACAGAGGAGCCAACATCCACATTTCTCCAGTGGGGCTAACCCGAAAGACACATGTCCTTTAAAACGTGGGATTACCAAGCGTAACATCACCAGAAGTGCTGTCTTGTGCTGCACTGAGGAAGCCACTGGACAAAACAGAAAGCAGGGTTTGATGGCCTCCGGCATCACACCACAGTTCCCACAGCACCTACCCAGCCGTGCGCAGTCAGAATTAACTCAGTCTTACGGTGCCGCTGTCCTTTATTCAAAAAGCGATCAAGAAGGGAGAAAACAAGCATAGAGGTATACCTGCATGATCATCCAAGCCTACCTTACCTGCCTTGTCTATCTCAAGGCCTCTTCCTACTCCAGCCTTCTCTCCTTCCTTTTCTCTGTGCTTGCTTCCACTTTTCTTCCTTCACTCTACCCCACCCATCGGCTTTATCACCAATCCCTGTTGGTTTAGTTATACGTCAGCTCCCCGTAGCCTGTGTGTTCCTCTTTCTTTTCTCCCTTCTTTTCCTTCTTTTGATCACAATGTTCTTTACTTGCTCCCATCCTCTTTATGCGCTTTTCATTGTGCCTCCATTCCCTCCTGTTCTTCAGTCTCCTACCCTCTTCTTTAGCATCCGCTCCATCGTAGAGACAGCCTTTATGCATGCCGACAAGATGGCCCAGTGATTTAACACTCACTGCTCCCTTCTGCTATGCTCTGTAGGTCACATATCTGCATCTCAGCAGGACCAACTTCAGCCCGCCCAGGGTCGGTTGAGTGAGTTGTAGAAATGGGTATTAGGAACATCTGCTATTCGCAGCACCTGCAAAGGTCGGCGGTGCGGCATTTCCCTTTATATGAATAACAGGGTATTCATTTTGTGCTAAAATAAGATGGCAATGAGTTGGTGATGGCACAGGGCAGGACTGGGAATACGGGTAATCATCTGGTCTTGTGGAGGGCATTGCACAACATTTTTCTCTTTAATGAATGGCTTAAATTTCACTGGATTCATATGGAAAACAAGAACACACTGAGAAACTATTGTTTCGTGCCTAGCTCTTCGAATCCCTTTATTTTTAAAAACCTGTGTTCCCATTTACATTTATAGTTGCTGATTGTGTTTTAAGCATTTATTTGTTGCTTAAAGATGAGAAGGTGCAACCTTGTTTTTGATCAGAGCCCTTCTTCGTTTATTGCCTTATTGACATACACATATAATGACAGTTTTATGAATAATATTTAGGACATGCGGAGTTATTTCCTGGGTTTTCCCCCTTTCAGTTCCTGCACACTTATGTTCTTGGGAGTTCGTGTCTATATAACCAGCTTGGTATTAAAAAAAAAAGTCACCCTACTTGCAACTTCAATGTGCAGTTTTTCCTTCCTGGACAGGGCAGAGAGGTGGAGAAGTGCTCAGGAGGTGGAGAATAATATGTCCATTCTTTTTGGTTTTTTTGACCGGCCTCAGACAGGACAGAGTTCACTATTACAGGTATCAGGCATGCTGAACCCAGGGATAGAGCTAACCTGCAGGGATCCCTTCCCTTCTGAAAGGGACAGGACCCGCATCAGCCTTTCTCAGGGGGGGTCAAATGTCCCTTTGCTAGTGCAACTGGCTGGGCATATAAAATGCAGTGGCTAGTCAAATAATGAAAATCTTGCCTCATGTCTGAGTGATTTTGCAGCTCTGAAACGCTGCCTTGATGGAGCTGCACCATGCATGACTTTTATCCAACAGCCAGGTACCAGCATAGTCTAGCTGTCTCTTATAAACTTAAACTCAAGTATCACAATCAATGTTGGATCAGTAGGGTTCATTATATAAAATAGTTACAAATATATACTCATTCATTAGATAATGTAAATTCCTGCATATATTCTCTTTGACTCTTCTGGGAGCAGACTTCAACCAACCTAATGAACATATGTTAACTAACTCACTTCATAAGGCTCTGTTAAGGGATGAACTCCAGTTCTTACCAACCTTCGTCCATGGTGACGTCTCTAACACGCATGTGAGAGAGTTGACCCGCTGACGCATGCCATATCACATGCTTGTCTTCCTGTAGGCACCACGACTAACATCAGTCAAGTGACGTGGAGGCAGGAGACCAAAAAGGTTTGCATTAACATTTTAATTATTCCCCCCCACTACCCCGGCAACGTTCAGGGAGAGGATGCAGAAGATACTTTTATTTTGACCCTGGTGAAATGATAGTATGTGAACCCTGGAATCTAACCCAACGTTGGTACTTGTTCCCTATCCATTATGAGTGTGTTGTTACCTTGATTATGATTCCACTTATGAAGGTTGTGAGTATATTGTTTTTCCTGTCCACAATATGTTAATACTGTGACATCCCGAGATGCATGATACTAGCCTGTGGGCCACCAAACAATGGAAGTTCTCTCATGCTTTCTTCACCGTATGTTGTGTTTTTGTTATATTCATTGAACTAAGGAAGTACTGCACTTATTACACTGACAACATGTTGTGATCGATATTTCTAACTGCAGATTCCTTGCCTTGCCTTAGAATAAGCTAGACCGGATCCGGAGAATTTTATAGCACTGCTCCTGCACACAACTTGGTGGCATTGTGGTTATCTGCATTGGTAATACCACCACAGAAGTGACAGAGCAGATCGAGATATAAGAACTGCCCCTGTGCGCTGACGTCAGTTCCTTTTATACACGCCTTCTGACTCAACTCATTTCTCCCAACATTGTCGGTCTCTGGATGACTCCTAAACTTTTGCTCACTCTGTGATATGGGCTAATGTGCCCACCGGACACAGCAGGCTCCAAGTTGTGCCACTTCTGCAGAAAGCAGATGTTGATCACAGACCTGCCCAAGGTGTGCTGTTGGTGTCTAGGCTCCAGGCACGACTCAGTGTTGTGTGACAAATGCACCCTAATGCACCTGAAGGCGACCGGTATGCAAAGTTGTATGTGACTAAATTCAAGAAGTTGTGGCATTAGTGCAGATTCCAGTCCAAGTTACGGGCCTAGTCTTGGTCCCAGTCATGGGGCCACTCCTGCCACCGCTTAACTTTCTGCTCAAATTCTTCTGGCCAAGCTCAAATACAAGAAAGTGAAGTGATATTCGACTCCACCCCAACACTCTGACTCCAAAGTGAAGGCACAAGGCCATCAAGCTGTACTTTACACATAACCAAGGTCACTGGCCACGGAACCAATTCCTCAGTTGGTCCCAAGGTGCCTGAGTTCCCCGGCCTATCATTGACCTCATAGCAGATCAAGGCCTTTGAACAGGCAATGCTGCACGTGTTCCATGAATTTATGGCTCCCTCTGGCGCGGGTCTGGGCCCCATCAAACTGCAGGAGCCTACATTTCGGTTACTGCTGGTGTGTCCATCTTTGGTGCTGTTTGGTTCCTTCCCGGTGGCGTCTGTTCCCTTGGGAATCATCATTGGGCCTACACTGACTCTGGTACAGATTCCCACTTCAACCCCATGATCCTAACCACGACGCCACTGGTGAGGATGATCCATTGCTGATGTTCATGTTGGATCCCGAACAGATGTCGGCCCAAGCTCAACCATTGTCATTCTATGAGGTTACAAAGGACCAACATTTGTTATGCACCTTGTCTCAAATTGTGTGTCAACTATATTGCAGCCTTCAACAGAGGCTCCATAGTCTTTTTGGCTTAGAAACTGATCCTGTGCCAGAGCAGGGTGCACCCCAGGATACTGATGATGATGATGATGGTGGGGAGGATGGCGTGCTACCCCTCATTACACTGATGATACCTTGTACCTTAATTTACAAAATGTGAGTGAGCTTGACTCACCACATGGTCCACCACTGGCAGAAAGTGCCTCATTTGCAGTGGTGATGCAGAAGGCAGCCAGGGTACTAGAATTACTGCTGCCCTCGAATCAGACTAAAACAAATGTTTTTATGGAAATTCTGTAGCCTGGGCTACCAACATCTGAGCCTTAACTTCCATTAAATGATGCCCTCACACAGACCTGCATGGCTACTCAGTTGAAACGTTCTTCTTGTCCATCTGTTAGCTGGGCACATAGCGTGGAATCATAAACTGGCGCCTGGTGATCTGGTCTTTTTTACTGAGCACCCCAATCTGGAGAGCCTTATTTTACAGAAGTTGAACTCTTAACTCTTTCCCAACCAAGCCTAAGGATTAAGAATTCAAAATGATTGAGGCCGCTGCCAAACGTAGGTCTTTCTCTTCCAGCTGTGCTCTGTGACCTCTAAATGCCGTCTGCCTGTTGGGCCGCTACACGCATGCCCTTTGGGACATGGCCAGCAAGATCTTGCAGGTAGTTCTGGAGCACCTTTAGGTTTCTTTGGCTGAGACATTACCTAAGTGGCAGAACACCCTCAAGTATGTTAATTAAGCTAGTCTGGATACCAAAGACTGCATTAGCAGAGCAGTCTGTATCAGTGTTGTGCTCACATACATTCATGGATACGGTCCACTGGTTTCTTCATTGACATACAGGCTTCCATGATGCATATGTCCTTTGTTGGCTTTTACCTCTTTGGAGAGAAGGCAGACTCCACTATGGAACGTTTTAAAGACCATTAAATGGTACATTGCTTGGGGCTGTTGACCCCTGCCTAACAAATTCCAAACCAGTTCAGAAAATGTAGAAGCTACTGCAGGGGGCCTGTGTACAGGACCGCAATTTCCCCATCCCAATGAAAGATGGGGGGCGTAGACCAATAGTAGACCCTGAACTCCTTACCCCTCAGGGTGTCAAGACCCTGAACAATTACCCCTCAGGGTGTCAAGGCGCTGGGGGCTGTCGGGAAATTAAGCAAGCTATTGCCCAGAGTCATATGGTGCTGGTCTAACCTGCCGCCGGCGATCGAGCTGTGAGCGCCCGTGTTCCGGAGTCATCCGCCACGGCCGCTACGCCACACCTCTTCCACTAGGACCAATTCAAATTGCTCACATTTTCCCAGATCCTATCTCTGCTGGACCCGGGTGACTCTGTATTTTCATATTCCTCTCCTGTAGTCCTCGGATCAAGGTGGGCCAGGAGCATTTTCAATTTGCCATGCGTCCTTTAGGCCTTCCTAGCGCCCCTTGCTGTTCATGAAAGACCCTATATTCCCATTCCTTGACGAGTGGCTCATGGCAGTTAGATGTTGACTATATGCGGACGGTGGCGGAACGTTTGACATCTGGATCTCAACATAAACAAACTGTAGCTCCACCTGATTCCTTTGCAGAGGCTTCCATTGATTGGAGTGGTTTTGGACACATCAAAGTTCAGTTTGTCCAGATGCAGGCTGCTCTACCTCTCCCACCCTGAGCTGACAGTGGTTACGGATGCATCACTGGTGTGTGGGACTGTCATTTGAGGGAGGTGGACATTAGAGGACTATGATCTCCAGTGAGGGCAGGCCCTACATCAATTTGCTGGAGGTGTAGGCTATGCCTCTGGCCCTAAATGCCTTCCTCTCATCTGGCAGGATGGGGGGGCTTGTGCAGGTTCTCACAAACAGTGCCACTGCCTTGTAAAACTGCAAAAACCAGGGCAGAATGACGTCCTGGGTTCTGGACCCGTAGGCTTTGCATCTCTAGAGATGACTGGATCATCAGGGCATGTTGGTACCCACCTGATGTGGTCCATGAATGCCAGAGCATTGAGAACTGTCAGTATCAACAATTTTACATGTTAGAGTTTCTGCAAGAACACTAGTTAAAAGACACATTCTAGATGGAATAGAACAAGGGACTCCTATATGCTTTCGCACTTCCTTGACTTCTGAAGAAGATCAGGAACGATTGCCCCAAGTCATCCTAACGGCCCTGGGTTAGGCCAATAGAGCGTGGTACCCAGATTTCCTGAGCAGGAGTGTCTGTCCTCTCAATGAATACATTTTGAATTGAATGATACATTTGTATAGCGCATGCCTACCCGGGAGCATCCCAGCGCTAGGCCTAACACGAGAGAGGAGGTGGATCTTAGGGGAACAAAAGTGTTTTAAGTTGTTTTCGAAAGACAAGGTGACTGGGTTCCCTGCGAAGATACAGCGGCAGGGAGTTCCAGAGTTTGCCAGTATTAAAAGAGAAAAGCCGTCCACCGCTTCTGCCCTTCTTAATCCTGGGGACTTCAGCCAGATACAGCTCGTCCGAGCAAAGTTTCCTATTGGACTTATAAGGACGGATCTTGGCCAAATTTATAGGCGGCCCGTTCCCTTGCATGGATTTATGGGCAATGCACAAAGCCTTAAATCTGATTCTTTCCTGCACCTGAAGCCAGTGAAGGGAGCACAGAGAAGGTTTAGCTGAGTGACGATTGGAAACTCCCATCAAAAGTCTGGCTGCACAGCTTTGTACGGTCTGGAGTTTCGCAACTACTGCACTTGGGGCGCCCAAATACAAGGCGTTGCCATAGTCTATTCTGGAGATAATGAGAGATTGGACTAATATTTTTATGGCTTGGAAGGGGAGGAGAGGGAGCACTTTACGGGCCATTCTGAGCAGTCCAAATCAGATAGCTGGCGTCTTCCTGGCCTACGCCCTGAAGGTCAGGTCCTGATATAGCCAAATGCTTAAACTCTTGATCTCGGTCTTGGGGACCGGTATGGGACCCATACAGGCTGGCCACATAGTGCTGGATTTAAAGCTGAGTGGATTGGCCAATATCATAAGCTCCGTTTCCCCCCCATTAAGCTTAAGGTGAGATGCGCCCATCCAGTTGGATATTTCCTCGAGATAAGAGTAGAGGCCATTTGCCCTCTGAACTGCTTGGTTAAGCGCTACCACCAATTGAGTATCATCAGCGTAAGTCACCATGCAGATCCCGAAGGGGGCTACGACTGCTGCCATCGGGGCCATATACACATTAAGATGTCGGGCTAAACGACGAGCCCTGAGGGACTCCACATCATAAAGAGATTGGTTTTGAGGCAATGTCATCCTCAAATACCTGAAAAAATCTTCCCTCCGAGAAGGAACTCAGCCTTTGCAGCGCCGTGCCCGTTACTCCTATATTCCGGAGAGGGTGAAGCAGGATGCCATGGTTCACTGTGTCAAACACTGCACTCAGGTCGAGGAGTATAATGGCTGAGGACCCTCCTGAATCTAGGATCTTTCTGCTCTCTTCCACCACAGCTCACTGATGTAACGAAAAGTGAGGGGGCCTCCCTGCACGGTATGTAGAGGGCCCCCCTCCGGGCTCAATCAGGAGCTCTCCAGCCGTGCAGTGCCGAGGAGACCCCTTGGAGCTTGGGGCCCCCCCGCACCGCTTTAAGTAGTTTTTTTATAATGAGAAAGGTTTCCCTAGGAGAGTAAGCAGCTGACAGGATCCTTTCCTTATAATAGGAGGCCTGGGACTTTTTTTATTTCTGCTTTGTAAGTGCAAATAGCTGTCCTATATTCCAATTTTTTGTTGGGTAAAAAGTATTTTCTCCAACTTCTTTCCAATACCTTACAACGCTGTTTCAAGATACGAAGCTCAAAGGAGAACCAAGGGGACTTATGAGGCCCGCCGGTCTTTTATATCAATGTTTTTGGGAGTACCACGTTCGAAGACTCTTCTATCCAGTTAGAGAAGTCATCATAGGCTTTGACTGGCAAGGATCAGACTTGGGACTGGTTCTTTCTAGTTCATGGGCCCACTTGTCCATGGGAAGCTTAGAGCAGGAACGACTCCAGGTCCGTGTGGATTGAGTGAGGAGTGGGGCAACCTGAGGGGACCAGGAGACGGGGATGAGGAGGTGGTCAGACCTGCCATTTCACCATGAACTTTTGTCCCATGCGTGTAGGTTGAGCGGTAGCAATTGACTGCATTCAATTTGCCTCCTGGAGTAGTGGATGTCGTCCTCTCCGCCAGATGACCCTCCACAAAATGTGGGCACTGGGATGAATTCGTAACCTGGTGCGGTGCCCGAGACACTGACCTCGTACAGGCAAAGCTGCCGGATGTTCTTTTGTTTTTTCTTTTGCTCAGCATGTCCTTGTAGTGGACACTATAAAAGGTTATTTGTCTGCCCTTTCAGTCGTTATTCGATTGCCAAGGAATCTGCGGTTAGATAGTGTCAACCAGAAAGAAAGTTAAGTTACTCTCGCTTCCCCTCTCACATAACATCACACTACTAGTTAGAGGAGTATAGACCGTGTTCCCAGGTAGGGGTCGATCCTTAAGAATGCCGGTGACCTTATACAGGCAGCATAAGGGCAGAAAATGATGACACCGAAGACCCCAGGATACCACTTTCCTCACGTCTGCCTAGTTTTTATTCTTGAATACATAAAAATGAAAGCTACATTAGGACTCCCACTACACAGTTTTTAGTTCCCTTGTCACAACTTTAACTGCTTTATGGACACCACTGACCGTTCAGTAAACCTGTCATTGTGATCGGAGCGCCGGAGGAGCCCACCCATGGTCAGCTGGGTACGGTGTGGAGCAGACCCATGATGACGCATGCCATGCATGTGGGGGAGGGGCTTGCATGATTGTTTTTAGAAGAAATCCGGTAAAGTGACCCGAGTGGCCTAACGTGAGCAAGAAAAAGATGGTCTCACAATCGATGCAGTGTCCACGGTGGAGAAACATTGCTGCCTCGGCACAGTCTGTAAAGTTTGTCAATTTTCAGCCACAACTTTAGTGAACAAGCATTTACAATGCAATGGTCTCGGCATTGTTAAAGTTAGAGCTATTGGCATTGCTCATGACATTATTTTTGTTTATGTGCACTAACCTGCTGAACTGTTTTACAAATCATCACCAACTTGACATGAGAAGGGGAGCAAATCAGCGTTTGGGGTTCGGGCACATGTATCAGTATGCTGTTAGGAGACCACAATATAAGCTGTTTTAAGACAAACAATAGTGCGTCAGGTAATGCTGCCGGCGGTTTGTTGTAGCCGAGACCTAAAGAACGCGGAAATATTACCTCTACATCGTTATCTACTACACCTCCACTAGACAAGAAAAACAAACCGAAGCAGATAACACAAGCAATAAAAAATAAATTAAAAAAGTGTGGAAAGTTAAATATCTTTACCCATGTGAACATTACAGCGAGGAAAAATAAATATTGCACGAGCCAACTTCCAATCGTGGTAAAAACGGGTTCCCACTTCTCACATAGACGACACGCCTATTCTCAGTCCGTGGTGCAGGGTTGCCGTGAAACCAATCTAATTGGTGGCATGACACAAATGCAAAGCAGGACCAACCACTAACAAGAGAGCTCTGCACACACACCCCTAAAGTATCAGACAGCAGTGTTTGAGAAAGGTACGATGAGGGAGACGGCACTCACCTTTTTGAGCCCGGCCGGTGCCCATCAGCAAGACGGCCAGCAGCAGCGGGCAGGCTCGGACGGCCATCCCCGCTATGCGCGCCCCAGTGGCAGCAGCCTGCAGTCCGCATGCATGGCGGGCGCCGGGCTTTGTTGTGGTGGCAGCTGCCGGTGCCTCCCCGGCTTCCCTACCCTCTACCGCCGCTTCCGGGCTGGAGGGGGGGGAGGGTCCGTGTTCAGGGAACCAAGCGTTCAGTAGCCCCTGGGGCCGTGAGGGCACTTTTCTCTGCGCAAAGTTGTGCCGTGCGGCGCCCCCGCATGCTCCGCCTGCCTCGGCCCCTCTCCTCGGCTTCCTGCTCCTCCTTCTAACAAACTGCTTCACCCCACGGGAAACTAAAATAAGCCAAGCATGAAAAAAACTCACATTTTCCTTTAAAGGTTTCCACCCTGAAAGTTGTATATCCATTTGTTTATGCTGCCAAATCCGTGTTATTATTCCGTGGCAGTTAAAAGGGTATTATTCCCTCCTATAAACTGCATTATTTTGGAGGAACACACAATTGTAAAGAATGCTGAAAGAATCACAGCACTTCTCTTAAAATAGGAACAGCGCATCCTGTACTGAGAGAGCTAGGGCCGCCTCCCCAGATTCACGGAGAGAGTGATAACGTAAAAAGCACGAACTGATGCCGTGAGAGAGAAAAATGAAGAGGGCCCTGCTCAAAATAAAGATAATGCATCCATCTAAAGTATTAGCGCCCACCCGATTGAATTAGCTATGCTTCCGGTGATAAAAAAAACGGAAATGCTGCGCCTAAAAAACTTGGTCAAAACGGATCTACACAGAATCAATGTAATTTCTAAACACACTGAGCCCTTGGTAATTGATGCCGGCAGGATACCTCATAAGATAAACGCTCGCAGCTGACAAATGCAGTGTTCCTTATAAATCCATTGTTTCCAATCTCGGCAAATCGAACCTTTTCATTCAAGCTCTCCTTCTATCCTGCATGGGTGGGGCCATTGATTAAGAATATCCTCCGCTTATTGCACTGGTTAGAAACCGCTTTCAAGTGGCATACTAAGCGATAAGAAAACAATTTAGTACTAGTACTTACACACGAGTCACTCACTACACACTCTCCGCGAGTCTCCAATGCGCCTCAAAAAGAGCATCGGCACACTCGTCTAAAGAGGTAAAGCACGGCACAAACTTGTAGTCTCTCTGGCAGCACGTCATGTATCATAACAAATATCACTTTTAGACAGCACGCACAGTACTCCTCTCTCGGAAGTACCGAACTAACCTTCCTGCTCCCAGTTCGCCAGAGACTCGGGGTCGCTGCGGCGGACACTGCCTCCGGACCAAGCTCCGACCAGAATCGGAGGAGCTGCGGCTGTCCGGCCTCCTCTAGCCGGCGGCGGACCAGCTCCAGCGAGGCCATGGTCCGCAGCACGGAGTGGGAACGGTCACTGGAGAGGCACAGGTAGGTGAGAGGCGAGACCGTCTCTTAATGCGAGTCCGCAGACAGTTACAGAGAGTTAAGACCGGCTGAGGAAAGTGGAAGCAGCAACAGGGCCTGATCGTGGCCTCGCCGCGTTCGGGCAGCACGAAGCAGTCACGCGCCCCAGCATGCGTCACCGCTCCCTTTCCCTCTGCTGCAGCGAGTAGGGAAGTTAAGTGCCAGTTTTATTTATTTATTGATTTAATTAATGCATTTTTATAAAGCGCTGACTTTACCCAAAGGTGCCAGTGCGCTGTACAGTAGAACCATGAGAGAAATGTTACAAAATAGAACGTTACCAACCAGCACACCACTGCCTTTCTCCGAGGCGAAGCAGAAATGCCTCGGAGAAACGCAGTCTTGTTTTCGGAATCGGGGGCGTGTTTTTCTTTCTCTCCTCTTGCCATTGGCTGGAGGAGAGAAAAACACGCCCTGCGAAAAGCAACGAAAAAACACGCCCCCCGATCCGAAAAGGACGGGGCTTTAACGGAGTGACTGGACCTCTTCTCCAGTGGCTGGCCAGCATTTAAGAGGCCAGCCAATGGAGAACAGGAGAGAAGAGGGGCGGGTGCAAGCCCCTCTTCTCAAATTCACTCAAAGTCATTAAATCTCGGAGCGAGACTGCGTAAGCGCAGCCTTCGCAGCCGAGACCTAAAAAGGAAATCCCCACAATGATGGGCAGAATAATTCTGCTCCCAAACGCTAACTGTTTCCATAAATCCAGTTCTGCAGCTGCCTGGTGTGTGCTTTCATATCATTCGTTTTTCTGTATCCATATTTTAATTTTCCTTAGCTTTGATCAACGTCATTGCATAAATGTAGGGGAAAGATCTGTTCCGTTATTGCTTTCTGGTCTTCTGCAGTAGGCGCCATGCTGACAGTTGCCATGAACTGAAGAAACACATAAATTCCCATTTGAATTCCCTTTCAGGGGGTTACGATACAGAACCCTAATCTGTGGGAGCGTCATCCAGCCTTGCCACGTTTGCCAGATCCATGCCTGACGAACTGCGCCACACTCGAACTTTCATTTGCATTCTCTGACTTAGCTTTGTTTGTCCCATTGTATAACCAAGGCAAGTCCCAGAATGCAAAGATAAAACCTGGCCTGGGCAGCTTGTCACTGGGTGGACCCGGGATCCTGGCAGCTTTGACTTTCTGCCCCCACTGGTGCCTGCTAAAAAGAGCAAGGCCCCCACGAGTGGGCAATAAACTCCGATATTTCACCGCACTTTTCCGAATTATGAGACTTGTGATAAACAGGGCAGGTCTAACCTGCTGATATTTATCAGGAGAAAAATGCCCAACATTTACCAGAACATGTGGATTTCGGTGCAGTCCAGCTGTTTTTCCCAAATCTTGAGATCATTGTCGCCCTCCTCAAGTACCGATCACCTTGGTGTCTGGTTTTTTGGGATGCATAAATATCATCTCCTCTCACAGAGGCGGGCTAGTTGGATGGCCTGGGTGTAATACTTGAACTTAACATTTCCTTCGTCCTCTCTGACCTCCTTCAAGACCCAGGAATAGATAGGAAAATGACAAATCTCGTCAAGAAAGTGACATCCTTCGACACAGCCCTGAACCATGCTCAGCGGCGTGCGGGACAAAAGTGCACAACTCTGTGGATGTGGCAGCCCTTCATGGCGCGGTCCTGGGGGGCTGAACTATGCGCGCCCCGGTCCTTTGGTCGGAGGGTGGAGCGTGGAGATGAGAGGGAGGCTGCCCTTGAGTAGAGCCTTCTCCTGAAACAGAAGTCTTAGATGGAGAGGCCTGTGGCATCCCCTTAGAGGTCATTTACCTCTCTAGTGCATGGGGAGGTCCCTCCGGGTCTGAGACCCTGCAGTTATTAAACCCTGACCTTGAAACCAGACCCTATCGAGCCCTATATTCATTTCCCCAGCTTTATAGGAAAAAACACTGACCACATTCGAAATGACGACTGTAAAGACCGTTGAAGTAATCCATGTCAACTATGTAGTCCCTGTGACCATTTAACGTGTTATACTTGATCTGGTTTTCCCCAGGATTGTTTGTGGTGTGCAGGATGTTGAGCAATGCTTTTCATACAGCTGTGGTTGCCTCGGTGTCGATTTGAGTTCAGGTTGTGGCTGAGTGCCTAAGACCTCTGGGGTTGAGGCAGGAGGCAGTGCGTTTCTCACAGTGCTTGTCAGTGGTCATAAAGGTGTTCGGAACACATGCTCATCCAATCCTTGGCCTCTCTGTAGAGCTCACAGAGCAGCAGTCAATCAATCAGATATTTGTAAAGCGTGCTACTCACCCGCAAGGGTCTCAAGGCACTGAGGGCGGTGGGGGGAGCAGCTACTGATCAAACAGCCAGGTCTTGAGGAGTCTCCTGAAGGTCAGCAGGTCCTGGGTCTGTCGCAGGTGGATGGGGAGGGTGTTCCATGTCTTGGCGGCGAGGTAGGAGAAAGATCTGCCGCCGGTGGTTGTTCGTTGGATGCGTGGGACGGTGGCGAGGGCGAGGATGGCGGAGCGGTGCTGGCGGTTGAGGGTGTAGAAGGTGAGTCGCTTGTTGAGGTATTCTGGTCCGGCGTCGTGGAGTGCTTTGTGAGCGTGAGTGAGGAGCTTGAAGGTGATCCTCTTGTTGAGGGTCCTCAACAAGAGCCAGTGCAGGTCCTTCAGGTGGGTGGTTATGTGGCTGTGGCGGGGGATGTCGAGGATGAGGCGTGCGGAGGCGTTCTGTATGCGTTGGAGTCTTTTCTGGAGTTTGGTTGTGGTTCCCGCGTTGAGGGCGTTGCCATAGTCCATCCTGCTAGTGACGAGGGCCTGGGTGACTTTCCTTCTGGTTCCGGTGGGGATCCATCTGTAGATCTTGCGAAGCAAACTGAGGGTGATGAAGCAGGAGGAGGAGACGGCGTTGACTTGTTGGGTCATTGACAGAGAGGAGTCCAAGATGAAACCCAGGTTGCGTGCGTGGTCGGTGGGTGTCGGTTCAGTTCCCAGCGAGGCTGGCCACCAGGAGTTGTCCCAGGCGAAAGGGGTGGAGCCGAGGATGAGGACCTCCGTTTTGTCTGAGTTCAGTTTCAGGCGACTGCTCTTCATCCATTCGGCGACGGCCTTCATCCCTGCATGGAAGTTGGTTTTGGCAGTGCTGGGGTCTTTTGTGAAGGAGAGGATCAGTCACAGGTGGCAATTCTAATTGAGATTCTATGCGGAAGTGTGTGAGGCGGTACACACCTGTGAAGATATTTACAGGGCTTAAGTAAAAGAAATGCAGTGCTTATATGTGAGTGGGGCTGGAGTGAAGGAGATGCAACGGCGTACATGAGGTGTGCGATGTCCAGATGGAGGACTTCATAAAGATGTGGGGCAGAAAACAGGCGTACATTTTTAACATAGAGAGAGACTGCAGAGAGAAGTGGTGCAGTGGAAAGAGAGGGAGTAATTGAGACAGCCCGTAGACCACTAACCCTTCCACAGACCTTAGCAATGCATAATTCAGTCTCACACTTTCAGAATACAAACATTTTCAATTCTAATTATTCACAACAAAATAATTGTTACTCATTTATGTGATGCTGGTAGTAAGTGGTGGCAAAGCCAGTACTCTGGCTGGTTTTAGGTGCATGTCTGTTATGTGAAATGTTTGGATGCAATAACAGAAAGCTCACAATGAGGCACCAAAACTCTGGTTCGGTGGTACACTATGGGAAATACGAAATTTTTGTTTAAATGTTTAAACCACAACGTTCATTACATCGATACGCCTCTTGGAAAGAGTTCATATTTACACTTCTTTGGACAATCCCCATACGGAGCCCCCCACTTTTTTAATCCCACTTGAGGCCCCGCTTATCCTCTTTCATCAACCAATCTTCATGTCCCTGTGCTAAGCAGTGAGATACTGCTTATTTATGAGATAGTGAGGCATGCAGCGCAGCGTCACCTTGCTGTACTATGTCACCAGCAAATGGCAGGAATGTATTGAATTTAAGGCATGCGGCGCATTCCTGACTTTTCCCCCTGCGCAGGCGCACAGGGGGCTGCATAGCAGCAATGCAGGCACCCTTATCCCATGGTGCAAAGGTGCCTGCTTTGCATGCAGGATTGTTTTCGTGCAGGAAGGGCCACCTTCCTGCACAAAAACAATCATGAGAGGCATACTCCTCTATTTATGTGTGCAGCATAATGCATGACCCACAGAAAGAGGAAGTAACGAGGAGAAATAAAGATATTTCTCCTTGTTACGCCTCTCCTGGGGATGCGTATCTTTTTGGCTCATTGCCAGGTTTACCAGTTCTGGTAAATCTGGGAATGTTGCAACAACAATAGGAGTTGCGTGGAAACACTCATGCAATACCCATGGAACGCCTTCCCAGGACAGAGTAATGCAGCACAGCGATTTGCGCTACGCTGGCTTAGTCCAGATTTTTGGAGCCACCCACAACCTTCAAAAATCTGACTTAGTGGTTTGTCATGCATGTACCACATCACGTGGTGTGAACATAACGCAATGGTTTCATAAATATGCCCCATAGTGTCTAAAGTAGAAGTAAAATGTAGTAAGTGCTATTCAGAGATCCAACTCAACCCCTATCTTCATACTATGGAAAAAGTCCAGGGGATGCATTACTTACTCTTAATGAAAGACAACGAAAGCACCCTTAAACTGTACTTGCCATAACGGGGCTTTGATATGTTGGCAAAACCTGCCACCTGCTGGCGATATTTGCAAAGTGCTATGGAATGGATGGAATTAAATATGTTTATCGTTCATTGTTTGTAGTAGGACTTGTGTGCTTATCTACTGTTAAATTGTCAGACTTTGTACTGCTTTGTGTACTTGTTAGACACAGAACCCCATAGAAATGAACGCTTTATATCCACCTACCTTTCAAAACTCTAACGACCTTAAGATGTATTACAGACAAACAGGAGCTCCATTCTTCATTTCTCTGGTTACTGTTAGCAGTTTGTTCGGTGGCTGTTCTTTGTGGTATGTGAGGTCTGCTGATTAGATTTCAGTGTTTGTGTAGTGCGTTATTCAAAGGTGTGGCCGCCGGGGCGTTTATAACTCGAAGTAGGAAGGGGCAAACCCATTCAGGTTTTTCGATCTTTCTTGATATAAATGGGGTGGTGCGGGACAGTATTGGTCTGTGACCATCTGATGCATTTGAAGATCTTTTTCTTTAATAAGAAACCAAACCTTAATATAGTCCCCGAGGAAGCCTGTTTCCCCTTTCCCCCACATACAAGGTAGTCCTCAAAACGAGTGTGGGCAGCAGTCGTCCAAGACTAGCCTGCCTGCCCTTCATTGCCTCTGTTAAACTGCAGTTTGAGCAGCCTTTGTGAAATTGGGCAATCCATCAGCCATCTTTTGATATGGTTATGCTTCAAATCCTTCTGTTTTTGTAAAAAGCTAGATGTTAATAATTAATTTGCAGCTAAATTAACAGGTCGTTAAGCAAGAATTGCAAAGCCACCCAGACTTGCTTTTAGAAAGCAATGCCAGGCCTACTGGCTTAGCTAATGCTTTTTGCCAGCACTGCTCCGCATCTGGAAAAAGAAAATAAAAGTGTTAGTTTGTCAATGCTGAACAATAACAGAGAAAAATGAAAAGTGTAATTGTGTGTAGGCAGCCGTGCGTCATGACTCTGCAGTGGCCCAGCCAATGACGTACACAGGGGATGCTCACGAAGCAGCAGCCATGTTGTTTTATTAACTTACTATTCAAAGACGGAGAATGCCTCGCTTAGAGAGGTACATTAAAAAATGAGTACAATGTGTACAAAATCACCTGTTAAGGGATCAGCTGTGTAGCAAATTACCGCTTCCGGGCACTAAAAAGTAAATACAAAAATAAAAGCGCAACACAAAGCAACAGAGGAGCTAGAGGCAGTGAAGAAGTCATGGTGCCCAGCAACAGGAGCTGCGGATTGTGGGGTGGACGCGGGTTCAGGGGCAACAGAGAATCGGCCGCGGGGGTTATTTATTTTTACAATTAATTAACTGTGGAGGTGGGGGGGGGCAGCACAGGGAGTGGTGTATTTTATGCGAAGCAGATTACAAGGGGGAGAGCAAGAAAACACGCACTTCCATGGAGTGCTAGAAGAGAAAGAAAAAAGTAGTTCCATGAATGCAGGCGGGTAGAAGAACACAAGTTATCCAATCAGAACACAGTAAAGAAGACCTACTACAAAGGTGGAAGAAACAAAGAATAGGGAGGAAAGCCATCGAATAAGAAGTAGGGAAAAGAAATGTACTAGAAGGCCATCCAGGTAAGACCAAGGGGCTGACCTAAATGATGTATATAATTGAATATATGGATATAATTGAATGCACTTGAGACAATAGATCATCGACAACAGACAGTGATCAGTAGGCAAGAACTAAAACAAAAAAAGGAGAGAGCTGGTGTTCTGAATGTTGCATTGTTTGGTCTCCTGAGCCTCGCTACATTTGAAAATCTGATTCTGTTGCTTTTTTACCTCCGCCCACGTGTAGTTCTAATTCTCATCCATGGCTCTTTATAATGATTGATCAGTTGCTGTAGGGCATGTGTAGGTGAAATAATGTATGTTTTTTAGACAATGTGCACATAGGACAATTCCATAAACTGAAGTATACTACTCCTCTCAAGCTGAGATGTGTAAGAAAGTTGCAAGACATGTATTTCTCTGTAGCAATTGGATCCTCTATCGGTTCCCTTGTTTGGTGGAATGAACCAGAGCAACTTTGGGGGAATTCCTCAAACTATTTACATTAAACTCTTGCAGTCTCCTCTTAAGGTTGGAACAAATTCCAAATCACACCCATATCTGGAAGGCCACTCCATCACTAACCACAGCCCGGACAGTTTAGTTCCCATTTTCTCTTTTTAATTGAGGCCTCTCAACAACCCTGCTTACATTGCAGTTTTCTACAAAACATTTGTATGAATCTTTCATAGAAAGAATAATCCTCTGTTGCTTTGACTCTTTTGTACAAAGCAGAACCTGTTATCTAGAAAGACAGTCGGACTCTAAATAGAGATGGATAGGCGGCGGCAGAGAGTGAAAAAAGAATGACTCACTATCCATCCTTGAGACTCAGATCTTTTCCTGCCCAGTAGGCCACATCCTTCAAAGGTCCATGGTCAGCACATTTACGTCAAGTGAAGAGCAATCGGAGCTCCACAGGGGAAGAGTGGGCGCTTTTTGCGTCTGCTCCACAAACGCATCCTAAAATTGATTTGTTATCGTGTTTCTGTGGGGGGGGGGGGTTGGGGGGGTTGATTCCGTACTGCTGGAATGCTGGGTTAGAGATAGAAAGTGTACAGAGAGAGACACCTGTGCAACACTTGCTGATGATCATTCTTAAAGCCGGGGGCTCATCAGATTCTGAGTAGTCAGATTTGCAAAGATTATAGAATAGACCATTATTGATCTTATCTATGGCCAAAACAAGGAGCTGGTCCAGGCTGAATGTCCCTGCTTTTAGCAAACTACTCCAGGGTATGAGGCCGGACATAAAGCAACTGTCGGCCTTGGATCATGACCAGATTCAATGCTGGCTTATGGAAGCCATGGAAAAATAGCTTACCAGTCACTGTAAAAAGCTCACGCCGTTCGTTGCCTCCAGCTCCTTGGCTTAATGAAATGTTAAAGCTTGAGCAGAAACAATGCAAGGTCCTAGAAAGGCTTTAGAGAAAGTCCTATACAGAAGACACCAAAATGAATTACAGAGCAGCATAAAAAAATTCCATGGGCTCTTTAAATCTGCTTGAGCTGCATTTTACTCAAATCCAATTCTAAGCGCTCAAAACTGCCCCAAAACACTTTTTAAGGTGTTGAAGGAATTTATCTGACCCCTGCAATTTGTCGTCTTCTCCTTCACTTTCTCAAACCCAATGTGAGGAGCTCACTCTTTTCTTTATTCAAAAAGTGGAAAAGATTCACTTCCAATTGATTAGTGACTTCGAACAGGTAGTACAGCCGAATGATATTGTTATTTCTGACACTAAGACCTTCTCCCTTGTTGCTTGCCAAGGCTCCCAGATCACCCTCGTCAATCATTTAAACTTAATACATGGTCCGCTTTGGAAACTACATCCTTTAAATCTATTCTTCAGTCTATTAAGTCTAGCTACCTGTTGGATCCCTTACCACCTTACTTGCTCAGCCAGTTGGATTCTAGCCTGCTATTAATGGTTATGGATCTTCTTAATCCCTCATTTTGTGAAGGAGTTGTCCCCAGGAGTGGAAACATGCTATGGTCCTTTCTCTTTTAAAAAACATTTCATTCATATTTTGCTTCGTCCCACAGAACAGCATACAGCATGGGACAGTGGGCAGCCCACTTCAAACACTGGCTGTCATTCACAAATGGATCAGTCTACTGCTCATCCATTGCATGTTTGCCACTCTTAGTGACACCGAGATAGCTAATTAAATGTTCACCCGCATACAAATCAATCCCATCAGCTTTATTACTCAACTCCTTTAGTGTACACAGTGGCCAGAATTTCTCTTGCCCTGCAATGCAAACATAACTGGTGTACAAGCTTTGAAGTTAACTTAAGCATTGTTCTTTCATTCTAGGCCATATACTGGGATTTGGGCTATGCTTGTTTTGGACACATTTCGAAAGGAAGATGTGCTTGTTTACCATTTCTGAACTGGATATATATATATATATATATCTATATCAGGCGTGCTTTTATGGACATGTGTTTATGATCCAGTAGCTCTGAAGGATCATTTTATCCCCATACTGAGCCTTCATCATCATCTCACGCTTGTCATTTCAAAAACGCTCTCACGCCTACCTCTTAGCAAATAACAGTTCAAACCTATTTAGAAGATCTGCAGCTCCTGTGTCCTAGCTTTGTAAAGATACTTTGGCTATTCCTGTTCAGAAGTGCTAAAAACGACCTCGACAGTAGGCATAAAAAACATTTTGGTATTGAGTATATGGTGTATCGTTTGGCGGTGTCAATGTTTGGGAGGCAGATCTTTGCAAACCTATCTTTGCGGTGGGCTAGTCTTTGATTTAGACTCATGTTTTAAGGGGGTTGAGCATGTTTTCCATTTTTTATCTAGATAATCTGTCTGTTCTTTTGAGCAAGAGCTGATGAACCCGACGTCGTCTCACACTTGCCCTGTCAGTTAGGGTTTCATCTACTACCCCTATCACTACCTATAATTGATTCCTCGTAAGAGGGGAGACAGCTCTTTCCTCCTGATTTTACCTGTTCAGAACAGATGGAGCCACATGGTTTCCTGTCACACAACCCATTTGGTTCCTTAGGCAACAGTATTGTTTGGAACCTAGATTTCTTTTTTTATAATTTTTAAAAAGGTTTATCACTTTATTTGTTGGCTCTGTGTTTGTTTGTTGGGACATAGGTTTTCACTTTTGGGGCAGTTAAACAGAGAACCAGCGGCTTCATGTCCAGCTTCATGCTTAAGGAACAGTGGTCCATCCATGTGTCTGTTCGGTTATCTGCATCATGTATACCCATCCCTTCACAGTGCATTACTGTCTCCAGGCAAAGAGAGTAGAGCCATATCTGAATGCACTTCAGATTGAGTAGGAAATCATCAAGCCCTCTCCACTACAAAGAAACAAAGGCCAACACTCCCTTTTCTGATTTAACAATTGCGTTTTCCTTGTTATGAGATTAGAGACCTTACACATTTTGCAGCATTGAAGAGTCACGAGACAGATTGATAACTTTTTGGTGTTTAGAGAATTGGCCACCCTTTCAAAATAAATGGTTTCCCTGAGATCAATGTTTGAAGAACAAGCGTAATTTCATTCATGGTCAATCTTCTAGAATCTATACTTTGTTTATTTAGCATGAGGAGAGAGTAATTGAGTCTAGGAGTTACTCAGTTTTGGACAGCATCTATCAAACATGGTGAGCCAGTTTACTCAAGTTGCATGAATATCTGGGATATATATTTCTGGAGTGGGAATTATTTTAAATATAATCGTTTATCAACTGTATCTCACACCAAACAGGTTGATCCCTGCTCTTTCGCTCTCTGTGAGTTTCCTCTCATTTCTATAGAAATACCTTTTTTCCATCGCATATGAGAAAATCAGGAGCTATACATCACACTAATCAATAATCACAATACTATCTCGAAGTTAAATCAATAATGAGAGTTTTGAATTAGTTTACCGTTTTTATTTTCATTAAGATGTTCAGTAAGATCTTTCCTTTATTCAATTAGTTCCAAATGCATCAAACAGATTACAGAATTCATACTAAAATATTGGTAGAACAAGTTTTCAAATAAGCAATACAGCGTGTTCCATAGATGAATGAATCCCTAATCAAAGGGATGGGGTCAAATGGTTATTAGTAGGACCCCATAAAGAGTTCAAGTTCAAAAACCAAGAATAGGAGAAAGCATGAAGCTCAAATTTGATCAATCAGTATCAGCTGAACTTCCCATAAAGAGAGGTCCATAAAAGCAAAAATGATCATGCAGTAGCAACTGCAATAAGCATTTAGCCTACAGCATAGAGCTGTTCGCATTCAGCTTCCGTGTGGACAAGCGGTAAGTGCATAAGCATAATGCGTCTCGGTTCTGGGGTATGGAAAGGAAGTGTCGGGAAATAGAGTTAACCTACTCTAGGAATAAGCACTAATAAAAGCAGTTGAATGAAAATATTGCAGTTCATTCTTTATCTTCTTCCTCTCATCCAATGAGCTTTTGATTCTTCTTGAGAACAATCTCCCGTCCTTTCACACGGTCCTTCACAATAAGCTTACAAAGAATTACCTGGAGGTATGTAACATTATTAAACATTGTTTACATAGGTGGGCTTTCGATACTTAGACGTCCTTTCCCATGGGTATGAGCACCTTCTAACCTTCTAATGAAATAAAGGTTATGTTAGGCTAAGCAATAGACATCTGTGAAATAGGAACATCAACTGCAACGAATATTATTCAGCATCACATGTCTTCATAATATATTGAAAAAAGAAATAGGTTAACCTATCAACATTTTCAATTCATGTATTGTATTTAGTGTGTGTAATAATATGAAGTCGTTTTATTCAATAATAAAGTGTTTCTAGCAAAACCGATCAAAACGTTGCTATTAATCAAGTACATTCTTTAATGCGATGTAGTGTGAGGCTAGCAAGAAAAAATAATAACGTGTCAGGATAAGATCAACTTTTAAGCATTTTTGTGCACATCTCAGCACATTTAACTTTGCTGCTGAAATACTGAAGCTTGCTTTAATATTTTGAGGCCTGGTACTAATAGAAATGTTTAGGGACTCCAATTTGCACATTTTAATGTTGATTCAATTCATAATAAATTGCAGGCTATCACTGCAAAAATCTCTGACTATATCAATTTTACCTTTTAATAAAATTCTTTATCAATATCACTACTAATACTAAATAGAATATTTTGTGTGGGATAGTCAGATAAGAAAAATGTTCTCTCTGTATCCCATAGAGTCCTTAAATATTGATCTGATAGTGCCCATGTGTCGTTACTGTATTGAATATGGTGGTTGGGAGGAGGCATGTATGTAGGTGGTCTTTCTATAGTGCAAAACTATCTAAAAGGCAGCCAAGCACTGTTATCCTTAAAGACAAGCAGAAAGTCAACGAGTGGTGGGAGAAATAGCTCGGTCGTGAACGGTTAATGCATTGTGATGTAGTGTTCTTTAAAGAGGTGAGTCTTCGACTCGGGTAATTGCTCGCAATTTGTAACAATCTTAATATGTTACTTGAGACAAAAGCCGCATTGTATGCATCTATAGAACGTAAATTCCTGCATGTTTCTGAAAACCGTTATAGCTTTAAAGACACATCCCCACACTCTACAGACAAAGGGATTTCATTTTTTTCGGTTACTTAAATTTAGCACCTGTGCTTGTTTGACATCAGGCGCGTGGCTCGTATTCAGTAGATTATCTACAGTGCGCATATTTTCATACATACGCAAAAACAACAGTGTGTCTTTTTCATTTTCATACATACAGCAAATTATTGTGGACCCATTGCAAAAAAAAGCTTGCCCTAATGTGCCATTTGCTGCCAGTTTTTTTTCATTTTGCAGCACTGTAAATAAAGGTTTTAATTTAGAGCCTATTCTACTTATCAACCTTGAACGCATAAAGGACTTAGTCAGCCTTGACAGAAATTTAACACTGTGACCTGCTGATGAGGCAAAAATCTTAGCTGCGAGCGTTTAACTCACTGAGTTATGTTAGCAACTTAGGTTGTGGGTGCTCACTTCGTGTTCAGAGTCCAGAACCCCACCCTTTGCCGCGGACACTAATGTAGGTTAGCTCTGATATTTAAATAAAAATTGTCTATGTTATTCGCTTTGACTCCAAAACAGTAACTTAGTCGTAGGCATATCATCAGCTAATTAAAGCCAACAGGTTTCGCCTGTGTAAAAGCTATTGGCTATGTCAATGGCTTTTTACATGGCTTACAATTTTAAAAAGGCGCTGACACGGCCAGCAATGACTGCATGATGGCGCTTTTTTCCATGTAAGCCATGTTACACAGAAGTTCAACTGCTGTGCAACATGTAAAAAAAGCATTGACAAAACCAATAGATTTTGCATAAGCGAAGCCTCTTGGCTTTGCAAATGCTTGTTTTCAGTGCAAGTAATTTGATTGCTCCATAATAAGGACATTATTGATACATTCAATGATAAAGCTGGAATTTCACCTACAATATGAAAATTTTTATACATCAGTGCTTGTAAAATATCCATTTATATTTCCTTAATCTTTGGCAACAGGGACAATTTTAGCTGTCTAAAAAACTGTCTATTTGATGTGTGATATGTTAGAATGATTGAATCGTGGGATCGATCTGGTATGCCTGGTTTGAGTGAATGGTAGTTTGAGTGAGCTGGATTTAGGGGTTATTGCATTTTTGGGGGTTCCCAGAGATTTGTCTATATATTGCCTATATATTCAAAAAAAAAAATGAATAGATGTGTTATATTTTACTCCATGAGAAAGATTCAACTATGAGACCTGTGGGGACTTTGTGGGCTGTTCTGGAACGTTTACGCTCTTGGATACATTGCTTAGATTTTCTTACCAGGCAGGGTTTTGTTTTGTTTTTTAGACTGGTATATTTCCCCTGAATCTGCTGGTATATCTGATTATAGGGCCCCTCTTTATTTTTGTTTGACAATTTTAATTGTCACCATCTCCTGGGTGGCTGGTACCAGCTCTCTCTTCTAAAGAAACTGAAGCATTTTCTTCCATACGTGATTTTAAACTACTGTTCAAGCCCTCGTACTCTCACATTTTGATGACAGCAACACCCTGATCCATGGACTCACATGCATTCAGCACAAGCTCCATCGCCCCACCTCAGCTGCATCTCATGTTATCAACCTCTTTGTAAACTTCATAAAGCTGTTCATTCTTTGGGACCTTTCTACCTGTGCAGTAGTTTTCGGCCCTACATTCTCACTGTCACCCAAGGGTCTTCATCTGTAACTCACTTGACAGTTTCTTGTTTCTGTCAGACAAGCTTTAGTGGACATCCTCTCTGCTATATAAACCTACCACCCTTTACCATGTCCCTCTTCAGTCCTGCTGACTGAATTGAGCTGGGTAGCAGTGCGCTCAATCAATTGATCAGCAAATTATTTAGGTGCTACTAATCCCTTTCAGCTCTAAATTAACAGACAAAGGCATGATTTGAGCTATCTCAAATTTCAATTTAACCTTGATTATTTGTAAGATATTGCAAGGAGCTTGAAAATATTTGCTTTTGTTATATTCATGTTAAGGTAATCGTCTACATACATTAACATTTGATATTTGCAGCTGAACCTCTGTATGCCCATGAAATTTGGAAAAGTGTGCCTAGTCTCTGCAATGGGCCGATTAATAAGGCAAAGCATTGAAATGAGACACTTGGTACTGCCAGTGTGCCATTCTAGTGGAATCCAGTGTTATTATCATGCCAATAAAGCTAGTTTCAAATTTAGGGGACTCCAGAACAATCCAAGTGTCACTATAGGACACTATCAAAAAAATGTTTTGTTCTAGGCATATGAGCTGTAGATTGCATACTTGTGCATACATCGCCATCTGGTGTTGGGTTCGGATGTTTGCAGTTTATTTTTGTCCTGGAAGAAGTCTTTGTAGTCACGAGGTAGGTGACTCCTTAGGAAGATAGTGCGCATGGGCATCGACTCCATCTTCAGATTGTTTCTTTCCGCCATCAGGTTCAAATGTGTATTGCTGCGCTCCAGTTCGGGATCGTCTTCGAACCTTTTCGACGCGCAATCATTCCCCTCGTCTGTATTGTTTCGATCACGGGCTTCCCCTACGACGTGCATCGTTGAAATCCAGCAACTTCGATTGAGAGCTTCGACGTGGGCCGCAAGGCCTACCCGTGCAGACTACGCCAGCAGTAGATGGAACAGACTCAATTTAAAAAATGCCCGGGGTGTGGTGATAAATTTCCACACACAGACCTACACAAGGTTTGTAATCTGTGCCTATCCCCAGAGCACGAAGAAAGTAGCTGCGAGGCCTGTCGATCATTCTGATTGAAGAAAACTATTTGTGACTGTCAGGCTCGACGTCCTGAGATGAGACGCAGCACTAGCCCGGTGCCGGACATCTTCGGAGAACAGGGTGACTCTCATTAGCACAGCGCCGAACAAGAGGAATAAATCTCCGTGTCTGAAGCTGATGACTCCGACATGGAGGAAGACTCTCACATCACTCCAGGTCTACGAACTGTGAGTAACAAACCCCAAGTCACCAAAAAAACACATGAAGGCTCCGGTACTGCCTTCAGGCCTAGGGAAACACCAAAAACATGGTTCAGATGCCCCGCCCTCCGGCCCGGCTATGACAAAGCCTCCGGCTTGGGATCAAGCCGTCCCCACGGTGCCGAAACTCTATCTCCGGCACCAAAAACCAAATCCAAGCATGGATCCGATGTTTCGATACCGGCACCGAAGTCATCTTTTGCACCGAAAGACTCCAACCCGAAATCTCATAAACCAAAGATTTCGGAACCGGCAACAACTAAGCCCAAATCGTCGGAGCCGAAACCCAAAGATAAGCCTTCGGATCCAAAACCTAAAGACAAACCTTCGGAACCGAAAGTTGCAAAGGATAAGCCTTTACACAAACCTTCGTAGCATAAACAACACGCACCAAAGGATTCGGAACCGAAAAAACAAACTACCCATAAAGTACCCTCTGAAACACCCAAAGAGAAGAAATTACCACCCAAAGAACTTCCTTTATAAGAACCAATGGATCCCAAGCAAAAGAACCTGCATATTGATCCAACAACTGGACATCTTGTAGCAACACTTCCTAAGAAAAGAAATCAGGAGATTTCAGAGGAACCCCATATACCTCCCAAAAGGAGTAAGGACATGGGTACTAACCCCTCTCCCCCTAACATAACTCCCTCTCCTCCATCTATTGATCCTAACTTACTAATATCTCCATATAACTCACCACCACCTCATTTCTCTCCTGACCGACAAGGGGATAATGACACAGATGAGGATATGGATGGGGATGGGGATAATGACCATCACACCATACCACTAGACCCAGATCCATGGGACGACTATGATAAAGACCCAGACAATAGTTATGATCCGGACATATATCCTTCCAGACCATCACCACCTGACTATAATATAGGATTTGCACAGCTTATCAATAGGGCTGCTATATATCATGGAGTGGAATTACACACTGGCCCATTAAGGAGGATTTCCTCATGGAAACTTTCGCTCCATCCCAAAAATCTACCAAAACATTGCCAATGTTAAAAGGCATGCTAAAGCATACTAAAGAAGTATTCAAGGACCCAGTTAGAGCCGAATACTTACCCCAAGAGTTGATCAAAAATATAAAGCTGCTCCTACAGACCCAGTTTATATTAGAGGTCAAGTCCCCCTGGACTCCCTTGTTGTATCTAATGCCCGCAAGCAAGCCAATTCAAAAGCCACAGGCGACGCACCTCCTCCTGATAAGGACTCAAAGCTTATAGATGCGTCAGGCAAACGAATACATCACAAACTGCTAATAGTCGGCGTATTGCCAATGCGCAAGCCCTTCTAACACGCTATGACAGAGCGCATTATGATGAACTGGAAAAGCTAATACTGCATTTACCAGATCAATACAAGGGTAAAGGGAACAACCTCATTCAAGAGGGTAAATTAATTACAAACACCTCTATAAAATGTGCACTTGATGCCGCTGACACAGCATCCCGTGGCATTAACACTAGCATCTTGCTACGCCGCCATGCTTGGCTTCGAATCTCCGGATTCAAACCGGAGGTTCAGTCAGCTTTACTAAACCAACCCTTTAAACAACATCTTTTTGGACCAAATGTAGACTCTTCATTAGAAAAAATGAAGAAAGACACAGAAACTGCCAAATCTATGGGAGCCCTACAACGACCCTCTAACAGAGGGTCCTTTCGTCACTCCTTTTATAAGGGCGGCTCCAAAACAATGTCATCAGAGAATACCTCCTCTAATTACAAAAAACAAAATCAGCTCTCCTCCTCCCGGGGGTACTATCGTGGAGGATATAGAGGAAATAACAATAGGGGAAGAGGCAAAAATAATTCCACACACACTTCCCCTGCAACCAAGCAGTGACTTTCCCCCGCTACACCCCGATCATTCCACTCCTGTCGGGGGATGCCAATCACAGTTCCTACCTGTCTGGAATTCCATTAGAACAGACAAGTGGGTAAAACAAATTATCCAGTATGGTTATTGCCTGGAACTCACTGGTACTCCACCAAACATTCCTCCCAGAGAACGCCCAATGTCCTCAGAACATCTCACTCTTCTCAAACAAGAGGTTCTCTCCCTATTACAAAAACATGCAATAAAACCAGTCCCTTTGCCTCAGCAAGGCACAGGAGTGTATTCACTATACTTTCTAATACCAAAAAAAGATGGCTCTCCCAGACCAATACTAGACCTCAGACCATTAAATCTATACATTCAGTCAGACCTTTTCCATATGGTCACTCTCCAACAGGTACTCCCACTACTCAAGCAAGGCGACTTTCTATCCACTCTGGATTTAAAGGACACATACTTTCACATTCCCATTCACCCCACTCACAGGAAATACCTCAGGTTTGTGATAAGCGGACAACACTACCAATTCAAAGTCCTCCCATTCGGAGTGACCACAGTACCCAGAGTCTTCACCAAGTGCCTTGCAGTAGTGGCGGCTCACATACGAAGACAACATATTCACGTTTTCCTTTACCTGGACGACTGGCTCATAAAAGGCAAGTCACACAGCAGCTGTGTTCAACACACATACAAAACAATACAGTTGCTGCTCAATTTGGGATTCACAGTCAACCTCTCAAATCCCATCTCCAACCATCCACAACACAACAATATCTAGGAGCTTCAATAAACACTTCAAAAGCTCTAGCATAACCCAACCCAGTCAGAATAAGCAGAATGCAAGCCCTCATATCAAAATGTACACCTCCACACTCATTACCAGCTCAAGTGTTCATGCAGTTAATCGGGAT